>NC_139688.1:16582537-17182537 GCF_964106915.1 Podarcis gaigeae
CCCACAAAAACTGACACCAGATCCAGAGGCACACAGAACGCCAACACCAATCAACCACACCAGACCCAAACCCAGACCCTCTCCACAGATGAATTACTGACACCATCCAGTAGCCAATCCATGGTGGCACCTCCGGATGCTGCACCCCCCTGCAATCCCTACACAGATCTGGCTGACACAAGCCACAAAACCACAGCTCGCCCCTATACACGAAGCCAAGCCAAAGCACAACTAAGTGCAATACAGCCATCTTCTCAGGAAAACTCTTCACAAAGTTCAAGAGGTCAAGACACAAAGACTTTAGCAACTAATCCACACCTAATGACCCACCTAAGTGGTACTCAGGATATCACTCAAGAAATCACTCAAGGTATCTCTCAAGTAATTAAGGAACAAAAGAAGAAAAGGCACACTAGCCTGGGAACTTCCTCTCTGCCCAGAACATTGGAGGCTAGACACCACACCCCCTCTACAGTATTTATAGGAACTCAAACATTGAGATCCCGCTCTGTTCCAGTAACAAGAAGCCGAAAGCACCAGCCTGAAGATGACGAGTGAGACCTCGTCGAAACGTCGCCTAGACACCCCAACTTTTACACGGGAAGACACCCGAGGACACCAAAACCTGCATATATGTATATATATATATATGTATCTCAATCAGACCTAGATGTTCTGCACATGTAGGTGAGATTGTCGGAGGCTGGGGCAGGGTGGTTCACATTGTATATAGATTATCAGCATATGAGAGTCAACTCCTGGGGTGTCAGAGGTCTTCACCCCCACCATAGAATATTTGAGGCCCTGCCCCAAGTTGATAGACATTGCGATTCAAATGGTGTGTGCACGCCATGTCATGTGATTGATTATGTAGGGCCTGGCTTACCTGCTCCCCCCATATTTTATTCAAGTTGGCACCACTTTGTCTGTGTTAGGCTAAGTGTGTTAATAGCTTTTAATTACAGATAGGTAGCCGTGTTGGTCTGCCATAGTCAAAACAAAAAAAATTCCTTCCAGTAGCACCTTAAAGACCAACTAAGTTAGTTCTTGGTATGAGCTTTCGTGTGCATGCACACTTATCTGAAGAAGTGTGCATGCACACGAAAGCTCATACCAAGAACTAACTTAGTTGGTCTTTAAGGTGCTACTGGAAGGAATAGCTTTTAAGTAAAGGTAATTTTGATGCCCCCCCCCCCCAATCCTTAGCATCACCATCAGCACAGATGGAAATTAGGTGTTTGCCTTTTGGCTCTTAGTTGATACATTTCATCAATATGAAGAACAAGGAGATATTTCTATTTTGCTACCAGATTTAAGGGCGAAATCATTTGCATGGGGGCAGAGGAAAGTTCTGGTTGAATCCAATGGAAGTTTTTAATCCTATGCAAATTGCCAGCATGCTCCAAATCAGGACCACAGCAGGAGATTGTGGCTGCACACTTATCTGGTGGGTAATTCCCCCTACTGAATTCAATGGGTCTTATGTCCCACTCAGCTTATGTAGGAAAACAGCCATGCAGTCCATTGGGTGGTGCTGTGGTCTAAACCACAGAGCCTAAGGCTTGCCGATCAGAAGGTCGGCGGTTCAAATCCCTGTGACAGGGTGAGCTCCCATTGCTTGGTCCCTGCTCCTGCCAACCTAGCAGTTCGAAAGCACGTCAAAGTGCAAGTAGATAAATAGGTACCACTCCAGCGGGAAGGTAAACGGCGTTTCCGTGCGCTGCTCTGGTTCGCCAGAAGCGGCTTAGTCATGCTGGCCACATGACCCGGAAGCTGTACACCAGCTCCCTTGGCCAATAAAGCGAGATGAGTGTGGCAACCCCAGAGTCGTTCCAGACTGGACCTAATGGTCAGGGGTCCCTTTACCTTTACCCAGAAAGACATCTGGGTAATCTAGGGTTGCCATATCTTGTAGAGCAAAAAAGGATAGCTCGAGCTGCTGCAAGCCCAAGCCAGGGAAAGAGGCATATGGGTGCATGGGGCTGCCACAATGCCCGCATGCCGCAGGCATTTCCTTTCAAACCCAGACATTTCCTTTAAAGTATAAAAATCTTCCCAGATGGGCAGATTGGCCTCACAAAAGAGGACATGTCCTGGTTTTCACAGACATATGGCAACTCTGACTTACTGGCAGTGAATTTGCTTAGGACTGGCATGTTTACTGGGAATTCAACCCTGGGGAGTTCAAGGCAGCTTGCTTCCAACTTTGTGAGCCTGGGATTGCTGCCTTCTCTGTTTCCAAAGGGAGCAGGTGCGAATTGGGTCAGTATCCCGATCCCGTAGCAAGGCCAGAGCATGCATCTCTCAGTGCAGCCACGGTCCCAGAGAGAAATGCCTTTTCTGAGGCCTGGAAGGCAGAATGCCATGACAGCATAAGCCAACTTAATCCTGTTTAAGAAAGAAAGAATAACTTGAGGATTCACATTGGTTAGATGGGATATTCTTGGGCTTTGCTCTGGTTACACTGTACTCTGTCAACATCTATTGATTCCAAGTGGCTGTTCAGATTTTCCTCGCTGTCTCCTTAAATTAAATTAGCCTTGCTTTGCTTAACACGCTTTGGAATCCAGGACTGTTATTTGAGATATAGCTTGTGTGTGTTTGTGTTTTAGAAAAGGGAAAGTGATTGCTCCAGCCTTGGCTGTTCCCAAAACCCACAACCTTGAGTAGCCTCCCCCCCCCGCCCCAAATTATAGCAGGGTATGCAAACCTTTCTGGGCCTGCAGGCAGATCTACAAATTAGAGATACTGCCATGGGCCACACACCACACTGCAACCAAGCGCACATTGCAGCTGAGTTTTGTTGAATATAACAGAACGCTGGTACCAAGTCTAATTTCAGCAGGAGGAAGGAAGAGAGACAGTGCAGGTCTCTAGGAGCGCAAGTGCTCCTGCGGGCAAATAATTACGATTATTTCAGTTCTGCAGTGCTTCCCATAGGGCGTCCTGAAGCAATTTACAACTTATTCATTTGTTTCATAAAGTTTATAAATCACTTGATTGTTTTTTTAAAAGCCCTCAAGCAGTTTACAAAAATAACAAGGCTATAAAATTATCAGGTGTTTTTTTTTTATTAAAAAAATTGAGCTCCGCAATAAACTAAAAACAGATTAAAGTGCATCTCAAGATTCTACATCTCTGGGTAGGCTTTGTCTAAACAAAAATGTTCTTAGCAGGTTCTGAAAAGTGTACAGTGAAGGCACCTGCCTGGTATCAATAAGCAGGTGTAGCCTTATTGGAGTTCACCGATTGGAGTTCACCATTCCTTCACAGGGAGTTCCAAAGGTGCCACTACACTAAAAGATCAATTTCTTGCCAATGCAGAATGGATAGATCTCAGTTGGATGTAAAAACAATGATTCAAAAGCAACGGGAATAAAGATTTTGTTGAAAGTAGAATGTATTTAGCGGGCAACAGAGAAGGCGCCTGTTTGATACGCAGTGGGAGGGAGTTCCGCAAGGTGGGTGCCGCCACACTAAAGGCCCTCTCCCGCAGAACTTAGTGGTTGGCTGGGAGTGAGTCAATCTGTCAGATGTCCTGGTCCAAAGATGTATAAGGCCAGCTCCTTGAACCTAGCTTGGTAGCTAATTGGCAGCCAACTGTAGTTCTTTTCACAGCAGCATATGATGGCGATATTCTTCCTGGGTGAGCAGTCAAGCGGCTGCTTTTCTCACGAGCTGCACCTTTTGAGCCAGCTGCAAGTGCAGCCCCATATAGAGCGCATTGCAGCAATCTCACCTGCAGCTTACTGGTGAATGCGCTATTGTGGTAACACTTTCCCAGTCATTTCAGCTGCATAATATAGAGAGCGTTGAAGTGGTACATTTTGAAGTACAGTGGTGCCTCTGCTTACGAACGGTTCTGGTTACGAACGCTTTGGGTTATGAACTCTGCTAACCAGGAAATAGCTGCTCCTGGTTGCGAACTTTGCCCCCAGGACGCGAACGGAAATTGTGCGCCAGAGGTGCGCACGCAGCAGGAGGCGCCATTAGCGAAAGCGCGCCTCAGGATAAGAACGGTTTCAGCTTAAGAACGGACCTCTGGAACGAATTCAGTTTGTAACCAGAGGTACCACTGTACATCCTTGAAGACCTCATCGTGACAAAAGAGGCTCGGGGAAGGTGTGTGTTGGTATGTGCAGGTAAGGTCCAATTTTGCATCTTAGCAAAATGAAGCTTGGGTACCGGTGGGGTCTTGTTGATCTCTTCAAGCTGTTGACTGGGTGCTGGCAGTCCAGGGATGAGCATACATGCCAGAAGTAGCTCACAGCATGGTATCTTACTGAGATAATGTGTTTTTTAAAAGCTCCCTCCTTTGCCAGTTTGAGATTCCAAACCTCGCCAGCCTCTCCTCCTGCGACTCTCATTGATTTCAATCTGTCCCACATAACTGCAGCACGCTGGGCTGCCCATAAATTTCCATTAAACAGAATCATGCGTATTAAGTTGTAAATATGAATAAAAGGGCTTTAAATAAGTAGATTGCACAGCTATATTAACCCGCCATTTGGTTTGCCAACTTTATATTAAAAGCATATTTTCTTGCAACGATCGAGATGCTAGATGTGCAAAATAAATAGGCCCTAGCTGTTTTTTTCCTGTTGAATTAATATTAATGTTTGCTTTTCTTTATTGCCACATTTCCCAGCTGCATCAAACACTGGCAGGGTTGCTAGGATAATATGTTTGAACGGGTATAGGAGATTATTGTAAATAACCTCTCACTGGTTTTACCAGTGACAAGCAAAAACCACTACGGAGTACAGTGGTGCCTCGGCTTTTGAACATCTCCGTTGACAAACATTTTGGTTTTTGAATGATGTAAACCTGAAAGTAAATGCTTTGGTTTTCAAACTTACCTCGGAAGTTGAACATGCAATTTCCTTCTTGGGGAGGAGTGGAAGAGGAGCAGCTCAGGCATGCACAGCGGGGCATGTAAATTTAGTTTATTAAATTTATTAAAAAGCAGAGACATCACCTTGCCGACAAAGGTCCATATAGTTAAAGCTATGGTTTTCCCAGTAGTGATGTATGGAAGTGAGAGCTGGACCATAAAGAAGGCTGATCGCCGAAGAATTGATGCGTTTGAATTATGGTGTTGGAGGAGACTCTTGAGAGTCCCATGGACTGCAGGAAGATCAAATGTATCCATTCTTAGGAAATCAGCCCTGAGTGCTCACTGGAAGGACAGGTTGTGAAGCTGAGGCTCCAATACTATGGCCACCTCATGAGAAGAGAAGACTCCCTGGAAAAGACCCTGATGCTGGGAAAGATGGAGGGCACAAGGAGAAGGGAACGACAGAGGACGAGATGGTTGGACCGTGTTCTCGAAGCTACCAGCATGAGTTTGACCAAACTGAGGGAAGCAGTGGAAGACAGGAGTGCCTGGCGTGCTCTGGTCCATGGGGCCACGAAGAGTCGGACATGACTAAACGACTAAACAACAAAAAATTTGCCCTGCCCTTATTTGATAGCACTATTTATTTTCATGACAACCTTGTGAGGTAGGTTCAGCTGAAAAATTGTGACTGGTTTGAAACCTTACCTTTAAATTGCTGATATCACTTTAAACATCATGGCTTCCCCCCCCCAAAAAAAAGATTCTGGGAGATGTGGGGTTTTTTTTGTTTTTTTTTTAAGGATGCTGAGATTTGCTAGGAGACCCACAGAGTTACACTTTCCAGTGTGGTTTAACAATCAATCCTTATTCCCAAGGAACTCTGAGAATTATAGCTCTGGGAGAGGAATAGGGGTATTTTAACAACTCTCAGCACCCTTAGCAGACAACAGCTCCCAGAATGCTTTAGGGGCAAGGATGCCCACAAGCAGCAGTGGACAGTGTTTTGGTCTGGAGACACCTACACAAGCTTTCCAGCTGATGAGCCACTATTATCAGGAGGGGTGTAGGTTGAGGCTTTGGTGAGGTTGGTGCGTACACCATGTCCACAAGGAAATGCAGGGAAAGTCCCCCTCTCCTGCTTTACAACAAAATCCAGGCTAGAGGTCTGACTTGGTACAAGCTAGCTTCCCATGGAGGGACGCGGGTGGCGCTGTGGGTTAAACCACAGAGCCTAGGACTCGCTGATCAGAAGATTGGTGGTTCAAATCCCTGCGACTGGGTGAGCTCCCGTTGCTCATTCCCAGCTCCTGCCAACCTAGCAGTTAGAAAGCATGCCAGTGCAAGTAGATAAATAGGAACCGCTCCGGTGGGAAGGTTAACGGCGATTCCGTGCACTGCTCTGGTTTGCCAGAAGTGGCTAGTCATGCTGGCCACATGACCCAGAAGCTGTATGCCGGCTCCCTCAGCCAATAAAGCGAGATAAACGCCGCAACCCCAGAGTTGGCCACGACTGGACCTAATGGTCAGGGGTCCCTTTACCTTTACCTAGCTTCCTATGTCTTAGAAAATGAGCAGCTCTTTCTGATTTTGGGGTGGCGGCGGTCTAAACTAGCTTATTTTGCAAGCCAATCAGATTCCAGCCTGGGAGACGCTTCTCCATCTTTTAAGAATAGTAGGAACATTGTACAAAATCTAAATAAATTCACCTGCATTTTATTCAGAATGGTTTTTGCTTTACACGGTCATCTTCCCTGCCCTCAAGAGGCAAAGAAACCACAACTCTTCTCGTAAAAATGGAAACAATAAGGAAAGGCCTACACGCTCCCATATTGGAAACTGGGCACTTCCTGGGATGGCTCCGCATCTGACTCCAAACATATATAACAAATATCCAGAATCCTGCAAAAAGAAACCTTATTGCAATTTGCAACCAGCTCCTCAGTGAATTCAGTTAGCTCCTGCTTACTATCTAGCAAAACAGTTGAAATCCTGTTAATCCAGGCATTTGGTGACTGAAAGATAGTGTTTCTGGTAACCTTGTAATTATCTGCTGTGAGGGTAGGTGATTATTTTACATGTTTTTATATTGGTATCTTTTTAAAGTTTGCAATTGTTTTTCAATGTTTACACACACACTATTGTTTTATCACATTTGTTTTTTCCACCCCAGGCTGCTTTGGGAGGAAGCATAGGATATAAATGAAACAAACAACTGTTGGGCAAGCTCAGTTGGTAGCGCATGAGACTCTTAATCTCAGGGTTGTGTGTTCGAAACCCGCAATGGGCAAAAGATTCCTAGATGATCTTCGTGGTCCCTTCTCACTATGATTCTGTAATTCTATGAAACAGTGTTTCTGGCAAGCTGCTCTTAGGGCAAAACAACACATGAGGGCAGCAGAGAGCAGCAAAACAAACCTTGGAGGGCGGGGGGGGGGGGAAGAGAAGAAGCAAAACTTCAAAGACTGTGGAATATCAGAGAAGTCCTTGTACACTGTGCAGTGTTGTCTACAGTCCATTTTCTTCATATGAGATGGCTTTGCACGAAGAGAAGAAGGTTAATTATTTACTCTTGGGGGGCAAGGCATATGACCGGTCTTTTCCATTGGCATCTGTGCAAATGTACTGTAGAAGCATTCTCCACTCATATGTTGCACAGTTACTGATTCCTGCGGCTCACTGAAGACTCTTCAACAGCAGGACAGAATCACAGGAAGCTCACTTGCACAGATTTACTCTGTACATTTAAAGCCCACCCAACGCATACTTAAAAAACCGCTTTCTCCCAAACAGTTCTAGGAACTGTAGTTTGCTAGATGCGCTGGGAATTGTAGTTCTGAGAGTGGGAGCCTATAATTCCCATCATTCTTTGGGGGGGACTCATGTGCTTTTTCGAGCACAATTCAAAGTGTTGGTGCTGACCTTTAAAGCCCTAAACGGCCTCAGTCCAGTATACCTGAAGGAGCGTCTCCACCCCCATTGTTCTGCCCGGACGCTGAGGTCCAGAGCCGAGGGCCTTCTGGCGGTTCCCTCACTGCAAGAAGCAAAACTACAGGGAACCAGGCAGAGGGCCTTCTTGGTAGTGGCACCCGCCCTGTGGAACGCCCTCCCATCAGATGTCAAAGAGATAAACAACTACCTGACATTCAGAAGACATCTGAAGGCAGCCCTGTTCAGGGAAGTTTTTAATGTGTGACATTTTAATGTATTTTTAATCTTTGTTGGAAGCCACCCAGAGTGGCTGGGGAAACCCAGCCAGGTGGGCGGGGTACAAATAATAACTAATTATTATTGTTATTATTATTGTTGTTATTATTATTATTAAATGTGTGTTGAATGAATGTGTTTTAAATGTAGGGTGTTGTCACAGAGTGCGCTGGTCAGTAAATCACAGTTAACTCTTTATTAGCGAAAACACAATCTCCACAGACCTGGCTGAGCATCAGGCCTCATGAGCACAGTAGCTCATTTCCTGTGGGCCCTACTCCATGAAATCAGTTGCTGAGACTGAGTGTCTCCGCCTTCCCACAGCTGCCTAAGTCCCATCCTCTCTAGCACTTTCAGAGATTGCGCCTGCCACATTGACTAGGGCAAAATGTGCATGTTGAATGACTATAAATTAGTGAAAACAGCATAGACAAATGTGCCTATTTGGACGAATGCTGAGAAACAGCTGGATTTTCCCGAGAACCTTTTTGTAAATGTGGAAGTGTGGAGAAGTGAATTTAAGATTGGCGGGGGGAAAGAGAAAAAAAGGAGAGAAACCGAAACGGTCATATTCGCCGATCCGTCGCAAGATCACTTCTCAGGGGAAAAGTGAGGCCCATAGGTAAAGGTAAAGGTAAAGGGACCCCTGACCTTTAGGTCCAGTCATGGCCGACTCTGGGGTTGTGGTGCTCACCTCGCTTTATTGGCCGAGGGAGCCGGCGTACAGCTTCCGGGTCATGTGGCCAGCATGGTGAACCAGAGCAGCACACGGAAACGCCGTTTACCTCCCCGCCAAAGTGGTACCTATTTATCTACTTGCACTTTGACGTGCTTTCAAACTGCTAGGTTGGCAGGAGCAATGGGAGCGCACCCCGTCGCGGGGATTCGAACCGCCGACCTTCTGATCAGCAAGTCCTAGGCTCAGTGGTTTAACCCACAGCACCGCCTGCATCCCAGGCCCATAGGTAGAAGCGTGCAATAAGATAACAGAACTCTGGGAATTGATCTGTGCCACCTAGACAGCTCCCTGTCTCCCAGAAAGTAACCGTGTGCTTCAGAAAAACTCCCCAACCCCATTCCTATTGATCCGCGTAAGGAATAATGGCCAGGCGTGACACATCAGCAGAATTAATCCAATCTCGCTCTCCTCAATTCCATCATCACCCTGTCTTGCCCTCAAGTGAAAAGTATAGATTTCTTTTACCAATCGGCTCATTCATTTACTAGTGTGACAGTGACCTACTTTTGCTCTCTTCCCAATAAAAAGGAATATGAGAATCAAAATATCAACCCAAACCGTCCCCGGGCGTGTTATTTAAAACGCTGCTAAAGTTTACGAGATTCACCCCGTGACACGTTAAATGTTTAGGGATCGCAGGATGCGGTTTTCAGACCCGGGGAGGCAGCTGCGAACACGATCCAAGATGCGGGAGTAAGGCTACATATCCTTCACTTGCTTTTCATGCTTTTGATCCCCATCCTGGTGATTTTGCCCTTGGAGAAACAGTAGCAGTGGCGTAGCGTGGGTTGTCAGCACCCGGGGCAAGGCAAGTAATTTGTGCCCCCTAACCCATGGATTTGCGCCCCCTAACCCTAACCCCCAGATGTTGCGCCCGGTGAGGCCGGCCCCCCCTGCACCCCCCACGCTACGCCACTGAACAGTAGCGCTTGAGCTTACAGCTGTCTGCAAAAATAACTGCTCCCCTGCTGTTTCTCCCCTCTCTTCCCTTCCTCCACCCTAAGACCCCCCCCCAAAGCCTCCTCTGCCTCCCCCATCCTCCGTCGCTCCTTTGGCCACTGCAGGAGAGATGATGATCACTTGTACTGGGCGCAGATGCTTACTGCCACGAAACAGCCCCCTCCTTGCTCCAGGGAGGTGGTCAAAGAGGTTACTATAAAAGCGAACACATTATTGCCTTTGAGTCATAAAACTGTGTCTTGGGGAAGGTATTGCGAGAGCAGGCACCAGGCAACCATCAAACAGAAATGAAGCTTAAGGCAGCATTCTGCGATGATGTTGATGACAGGGCAGTGCATCACAAAAAAGATTTATTTATTTTTTTGGAAGAAGACCCATTAAAAAAAGAAACAAACACAAATCTGTAAGTTGCTTTGTCATAGGAACATAGGGTCGTATTCAACTTAGGACCTTAGGGTGAAGGACAGGTAATAAATTAGAATAACAAATTGAGTAGACCCGTAATAATAATAATAATAATAATAATAATAATAATAATAATAATTATTATTTATACCCCAACCTCCCTGGCCAGAGCTGGGCTCAGGGCGGCTAACACCAGTAAAATTACAGTAAAAACATAATAGGAAAGAAAGCAAAACCATTTAAAATACAGGTTAAAATGCAATTTAAAATGCAGCCTCATTTTAAAAGTCAAAACATAAGGGGAGGGGAACATAAGGGTCAGACTGAGTCCAAATCAAAGGCCAGGTGGAACAGCTCTGTCTTGCAGGCCCTGTGGAAAGATGTCAAGTCCCACAGGGCCCTAGTCTCTTGTGACAGAGCGTTCCACCAAGTTGGGGCCAGTACTGAAAAGGCCCTGGCCCTAGTTGAGACCAATCTAGCCACCTTGCGACTTGGGATCTCCAAAATGTTGTCATTTCTGGACCTTAAGGTCCTCCGTGGGGCATATCAGGAGAGGCGGTCCCTTAGGTACGTGAACAACCCTGTTAGTTATGTCAACATGTGACCCTTCCTTCTCACCTCATCAGCGGTGCTTTTAGAGGCAGGGGAGAAGTCATCTATAGCATAACCCTCAACTGTAATGACTAAATTGGGACATACTGTTTTTGAGTGCTTGCATGGGTCACGTGACTCGTGGGAGCATGGCTGGGAAGATGCACGTCCCAGTTTTCAGTCTGAACATGTTAGGGGCTTTGCTAAAGGGCTCTGTTCCATTGTCTCATCCCCTCTTCCTCCTCCCTTTCAGAGTCTTCTTCCTCAAAGGTCTCATACCCCTGCTCTGAATCAGAGCACACAAATGTGCATGGTGGAGGACTCTGAGGCATGTTGAACATTGCCCCATATGAACATGGCTTCATATTACAGAAGAGGGCGGGGAATTGTGGGCAAGTTGTCTTTCTGCTCATCTGGGCATTCATGAACTTTGAGGGTCTGCTGAGAAGTTCCCAGAGGAGTCCCCAGATTCCTTGGAAAACCCAGTTTGACATTCACTGGCAAGTTGAAAAATCTAGGGTGGCGGCTTATGCATTGTGAAAAAAGGAGGACGCCGATTTGCATGAAAATTGCAAATGATAATTCATACGTAGGGACGCACATTTATAAATAACATGTCATTTAAATAGAATCACAATATATCTCACTCCAGCTGGGGTAAAGACCTGCACGCTCAGATGCTAAAAACTGTTGATGGGCAAGTTCAAGGTTTCCAGTTGCTCTGATATTTGCACTGTACAATATGGGATGCCTTCAAACAGAGGACCAACAGCTCTTCAAAACAGAGGGCATCAAAGTAGTGTCCATGGCCACCCTGGAACAAACATGGCATTAGGTCACAGCAGAACTACCTCAGAAAATAGAAACTGTTGTCAAGGAAGTCTTGCGATGCATGGAAGTCCTTGATATAGGAAGCTTTACCAAAGTCCCACAAGCAGTGCCCTAGGCTGTGCAGCCTTCTTCCATATACTCTGATGATTTGAAAGAGTTTTTTGGGACTGGAATAACACACAAAAAAGCAGTGTAGGATTCCTGGTGGATGGACTCCATTCATCAATGGCTTATAGCCTGCGTGGAAAAATATATATCACAGCTGTCCACACAAACAACAACAAGTGTTGAGTCAGAAATATGACCAATGCCGGGAGATAGTGGCTACCTTTGCTACATTTATCCCTTTATCTGAAATCAGTTATTTTATCTGTAGGTTTCAGGCGCATGGTTGGCGTATATACTAATCCACAGATGTTGCACTGACTGCCTTGGGTGAGTGAGAATTTGCCAGCTCAGCAAATTCTATAAATACGAACTGCTTCTCCTCAGCCTCACCGGCTTCGATGAGTTTCCACCAGTTAAGTTGGTCTCGGACTGAATGCTGGATTTTAATGTCAAACACATGTGCAGGGCTTGACTCACTGTTCCATTGTCATGCCGAGAGAAGTCCTTTGATTTTCTCCTTTCCAAGCCCCACAATATTTAGGATTTCTTCTTGAAAGTCTCCTGAGTCATTCAGTTTCACTCAAAATGTAACATTCATTTAGGAAAAGGAATGACGGGAGGGGAAACCGCAACCAGGGCTGCTTTGTTGTTGTTTACTCTCTGCGCATAGTTACATAGCACCACTTGAAGAGCATCTGCCGCTCTCCCTAATACCTCAGAAACCAAAACAAAGCAGGAAGAGAGACACATGCACTTCAATTGGAGGACTTTTCAAGAAAGACTGCTGACCTCAGTTGCCAGTTGGTTAATTACAAGCTTATAAAAATATTGTGGAGCCACTTCACCAAGGGGAAGGCAAGGCTTCTGAAGATCAGGCTTTGACTGTCTGTTGCTTCCAAAGTGTTCATGAAGTACCCAAAAACCAAGCAGTTTCTGATTCAAGACTTTAGAAATGTCTGAGACAAGAGTTGATCTTAGGGATGCTCAGATATTTTATCGGGTCCACTTTCTGAAGTGAACCAGCATGATTCAAACTTCCCAGACTGCTACTGTTCAGAACGCTGCTGTCCTTCAGTTCTTGCACTTCTTCTAATTTTGCAATACATTCCTCAGCTCAAAAAAACCAACAAAATGCACATAAAAGTGTGCATTTTAGGTTAAAGTGGATTTGTATACATTTCAGGATAAAATATGTACATGATGCTTATCTTAGGAAAACACACACAAATCCTCCACCAGGACCAGGGCCTTCTCAGTGATGGCTCCGACCTGGTGGAATGCTCTGTCCCATGAGACCAGGGCCCTGCAGGATTTAAATTCCAGTTAGACAGGGCAATTCCGCCTGGCTTTCAATTTGAACTTAGCCTGATCTTTTCTTCCCCTTCCTTCCCCCCGCCCCTTTTTATGAAGATTACCCACTCTGGGATCTCACAGCTAATTCTCCTCTGGTCTCCTCACTGGCCCAAATAGGACTAATTTAGCCAGCTAGCCCTGGTGGTCATCTAATGTTTATTGGATAGTGTCCCCCCCCAAATTGATTTTTGAATTCTGAATTTATTGTTATTCATGTTTTATACTGTATTTTATGCTGTTTTTTGTTGCATCAATTTAGTGTTTTAAATTTGTTGTTTAGCTGCCCTGAGCCTGGTTTTCTGAACTGGAAAGGGCGGGGTATAAATAAAATATTATTATTATTATTATTATTATTATTATTATTATTATTATTATTATTATTATTAAAAATGCATATTCTGTGGAGGGGGGCGGAGTCCCAAAAACAACTTTTTCAAGTACTTTGAAAAGAATGATGGCATCAGTTGATGCTGACTGACGTTTGGCATGGACTTAAGAATGTGTCATCCTTTGAACCTATGTTGGAAGTGTCAAGAGAAGGAAGGCACCGTTTCCCCACATGTGGTGGACCTGCAAATAGGCTAAATGATTTTGAGAGACAATATGTATTGAATTGAAGACGACGTTCCCCCCAAAGACCAGAAGCCTTTCTTCTAGGAATAATGGAACTGGATATCCCTAAGAAGCTACTTAATTTATTCCTGTATGTGACCAGAGCAGCAAGAGTAACATATGTGCAAAAGTGGAAAGGGAAAGATATACCAACCAAGGAAGACTGGCTGAAGAAACTGACAAGAGTATGTGGTGTTGTCAAGTTTGACCACAGAAATCAGAGATCAGGAGGAATCTATGTTTAGAGAAGAATGGAAACTCTTCACGGAATATTTGAAGAAACATAGTAATAGTCACATTAACATGCAAGTAGGATCTGAACTGGAATCAGCATTAAAACAATTTAGATACAGTGGTACCTCGGAGTACATACACTTCAGGTTACATACACTTCAGCTTACAGACTCCGCTAACCCAGAAATAGTACATCAGGTTAAGAACTTTGTTTCAGGATGAGAACAGAAATCGTGCTCCGGTGGCGCAGCAGCAGCAGGAGGCTCCATTAGCTAAAGTGGTGCTTCAGGTAAAGAACAGTTTCAGGTTAAGAACAGACCTCTGGAATGAATTAAGTACTTAACCCGAGGTACCACTGTATTAAGTTAGGCTGAAGAGGCATGTCAGGTATAATATGCAGCACGATAAGGGGAAACAAGGAAACCGTGAAGGGGTGGAGGGGAAGTTTACATTTGTTAGAATTATGGAGGGGGGGGGGACGATGACCAAATATGCAATTAACTTTTGAAAATCAAAATAAAATTGTAAAAAAACAAAAACAAGAATGATCACATGCTAAGCTGCTATGGTGAAAAAGAAATAGCAGTCAGTTCCTGGTGTCACTGTGGCTTACCAGGAAGGAGAGAGGGAGCAACTGGAATTCAGAACCATTACTGATTGCATGGATGAGGAGCAAACAAAAAATAGATGATGAAAAAGAAGAGTTTGGATTTGATATCCTGCTTTAACACTACTCTAAGGAGTCTCAAAGCAGCTAACAATCTCCTTTCCCCTTCTTCCCCCACAACAAACACTCTGCGAGGTGAGTGAGGCTGAGAGACTTCAGAGAAGTGTGACTTGCCTAAAGTTACCCTGCAACTGTAGGTGGAGGAGCGGGGAAGCGAACCCAGTTCACCAGATTATGAGTCCACAGCTCTTAACCACTACACCACACAAATAAATAAGGCCTATTTTTTTGATGGGAGCGGTCTTGGTGGGCATCCAAATTGCCTACAGTCTCTAAATCGGGCCCTCCTCTTACCAAAGTCCTATGTCACATAAATGTAACATGGCAGGAGGCACACAACATCATTTGCTCCCTCTATTAACTTCACACAACAGTCTATATCACAATGGATGATTGTGATGATCTGCTGCCAATAAAACCTTAAACTGATATTTTATATTTGGCGGCGGGGGGGGGGGGGCGCAAACTTACTGCTGACTTCTTTTCTTTTCTTTTCTTTTCTTTTCTTTTCTTTTAAAACCACCCTGTTCCTGTTGCTAACAGCTTTTTATTTCCGAGCCAAAATTGCACCACTTATAACCCTCCACCCGCCCAGCTCAGACAACGGCCATAAAACCTGTCTTGGAAAGAATGATGTCAACCAATTTTTGAGACAGGGCACGGAAAGGAGGCTGACCAGGGTCAAGCTGACATGAAGTCAACAACGCCTTTGCAAATCGCCATTTTTTATATATATAAGGGCAGTATATTAATCTACGTTGGACCATCCTGCAACCAAACCCCAGGCTTAGCGCTCATTCCCTAATCACCATTTGGAGTGCCAACATAATAAAACAGGAATTAATACAGCCTGCTTTCGACATGTTTATGCGTTTGTGGTGCACTCTTCCTTCTGAGCCTGAAAGAGACATTGAGGCGGCAGCAGCAACAACAGTCTCTGAGACCAAGGATTGAAATAATGGTGCAGATTCAGAACTGTAATGGCTGCCAGCCAGCCTTGGCCAGCACCAGTGCATTCTGGGAAGGGAACATTGTTTGGAACACTCTTCTAGTCTTGATACAAGGCCTTTCCACCCTTACCATTTATAGTGGCATAGTTACTGTTTGATCCAGTGTTTCTAAGGGTGAATTTGGAGCCGATTGTCTGCACCTTTGGTCACTTGTTGCTGTTATTGGAGAGTGAGTGTCAGATTTTCCCTTCCTCGCTAATGCATACCCTCCAACACGTCAGGACAACAAACTGGGACGTCATCTTCTGGGGCCACCTAAATAACACCCACCAACTCTCTCCACACAGAAATCGGGAATGTGGTACCATTGCGTGGATGCGCCACACCAGCATTACATCTTGCCAAAAGATTTCACCTTGTAAGCAGGGCTTGTTCCTTCAGTAAACAAGAATTTGAGAGGCTTCAGTAGATTTTCTGACACCGAGTATATTGCTGGATTGTAATTGAATGTGAGATTAGTGTTTACAGGATTATCGTTCTCGCTCCTCCTGACTCTCCTTCTATCTGTTCTCGGTGGGGGGAAGTAGAAAGGACATGTTATTAAAAAGTAGTCACCTCTAATATCCTGGCTGCAGCTCGCTGTTTGCACAGATAGCTTATATATAAAGTGAGTCCTGCTCATGATTGGATTGAAGACAGAGTAATTCACTCAAGGGCTTGACTCTCCTTCTAGCTGTGAAGTATATTGTTGCGTACACCTCGTTCAGCAGCAGAAACACAGGAGTACATTACAGCCCTTTCTAGTCAATCACATTTGCCTTGCTGTCATTTCTGGTGTAAAAGGACAAGCTGAGAGCAGGGAAGACTTCATTGTGCGTGGGATTCTTTTCAGGAACAAGATTGTTTGCCGATGTGTGCCAGCTCTGCATTGGGTCTTTTCTGCAATTGACTAGAGTTTGGGTTTTTATCTTTAATGCATTTCTATTCCACAACAACAATTCCATCTCTGAGGAACCCAAGGGGGCATATATGGTTCTTCCCCTCCTCAGTGAATCCCCACAGCAACCCTGAGAAGTAGGTGAGGCTGAGAGGAGACAGTAACTGGCCCAAGGCAGTCACCCAGGCAGCTTAATGGCTGATTTGAACCCTGGTCTCCCAGGTCCTAGTCTGGCACGTTAATTGCTACACCACTCTGGCTTAGGGTGGGGGAAGGCATTCGATTCACTTCACATTTAAAGGTGTACCTGCCAGCACTTTCCTGAGAGCCAGTGTGGTGTAGTGGTTAGGAGCGGCGGACTCGTAATCTGGGGAACCAGGTTCACGTCTCCGCTCCTCCACATGAAGCTGCTGGGTGACCTTGGGCTAGTCACACTTCTCTGAAGTCTCTCAGCCCCACTCACCTCACAGAGTGTTTGTGGTGGGGGAAGAAGGGAAAGGAGAATGTTAGCCGCTTTGAGACTCCTTCGGGTAGTGATAAAGCGGGATATCAAATCCAAGCTACTCTTCTTCTTCTTCTTCTTCTTCTTCTTCTTCTTCTTCTTCTTCTTCTTCTTCTTCTTCTTCTTCCTGAACAAGAGGACAGCTATCCTTCAGACAACAAGCAGCTATCCTTCAGAAATTGTGACTTCTTCACATTTTGCAATGCTGTTCTCCGGCTGAGTAGTGCACACAAGTATGCATGTTGTTGTTGTTGTTTAGTTGTTTAGTCGTGTCAGACTCTTTGTGACTCCATGGACCAGAGCACGCCAGGCACTCCTGTCTTCCACTGCCTCCCGCAGTTTGGCCAAACTCATGCTGGTAGCTTCGAGAACACTGTCCAGCCATCTCGTCCTCTTTGGTCCCCTTCTCCTCGTGCCCTCAATCTTTCCCAACATCAGGGTCTTTTCCAGGGAGTCTTTTCTTCTCATGAGGTGACCAAAGTATTGGAGTCTCAGCTTCAGGATCTGTCCTTCCAGTGAGCACTCAGGGCTGATTTCCTTCAGAATGGATAGGTTTGATCTTCTTGCAGTCCATGAGACACTCAAGAGTCTCCTCCAGCACCATAATTCAAAAGCATCAATTCTGCGGTGATCAGCCTTCCTTATGGTCCAGCTCTCACTTCCATACATCACTACTGGGAAAACCATAGCTTTAACTATATGGACCTTTGTTGGCAAGGTGATGACAAGTATGCGTATACTGTGGTAAAATGCCTGTGTGTGTGTATATATACACAGTGAGAAAACTGCTCTCTCTCTTTGTGTGTGTAGCGCAAAACCACATACAAAAATGGAGAAACTGGCACTACAATGCTGATGATATAACTGTTGGGAACTCAATGAAAAATGAGAAGCTGAAATTCAAAGGTTTACCCATCCTTAGCTTTGCAGCTGATTTCAAATCAATATGCAACTCCTCGCCTTTGCAGATCTTGACTACACAAGCTTTCTCTCCCCCCTCCTGCTTCTCAGTTTCTTTCTGATTGTCTCTCCCAGTCTTCTTTCCCTGCTTCTCTTCTTCTCCTTTCTGACTGGAATATCAAATGCTTCTTTGCCCTGCCAGTCCCCTCGAATTCTGAGAGAATTCCTCTGAGACTCAAAGCAAAGGGAAGGAAAGCATGAGGCAAAGGTGGTGGGAACCCAATGACTGGGACTGGAGGATAAATTGCTGGGGAGGGAGGGTTGCAAAGCAGAGTCCACCAAACCATGGACAGCTCCACAGCGGTGGACAAGTTGCTCTGTACTTGGAGATGGCAACATACCTTATTTCATGGATTTGTCCACCTAGCCTAGGACTTTCTGCCCCAAATGGCAGCTGCTTTCCAGAGTCTCAAGCAGAAATTCTTCCCCATTGCCTGTGTCTTGAGCCTTTAAGAAAAACTCCCCACAACCTGGAAGTAAACCTGTTATTTTTCTACAATTGAGTTATTCTGCTCTGCAAAGCCAACAGTCGATCCAACTGGGTTTTAACAGGGTTAAACACAACTTTAATCAACTTTTAAAAGAGTAGAGTAGGATAAGGTGGTTTGATACATATATCATAAGCACGAATGTCCCTAACAAGCATTACTTTACTAGCTTGCCAAATACACAAGTCGGCCCCGGTACTTCTGCTGATTAGGGTTGCCAACTACCAACAATCAAGCTCTTCGATTCTGGTGCATGCGCTAAATGCCTGGTCCACATTGCACCACTCAGAGGACGATGAACAGATAATGATCATAGAATTGTAGAGCTGTAAGGGACCCCGAGGGTCAATTTAGAGCAAGTGTTTTCCTCCTCCACTTCTGACCAGTAAAGAAGGGGGAGGGATTCCCTCGGTTAAGTCTCAGCCAGACAGGATGAGCCTTGCATCCTTCCAAAAGTTCACCTCAGGACCTGCAAGATATCTGCACAAGCTGACATAATTCTCTGGCTGCTGCGAACAGCCTGTCTCCCCACAGGACTCTCAGAAGCGAGTAAGGTCCCGGAAAAAGATGTTGGAAACAAACCTCCAATGGTTTGGAAGACAGCCAATCAAAGTTTGCAGATAGAGGATGGCAACCCACAGGCAGAAACGACTTAGAAAACAATCGCCATACTTGTCCTTATCTGAGGTCACAGGAATTATTCTGAATGTGTGTGTCCCTCCCTCAAAACAGCCCTGCTTTCTTTCTTGTGATCTGGTATTCTGACAAGGACCCAGGGCTATCTGATCCATTAACAGTTGCGAGCGGAATGCTCAGAATGAAGATAAATGAATCCCATTGACATCAATGGGGCTCATTCATCTTCAGCTCAAGTATTCCGGCTCAACCCTTTTGTGAATCAGGCTGTAGTCACCTCTGCTGAAGAGGGGGCAGTGGATTGATGACTGTCTCCTTGAAGGGGGGGGGGAGTGAGAGACGCATGAATTTGAAAACAAGCAACCCATCCACCGCCAGCCAGACCATTGAATCGGATGAAACCACCTGAAACCCAAACACCGATGGTCACGTCTGTGCAATCGGCGATCGGCGACCCAACAAGGTTGCTCCATAAATTGTAATGGTTGCTTGCCCCAGACTGCAAAACCAGTGTTTGCCTGTCAGCACACACAGTATGGTCAGGCAAAGGTCGTGGCTCACAGACCTCAGAGTTCTCACTGCAGATGCTGCCGACTTATTTATTTATTTATATTTATTAATATTTTTAAAAATCAGTGCCCGTCATGAGGGGGGGAAAGGAATGTCATGCAGCCAACGTCTGGGCTCCTATTCAGTGTACATTGGAGGCAGGCCCAAAGGGAAATGAAGATGGCGGCTTCAGCTGCTTCAGAGAGCCTTCTCAGTGGTAGCACCTGCCCTGTGGAACACCCCCGCATCAGATGTCAAGGAAATAAAGAACTATCTGACTTTTAGAAGACACCTGAAGGCAGCCCTGTTTAGGGTAGCTTTTAATGTTTGATGTTTTGTCGTGTTTTTAATATTCTGTTGGGAGCTGCCCAGAGTGGCTGGGGAAACCCAGCCAGATGGGTAGGGTATAAATAATAATAATAATAATAATAATAATAATAATAATAATAATAATAATAATATATTATTATTATTATTATTATTATTATTATTATTATTATTATTATTAGACTAGCTGGATAGCTCAGTTGGTTAGGGTTTGGTGGTGATAATGCCAAGGTTGCAGGTATGATCCCCATATGGGATAGCTGCATATTCCTGCCTTGCAGAGGGTTGGACTAGATGATTCTCAAGGTACCTTCCAATTTTACATTTCAGTGATTCTGTTATTGAGTACTGAGTGGCTGGTGCTTTGGGACAGGTACCTCCAGTGCCGCTTGCAGTAAGAATGCTGGAAACTACCTTAGAACATTGGCCCATCGCGTTCAGTACTGTCTACTCTGACCGGCAGTGGTTGTCCCTGCTCAGACAGGGGAAACATTCCGAGCCCTACCTGGAGATGCCAGGGATCAGTCTTGGGGCATGTCTGCATTCACACTAGATGCTTTGCCCCAGAAACATGGCCATTTCATCAGCCTATCCCTGCCAACCACAGGGATTTGGTCCACTTTTTGGCCAACCCAGTCCGATGGCTCAGATCGCAAACTCCCAATCAGATCATGTCCTCCTCCGGATGTCGCGATGCATTTTTGATGTGCAAATATACTTATTTTACATCAACGATGTGTACAGAATGCATGTTTTATGGAAGAGTGCATTAAAAGCTGTGCATTTTATGTTTGTGTGCATTCTTGCGAAGAAAGAGAAATGGCACACAAAAGGGAATGGGACAGAGCAGGGATTGAGCAGCAGGGAGACTGAAACTGGGCAGCATTAGATGCCTGAGACTCCGCATGATTTGAAGTCTATTGCTCCTAGGATTAGTTCCATTTCGAAGTTTCCTGCTGACTTAATGGGCTTCACCTAGATTTAATTGCATGTTTGTATATGGATTATCATATTACAGACAATTGATTAGACCGAATCTGTTTCTATAATTAGATTGACCTTTCGGTGATTATATTGCTTCTAAAAATGCTTGTTGACACTGCTTGGGTTCTCTAGGCTTAATAGAGAGCTTGTGTCACATAATAATAAGATGCAAAGCAAATTAGAGGGTCATTTTATTGGAACGGCATTACTACACGATGAAAGAGAAACCACTTCAACACACATTTTATGGACCAATATATACATATATATACAAACTACTGCTGTGTCAAAATCGGTTGTCTGAGTTCTCGAATGTTTTTTCCCCCTATGAAAGAGGCTTTTGCTTGTCTGCCTTTCTTGGAGCACTTTAGAAAAAAAATGGGGGGGGGGCAGGTTTGGACTTGTTGTGACCTTGTGACATCTTCCCTTGAGGTTTATTTGAAGCATGAGCAACTAGGGACACTGGCTGATGATTGCTTTTAAGGGAAGTCCAGGCCATGGCAGAGATAATTTTGTTGAACAAAAAAGGGGAGACTCACAAACACTCATCAAGCCCTTTGAAAGTCAGATGTCTGCAGACCACCCATGAGAATTTCTACCCCCAGAATATCTCCCCTTCCAGGAATTTTGAATCCAATTTATTTTCTCATAAATTCATGGAGAAATCGGGAGGTTTGGGGGGAGGGAGGAGGACATGGGAGGGAAACTGTTTTAGCGCTGCCGCAAAGTGTCAGTGGGCCCTGGATTTTGTCTTGCAAACTCAGCAGTGAGTGCTTGCATCAGTCAACAAATCAATAATGAAAACACTTGTTTTGGTTGCTCTTTCTCTTCCTGGTTCAATTCAAGGTGCTACTTTGAAGCTTGAAAGACCTCAGTAGCTTGGGACATATATATAGGTTCCTTCCCCCATGCTTCATTTGAAACCTGAGGCCCTGCTCCAGATTTTTCTGCCATCCAAGGTGCAGCTATGAGGAATAGGGACTTCTAAGTGGTGGCGCCCAGCTTGCAGAATGCCCTTTCAGGCAAGATCCATCAATCTCTGTCTCCGTGTGCTTTTGGGCAGCTGGCTAGCTGCTTCTTTGGCAATCACTCGTAGCCGAGTAAGATTTTCTTCCATGAACATGGTCTTAACCGTGAGTCTGTAAGTGACTGTGGAGGCCAATTCTGGATCCACACGTCCTTCCACAGTGGGGACATAAGTCTCTGGGTGGGAGTTGATCATGGTGAGGGTTTTCCAAATGTGCCTTCCTCTTAGCTTGTTTCTCCTTTTCACCCTGAGTTCATGCTTCTTCAAAGTCCATGACACCTTTGGTAAAGGCTGTTCTCCAACTGGAATGCTCGCAGGTCACATTGAGTGCTCCAGTGACTAGCACATAGTCCCAAAAGACCTTTGGCTGACTGTGTGTTGATCCATTTCTCTTTTGACTGCTGTTTTATGAATTGCTGCTCTCACTGCTTAACAGAGTTCTTGGCCCATTGTGTTAATGATTACTGACTGGTATATAGGGTTGATGTGTATGTTCACTTTTTTTTTTGGCATGATTTTTATTTTGCAAATAGTTTCCTGTTGGGCAGGGAAGGTGGGATAGATGCTTTTAAAAACAATACATTGATGAAAGAAACATGCAAGGAGGATGCCTCTGAGAGAAGGCAAATTGTTGGGCTTACGCTGCCCAACAAAAGGAAGAGAGCTTTGAGAATCCCATTAATGCCCTCCCGCAGATGAGTCTACAGCAGATGTAACACAATCTTTGCTCCGGTGGCTTCAGTGAGATAGAGTCACTCGGCTGCAGAGGATCTGGTCTGGAGTGTGGCACGTAGCTTATGGTTGCGAAGGATTTATTAAGGCAAAGGTTACTCGAGGCAAATCCATCATGTAATCTTAGATCTGACAGGGTGCTGCCATCTGTAAGAAGCAAGGGACTTGTAGCAGTAAGTGCTACTTAAAACTGAAGGGAGGAGGGACTCCCCCCCGCATGATAAATCGGGTACCTGCTACATGTAAAGTACGGCAAAAGGCAGAGTAATCGGACGTGAAATGGAATTAGGCGAGGCACGAGGTGATGATTTCCCACAGACTGCCTCTGCCATGGAAAGAGAGGAAATGTTTGTACTAAGTCAGCATGTTAAAAAGTGCTGCATTAAAAAAAAAAAAATTCATTGCTGCACAACGCAGAGGTAACATTAAAGCCACACATCCCTCCAAAAGTTCACCCTATGGTCTTGATTCCCGCAGTCAGGTTGACCCACCCTGGGCCAGATCAAGGACCACTTGTCCCAGCCTGGATCTGGTCCCAAACTAGTTCAGGGGTGGGGCTGTCCAGAACAGCTGTTTACCAGCTCCATCTGGTACGCAGGCTGAGACCCTACCTGCCCGCAGACTGTCTCACCAGAGTGGTGCATCCTCTGGTTATCTCCCGCTTGGACTACTGCAATGCGCCCTATGTGGGGCTACCTTTGAAGTTGACCCAGAAACTACAACTAATCCAAAATGCAGCAGCTAGACTGGCGACTGCGAGCGGCCGCCTAGACCACATAACACCGGTCTTGAAAGACCTACTTTGGCTCCCAGTACATTTCCAAGCACAATTCAAAGTGTTGGTGCTGACCTTTAAAGCCCTAAACGGCCTCGGCCCAGTATACCTGAAGGAGCGTCTCCACTCTCATCGTTCTACCCGTACACTGAGGTCCAGTGCTGAGGGCCTTCTGGCGGTTCCCTCACTGTTACAGGGAACCAGGCAGAGGGCCTTCTCAGTAGTGGCACCCGTTCTCTGGAACCAGATGTCAAAGAGAACAACAACTAAGACATTTGAAGGCAGTCCTGTTTAGGGAAGCTTTTAATGTTTGATGCATTACTGTATTTTAATATTTTGTTGGAAGCCGCCCAGAGTGGCTAGGGAAGCCCAGCCAGATGGGTGGGGTATAAATAAATTATTATTATTATTATTATTATTATTATTATTATTATTATTATTATTTAAAAACAAAGAAACCAATTGAACCATACAGCTGGAAGGTAGGTAGGGAAAGGAGAAGTTGTGTCTCCTTCTGCTCACTGACACTCCTGACCGAGAGCAGTGGGGTCCATTTTGTGGTGTGCTCCTTCGTGAGGGGCTTCTCCACAGGGAAGCAGCTTGCAAAGAAACACCCTAAAGCATGCATGATTGGTGCCTCTGCTGACAGAGCTGTCAATCCTGCGTGGTGCTGCTTCAAGGAGGGGCATCAGGCAAGAAGGAGTGTCAAGTGGCTGCTACCTTCTCCTGGGAAGACACAGCCAGCCGTGGGGGGTAGGATCTGGCCTTTTCGTGGGGTTTCCACTCCTGGTACCTGACTCCTCTTTTGACCTGCTGCCCTAACCACACTAACAGCTATGGATAGCTCTCGGCCAGACACCTCAACCTGGATCAATCCGCAACTGCCTGTATACAACTCATCTGACTCCCTCCAGATAGGCCCAGTTTGGCTTGGGAATTGGCTGACTCTGGTGCAGAGCCCTAGTTCCCTCACCATCCATGGTAACTTGGACATGCTGCAGAAAAAAGGCCTTCAAGAAATGCGTCTTTCCTGGGCTACGCAGAATTGGATAAGGTGACCGGAAGGATCCAAAACCAGCAGGACCAGAGGTTCTCAGAAGACTGGAGTAAATATCTGAACTGTTTGAAAAGCAACTGTAATCTACAGATTACGCTAGTAGGACTGCAAGGAGTATTGAAAGGAGGACTATACGAAATATTGCAGAAAAAAATTATGAGTAGAATTATTAGTTAAGGATTACTAAAAGTAATAGTGAAATTAGTGAAATGCAGATTAAGTGATAAAGATTGAAAAACCAGATGTAGTCGATGGACATCCAAAATATTGTATAAGATATGAATATATGTTATATGATTTGTGGAAATTATATGTAAAATTGAATTAAAAAAATTAAAAAAGAAAAAAAGAAAAAAAGAAATGTGTCTTGCTTAAATCGGCAAGGAAAACCTGGCGGCTTGGCTTTTTTCCAGCCTGGCCAAGAAACCCACAGGAGCATGCCCAGTAAGCAATTTTCTCTGAGAAATAAATGGTGGTGAACTGGAGCCTTTCTGAGCCTTTGCCTCCAATCAGTTTTTCCAATGCTGTGCTTCCTTTTTGGAGAATAAGAGTCTCTTAAAGGGCCAGCGACCTGGCCTGAGAACATGCACTTTTCCTGCACCAACTGCCTGGTACAGTCTCTGCACCACTAGACCCATGAATTAACATGGAAGTAAGGATAACTCAGATAATCGCTCAGTTTCAGTTCCTCATTTTCCCAGTCTCCAGTTCTCCACATTTCCACATAATCCTCATGAAAATTTATTAGTATTTTAAAGTGATTTGCTCCTAATATACACATTTTTATATGCAATTTCCTCTGATATGCACTTTTTTGGGGGGGCAAAGAATATTGTCCCAATTATAATGAATTTTTGTATGTTTCCTCACCACTAATATATGCATTTTAATGCACACTTTGCCTTGGTTACTAGACAGAAGAACTGCAGTGCAAAATTCAGAGCAGTGTGAATTCAAAGCACAGCTATGTTTCAGTTCATTTAGTGGTTGTGGAAAGTGTAAATTAGGTAGATTTTGTTCTAGATGTGAACTGAATCTAATTTCTCCCCCATCTCTACTTGGGAAGCAACCGGTTCCTTTGGCCCAGGATTCCTTGTCTCTGTAAGGTGCCTGCCTCAAATTCTATGGGCCCTGGAACTGTGGATTCTGGTCCAGCAGCCTCCTGGCTACTATTCTCTGTTTCAGCACCAGAATCAGAGACAGTGGCACTATAGCCTCTGGCTTAGTGACCTAGTCATTGGCAGAATTCATGTTCACGATGCAGCCATTCCGAAATCTGCAGTGCTTTTGACTAGGGATGGAAGGAGGACCTGACAATTTCAGTTGTCTCCATTTCTCATTTTTCCTATCTTAAATTCAGCTCCACACCTGCGTGCAGCCGGAGCCATCAAAAAGAAAATTCCTTGTGAAAACTCACCAACATTTCAGTGCAAATTTATCCTAATAATCACACAATTTTGTAAGCAGTTTCGACAAGTGTTTCGCAAGGACTTTCCCCTAACGGAATGTGTGCTTGTATGTTATTTTCTCAACTATATTAAATAATAATAAAAAAATTATGCACAGTTTCCTTAAATGGATGCATTTCTGTAAACATTGGTTGAAGAACTGTGTCACAAAATTCAGATAGGTGTGAATTTTGAAGGCTGGTCTCACATCATTTGAGAAAGTGCAGATTACATAAGGTAAAGGTAAAGGGACCCCTGACCATTAGGTCCAGTCGTGAATGACTCTGGGGTTGCGGCGCTCATCTTGCTTTATTGGCCAAGGGAGATGGCGTACAGCTTCCGGGTCATGTGGCCAGCATGACTAAGCCACTTTTGGCGAACCAGAGCAGCACATGGAAACGCCGTTTACCTTCCCACCAGAGGGGTACCTATTTATCTACTTGCACTTTGCCGTGCTTTCAAACTGCTAGGTTGGCAGGAGCAGGGACCGAGCAACGGGAGCTCACCCCGTCGCGGGGATTCGAACCACCGACCTTCTGATCAGCAAGTCCTAGGCTCTGTGGTTTAACCCACAGTGCCACCCATTTCCCTGCAGCAGTGGCATAGCGTGGGTTGTCAGGACCCGGGGCAAGGCAAGTAATTTGTGCCCCCTAACCCATGGATTTGCGCACCCTAACCCCCAGATGTTGCGCCCGGTGCGTCCGGCCCCCTTGCACCCTCCATGCTACGCCACTGCCCTGCAGATTACATAAATTCACCTATAAAAAGTGAACTGAACTGTATTTCTCCCAGATCCCTCTTTTTGACAAATCCTGCTACAACATATGAAGATGCCATGTTTGGAGACAGACCATTGGTTTTTCTCACTCAGCCTTCCCTCAGCTTGGTGCCTGTCAGATGTTTTAGACCATCAAAGGTCCAAACAGCCCTGACCCATATGGCCAATAATGAAGGATCTTGGGAGTTGTAGTCCAAAACACCTGACAGGCACTAGGTTGTGCCAGAATGATGTAGTCTATTCTGATTTCCAAAAAGTCTCCTCCAAAACTTTGACCACCTGAAATTGGGACCTTCCACATACAAAAATGTGCTTTTTCATTGAGTGATGGGCCCTTTCCCACAACCATAGGTGCAAAGAACGCACGATATCTGCATCCTTCCAATATTTCAGCTCATTTCCATGTTGCTGCTGTTCTTTCAAATTAGGTTTGGGTTGGAGAACTTCCCTGATGGTGTTCATCGATGGGAAAGAGGAGGTGCTTGGAATGCCACCCCACTTCCACACATCAAAAGAATCCATTTGGGCCAGCTGTAATGTCAGGAGAAACCCTACTAAGTAAATAATTCTGCTGCCTTTTAATTAAAGCTCATCCTGAAAGAGCTTCCATGGTCTCTATACCACCAGAGCCCACTAGGTGCCAGTATGTTCTTCAGAATTCAAACTACGCACCAGGTAAAACAGCAATCTTGTCCGAATCTTGTTAGGAAGACTGTGATTGAAGAAATAATGACCCTTAGAATAATAGCTCGGAAACAACATTTTAAAAATGCATGCAAACGACGTTTTCTTTCCAGTGGTTGAGCCATGTGTAAAATGCTCCATGAGTCGAAAGTGAGCTTGCAAGGCACTAACTCAATTTATTGTGTGTGTGTGTCTCAGAGAAGCATGCATCAAAATCAGGTGGGGTTCAGAAGAGGGCATTGGAGATGGTCAGCGTGTGGAAAATGGGTCCTTTTAGGTAATGCGTATGTATAACCTGAGCAGGGTGGGAGGGATGTAAAAGCCCTCTTCAAATATCTGAAGGAATGGCACATGGGAGGGGGCAGAGACCAGTGGGGTCTGGTACCCATTGGGTCTGCTGGGGGGGGGGAGGCAGGGAACCCAAAAGTAAGTGGAGCCAGGGCAGATAATAGAATTGTAGAGTTGGAAGGGGCCACAAAGAGTCATCTGTTTCAACCCCTGCAATGCAGGAATCTGACACCCAACGTGGGATTCGAACCCACAACCCTGGGATTCAGAGTCTCATGCTCTCCTGACTGAGCTATCCAGCTATCTAGTTGTGTCCTCCTTCCTGCTGATTTCTGCAACACTGAGAATGAGGAGGAGGAGGAGGAGGAAGCTGATAAGCAATCCTGTTCAGGCATAGGAAATGTTGCATTCATTTTCCTGATAGTAATGCTAGTCTTCTGTCTCTTTTCCTAACATTCCTTTCATACTGCAGTCCTTGTTGTGTTACAGAAACTGTGCCTTTTAGCCTGATATACCGGCGTGTCACACTAAATTTCATTCACACCAGTGGGTGCAGGGTGACACAACAAACTTCTTTGGACAACATCACTATTCCCTTGCCTGGATTTCGCCCATGTGTGCATCTGTTCCCCTTTTTTCCCACGTGAAAGTGGCAGGAAAGAACTGTATGCATGCTGGTATACTGCTCCAAATTCCATCATTTTATTTGTATGTTCGCTTTTCCTCTCAAAAAAACCCCAAAACACCATGCTCATAGCGGCTTACAAAAAAAGAGAGAGGCAAAAACCAAGAATGCATTTCAAACAAACACTACAAAAACTATTTCGTAATGACATAGCTAAACAACAGCAAAACAATAACAGTAACACAATAACATAGTGACAATTTAAGAGCACAGAAAAACAGTAAAGTGGTACCTCGGGCTACAGGCGCTTCAGGTTACAGACGCTTCAGGTTACAGACTCCGCTAACCCAGAAATAGTACCTCAGGTTAAGAACTTTACTTCAAGATGAGAACAGAAATTCTCATTGCAGCGACAGCGGGAGGCCCCATTAGCTAAAGTGGTACCTCAGGTTAAGAACAATTTCAGGAACAAATTAGGTTCTTAACCTGATGTACCACTGTAGAAAATATAATAACACACAATGCAACCCATATTACAATACTATAAATATAACAAGGTTACTTAAATGGCATGCAACACTCAATAGCAAAAATTACAAGGCAGCTTCACGGTTTCATCTTAGTCCTAGAAGCACCTAGAAGTTGCTCAGGGTCCCTCTCCTGCAGCTACTTGCAAGTCTTCTGAGGGCATGATTTTTCTGAGCTAGTGGGGTTGCAAACAGATTTCTTTCCCTGGAAGCAATTAACATGGAAATGAGTGCTAAATTTTAACTCTGCCCTGCTAGATTTCTGGCAGTAGGTTTCCCGTTACACGAAGGGAAGAAACTGCTGTGTGAATGCTGCTTGGATGTAAGAAAGAAGGCAGGCTGGGGTCAGGCTGAGGGTGGTGGGGCAGGGCCCATACCTGCCCTGAGGAACCAACCTCCAGGGGCAGCAATCTGTTCTCTGATGCCTCAGAGGGCAGGATGGGATCTGAGGGGAATCAGTTACAGGGGGGTAGATTTGGGTTGGACATGGCATGAAATGTCATGATGCTAAGAGCAGTTCAACAATGGATCCAATTACGTAGAGGATGGGAGGTCCTCTCCTTCAATGGAGGTCTTCTTGCAGAGCCTAGGGAAACATCTGCTGGGGATGCCTGTCCTCTCTTGAGCAGGTTATCAACAACACCGATTATCACCCTCCTCCATCTCTGTGGCACTAAGACCCGGTCTTATGCAAGAAGCAGAAAGATGAATGAGGGTGTTGAGAGGTAGAATGGGTGATGTCATTTCAGGTGTGTGGGGGGGGAATCAAATGGTTGAAAGTGTATAGGGGGAAAAATGTCTGCAAGTAGACAGCTAGCAGGAGAGGGAATGGGGCTGGGATATAAATCTTTCTCCATGCTATGTGAGTTTGATTTGGTGGCATTCTTTTTAAATTGGTAGGGTGTAGCTAAAATAAGTAACTCCCCTTCATGGCAGCATAAAGTGGTAGAGTCCACTCTAGGATTCTACAACCTCCACATGGATGTGGACACCTGCAACGGAACGTGGGACGAACAAAGGAAGAAAAAGAGTGAGACTGCTGGTGGGTCATGCAAATGTTTAAATACTCCTATACCATAAAACCAATCTTATCCGTATAAGCCAAAACAGCAAGCTGCATTAGAATCATTTCTCCCATTCTGCTTTGTTTATTTTTTACTTTGCATGGAGGGGTGTGTGTGTGTGTTTGTGTGTTTTAATGAGGGATTTTCAAAAAATCTGCCCCCCTCCCCAAGTTGTAGAGTCACTCTGATGCTTCCAGGATTTTTCTCCCTTCCTGATACTCCATCAGGGCCAATAGGTGGATGGGTGGATGGGAGTGGGGGGGGGGGACAAAGGAAGGGGCAGAAGCTGTAGCTACCTGGCTTGCTGCTGCTTCATTCAGCTTTGTCCAACCTTTGAAAAAGAAATGAAAAAAAGATTAGGGCATGTCAGCACCTCCCCCCCCCCCCAATTTGGTAAGCTTGTGAAATGTGCTTGCACCTTTGCACGTTGCATTGGTCTGTCTCCACGGCATGTAGTAGGAAGAAGAAGAAGAAGGGTTTGGATTTGATATCCTGCTTTATCACTACCCGAAGGAATCTCAAAGCGGCTAACAATCTCCTTTCCCTTCCTCCCCCACAACAAACGCCCTGTGAGGTGAGTGAGGCTAAGAGACTTCAGAGAAGTGTGACTAGCCCAAGGTCACCCAGCAGCTGCATGTGGAGGAGCGGAGATGCGAACCCGGTTCACCAGATTATGAGTCTATCGCTCTTAACCACTACACCACACTGTTGGTAGTCAGAGAGATGGAGAGCGAAGAGTGATGGCGCCACAATGTAGAATAAATATAATTTCCCTATTACAGATGTAAGGGGGGGATGCTCCTTTTCCCTTATGGGGTATCTAAGAGCCCATATAGAGTCCTTATGTAGGTTCTCTATCGGTAGGAGAAAATAACAGAGGCCAACCAGAGAATATTGAGAAGCAAAGCAGCTAGTAAGCCTGATCTTTATTAAACTGTTGCAACAGGGTCCCCCACTCCCCCCACTCAGGGAGGGAGGAGAGGAACCCAGAACAATGGTGTCCAAGCTCTTATATAGACATCTGAAATTGCCTCCCCTGTAGCTCAAGACCCCCCCCCCAAAAAAAAATCATACATACATCACAGAAAGAGGTGGTCCCCAGGATAAATTTGTGTGTGTTGCTTCTCTCCTGTCTGCCAGGATACCTGATAATGCTTTATCTGATTGCCTTTTCTGGGTAGCCTGGCCATTCCTTTGAGGCGGTAAATACTTAGTTCCTGAATCTCTTGCGCATATTGATAGTGTGCTCAACTTAAGAGATACTTGCCAGACTGTATTTACAGGGAGGTGTAAGCCCCTACAGTCCAAAGACAATCGGAAAGCTTTTCCCATTTAATTCCTCCTTGCAGAGAAATATTTGAGGTCAATTTGGGAGAGTCAAAATGGCTTCAGGATTGCTCTCCTATACTTCTTCAGACACTATACTTATCTGAAGAAGTGTGCATGCACACCAAAGCTCATACCAATAACAAACTTAGTTGGTCTCTAAGGTGCTACCTTAGGTGTTTATACTTATGCATGCGTGTTTGCCTTGTACATTTATGAGCATTTATTCTATATAAATAAGACCTTAGAATTCCTATAACAAGAGCTATAGACAGGGACACAGATTCCAGGGGCATCTTTCCCATAATGGGCAGTCTCTCTCTCTCTCTCTCTCTCTCTCTCTCTCTCTCTCTCTCTCTCTCTGTGTGTGTGTGTTTTCCCAATGGAATAGTTGTTGACACTGTGTCTGCTTGATCCAAGCACCAGATGCACTTCCAATCCAATCTGACTCCTCAGGCTTCTTGGAAGTGTCTGATATTGCAAAGCCCCAGGAAGCCTCCAGAGGAGGGCGATGCCAGGTGGCTTGCAGCCAATTAGTTGCTGCTGTCAGCGCAACCAGGACAATCTTGGAGAATCCGTGGGGGCGATTCTCCCCACTGCCATGAGCAGTGCAAATCGTAAAAAGGTGCTGCTGGCTCTTTCTCCTGCAGCTTCACCTGGCTTTCCCTTCTAGCTAAAGGTGGCACCAGCTTCTTGCAAATCGCAGACATGGCGTAATGAGGAAGAAGGACTAGGTTGCATTTAGCAAGAATGCTGAATTGATGATCCACACAGCCCTGATGTTGCTGGTGAACTTCCCCTGTTTCCATGGCAACCGTATTATGTCATGTTAGCCTGTCCTCAGTGTTACTTAGAGCATCAAGGTCTCAGGGCGTGCCTAATTTGCTGGTGAGAACAAACCGGGCTAGAATATTATTATGATGAAGCATTGTGTATGCCATGGATTTCCCACCTTCTGTTGCGCTGGCAATTTACACCTTGAAAGGTTAAGTGCTCAAATGGCAAAGAGGAAAGCGGCCATTAAGAAGCTGAAAGATGAAAAGCACCCATATTGTGCAACCCATCCCCCTCCCTTGTATTCAATGCACTTCCAAGTTCTCAAACCTCAACCGTTAACCTCAAGGGTTTGGAGACCCAAAACGGAGATGGATCCAGTCCAAGAAGAAAAACATTCCCCTTTTCTCCAGCAACAGTCGGCTGATTTACAAAGAGAGAAGATTAGACATTTAACCTCGAGGCATTTTTAAAAAATAAATAAAGGAAAAGGAAAAAGAACCAGAATCTACATTCTTTATACAGCGAGTAACATCAAAACTCTTTCAGCAATCCTGTAAACTTTGTATGGAATCACACTGGCCAGAATCCAGCAGGGCAAGAATAAAAATTTGTAGATTGCCCTATTTATTTTATTTTATTTTATTTTATTTTATTTTATTTTATTTTATTTTATTTTATTTTATTTTATTTTAAAGCTGCAATTGCACCAGTTGACTGTTTAGCAGGAACGGATGGCCTTACATGGCTCTCCATGCTCTGCCCATGAACTAGATGATTGGTGCAGCTAAGACTCACTGTATTTTTCCATGTATAAGACACCCTTTTTTTCTTTAAAAATTATGTGAAAAATTTGGGGTCGTCTTATACATGGATAGTGCTGAAGGGGGATGGGCGATTGGTAGAAGCCATAAGCAGGAGATTGTCAGCAGGTATTTGGAGGTTGTTGGTGGCCACGACAAGGGCTGTTGTTGATTGGCTGCCCCTGTGGCAATTGGGTGGGCGATTGGTCGCTTTTGCATTGCTTGCGATTTTAAGAGTCGTTCAGTCGGGTGAGTGATTTTTGGCAAAGCTCAACAACTGTGGACAATCCTCCTCCCAAAAGCTTATCAACACTACAAATCTTGACAATCTCCCCCCATTTTCTTAATTTGGAGTCCTCCAAAACAGGGGGTGCTTATACATGTGGGCGTGTTATACATGGAAAAGCACGGTACTTGAGAGGGTGCACACAGGTCTGGCTGCTGGATTAGTCAGGAGTACCAAACACAGAGCATCTGTTTACGTGCATGGTTCCCTAGATGTACCAGAACCTCCTTGCATTTTGTTAACCTCATAATTCTGCTGCTTAGAACTCCACACCCATTTTTACAACCGTGTGTGAGGGACACACAAACCACACTTTATCATATGCATGAAGTGTAATTCTCAGTTGTTGTTGGTACACACACACACACACACACACACACCACCAACTGAGAATTACACTTCATACATCTGATAAAGTAGACTATAGTCCATGAAACCTTATGCCATAATACAGCGGTACCTTGGGTTACATACGCTTCAGGTTACATACGCTTCAGATTACAGACTCCACTAACCCAGAAATAGTACCTCGGGTTAAGAACTTTGCTTCAGGATGAGAACAGAAATCGTGCTCCGGTGGCACAGAGGCAGCAGGAGGCCCCATTAGCTAAAGTGGTGCTTCAGGTTAAGAACAGTTTCAGGTTAAGAACGGACCTCCGGAACGAATTAAGTACTTAACCCGAGGTACCACTGTAACATTTGATAGGTTGCCACAAGCCTCTTTTTATTTCTGTTTTTGTTTTGGACTAAACTTTAATGCGCATGATGCAGTTACTTTGCAACACACTATTACATTTCTCCTAGCTAATGCAATAATTCTGCAGCACATTAGCCAACAGATGGCATCCTGCCTGTCTCTACATAAGCTGAGGGTGAGTTGATGGAAAGTGTTTCAGAAACTAACAGCAAAATGGCTGCCCAAACTGTGTGACCAAAATTACCTTTGCTTTCCTGGACACCCTCATGCTATAAATCCCAGATACAATTGCCTATGTACACTCATACAAACCACATCATGCTCTGAAGCAGAAATGTAGCCAGGCATTCAAATCGTAAATATTTTTCACTGAGAGTATGTCCCACTATTTGCAGTGCAGTTTAGGTGCTAATAAATGTGTAGGTTTTCTTTAATGACATTTGATCCATTATGTTCTTCACAGAATCAAAACAATATAATTCTTTGTGCATACATGCACTCTCTTTCCCAAAAGCTGTTTAAAAAGAAATATAAGATTTAATGTAAATATTTTTTAAAAAATATTTGAGGGGAAAAGATAACTTGCAACTTGTTTGGCTCAGCTTGACTTTCACCAACCTTAGCAAATGAAAGGTTTGAGCTGTGAATCTATTAGTAACACAAAGCGTGTTCTCCTTCAGGGAGAGCAATTGTTGCGGTGGGGTCTACTGAGCCACCCCTTTGTTGCTGGGCAAGTTCTCCAAGATGGCCAGGGGGCATTGATTGGATTGCCGAGTTGCTGGGGCAAAAGTTATGTTGCAATTTTGGTGGGAGGGGTAAAAGGTTTAAATACTCTGCACGTAGCCTTGTACTTTCTCTTTTGCTGCGTGCAACGGATCACCCGCCCACCCGCCCTAGAATAAGGGGTTTGTTGCGTTGACCTTGCTATGCCTGTCATGGGGTCGTCTGCCTTTGAGCAGGGGCCTGGTAGGAATTTTTCCACCTGGCAAATTGGCTGGCTGGGTGGTTTTTGCCTAAAGGTAAAGGTACCCCTGCCCGTACGGGCCAGTCTTGACAGACTCTGTGGTTGTGCGCCCATCTCACTTAAGAGGCCAGGGGCCAGCGCTGTCCGGAGACACTTCCGGGTCACGTGGCCAGCGTGACAAAGCTGCATCTGGCGAGCCAGAGCCGCACACGGAAACGCCGTTTACCTTCCCGCTGGTAAGCGGTCCCTATTTATCTACTTGCACCCGGAGGTGCTTTTGAACTGCTAGGTTGGCAGGTGCTGGTACCGAGCAGCGGGAGCGCACCCCGCCGCAGGGATTCGAACCGCCGACCTTTCGATCGGCAAGTCCTAGGCGCTGAGGCTTTAACCCACAGCGCCACCTGCGTCCCAACCAGGTTTTTGCCTACTGCGTAGCAAATCGTCACAACTTGTAAGGTTGTGGTTAGGCATTGGTTATAAATCTGGTGGAGGAGGGGTTAGGATAGGCTGGGCCTACCCCTCCATGGAGGGGTTCAGGATAGGCTGGGCCTGCCCCTCCATGGTTGCTGCAGAAAGGGAATTCCGTTAAAGGAATCCTGGGGCTTGCCATCTTTTCGTCCAATCCCTGGAATGGGACTAGGGCCGGCAAGCCTTCGGGGAGCAGGCGGGTGAGAGTTGAGGGTCTGTGTCTCAGCTCCAATTCTTCCCCGACTTGCTTTCCCCCGCACTGTCTTTCGGTGGTGCCCGGAAGTCAGTTCTGTCCCCAGGCGGGGGGACAGATAGTCTTAACCAATGCCTAAACAACCACTCACAGTTTGTATTTTAATAAAGTTGTGGCCAAAATCATGCCAAAAATCTTAAACAAAAATTACGTGTCCGTTGTGAGTTATTTTGGGGGGTGGATTGGGGACCTCAACATGCAACAACATCTACAGGAACTCTCTTTGTGTATGATAGTGTCAACACTGATCACAATCAACAGAGCTATAGAATTAAAAGTAAAAGCTAAATTACAGCCACTGAAAAATGGGCATATACGTAGCACAGAATGGGCACATTAGCCGTTACAACAAAGAATAACAAGTGGGAGTACAGCAATCCTCTTTAGGGTTCCAGTCAGCCAGTCACTTATATCCCTTTTCAGGAGACTCCATTGCATTTGCTTTTCTAGCTGGTTTTCATGCTCCCAACAGATAGCATTGTGTGGCCTCTGGGCAGCTCTGTCCTTATTGAGGTCTTGTTTTTTACACCCCCTTAAGGACTTTATCCCCCATGGTTTTATTTCTGCATCAAGTTCTCCCAAGCCTGCCAATAACATCATCTCATAATGATGGTTCCTTCTTTTGGTAACCCAAGGAACCAGCACTCAGAGGTGAGTTCACTACCAGCAGGAAAGGTTGTTTAAACAGCATGATGGCCAGTGTGGTTGAACAGTTAAGCTGTAAATCTAGATGCTTTTTAATTTGTATTTTAATGTGTATATTGCAAATGGTAGATTTATGGTTTACTGCAACTGTTGGATTTGGTAAGATCGGTAATGTTCTGAATGGATGATTGTAGCAGTTAGAGATGCATGCTTCTTCCCCCTGCTCAAAACACATAGATTCACACACAGACACTCAACATGGCTTCTTGAATCTCTGCATGACTATTTCAAACCTACAGAGATTATACATAGATATAGATATACACGGTTGGTTGTTTCCAAGAGATACAGTACCAAGAGATTGCCAGCTGGTGAATCAATTTATCTGAACACCTACAGCTGGGCGACACATCTAATAATAGGATATGCATTATGTATTTTTAAAAAATAATTAGCAGATGTCATGTAGCAATCTGTGGCATGTGCTGTGCTCCACATATTTGAAAGCTTCAGAAAGTGAAAGCTGTCCCTCCAAAGGTCTCCTGATCTCTTGAGTGTGTGCCCTTACCCTCTTGCCTCTCTGTGTGTTTGGGTCTGCTGCCTGGGACACCTGAACGCTGCTGCCTTCTTGCTTCCTTCAGCTCTTCCTCAGAGCCCATTGAGTTCCCAGGCCCTGTTGCAGCTCCACCTGCAAGTAAGCCTAAGGAGGTGCAACAGAAACAACCGCAAAATGTTTTTCTGCCTGTGCATCCTTCCCCTCCCTCTGTTGTTCGCCATGTGAGAACATAATGTTACTTTCCACCACATTCTCTGAGTGGTGAGATAATCTGGGAGTTCCAGGAGCTTAGAATCATAGAATAGTAGAGTTGGAAGTCATTGAGTCCAACCTTCTGCAATGCAGGAATCACAACTAAAGAATCGTTGACAGGTAACCATCCAACCTCTGCTTAAAAACTTCCAAGGAATAAGAGCCCACCACCTTCCGAGGGAGTCCTTTCCACTGTTCCCAGTATGTTTCCGAGCATAATTCAAAGTGCTGGTGCTGACCTTTAAAGCCCTAAATGGCCTCGGTTCAGTATATCTGAAGGAGTGTCTCCACTCCCATCGTTCTGCCTGGACACTGAGGTCCAGCTCTGAGGGCCTTCTGGTGGTTCCCTCACTGCAAGAAGTCCCTGTAACTTACAGGGAACCAGGCAGAGGGTCTTCTCGGTAGTGGCACCCGCCCTGTGGAACGCTCTCCCACCAGATGGCAAAGAGAAGAACAGCTACCAGACTTTTAGAAGACATCTGAAGGCAACCCTGTTTAGGGAAGCTTTTAATGTTTGATGCATTACGGTATTTTAATATTTTGTAGGAAGCCACCCAGAGTGACTGGGGAAGCCCAGCCAGATGGGCGGGGTATAAATAAATTATTATTATTATTATTATTATTATTATTATTATTATTATTATTACCACCTTCTGGAGCAAGAAAAAACAAGCTTTCTCCATGTGATGGCCCTTTAGGTATCTGAAGATGTTCTTGGGTTCAGTTTGTTTGGAATGAAGGTCAGTGGAGATGGTGCTGTCTTTTAGGATATGTGGCTTGAGTACACAACAACCTGAGCATAAGATGGAGGGGTTCACAGCACAGCATAAGATGGAGGTGTTCACAGCATCAAAACCCCAAAAGATATTGCTTCTCCATTAGTCACAGCTTTGGAGCCATCTCTCAGCAAGCATGTCTCTGCTCTCAGCTTGCTTTCTGCACAATTCGCACACAACTCTGGCTATCAGTTAGGTCGGGCAGGCACGGGGGAGGCCCACCCATTTGTTCCATGCCTCAGAGTGACTTTTTTTGGCTATGCTAATAATGGTGCTTTCAATGGGTCTACTCTGGCATTCAAAACTTTGTTGAATGCCTCCCTTTGCCTTTTGTCCAGAACAAATGTCGACGCTGCCAAAATCCAAGTCTCGACCCCAATTTCCGCTGAATTTTTGGTGCAGCTTTCATCGCACCTCCGTGTCAATCAGGCCCTGGCAGGGCTAAGACCGGAACGAAACCCCTGCATCTAGCCTGTTAACTAAGTCATTTGCTTAACAGTTTTCTCTCTGCCCCGGAGGCTTTGGTAGGGTTGGTTGATGATGATCTCGGTTTGCTACATTTGCTTAGTTGTTGCTGACAGCTTCATCATCACCGCGGAGCACATGTGCACCGGGAGCCTCTTTCGTCAGTCACTTTTTATTAGGACATTTTAATAGGCTGCCGTGCCTGTGATGCTCTGCAAAACAAGCAAGGCAGGGATCTTTTGGCCGTCAAAGGAAAAATATAGCACACACTGTTGGATGCTGTTGGAGCAAGGATGCTGCAAACTCCCCAACAGCAGAGGAATGGAGAACTTAGTGTATGGAAGCACAAGTGAGATGACTTATTAGGTACTAAGACACATTCACAGCATACAGTGGTACCTCAGGTTACAGACGCTTCAGGTTACAGACGCTTCAGGTTACAGACTCTGCTAATCCAGAAATATTACCTCGGGTTAAGAACTTTGCTTCAAGATGAGAACAGAAATCGCGCAGTGGCAGCAGTGGGAGGCCCCATTAGCTAAAGTGGTGTCTCAGGTTAAGGACAGTTTCAGGTTAAGAATGGACCTCCAGAATGAATTAAGTTATTAACGTGAGGTACCGCTGTACCTTTAAAACACTATGACGCCGCTTTAAATAGTCATGGCTCCCCCCAGAGAATCCTGGGAGCTGTAGTTTGTTAAGGGCGCTGAGAGCTGTTTAATTAGCCAAAGGCCTGTGAGAAGAGGAATGTATTTGCCTGGTGCCTAAAGATATGCAACAAAGGGGCCAAGCGAGCCTCTCTAAGGAGAATATTACACTGCAGAAAAGCCCGTTCTCGTGTATGCTGCCCTCTGGACCACTCGTGGAGGAAGCACACAAAGAAGGGCCTCATGGGATGATTGCAGAGTCCATGTTAGGGACCGTGGTCCTTGAGGTATTGCAGTCTTGAGCCATTTAAGGCTTTATAGGTCAAAATCAGCACTTTGAATTGGCCAATAAACTAATTGGCAGCCATGATTTATGTAATATGCTCAAACTGTCAACAGTCAGTTAGCAGGCGCTCCCTGACACTTGTCCAAAAATAACCAGTGGGGTAGGTACCCAGCTAAGCCATACTCAGACTATTCCTATTGAAATAATTGGGTCTAAGTTACTTGACTTCATTTGTTTCAATGGGTCTTTGAGACCCATCATGTTGGATAACACCCCTAATGTGGGAAAACCTCCAGTCTTGATGCTGTTCAGTGGAGTGTTTATTTTATTTATTATGCCACTTATTGTAAAAAAGAACCTCAAAGTGGGTTACACCCAAAAAGCTACAAATTTTTTAGTAAAAGCAAACTCTTTAACACATCCAAAAGTTAAGATCAGCAATAAGCGAGAAACATGCAGCAACATTCTGTGTGTAGACTTATCTAAGCAAATATGTTTTTAGCAGGCCCCCAAAAGAATACAGTGAAGATGCTTGCCTGATATCATGCTAAAAGATTAATTGCTTACAACCATTGATTCTCAACCCCAGATGCAGAGCCTGGAGTGTTTGCCTGGAACACCTCCTGCAGTCCTGGCCAGGCACTCTGGAAGTGTGGGTCGTTCTATGGGGATGTATATATCCATCGTCCACAAACGCCAGAGCTTTGTTTTAATCATGTTGAAGATATCGGTCCCCACAGTGATAGGAATATACAGCCAGCTAAATGCCCGCATTCCAGTTTCACTGGTTTCGAATTAGCTGTTGAACTCTCTCTCCCTCTCCCTCTCCCTCTAATGTTTCCATATGTTTGCTGGCAGTCTGTAATTAACGCCATTCACAAAGATTTGTGGTCCTCTTGACTTCTTCTTTGAAAAAAAAGAGAGAAATTTTCGAGGGAGGAAAGCAGCTTAGAGGCAGGATGTGATTCATAATGACATGCTGTGGGTCTTTGAACTTCTCATGTTCTGTTTGTCTGAGAATAGCTGGGCAAAGGATCGGAAAGAATGAAGAGAAGACTGATGGTGTGGTTGTAGCATTCAGGTCCCAACCCCACCTCTGCGCTGAAAAGTTTTAAACATAGACATCTCATTGCAAGGGGAAACATTAAGATGTGATTTAAATGGATTGGTAGGGAGAGAGAAATAGGGCTTAAGGTTGGATGAATGTACAAGATTTCAGAGTATCTCTGTTAGGGACACTGTACCAAACAAACACCATTGTTTGTCCTGGGTGATGGATGCCACCCTTTGGGAAAGGAACAAAAAAAGACAGGGGGGGGGGGAAGTCCACTACAATAGCACAGGACAGACTGCCCAGGTTGGCTGCACATAGCCACGTTCCTATGCTTCAAAATATGCATCTGCAGAGGTCCGTTATTGGAGGATAGTACAAGCCCAGCCTCAAATCCAGTCCTTATAGGATATCTTGATGTTGCAAAATCATGATGAGATAGAATCATAGGAACATTAAAACCCTCCAATGAAGGAGAGTCCACCGCCTTCTGAAGGAGTCTGTTTCGTTTTTGAACAGCTCTTACTGTCCGAAAGTTCTTCCTGATGTTTAGTCTGAATCTCCGACCTTTTCATTTGAATCCGTTGGTTTGGGTCCTACCCTCTGGAGCAGGAAAGAAACAAGCTTGCTCCATCTTCCACGAGGCAGCCCTTGAGATATCTGAAGATGGCTATCAAATCTCCTCTCAGTCTTCTCTTCTCCAGGCTAAACATATCCAACTCCCTTAACTGTTCCTCATAAGGCTTGGTTTCCAGACCATTTATTATTAAGTTGGAGGGGGCTTCATAGAACGTCTTAGTCCAACTGCTTCCTCCATGCAGGAAATCCTGAGAGAAACTAATATTGGCAGATTTGCCCATCACTCCAACCCTGTGGATGCCATTGGACTCAAACTCCCATGACCCTTGGCCATTGGCCATGCTGCCTGGGGCTGCTTCTGACAATTGCCCTTGAAATCCCAGAGGGCAATGGGGATAGCATGAGAAGGTGGGACACCTTCTCTCCCCTTCCCATCTCTATTTAACCTAGATTCCTAAATGGGGCTTATAACACTGTCTGTCTAGATATTTGTCTATCTTGATGAATCTTTCATCTTAAAACAGCCTCCTTGAAGAATGGGCCGTATGCTACTTATCCCTCGCAGAATAAATTTCAGTGGTTCTTCCATAACCTCTTGAAAGGCAGGAGTTTTGCCTTGCTCTTTAAAGTTTCCATCTCATGTTGCCTCAGAAAGACCTTTGCCACATGGAGTTTTCTTCAATGCGGTCCGTTATCAAAGATAACAGAATCAGAGGAATACAGAGGGAGCAGGCTGGGCTCTAGAATCTGCTCAAAGGTTAAGCAAAGTTGACAGCATTCTTTATATATAAAAAGGTAACATGCTATCATAGCAATGAAGTAACCACTTCCACGTGGAAAGCTGCTGAGGTAGCATTTGGAAACCTGGCCAGGGCCAGCCCTGACTCTAGTCAGAGTGGAGAGATTGCCTCAGGTGGCAGAAGATGAGGGGCAAGGGGCTTTACTCCCTAAGTCAGCCTTCTGCTCCAAGATGTGGTGGGAGACAATGTCCCTTTGGCCTGGGTTGCAGTAAGATTCTACTTCTTCGTGTGGAATTGGGAGGGGGGATACCATGTCTTGCCCCTCCTCTTAGGCAGCAAAATACCTGGGGCTGTCCCTTATTCTGCAATCCTATAGCATGTAATTTCTTTCTTTTGTTTAAAGCATTTATAAACCGTATAAAGTGGTACCTCGGGTTATAGACGCTTCAGGTTACAGACGCTTCAGGTTACAGACTCCACTAACCCAGAAATAGTACCTCGGGTTAAGAACTTTGCTTCAGGATGAGAACAGAAATTGTGCGACAGCAGCAGGAGGCCCCATTAGCTAAAGTGGTACCTCAGGTTAAGAACAGTTTCAGGTTAAGAACGGACCTCCAGAACAAATTAAGTTCTTAACCCGAGGTACCACTGTAATTTTTTAAAGAAATATCTATGTGGTGCAGAACAAACAACCTCACTAAAACCAAACTACAACCTAAATCCAGTTCAAACGAGCTTACAAGTATGTAAAAACAAATAAAACAGGATTTTGGGCATTTGGACACATAAAACATGGTTCCGATTTTAAGGGTCTAGGAAAACCCGGGCAAAAGGAGATGCCTTTACAAGATGTCTGAAGCAACAGATGGTTGCTCCTTCACGTATGGTGAAGGGAAGGGCATTCCACAAAATGGGGCAATAGTATAAAATGTCTTTTTTGGTTGCCACCCTATGATATTTGGCAGTGTGTGTGGTGCCACAAGTAGAATGTCCCCAGATAATCTAAGTGAATTTACAGGTCTATACAGAGGGAGGGGGTCTTTCAGGTAACCTGGTCCTAAATTGTTCAGGGCTTCATATGTTAACTACAAGAACTTGAACGTGGCCTGGAAATTGAGGTCCTCAGTAATTTTCCCTTGGTGAGGAGAGAGTAACAATTTGTTGTGAAGGTTGCTTGTGTCTGGCCACCCCTGACATGCCCCTAGGGTCCTAGATGTTGCCACCATGAATTTCTGGCCTTCAAAATTTTACTGAGGCAGCAGTGGTATAAGAAATTTCACCGATCTGGAAATCCTTGAAAGGCCCTCGCTCAAATTGCAGTTCTGGAAATCCTTGTGCTTCTGGTATAAATATTCCCTCTCAGGTGTCATTTTTGATCAGCCACTTGAGTAACAAAACCATTATCATCTGTAGCTCACTTTTCATTTATACTTAAATAACCTGCCTATATCTCAGTACCAGCCTTTCCTCAGGCGCACACATATTTCACTCCTGCTGGGTATCAAGTGAAAGAATCTTTCTTTAAAAAGGACAGCTAAATCTAAACAGAAGCACCTCACCTCGAGGTACTCCGTAAAGGTGGCTTATGAAATGGATCTCCCCCCTCCTCTTTTATGTCTCTATTTGAAGTCTTTCGGATTTAGGGGAAGAGTCTTCTGATATCAAACGACTCACTAAATATTAAAACAGATGGATGGAATTCTCTCTCTTTCTCAGCATTCAGGGTGGATTGGCATAGGCACATAATAACTCGTACGTCCTGGAGATAATATCTGGGTCAGTGGAGGCTAGTCCATTAGGGCAAGTGGGGCACTGCCCTCTTAGCATCAGTCTTGATTCCTCCAAACCCACCTGCCTTCTTACTTATGACCAACACAGGGCATAGAATTGTAGAGTTGGAAGGGACCTGGAGGGTAATCTAGTTCAGCCCCCTGCAATGAATGAATCCTCAGTGTGGGACTTGAACTCACAACCCTGAGATTAAGAGCTATCACAGTCCCATGACCCTGACTGTCTCCTTTCTCCTGCTAAGTCTAAGTGTTGTCCTCCACAACCATCCTATAGAACTCAAGAGGGAGGAGGATGGGGACAAAACACACATTAGTTAGCTCTGCCTGTTATTGGCTCTGGCTCCCCCTAGTGTTGGCCTCTTTGCTTTTCACCCTACCAGTCCCAATGAGAACCAGCCACCACAGCTCTGGGGGCTCGCAGGTGATCTGTTCATCGAGCATTCATCTCAATTTGTTTGAGGGGAGATGGCATTGTGTCAAATGCAATTGCAATTGCAATGAAAACAATGTTTGCCCCACACGGTCTACTGCACAAAAAGTGCAGGTTTTTGGGGGGGAAGTGGGTTTGCTGTGCAACAGATCCAAACCCACTGTTAATTGTGCAAATTGAATTTGCTGGTATGTGACTGAAACTCACCCCAAAATAGCAACAGGGTTCCCCAGGAAAGAGGGATTGCTTGTTAACCTCTCTGGATAATGGAATCTCTAGGAGGGGAATTGGAGTCTCTCAGCACCCAGTTATCCTGAATGGGGTAACTGTGCCTCTGAAGGACCAGGTGCACAGCCTGGGAGCCATTTTGGACTCACAGCTGTCCATGGAGGCACAGGTCAATTCTGTGTTCAGGGCAGCTGTCTACCAGCTTCATCTGGTACACAGGCTTAGACCCTACCTGTCCACGGACTGTCTCACCAGAGTGGTGCATGCTCTGGTTATCTCCTGCTTGGACTACTGCAATGCACTCTCCATGGAGCTACCTTTGAAGGTGACCCAGAAATTACAACTAATTTAAAATGCTGCGGCTACCTGGGAGTGGCCACTGAGACCATATAACACCAGTCCTGAAAGACCTACATTGGCTCCCAGTACGTTTCCGAGCACAATTCAAAGTGTTGGTGCTGACCTTAAAAGCCCTAAACGGCCTCAGCCCAGTATACCTGAAAGAGCATCTGCACACCCATCTTTCAGCCCAGACACTGAGGTCCAGCACCAACGGCCTTCTGACAGTTCCCTCCCTGCGAGAAGTGAGGTTATAGGGAAGCAGACAGAGGGCCTTCTCAGTAATGGCACCCACCCTGTGGAACGCCCTCCCTTCAGATGTCAAGGAAATAAACAACTATCCGACTTTTAGAAGACATCTGAAGGCAGCTCTGTTTAGGGAACTTTTAAATGTTTGGTGTTTTATCATGTTTTTAATATTTGTTGGGAGCCACCCAGAGTGGCTGGGGAAGCCTGGCCAGATGGGCAGGGTATACGTAATAAATTATTATTATTATTATTGCAGTTCCCATAATTCTCTGAGAGAAGCCATGCTTGTTTAAAAGGGTGTCATAGTACTATAAAGGTATGGTGTGCATGTGGCCATTGATGCAATAATAGTGCATTAGTGGTTTGACTTTACCCCCAGAGGCACACTCCATTTTCTCTCTAGATGGATAGATGCCAACGCACCATTCTACTTTATTAGTCCTGAGATTCTTCCGCTATGCTACTGTATTATTGCAATTGGGAGGGGCACTCTAGCACTACAACATGAGTAAACTGGAACCCCCCAAAACCCTAAATCAGAATATTTGTGGTATAAAAAGCTACAGTCCCCTGCTGGGTGGGACCCCAGCGGAAGCCAACACCTGCATGGGGTGCCTGGTTTGTGCCCCCTCAAAATTGCATGCCTGGGGCCACAGTCCCCCTGTCCCCCCCTTGCTATTCCCCTGTCTGTGGAGGGCATCTAGTAACAACTAGGAAGCATCTATGATGAATTTTTAGGAACAGCAAAGAATGTGTGTCTATGATTTCAGAGCAACGTCTTTGTCAGTATTTTATTATTACCCAATGAAAATCTGGGAAGAAAACCATCAAAAAGAAGAAAGCAAACAACATGAATAATGTCTTGCTAAGTTGCGATCTACGTGGAATATTGGCTGTCTCAGAACGGCAGTTTAAGCTTCACCAAATTTCACCACTGAGACCCCGATTAAGTCAAGACTGTCGTTCTCTTGATAAATTTCTTTCAGTGCTGCTGTCATAGTTCAAGGCTATAATCAGTATTCTATAGCTTTAATTATAGCCGTCTTTCTATAAACCTCTCATTTCTCTGTAGGATCCACGATGTGCTTGAATCTCAGGCTTCTTGAGGTTTAGTCTGACATTTCTTTTCTTTTCCTGTAGGTGGTAGGAACGGATTGTGGGCCACAGTGTCCCCCACTCGCCTTTCACTGAGGCTGATGCCAGTTTTCAAATGTGCCAGATTTCTTGGCCTGTTTTCTTCAGACAAGGCACTTGTGGTGGACAAGGTTGGCTTAAGAAGAGGCACTTGGGTAGGTCAGGGTTGCCTGTGGAAATATGAGCAGTGCAGCAGTGCCATGAGAGCTGATTGTGGGAAACCAAAGTGGTGTCACCATTAGCAGGCTGCACTCAGTAGATGGAATCCCACCCACAATGGAACTAGAATTGAGACCTGATCAGAAACAAACCCAGCTTGGCTTTTGTTGTTTTTTAAAAAATAAATTGTTGTTGTTCCAGGTCAGTTTGCTCCTTGTTAGTTTGTTTTTTAATAGCTTTATTGATTTTCTTTTAAAATAGCGTAGAATCATAGAATTGTAAATTTGAAAGGTACACTAAGGGTAATTTCGCTCCAACCTCCTGCAATGCAGGAATCTCAACATCCCCCTTGACAACAAAATATACGAAAATCTCAAGGCATGCAGTCAAAATACAGCATAATACACAGTAAGCACTCTAAAGCTTGGAATATGATTTAACCTACAGTAACCAAAAAAATCGGGGTGTCAGCAAGAGCTCAAGATTGTTTTTCATATTCATCTAATTAGTAAAAATGACACCAGCCAGGTGTACATGAGTCTTTGTGTCTCTGTACTTTAGCTAGTCATATATCATTGGTCAATTTCTCTATTGTGACCATTTGCCAAACTCTTTCCAGCCAATTCAATAAGGACACCACTTCCAAGTCTTTCCAAAATGGGGCTATAACAGGCCTAGCTGTGAAGAACAGATAACCAATAAGAGATTTAAATGAGATATCTGCATTCTGATCCCAAAATGTGGTCAAAAGAGCTAACTCAGGGGACTGAAGGACTTGTTGATCAGTGATGTTAGGTTTCTCTAAAAACAATTTCTCCCCCAAATCTGACACCGTAAGAAATTTATTCTTCTTATTCTTATTACCATAATAGTATGCCATCAAATATGCTGCCATGTACCCTTAGTTCCACATCCTTGCCAACAAAGTTGACAAAAGGCAGGGTTAATACATGCAAGAGGAAGAAGTGTAAGAGGATATTTTTGCAAAAAGTTTTGTTTTTGTTTTTGTGAACTAGGCATTTTTTGTGCTGGGCTCTTCCCCTAGGCTTTGTGTTCTGGCTCCAACCACAAGGTTGCTCTGGAATTTATGTTCAGACCAGGGGTTCCACCCACCAAAGCCAGGGTTTTAGATAGCATGAATTGGCAACCCTGCATGGAAGTACCAGTCACATTCTTCTGTGGACTTCACTTTCAGCATTGCATCCATCCCAAAACGCTTGCACCAGCCTTTTATACAAGGGTGACTCAGAATTCAGGCCTCATCCGCACTACATGTTTAAAGCAGTATTATACCACTTGAAACAGTCATGGCTTCTCCCAAAGTATCCTGGAAATTGTAGTTTGTTAAGGGTGCTGATTGTTGTTAGGAAAACCCTATTTCCCAGAGTGGTTCAACAATCAACGCCTCTTCCCAGGGAACTCTGGTCTAGATTGGTGTGATCCAGCCATGATCCTCTTATGATCTTAACTGAAGTATGCCAAACATCTAAAAAGTAGTGTTAGTGGATAGGGAATGATGAGGGAGGTTTGGAAGGAGAAGTGGAAAGTGGGATTGGGTGCATTGTAAAACTTAGTTCTTCCACAAATTGCTTGTAGAAACGTGTTTATTAGGCAAAGCTGCAGACCAGAGGGCGTATATTAGAAGTGCCCACAAAATGCTGACACATTTTCACGACTTAAAATCTATCAATCAAAGAGCAATGTGGAGATGTGAGGATCCAAACCTGCAATTGGAACAATGAGACACAGGGAGAACCTAAAATGGACAGATCCACCCATTTCTACTTGCAAGTCAACTTGTTGGTGGAATACAGTGGATCCCTATAAATGAGGCATGAACTCTGTAGGTTGAAGAGTACTATGAAAACGACAAATGACAGGCAGGCACAAAACCCAGTTCCGGGTCTCCTGCCTTCTCTATGACTCTCCATATTTTACAGCTCCATCTGCCTTTTTGCTCCTTTGCTACCCTCAACTTGCTGCTAAAGCAAAAGAAATGAAACGGTTTGATCCTTCCACTTATAACTACAACCCTGCCGGCGACTCATTTTCTTTCAGGGTCAGGTAGGTGCTTTCCTTTTTTTTAATTAAGCTGCCAACTTTATTGATTCATGAAACTATCTGGTGTCTTTGAAATATTTGGCTGGCGTGCAGGCCGATGCCTGGAGAATGCTTGGGAATGCATGCTGATGTTTAGCCTCCACACAGTTCCACAATTTATTTTGACCATTTTACTGCATTTATAGCCCCCTTCTTCCTCTGAGGAACTCAAGGTGGCATACATGGTACCCTGCCTCCTCATTTAACCCTCACAACAACCCTGAGAGGTAGGTTAGGCTGAGAGAGTGGATGAGGGGACATTTGAACCCTGGTCTCCTAGGTCCTAGTCCAACACTCTAACTACTGCACCACATTGGCTCTCAGTGTGTCAAGGAGCTGAACCTGGGCAGGATCCTGTGGATACTGTCCTATCAGGAGTTTGGTTCCATACAACATAGGAATCGGATGCCTTTGAATCATAGATTATAGAATCCTAGAGTTGGAAGAGACAAACTCTATGATAATCTAGGCCATCTCTGTGCAATGCAACTCCCTCCCATTATATATGAGGCTGGTGCGATCCCTACAGTTGTACCTCAGGTTACAGGTGCTTCAGGTTACAGACGCTTCAGGTTACAGACTCCACTAACTCAGAAGTAGTACCTTGGGTTAAGAACTTTGCTTCAGGATGAGAACAGAGATTGTGTTCTGGTGGCGTGGTGGCAGTGGGAGGCCCTATTAGCTAAAGTGGTACCTCAGGTTAAGAACAGTTTCAGGTTAAGAACAGACCTCTGGAACGAATTAAGTACTTAACCCGAGGTACCACTGTATTGTCTTTGTGGTATCTACTGAAGGCGCCTTCCTTTTTCCAACAAGCCATTTGAGTGGAGATGTTGTTTTTTTTAATCCCAGTCGGGTTTTGCATTAGATTTGAAACTGTTGCTATCAATAGAATTGCTTTTATATATGAAATTGCTTTTATTGTTGATGTTTTTACTGCAAAACCACATCATGATATTATAGGGGAAGCGTTTCATAAATAGGATTAAACGAACAAACAAACAACTGTTTCAAGGAAAATTAAGCAGGTCGTGATGCCCTAAAAACAGCACCTCATCGAAGTCAAATTCAAACACTAATAACAACACGTTTTCTACACACATGGTAAAAATAAAATAAAATGCTACATTCCAGAACAGGACAGATGATGGTTCGATATAATAGTCTGACAGCCTAACCTACCTCATGGGGTGGTCGTGAGGATAAAATGGGGAGCAACTGAAACATGTACATCACCTTGAATCCCTTGGATAAAAGATGGGATGGAGATAAATAAATAAATATCCCCTTATTGGTATAATTAGCAATGCAAATATACCAATATAACCATTTGGGGACCATAGTAACTATGGCTCAAGATGCAGAAATACAGCAGGGATCGCCAGCCCCACCCATCAAACATGCAAGGATGTATTTATAGCAGCAGCATTTTCACTGAAGCGCTTAACTGGGGAGTTGTGGGAAACATCCTCTGAAAAGTGAGGACCACAATAACAGAGGAGAATCTTACTGTACCTCCATATCTAACAGAGCAGGGGAGTAAAGGTAAAGGGACCCCTGACAGTTAAGTCCAGTTGCGGACGACTCTGGGGTTGCTGTGCTCATCTTGCTTTACTGGCCAAGGGAGCTGGCATTTGTCTGCAGTCAGCTTCCGGGTCATGTGGCCAGCGTGACAAAGCTGCTTCTGGCGAACCAGAGCAGCGCACGGAAACGCCCGCCGGAGCAGTACCTATTTATCTGCTTGCACTGGTGTGCTTTTGAACTGCTAGGTGGGTAGGAGCTGGGACCGAACAATGGGAGCTCACCCCGTTGCAGGGATTCGAACCGCCAACTTTCTGATTGGCAAGCCCTAGGCTCAGTGGTTTAGACCACAGCGCCACCTGCGTCCCATAGCGGAGCAGGGGAGTAGCAAGGGCTAAAAGGAAAGAACAACAACAGTATATTGACACGTATGCACAATTCACAGGGGCTGGATCTATGGAAAATGTCCACCTCCATCCCTGGCCATCACTTATGCCAAAGCACTTTACAGTTCATGCCAGCCTTACCTGGAAGGGACAGATTGCGAGGAAGCTCTCCTTTCCTACAGAGCCAAACTACCGGTGGATATATTACCTGCACAGTTTCAAAAGTTGGGGGGAAGAGGAAACAGCAGGTGTTCGAGAAGGTGGAGGCTGAACATCAGGACTAGGGGGAAGGAGAGTTTAACCCTTTCACATCTTGCCATAGTCCTGCCGCATTGTCCCAACACCCCAAAGATTTACGTCTCCCTTGGTGCCAGTGGCAACTTCCCTTCCAAGACAAATATGTTTGGAAAGAGGGCCCTTTTTCTCAGGACCGTGGTTTGTGGGAAGAGTTAAACTGCCTTGCAGAAGTGCTGTAACTCAGTCGGAGCAGATGCATTTCATGCAGAAGGTGTCAGGGTCAACCCTCAGCCTCTGTGCTGGAGGAACTGGCCATGGAGGAAGGGGTTGAGGAGTGCAAATCACCCCAAGGACTCATCCTTGGTGCAAGGTCAGCCGAGCCAGTTGCTACAGTAACGGCCCAGTGCCCACTTGTAGTGCTTACTTGTGGTAAACCAATCTTGCTAAATTTAGGGGTCCTCCCGCTTCTTTCTTCACCCCTATTTTTATGCTCCCCAATTCTTTTGCACCTGGCTAGGACAGCTCATGTGGTTAAGACTTAAAACAGCTCTCCAAGGTCCTGATTCCTGCCCACGCTTGCTTAGGCTTTCTCCAGCCTATGGCAGATCAGCTTCCCTTTCTCTTCTCTCTTGCAACCTGCCTTGCATGATGCGCACTCACCGTGCATTGCCCCAGTGATGTCCCCACTGCGCATAGCTATCAGCCGATGTTCCAGCCTCGGCTGAAGTTGAGTGTATCTACTGCCCCTGATAAATAATTCAACTAGGTCTGCTTAGTGGGGAAGCAAAATTGACCCAAAGCAATGGAAAGGTATAGGGGAGGAGGGGAGGAGAGCACATGGAAGGTATTGCTGTTGCTTAGCAACATACCCATGATCCAGGGAGATATTCTTATTTGGCAGGGGGTTGGTGACAAAAGGAAGAAGAAGGAGAAGATTGTAGAGAGAGAGAAAAGCAGCAAAAGAAATTGTTCTATAAAAGCTCATTACAACAGAATCTGACAAGGGAATTCAGCTGAAAAGCTCAGCTAGGTCAGTCAAAGGCACTGTTTAAAATACTTCTGTAATACACCGCAGTGATTTAAACAGAAGAAATGAAAGACATTTTCTTGTCAAATTCTTGTTCGGGTTTCAGACTCAGGTAAATTCTCCTTGATTTATTATCTAGTCTCACAAGAAGATGAAGAAGGGGATCAGATTAAGCGATAAAGGGGCATATTTCTCTCGTTTTAGCCTGACAGTCCGTGTCCCAAAGGTGAACCCACGGGGCTGATTCGCACATTAATTTCCCTTTTTTTCCCTTTTTGTCACCCTTGTGAGCCAAACTGAATGGTCTCTGTGTATTCCCCATCCCCCCAATAAACAAATAAACCCCCTTCCCTGTAAAGAGCTATTGTGACTAACAGGGAACTTATCAAGCAGCGCTTTCCCCCAGTGGGATAAAATGAAAAGCTTCACCTGTACGATTTCTGCCAAGCACACATCTGTTAAACAGAATGAAGCAAGAAGATGAAAAGGCAGAGGATGTGCAACCAAATCAGGCTGGGCTGCTTAAGTGTGACCCTGAGAAAAGGACCTCTGTGTTTCTGAACTTTGGAGGCAGTAAATAAAGCTCTGTGCATAACATAAACAATGCAAGGAGCTGCGTAGGATGCTCTTTAACATTGCAGGCATTTCTCATATCTGTGTCAACAGAGTTTTATGTATAGCTGGCTCGCGGGGGCCCCTCCGATTGGATAGGACAATATGTACGATGTGTTTCCTCTGACAGCGGGCAGGCAGAGGCCCGTGATCAAAGCAAAACTGACTCGGGTGTCAGCCCAAATGGAAAAGAAACGCAACAGCAGCTTGTTTTCACTGGGAAGGAAAACAAAATCAAAAAGGGGATATGTATACAGATGATGCGTGCCCGACCAATGGCGGAGAGGCCTTGGCTTTTTAGAATGAAGAGCAGGGGTGGGGCCCCATCACTTAGGAATGGGAAGATGAGAAGCAGCAAACCACAGATATTCTGCGGTGTCCCCCGAGGTCCGCAGTGCTTACGTGATGTATTATGTCCTTTGGCTCGGTTGCTGTAAATGAGGGCATCCATTAGAATGCATGCTGATTCGTCTTCTCAGAGCCGACGCCTCGCCAGTTCCACTACCGCCAAGGAAGGCTGCCGGCAATGAGGGGAAGGTATCAACAGGAGAAGTGGAGGTGCACGGAGATCTGCAGGAGCTTGAAAATTGGTGCATGTGCAAACGATGCTGAAGAGGGAAAGAGATACTCTTGTCTGATCTGCACTTTTAACCCCAAGCGGTGAGGTGGCAACTCTCCAACAAGCCTGGAGGGTATTGCAATAAGAAGGCCTCAGATGATGCATTGGCAGGTGCACACGCGTGCACACACACACACACACACACACACTGAAAGAAAGCATGATGGGAGGGAGATTGGGCAGAGGCGGTGGGCAGAGCCAGATTGAATGGAGGCTGAAGCCCCAAAATCGCCATGCAGAATTGCATCTCCCTCCCTTGAGAGCCAGTGTGGTGTGAGAGCCAGTGTGCTGTAGTGGTTAAGAGCAGTAGACTCGTAACCTGGTGAACTGGGTTTGCTTCCCTGCTCCTCCACATGCAGCTGCTGGGTGACCTTGGGCTAGTCACACTTCTCTGAAGTCTCTCAGCCTCACTCACCTCACAGAGTGTTTGTTGTGGGATCCCAGAGTGGGTAATCTTCATAAAAAGGGGAGGGGGAGGGAAGAAAGGGGAATAAAAGATCAGGCTAAGTTCAAATTGAAAGCCAGGCGGAATAGCTCTGTCTTACAGGCCCTGCAGAAGGAAGTTAAATCCTGCAGGGCCCTGGTCTCATGGACAGAGCATTCCACCAGGTTGGAGCCATCACTGAGAAGGCCCTGGCCCTGGCGGAGGATAATCTGACTTCCTTAGGGCCTGGGACCTCTAAACTATGATTATTCATGGACCGTAAGGTCCTCTGCGGGGCATATCAGGAGAGGTGGTCCCGTAGATACGAGGGCCCTAAGCTACAAAGGGCTTTAAAGGTCAAAACCAGCACCTCAAACCTGACCCGATACTCTACCGGGAGCCAGTGCAAGAGTATAAGAACGTAAGAATTGCCTGCTGGGTCAGTCCAGTGGCCCATGTAGTGCAGCATCCTGTTTCTACAGTGCTCAGCCAGATGGGAACCCTGCAAGCAGGACCCAAGCACAAGAGAAGCATCACTGGCATGGTCTGTAGCTTTCCAAGTTGGTTGGCATCATTGCCTCCTGTGGGAGTGTCTTCCCACACTACACAAAGAAGTAACTAAGAAGTCCCACCAGTCCAAAATGACCAGAGGACATCAGGTTGGAGAAGACTAGGCTGAATTGCAGAGGAATAAGGATTTTCCAGTTCCTTGGGTGATTTTATTATTATTATTATTTTCAAAATGGCACTTAATTTTTAAACTACAATTTGGTCCATACAGGTTTCCTAGTAAAACTCTTCTGATGCAGACTAAATACTCTGCTTTTTGTAGCTCTAGGGAAATGCTGCAGGCATTGCTGAGACATAGGATTTAATAGCACAAAGCACAGTATCCATCAGCCGCTTTTATTGGTCAAACGAGAATAAAAGATTAGAGGCTTAATCCCTGAAGCAAATTTTATTTCCCAGCTTTGATTTTGCTTGCAATACCAAGTCCCCATAAACCCGGTGACAGGATTTATTGGTTGTGCTTTACCTTTTCCAGCCAGCCAAAAAAATAAATGGAAGTTTGAAGGCTTCTTCCTTTTATCATTCGAGCTTTGGGATCTTGTCTGGCATGTTCACACAGGTTGAGAGCAATACATGCCAGCTACAAGACAAACTTCGGGATGCGGGTGGCGCTGTGGGTTAAACCACAGAGCCTAGGACTTGCCAATCAGAAGGTGGGCGGTTCAAATCCCCGCGACGGGTGGGCTCCCATTGCTCAGTCCCTGCTCCTGCCAACCTAGCAGTTCGAAAGCACATCAAAGTGCAAGTAGATAAATAGGTACCGCTCCGGCGGGAAGGTAAACGGCGTTTCCATGCACTGCTCTGGTTCACCAGAAGCTGGCCACATGACCCAGAAGCTGTATGCCGGCTCCCTTGGCCAATAAAGCAAGATGAGCACCACAACCCCAGAATCGGCCACAACTGGACCTAACGGTCAGGGGTCCCTTTACCTTTACAAGACAAACTATTGGGGAAGCAGTGGACGTGGTGGGGGAAATTCCCCTTAGCATTTCAAATATGGATGGAGGCTCACTTCAAATTCCCAATCAGTCACACTTCATTTGGTATATTCATGCATTATATGGCAACACCCCGAGAAAGAAAAGACAGGCTGCCATTTCAAAGGTGAAGCATTTATTGTCTAGCTCAGAAGCAGGCAGTCTTCTGCTTTGCTGGGTCTACTTTGTTTGTTTGTTTAAATTTAAATAGGGAGATGCCTTAAACCACTGGTCTATCTAGCTTAGTATGGGCTACACTAACTGGCAGCAGCTCTCCAGGGTGTCAAACTGGAGAGCCAGTGTGGTGTAGTGGTTAAGAGCGGTAGATTCATAATCTGGGGATCCAGGTTCGCGTCTCCGCTCCTCCACATGCAGCTGCTGGGTGACCTTGGGCTAGTCACACTTCTCTGAAGTCTCTCAGCCCCACTCACCTCACAGAGTGTTTGTTGTGGGGGAGGAAGGGAAAGGAGAATGTTAGCCACTTTGAGACTCCTTCGGGTAGTGATAAAGTGGGATATCAAATCCAAACTCTTCTTCAAACAGAGGTGTCTCCCAGCCCTACCTGGAGATGCCAGGATTTGAACCTGGGACCTTCAGAAGATGCTCCACAATAGAGGTATGCCGCTTCCCCAAAGATCCACCAAACAGAACCAGGGACAAAATAGCGGTTGGTGTGCGTGTTGGGGAAAACATGTTCAGAGAATTCAGGAACAAGATGCCACTGGGCACATGGCTAAAGTCAAACTGAAATTGGTTGGGACCGTTCGTCCTAATGAACCTTCCTCCGCTGCTCAGCCCACACATTTGCCTTGGGCTCAGTTTGTGGCCCTCACCCCAATGTTTGTTTGGTTCAGCAGCAGCCAGACAAATCCTTCTGGGAGCCTTGCAGACAGGGCATGAAGATACCCCTTTGCTTGTTCCCAGCACCTGATATTCAGAGAGGTAGATTGGTTCTGAATACAGAAGTCCCATTTGGCTGCCTCCAAGGATGTCCCATTTGGATGCCTCCCAGTGGCCTAGGATGGGGCTTGGCAGAGTAGCCCCTCTCCCATTTTATGGAGGCCCCGCCCACCACCAAAGTAAACACCAGCAAAATGTTGCAGAGTGGAGTGTTTGTATTCAGGGCTCCTGCCCACCAGCCATTCTTTCTTCTGAGATACTCCATTCTGTTCCTCCTTAACCTTTGATTTTCTTTACCATCTTCCAAATTGCTCAATCTCTGGTCACTGAGCATGCTCAGTCCTTACTGAGCTATCAAGAGCTTATCTAAAGGGGTTTACAGTACAGTGGTACCTCTGGTTGCGAACAGGATCCATTCCAGAGGCCCGTTCGCAACCTGAAAAGAACACAACCCGTGTCTGCACATGCGTGAGCGGCGAAACCCAGAAGTAACCCTTTCCGGTACTTCTGGGTCGCCACGGGACGCAACCTGAAAATGCACAACCTGAAGCAAACGTAACATGAGGTATGACTGCATTTTGGATGGTGGGGCGGTGCTCCTGCAAAACCTTCAAGTTTCTACAACCCTTCTACAACTTTTACACGGGAAGACACCCGAGGACACCAAAACCTGCATTCCTGTACCCGTGAAAATCTACGAAAGCAACCCTTCTATTACTTTCATCTTCTGTGTCTTCTGTGCGGATGATGCCCTTCTGGCTACATAAGGGCCGAAACCCGTGGAATCAGCTCACTTTTAGCATACATAGGAGGAGCTGATTCCTATTTATTGAGGGGAAAGAATTCTGGTGCTCCGACTGTAATCATGAACCAGGAATATTGCTTTTATTAGAAAAAATGCCATATTCCTGTGAGGTATCTGGGGTTGGCTTGCACAGGAATGTTTCCCAGTAGATTGGACCTAATGTGGATGGGGAAAGGAGATCAGTATCGATGCTTTAGCAGCTGCATTTTGTACTGCATTCAGACAGGACTATGTTCATTTTTATTTTATTTTTAAAATTCTTTATTGAATTCTTGAAAAACTACATCGAAAAGCAAAAAACTCACAGTTACAAAATAGAAATAGAAAAGCAAGAAAGAAAAGAAAAGAAAGAAAAAAGAAGGGAAACAAAAAAAGAAAATCGGAATAACACATATCAACATAAAACAGACAAACTTACAAACATTTGACCTCCTTCCATCTAGGTTTAGGTTAGGTAATCTTGTAATCTTTCTGCAGTTGTGTTGTATTAACTCTATACATCGCAGGTATTAGATTCCGTCCACTGTGATTTTAGTAATTCCCAAATTAACTTCAATATAACTAAAAAATTTATTCCAATCGTTCTTTAGCCTTACATTTTTTTGATGCCTAATCCTTTGTGTCATTCTCGCTAGCTCTATATACTCAAATAGTCTCATTTGCCATTCTCTGATGGTGGGGGTGTTAGAGGATTTCCAGTTTCAGACAGGACTATGTTCAAAGCCAGAAAACCATCTGAACCAAAAAAAGAGTTGTGCTTTCTCTCTCTGTGTGTATATGTGTGTAAGAGAGAGAAACAGAAAGAGAAGTCAGAAAGAACCTCCTGGAGCAATTCTCTTTGCTTTCCATAATTGCCCATGGCACGAAGATCACGCTTTTATTCTTTGCGATACAGAACAGCAACAAAATGCTTGCATGCAGCCTTTCTAGCACATTCCAGCCTTTCAAAATGCCAAATGGCGCTCCCCCCTTTTTTTTGGCTACATCACAGCCGTGGAACGGAACCTCTGGGTTGCCTTGACCGAAAGAATTTGGCTGGGCGTTCTGAAGGTTATTCCTTATATGGAATTATCTGCTGCCTGCCGAGTTACGCATTTCAGTTGTTTTCAAGCAATGTCATGCTTTCCGGGCAGAAGCCAGGAAATCTCATGAGGTGTGTGTGAATGGAATTCCACTATTTATTTATTTTCCCCCTTTTGTCAGCAGTTGCCATGTGCTTGGTGTCTGGGATATGAAACTGAGTGTGTGAATACGAGGAAATGCTCTCTCCCTCTCCCTCCCTCCCTCTCTCTGTGCCATTTTGGGACATTGTTGTTCCCTCTGAGTCATGGGAAGTGCAAGGCAGAAAACAATTATGCAAAAGTCCCCTTGCTCTGTTACACAGAATCCACTGTCCGAAGATGAATGCCTCCATGTTCTCATAGAATCATAGAATCATAGCGTTGGAAGAGACCACAAGGGCCATCGAGTCCAACTCCCTGCCAAGCAGGAAACACCATCAGAGCACTCCTGACATATGGTTGTCAAGCCTCTTCTTAAAGACCTCCAAAAAGGAGACTCCACCACACTCCTTGGCAGCAAATTCCACTGTCGAACAGCTCTTACTGTCAGGAAGTTCTTCCTAATGTTTAGGTGGAATCTTCTTTCTTGTAGTTTGGATCCATTGCTCCGTGTCCGCTTCTCTGGAGCAGTAGAAAACAACCTTTCTCCCTCCTCTATGTGACATCCTTTTATATATTTGAACATGGCTATCATATCACCCCTTAACCTCCTCTTCTCCAGGCTAAACATGCCCAGCTCACTTAGCAGTTCCTCATAAGGCATCATTTCCAGGCCTTTGACCATTCTGGTTGCCCTCCTCTGGACACGTTCCAGTTTGTCAGTGTCCTTCTTGAACTGTGGTGCCCAGAACTGTACACAGTACTCCAGGTGAGGTCTGACCAGAGCAGAATACAGTGGCACTATTACTTCCCTTGATTTAGATGTTATTCTCCTATTGATGCAGCCCAGAATTGCATTGGCTTTTTTAGCTGCCGCGTCACACTGTTGGCTCATGTCAAGTTTGTGGTCAACCAAGACTCCTAGATTTCTCTCTGGTGGAGAAATTCTGGAGACAAGCAGAAGGTGTCTATCACCCCTGGGGCAACCTTGTGATTTTTCTAGAGGGCTGCGGTAGCAAATTCTAGGGGCCACTTCATGCCTTAGGGGCTTCTAAGGCACTTGCCAGAATTGGCTGTGGTTCTGGGAAGAGTACAATAAGCTCTAGTCCCATGCTGAACCTCAATAGCCTTATGCCAAGTCTTGGCACACACACATGGGTCAATGCTGCATTACATCCCATGAGTGTACAGTCTGTGTACCTGTAGACACAGATAGATGAACTGCAAACTTACATGATATTCACGTGTAATGCCTGTGTATCCATTTACATCTATGTACGCAATAGCTGAGCTCTACAAATCAAAGCATGCACACTCATTCACACAAATGCTTGCACCTGTAATGTAGTCCAACCCCTTGCAATGCAGGAATCTCAACTAAAGCATCTATGACAGAGGGCCGTCCAACCTCTGCTTAAAAACATCTAAGGAACAGGAGTCCACAACCTCCTGAGAGACTCCATTCTACCTATTCTAACAGCTTTTATTGTCAGAAAGTTCTTCCTGATGTTTAGTCGGAATCACATTTCTTGTAATTCCGGGTCCTACCCTCTAGAGCGGGAGAAAACAAGCTGTCCACGTGACAGCGGTTTAGATATTTGATGGTGGCTATCATATCCCCTCTCAGTCTCCCTTTTTCCAGGCTAAACTGTTAGGAGATTCATTCCCCATGTCTGCAGTCATGGGATTGTTGTCTATCACATGACGGTGTATTTTTCATTCCACAGAGTGGGAAGTGATGGAGACAGGATGTTTGTGTTACTGTGTTCCGTGAAGTGGGATTATTGTCCTTTGTTCTTTCTCTTTGCTGTCTGATGCTAGAGAGAGAGGGAGCCATGTTGCAGTGCTCTGTGTGTGTTTATATGTAAATAAAGTAGATTAGCCAAAATGCGGAGTTGCTGAGGTCTGTCACGCAAGGTGCGCAAACTCTGCAGATCCCTAAGTGTGCCGATGTCTGTTGGCATCAGTCGCTGTGATGTTTGGGCTGCAGAAAGTTTTTGAAGCTCCCAAACGATTGACCAGAGAACATGCCAGTCAGGCATGTGTCTCTGCCAGGGTCCTACTCGAGTGTAGGCTGAGCTCTTGACATAAACAACTCCCTCAACTGTTCCTCATAAGGCTTGGTCTCCAGCTTGTACCAGCAAGGTCACCGCTGCATACTACAATGACAAATCCTTTTCAACTACTCGGCACACTGAAGAACAGACGTGGGGAATCTGTTGTTGTTGGGCTCCCACCAGCCCCAGCCAGCATGGCCAATGTTTCAAGTCCTGAAGGGCCAAAGGTTTCCCATCCCTGCAATGGAAGATTTTCTCAGCCATAAAGCCTTTAAATGCAGAGCTACCCTCTCTTGTCAGCACCTAATGCCTATTGGATGGAGTATGTGCGATGGTGTCCAGCTGAGTTGCTCATTCAGCCCCATTGTGCTTCAGATGGACGGTGAAGGGACAGTGGCAGAAAAACCGAAATGGTGCAATGTTAGTACACTTTAGCTGTTTGATTATTGTGTTTTTAATAGATCCAACAAGCAGACATAATGCAAGGCTTTTATTCATAATAAGCACTTTTTCTGTACCATAATGGAGTGAAACAGTGATTTTTGGCCGATTCTAATTCATAAAAGCATGGCAGGAAATGGCTTCAGTGTCAGCTGAAGTGCCATATGCCTTATATGATTGCATGAGCTTGAGTGCTTGTGGTCGACGCTGTAGCAGAGTCATTATGCTCGCCATTGATTTGTGTGTGTTTCCTCTTGCAAAAAGAAAAAAAAGAAAAATAGCCACTGTTTTCCCTCAGGTAATGATCTCTCACTCTTTGCTTTTTCGGAAGAGCCTCTGTAAAACAGCTGCGGTTAAGGAGATTTTAAAATATATTCCTGCCCCAAACTGTTACATTGCCCAATGGCTTGCTTTTATAAAGTGAATGTGAGGAGAACTGAACTGAATGGAGGCATGCACTTTCCCTAATGAGGCCTCCCGCCGCTGGTGTTCGGCTTTCGTTCAGCTTCCGGGGCAAAGTTCGCTAACCGGAACACCTCCTTCTGGTTTTGCAGTGTTCATTGGCCGAAGAGTTCATTAACAGGACTGTTCGCAGACTGAGGTACCACTGTATTTAAGTTGATTTGTTGCAAATTTACATTGCCAGGATGCGTTTGAAGCCCTCCAATGAAACAGCAACTGTCTGGAAAGGCACTCAGGGTGAGGATGATCCAGGCAGGTAGATGTTGCACGGTGAAGAATTGATTCCAGGCGTTAGGTGCAAAGAACAAAGACACCCACGACCTCACATAACCTCCTTCCTTTCCCACAAGTCTCTCCCACCCCCTGGCCACACCATTTGGCTATACAGAAATGCCATTTTGTTTCTTGAAAACAAAAACAAAACAAATTAAGTAATTTGTTTGAAAAGAGGAGCATGAAGCACCAACATTTAACAGAGTAGCTTTTTGAAAGCCTAATGTTTGATATTAGACTGAACATATGGTTGTGGGTTTGAATTGCACTACGGCAATGCAAAATGTATGAGTAAATAGCATCCTCCGTCCTCTTGGACAAGATACACAGAGAAAGCTTAAAGACATGTAACTCGCCTGCCTTAATCTCCTGACTGGGCTTCGATTCCGTTCTGTAAGGCTTGATAAATCTTCACATTTCTCCCTGCACCAAAAGAGTATTACAGCTCCTAATGGTCTTGTGCTAGTAGCCTGCAACAAGACTCACTCGGCTGTATCCAAAACATCTAGCAAATGAAATATTTTTTTAATAATCTGTCGTTTTTCCCACCTTCCATCCCACAATTTCATTTTCACAGGTTTCCTTTGCAAGGCATACTAAGAGCTTTTGGTTTTGTTAATTGTGGGTGGATTTTTTCTTTCTTTTTAATGTAATGCTGTACAACCAATAAATAAAGAACCAAATGCTCTTAGCAAGTGGAAGCAGCTGGTGGGAAAAGCCTGGCAGATGAACTATGGCGGGGTTAATGGTCTCTATGCCGATCGGCGAATCTGTCCATTTCAGTTTCCCGTGATTCCAATCTTAAACTTAATTCTCTACATTTGGTGTGAATTTCTCCTTCCGTGCACAGTTTTGCACGGCGTTTTGTCTGCCACGCGTGATTTTGCAAAGCATTTCCCTTAAAACAATGCATTTTCGTATGTGATTTTTCACTAATATGTGCTTTCATATGCGTTTGCAATGTGCGCTTTTTGTATACATTGCTTTGCTGGAGAGCTTCACTGCAAAATTCAGAGAAGTGCAAGTTGAAAAATATGTCTGTGTTTGTTTGTGTATTGCTTTGGAAAGTGCAAATTAAATGCAAACGGAATCAACCTTCCGCCCCATCCCTAAGCTGCAGTATCCCAGGCAGAATTGAAGCTAAGTAGCTACTCTCCTCAATAATACAGGGGATTTATATAGTGTGTTATGAATGTTTAAAGATAATATATTATCTCGATAAGCCTTATGAAAGCTTTCAAAGATAATTCAGCACTGAACAATTAGAGTCGAGGATGACCAAATAAATGCCTCCTTGTCCTTTAAGACTTCCACTTAAGGATCTTTTCTAGGTATTTCTGCTAAGTGAGATGCGACAGGAGGCTCGTGGAAAAGGGTCTTTCCCGTGTTGGCCCCTCTGTTCTGGAACAACCTCCCCAGTAAGATCATTGATGTGATGCCCCTTCTTCACAAGAATAAGTTTCTTGCAAAAGAGGCACTTTCACTGGTGAGCTTTACGCAGCCTCCAACTATACAATCCTATGATTCTATGATTTTCTTATTCTTCAAATGATTTTCGTATTCTTCCAAATGCTTTGGAAGCTCAGCCTACAAGGATTACTCTCACTGTATTATTTATGCCATTAATTATACTTTTGAATAATGATAATAAAAATAAAGGCTCTTATTTAAAATTAACAAAAGGATTTCTTTAAGCAATGCCATTCATAACATTTAATATTTAACAATAGGAGATAGTATATATTGCTATTATTGGATGTTATTTTTGAACTTTCTATATTTATGTCAGCATGCGGTATGTTACAGTATTATTGCTTCTTATTCCAAGAACGAAAATACATGTTGTTGTTGTTTTTAAAAACCTATATCCAAGCAGATATAAATGAGTAAAAATTGCTGAATTCCTCGTCCCCCAGAAATTAGCTCCATCCCTGCAACTAATTACTGGATTTCCTTCCGTTCCTCTCCCAAAGGCCCATTGATTTTTATAGGGTGCTTGATTCAGACAATGCAAAAGAGCAAAACAAATTTAGGAACCGTTTTTTGTTATGAGCTTTTCAATATTTGTTATCCACACTGGAAATTATGTAATGATTGTAAACATCTGCACACCTGTTCCAAATTTCACAAGCGCTGGGAAACACATGTGTTATCTCACATAAACCCTGCAAATGCTCTGGTTTGTTGTCCATCAGGGAAGGCCACATTTCCTCCTGATCTGCTGCCTCTTTTTGCCAAGGTAGCTTTTGAGACCACGTGTGATTTACACGGCACTTATCATTAGCCTACGGATCTATTAAAATATAATAATCCTGGATTGCGTCCACCCACTGAGGCCATGCTTATCTTCCTCGGATATACACAACATGCATTGTTAATGTATTTCATTGAAAGGAGTCATTTCCTAGAAGCTGCGAACAGCAAATAGACTCCCTCTTTATTTGATTTAAAACGTACCAAGTAGAAATTTCATTTAAGGTGATGTGGAAGCAGTGACCATGGGATTTTGTTTTTTTCCGTTCCAGTTGGTGGGGTCAAACTGTTATCTATGCTTCCCTTTGCATCTCCCTTTCAATTTCTGCCCCTGTGATAAACAACACAGATCGGACCGAGATGCAGGATTGGACCAAGGCCCATCTAGGTCAGCATCCTGTTCTTACAGTGACCAGCTAGATGCCAATTTGGAAACTGCAAGCTGTGATGGCCTGGGATTCGGAATCTAAGGCTGAACCTGAGGAATCCCAGCCTGCACAGGAGTCCCCACCTCTAGAACCAGCTGAGCCGGGGCTGGGGCTTGAGCCTGAAGGGTCCTCACCTGTGCTGGAACCTCAGGTGCAGGCACCAGCTGAGTCTGCTCTGGCTCCTGAGTTGATGGAGGACCCATTGCCTGCAGGTGCTCCACTCTCAGCCCCGTCAGGGGAAGCTGAGGTTGCCTCTGGGTCCGCTAACCCTCCAGCCTCTCCTGAGCTGCAGAGGCTCAGGGCAGAGAGGCGGAGGGAACTAAGTTCCTGCAGGAGGAGTGCTCGCCTCCAGGCCAGGAGAGGTGAGTCACCTGTGGACCGGGGCCGCCCTATGCCTCGGGGCAGATAAAAGCCAGCCAGCCCAGTCCCAGGTTGCGGGAGCAACATTGTTGGTAGCCTGTTCCTGCCTGCACCCTGTCCTGCTCTTCTGCCAGAGTTCCTGACCTCACCCGACTCCCTGCCTTGGACCCAGGTTCAACTTTGATGGACAGCCTCCATACTGCACCCTTGACCTCGGACTGGAGTCGGACCTCGCCGCACGGTTAATAACACTGGTCAACAACAAATTTGTTGTCTGCATTTTTTCAGCTGATTTAGGACGAATCTGATGCGCTGAATCCAAAAATCACATTGGTTTTACTCAATCAGGTCAGGTTTTTGAGGTATGACCACATGTTGTTTTTTTGCATTTTTGTTCACATGTACGCTTGTGTGGAGCATTTTAGAAGAAGTTGGTGGGGGTAAAATGCCATGTCGAATAATTGTTTTGATTGGAAATGATTATTTTAATGACAAGTATTCAGGTCCGATAGTTCTGGGTGATTATGTCAAAAAGGGATCAGTTTGAAGTCATAAAACCTCAAAATCTTCCTTAAATTGGTGCGGCAAAGCATAAAGTTGGGGGATCAAAACTAAGTTAATGGGGCAGCCGCCCCATGAAGTGTAAAGCTTGGGCGCCACACATGGTGTGCAAGGCATGCACCAAGACTCTACGTGGGTGGACCAATGGCAAGAGGAGTCTGAACTTTGGAATTCCCATGGTTTGGAGGGAGCCGACTGCTACTTCTGCGCTGTTGATGTGACTGGGATCAACAGAAAGAACCGGAGCAGCCTCAAGTGTACTGATCTTCAATCAGCACGTCGTCCTGTAGCTCATTGTGATGAAATTCCAGTGCCTATCTTCGGAGAACTTCCTGACATTAGTGACGAAGATGCCTCCAGTGTTGAAGGACATGAAGAAGAAGAAGTGGTTCTTGAAGATGATGCTCCACATCCATTTTCCCGAAAGGAGTTGAATGATCTAGTTCGCGACCTCAGCTTGTCAAAGGACTCTGCCGAACTGTTGGCATCCAGATTGACGGAAAAAAACCTCCTCTCTGACAGTGCTCGCATCAGCTTCTTCCGCAACAGGCATCAAGAGTACCTCCGTTTTTTCTCGGAAGAGAAGGTCTTGGTGTACTGTGCAGATATTGCACAGCTTCTGCTCAAGCTTGGAGTGCCACAGTATGAACCCAAAGATTGGAGACTGTTCATTGACAGCAGCAAGCGATTACTGAAATGTGTTCTGCTACACAACGGCAACCAGTTTGCCTCTATACCTCTGGCTCACTCGAGTACACTGAAGGAGAACTATGAAGCGGTGAAGTATGTGCTGGAGAAAATTGGTTATGATCAGCATAAGTGGTTTATTTGTGTTGACCTGAAGATGATGAACTTTTTGTTGGGACAACAGTCTGGCTTCACCAAGTACCCATGTTTTCTGTGCATGTGGGATAGTAGGGACCGAGCTCAGCATTACACGAAGAAGGACTGCCCTGTGCAGGAGGAATTGGTGCCTTGCAGAAAAAGGAACGTCATCAATGACCCTCTGGTGGACAGAGACAGAATACTCTTCCCACCGCTGCACATCAAGCTCAGCTTAATCAAGTAGTTTACCAAGGCTGTGGACAAGGATGGTGACTGATTCACTTACTTGTGCCAGGATTGACCATGGAGAAGTTGAAAGCTGGCATCTTTGACGGTCCTCAGGTCTGCCAGCTCATCAGAGATCCAGAGTTCGGAAACTCAGTGAACGAAGTGGAACTGGAAGCGTGGAAGGCATTTGTTCTGGTAGTGAAGAACTTTCTCGGTGTGATGGCCTGGGAATCCGATTCAGAGGCTAAACTGGAGGAATCCCAGCCTGCACAGGAGTCCCCGCCTCCAGGGCCGGCTGAACTGGGGCAGGGCCTTGATTTTGAAGTGCCTGCACCTGTGCCGGATCCTCAGGAGCAGGCACCAGGTGAATCCACTCTGGCTCCAGAGATGGTTGAGGACTCAGTGCCTACAGGTGAGTCTCCCCCTGGGCCCAGTAACCCTTCAGCCTCTCCTGAACTGCAGAGGCTCAGGGCAGAGAGGCGAAGGGAACTGGTTTCTCCCAGGAGGAGTGCTCGCCTTAAGGCCAGGAGAGGTGGATCTCCTGGGGGCCGGGACCACCCCTGGCCTCAGAGAAGATAAAGGCCAGTCAGCCCGGTCCCAGGTTGCGGGAGCAACTTCGTTGATGAGGTGTTTTGGCCAGCATCCAGTCCTGTTTTCCCCAGAGTTCCTGTCCTTGCCCAGCTTCCCGCTGTGGACCCCGCTTCACCCGAGGAGGACTGTCTGCCGACCCTCAACTCAGGTCCTGGATCTCGCCCCACGGTAACCTCCCCCCTGGACCAGCACACTTGGCAACAATTAGGCCAGAAACTACGCAGAACCTGTCAACAACATGCTGACTGCTTTCAGAAACCTGGGCTGCAACATGAGCATTAAGATGCACTACCTATTTTCACATATGGACCGGTTTCCTGAGAACCTGGGTTCAATGAGTGACGAGCAGGGGGAGAGATTCCATCAGGACATGAAAGAGATGGAGACCAGGTATCAGGGTCGCTGGGACGCCGTCATGATGGCTGACTACTGTTGGACTCTAAAGAGAGACCTCCCTGCCGCTGAGCATTCCTGGAGTTCCAAGAAATGGAAGTTCAAGCGCTGAAGTTTGAAAAATGGTGAAGCAATATGCAATTTATGTGTACTTACCTTTATCAATGCCCACCATTCAGTTTACAGTAAACCTGACTTGATGGAGAGAAACGGATGCCATTTCCTGATTCAGCACTGCAAAAATACCCTAAATCAGTTGTAGAAATCTAGACAACATTCAAAAAGTAAAAAATTGTTGTCCAGTGTAATAATAATAATAATAATAATAATAATAATAATAATAATAATTTATTTATACCCTGCCCATCTGGCTGAGTTTCCCCAGCCACTCTTGGCGGCTCCCAATCAAGTGTTAAAAACAGTACAGTGTTACATATTAAAAACTTCCCTGAACAGGGCTGCCTTAAGATGTCTCCTGAATGTCAGGTAATTGTTTATCTCTTTGACATCTGATGGGAGGGCGTTCCACAGGGCGGGCGCCACTACCGAGAAGGCCCTCTGTCTGGTTCCCTGTAGTCTCACTTCTCGCAATGAGGGAACCGCCAGAAGGCCCTCGGCGTTGGATCTCAGTGTCTGGGCTGAACATTGGGGGTTGAGACGCTCCTTCAGGTATAAGGGGCCGAGGCCATTTAGGACTTTAAAGGTCAGCACCAACACTTTGAATTGTGCTCGGAAACGTACTGGGAGCCAATGCAGATCTCTCAGAACCGCCGTTATGTGGTCCCGGCGGCCACTCCCAGTCACCAGTCGCATTCTGGATTAATTGCAGTTTCTGGATCACCTTGAAAGGTAGCCCCACGTAGAGCACATTGCTGTAGTCCAAGCGGGAGATAACTAGAGCATGCACCACTCTGGCGAGACAGTCTGTGGGCAGGTTAACCCTCGGGACCAGCACACAAGCGGGAAATCAGTGCAACTGCATTTTCCTCACCAAGGAATCACAGCAACTGATTCTCAGAAGCTTAGTGTCTCTGATCCTAGAGGTAATATAGCCACCATCATTTGTGGTCACTGATGACTTCCATAAGGTTGGTTCAGAAGCTGCAGCTAGTGTAGGATGTTGCAGCAAGGTTGCTGAAGATGATGCCCTATTGACAGAGCATAACAACCATGCCAAGAAAGCTGTACTGGCTGCTCATGTGCTTTGGGGCCACATTTCAGGACTTGCTGTTGGTGTATAAAGCCTTGAACAACTTGGGACCAGATTATCTTGGGAAACACCTCACTTTCCTCAGGAAAGACACTTTCAGTAATGCCATATGGTCCTGGGGTTCATCTTGCATCGACTAAGGCCTGGGCTTTTAGTGTGACAGCAACTGCCCTTTGGGATGCGCTGCCTATGGACACCAGGCAGGTATCTACCCTGTTAACATTTAGAAGTCTGTTTAAACCTCTTCTGTTCACCCAGACTTTCTGTGGGGAGTTGATCCATCTGTATCAATGTACTAAGCTGATTGGTGAGGTATATACTATTGTTACCTGAATGTCATTTTATTGTTCTGCTAAAAAATATGAACAATTCTCACATGGTTATATGCGTATAATACTATATACCTAACATATGCATGCGCACTCCAGATTTTCTAAAGAAGCAAGCACATAAATGAATGTGTAAAACAATGCATCTGTAACTGTCTAAAAATAGGTAAAAGGTAAAGGGACCCCTGACCATTAGGTCCAGTTGTGGCCGACTCTGGAGTTGCGGCACTCATCTCGCTTTATTGGCCAAGGGAGCCGGCGTACAGCTTCCGGGTCATGTCACCAGCATGACTAAGCCACTTCTGGTGAACCAGAGCAGCGCACAGAAACGCTGTTTACCTTCCCGCTGGAGCAGTACCTATTTATCTACTTGCACGTTGACGTGCTTTCGAACTGCTATGTGGGCAGGAGCAGGGACCGAGCAACGGGAGCTCACCCCATCGCAGGGATTCGAACCGCCAACCTTCTTATTGGCAAGCCCTAGGCTCTGTGGTTTAACCCACAGTGCCACCTGCGTCCCGTCTAAAAATACCCATGTATTAATACTTATAAGCTTATGCTTCAACCATACAGCACGGTATGGGTCTTGACTCTTTGATACTCAATATACATACAATATTTTGGGGCAGGGTGCATAATTCTGCTCATGATTTGTTGAGATGTTTTTTAAACAACAAAGCATGAGCATCTTGGACATATGTCGGTGCTTCGTGCCAGAGGTCGTCCACCACAGGCCAAGCTCAGCCAGGTCAGAATTGTCAAGTTTCCTGCATAAATCCACTGGAAACGGATTTTCCCTCAATAGCTATCTTTCAGAGCTCCGTTTGATTACCACTGAGGACGGTGGGGGAACTTTGCACACTGGGCTATGTCATTCCCACCTCACACACAGACCAGGAAAGAAGATTAATGACTCAATTTGTATAACGAAAGCCAAGGCAAAAAACAAAAAAATCAGAACGGCTTATGTAACTGTTAAGCATTCATATTATCAAGCCTTGTGTGTGTTAAACCTCACAGCTGTTTCTTGTGGGGTCTTTTCTTTTCTTTTTTTGCAGTGAGTGCATTATGACTTCATTTATGTGGGAGGAGAATGAAAGCCTTGGCCTTAGCTGTCGGTGTTTGCTAATTGCAACAAGCGGGAAGGTACAGCCATCTCCTGCTTATAGAAAGATAGCCGTAATTAGCGAGCCATCAGCTGCTGTTTATAACAAGAGCCTGCCTTTAGCTCATGTCAGAATGTGAAGGTTGCATCTCCTAATATGGAGGGAGCCAAAAGCACAGCAGAGTGTCACAGAACAAAGGAAGGCTTATATGTGCCACTGGGTCGGATAAACTTTATCTGCTCCTGCGTTGTAACTTAATCAATGCTCCCCCCCACCTCCCACATTTAAGAGAAATTGTGTGATTATGTGAGCGAATGATTTGAAAGAGCCATCCAACAAATGAGCTACGAAGCTCAGCTATATGAGGCTCTTTGCATGCAAGAGTTTCCAGATTCCACCCCCAGGCATCGCCAGGCAGTGCTGGGATGGCGGGTGGTAGAGAAATTAAGCATGGCTTGTATTTCGATGCGAACCTATCTAAATTCTCACTTTCCGAAACAGTATATACAGAATGGAACACGGCTACCCTACGGAATGGGTCTTTTTCTGAATGTTGTAGCACAGTTCTCCAGACCCGCCCCAAATATGTACAAGAATAAGTAGGTTAGGGAATAGTGTGCATAAAATGCACATACAGTGGTACCTCGGGTTACATATGCTTCAGGTTACATACGCTTCAGGTTACAGACTCCGCTAACCCAGAAATAGTACCTCGGGTTAAGAACTTTGCTTCAGGATGAGAACAGAAATCGCGCAGCGGCGGCACAGCAGCAGTGGGAGGCCCCATTAGCTAAAGTGGTGCTTCAGGTTAAGAACAGTTTCAAGTTAACATCGGACCTCCGGAACAAATTAAGTACTTAACCCGAGGTACCACTGTATTAGCGGAGATAACATACAAAAGTGCAGGGGAAATGGCTTTGAAAAATGTAGACATGCAACCCCACATTTACGCGGGGTTTGCGTTCTCAGACATCATGAGTGTTAGTGAAATCACGTATATTTGAAACACCATTGACAAAGCCTGCAAACACCTTGTTCTGCCCCTGTTCCACCCCCCACCCCCGCCTCTTGTGATGTTTTTGTGACGTTTTAGGGTCACTTCCTGGTTCGGTGCGATGCACATATACATGGTCGAGCACATACTGAATGTGTGTGCCTGTAAATTAGACAAAATTGTGCACTGAACACAAATCTCCATGATTTTCTTTTAAAAAATGCTGACTGATGCAGAAATGAACTTAAGAAGGGAGGGGAGAGACAGAAAAGGAGACAGGCAGAAATGGACAGTTTTGCACATCCTTATCTGAGAGAGACGTCTTCCTAAAACCTTGGAGAGTCACTGCTAGTCACTGTTGACAAAACTGGACAAGATGGACCAGGAGTATGATGTTGTTTTAGGCAGCATCCTGTGATCCTTATTTTGTGGCAGAAAGTGAAATAGATAAAACAAGCTTGTTGGGTAAAATTGCCTGGCATTACTCCTTCTGGAAATCAGTGTTCTTGTGCTTTGAGATTAGGGATGCAAACATGGCAGTAAGCGAGGTCACCATTGGCATCGTCTCCTGTTTATTGGCTCCCCAGTAAACGGTGCCCAAAGCTGCTCACATCAGAATGAGATCATAACGATAGCAAGATGAACAAAAACACAACATCAGCTTCTCAAAACAGTTCATTAGCAATGCCATTTCAAAAAATACACTGAAGTTTGGATAAACATGGAAGCAACGTCAATAGGTCGATCCAAAAAACGCTGCATGCAGTATTGTTCTAAGACCATTCTCCCTACGACTATCTCCCTACGACTATCTAGACTGATGCTGCATGCAAAAAACAACAACGCTGCATGCAGTATTGTTCTAAGACCATTCTCCCTACGACTATCTAGACTGATGCTGTTCATGGTGGAAGGTGCAGTGTGTGGCTCCACTTTAGTAAGGAATCGATCTTTTGGTGTGCAACAGGCACACTTTGAAACTCCCTGCTTATTGACACCAGTCAGGAGCCTCAATTGTACTCTTTTTGATGGCTGCTAAAAACATGGTTGTTTAGGCAACATCTTTAACTTTTTTATATGTTGATAATTCCGTTGTTTTAATCTTACTGTAAACCGCTTTTAGGGTTTTGGTTTGTTTTAGCAACCAAGCAGTACATGCATTTTATGAAACAGATCAATAAATAACAGTGGGTGCTGTGCTGGTGAATTTCATGATTATTATTTTTTTTTTTAAATTAAACCAACCAACAAAAGCGTTCTCAGTTTGATGTGGAAATGTGGAATCACAAGATTCTCCCATCCCTACTTTGTGAATCTGTCTGCCAAAAGGGCACAAGTTCTGAAGTCAGGTATGGGTGACATGAGATCTCGGCCTTTGTGGTGCTTGATCAATATGAAGTCATCCTGCTATTGTAAGGACAATGGCGGCTTCTGTGTGCAGCGATTAACATTCTGGATTGCATAAACTTTGTTCAGGTAAAGGGACTGGAGAGTCATGGTTCCCTCTCACACACTGGTGTGTGCACAACAGCACACCCACCCTCCCTGCCCCCACTGCTGTCTCATATCTGAAGCTTGAGCAGGAACCACTGTAGCAATTATTTCTCTAAACATCTGTCACAGCAACCTTTCCTGCATGCTGAGGGGAGCTGGTACAGAGGAGCTGGAATCCTAGGTGAATCACCAAGAGACTTTTCCTCGCAGAAGGTAGTCTAAATTCGTAGCAACAAAGAGAGAGGGAGAGAAAGAGAATTAAAAAAGATATGCTTTCATACACTTCTTAATATCGACTATCTGTGTATGTGTAGGAGAGAGAGGTGGAGAAGGCTGCATTTAAATGGTGGGGGTATGAAGCAAGTTAATGAGGTTTCTGGCATTTTAAGACAGTGTTGGCCTGTGTAAGCTACTGCTTTAATAATAATAATAATAATAATAATAATAATAATAATAATAATAATAATAATTTAGACCCCACCCTCCCTAGCCAAGACCAGGCTCAGGGTGGCTAACACCAAATATAAAAACAATTGATTGAAATACAGCTTAAAAAACAAGATTAAAATACAACATTAAAACATTAAAATGCAGCCTCATTTCAGTGGAAACTCAATCAAAAACTTTTTTGGGGATAAAAACGTCAAGTCTTCACCAAGGCTAACTATCCAGACTGGTCCTACATGGACCAGGAAAAAAAAAAGCCAGGGAAGTCTCCAAATAGGGGTTCCAACATAGAAGGAGAAAGGAAAAAGAAAGATATAGCCATAACTGCCAGCATTCTTAGTTCTGGACCCAGGATATCATGTCGGGGACAGAAGTGATGGGGAGAAGGAGGAGTGGTGGCAGTGCCACGCCTCTCGTCCGCTGGACTCCGGTGCATGAGGGAGGCGAGGACAGCCCCTGTGGGGAGATCATCCTCACAGTACCAGCAATGCCAGTGGCTCCTGCTGCAGGCGGGCCAGAGCTGCTGCTTCCAGTGCATCACTCAGGGCTGGGCTTCAGCGGTCACAGCTTCTCCTCTTTTGCCCATGCTTCAGCTACCACTATGAGATGCCAAAGGGAGGAGACTCGCAGCGGTGGCCATGGAGAGGCTTGGCTGGCTCATCCACCTCCCCAAGCTCGGTGGTGGTGGTTCTGGAGGGGGGAAGCGGGACCTTCCCACATCCAAACAAAAGCTGGGAATGCTTCTGTGAATCTGGGATATCCCACTAAATATGGGGCAGTTGAAGGGTATGATGATATAGCTCTCAGTCTGTGCACACCAGCTGTTCCCACTGTCTAGCTTGCTGATCATAAAGTCGGCAGTACGATGGGGTGAGCTCCCGTTGCTCTGTCCCAGCTCCTGCCAACCTTGCAGTTTGAAAGCATACCAGTGCAAGTAGATAAATAGGTACTGTTGGGGCAGGGAGGAAAATGGTGTTTCTGTGCCCTTCGGCTTTTGTCATGGTGTTCCGTGTGCCAGAAGCAGTTTAGTGATGCTGGCCACATGACCCGGAAACACTGTCTGCGGACAAATGCGAGCTCCCTTGGCCGCACCCCATAGTTGAATTTGACTGGACTTAATGGTCCAGCCGTCCTTTACCTTTACCTTTGTTGTCTAACTGTGCTTCAACCCGTGGTTGCACGGGGATCAGCTGGCACAGTCCACACCCGAACCAGAAGCACTCTATGGTATGGCATGAGGGTATCAGGCTCAACTGCAGCAACTGTTCCAGGCTGGAGCTGTTATCCGCCTGCCCCTTTCTGCCCCAGCAAGTGTGACCAACAAGACTGTGGATGTGGCAGTGGCACCCCCCATTAAATTCCACCACTTCTCACCTAGGGTTTGTGTGGCACTCTAAGTCTGTTGAGATTTAGTCTCTCCCAGCTGTGCGTATGACCCTCACAGCTACCTTGTGAGACAGGTAACTATTAAGCCTAATTTAAAGCTGGGATTTTTTTATTTTTTTGAAATGGAGCAATTGTGATTGCTTCAAAACAATCCATTTTTAAAATCTGATTTGAATGCACAACACCGGCGCCCCACCAATTGGCCTATTAAAGTGCCTCCCCCAAGTCCAGCTATTAGTCAATTGCTGCCACAATAAAGTTGTTTCAACGTTAGTATTTTTTCAAAATAATAACCGAGATGAACACCTTGGGTTCTCGATGCATCTGCTTAATAGCATTTATTTAGCACTTTCACCAGGGAGAGAGCGAGATGGAGAGAGAGAAGAAAGAACGTCGCCTTGGCTGGCAGAACTCTCTACCTTTTCCCTGTTGAAGAACAGTATCAACACACTATCTAAGAGCTAAAGTACATGTTTATTTTTAGCTCTCTCCCACAGCGAATAACACTGACAATGTAGGGCATTAGAAAAATATAACACATCAATGGTCTCAAGCTGAAATGATTTAATGGCCTCGGGAACAATGCCACCTGAGACACGAACTGTATTTTTGAGCCTGGTGGGGAGAGGTTAAAGAAAACACCACAAAATCTTCACAGACGTTTGCATTGCAGGGCGAAGGCAGTAGCGCAGATCCAGGCTGGAAGATGGGCTTCCTCTCGGGAAGCAAGAGGTGCCAAGTCAGCCATTTTGTCAAAGCAGTGAACGGTGAAGAAGGAAATCACTGTGGGGAGGGTAGAAGTGGGGAAAGAGAAAAGGCCTCTGATCTGCCTTTTTCTTTCACCGAGTCTCAGAGGCCCCTAATCCCTGTTATGTGCAAATGTGCATAATGGAAACAAGGGATGTAAGAAGGTATTCCCTGCCTCACTGTGTATTGGTTGCACGCAACTCTGTTTCTGTTCTGCCGCAGTTCATCTTCCACCAAAAGCTACATTATTCAACTTGCCGTGGTGAATCTATGCAACTTGCACAAATCCCGTAATTAATCCCATATATTGTGTAAACACTGTTGTCATTATGTTATTTCGCCCAATCATTTCAGTGCAAAGGAGACACAAGGCAAATTAGGTGGGTGGGGTATATAGAATTATGTAGATCATTTGTAGACTGAAACCATGGCGAACACCAATTTCATTTGCTTGGTTGATTTCCATTCCAAGTTTGGGATGAATAAGCAAACACTGGATATTTGAACTCCTGTTTCTGTTTTCATCTGAATTCTGTGACACCCCCAACAGAAACATTTTATCAATGTGACAATGTACTTTTTAATTAAAAACAGCAACCCATTATTACTATTCTATTACAACAATATGTAGCAGAACCATTGCACATCAAACATCCTTGCTTCTTGTAGAAAAATATCTATAAATGAATAACATTTCACCAAACAAATCAGTGACGTGCCAAAGTGAACCAGAGGGAATCTTTTGTGTTTGTGTGTGTGTTTCTGTGGGTGTGGTTTCCTTTTGCACACACTCGACATTTTGAAGTCCCACAGCTGGTGTTGCTTTCTGCATTTTCAATTAAACGAGTAGACAAAAGCAGTTGTTTCGTTTTAACTTGCAAAATTTTGCAGAGAAGGAGCTAAGAAAGGTTTCAGAGTGGGGTTTTCAGATCTAGCTGCCTTCAGAATCAAAACATACCTACCCAAGTTTGTCTCTCTTGTGCACACAGCCGAGCAATTTGATGGTGTATCTGGGAAGAAATAATAATTGTGCCTTCAGGCTTTACAACAGAGGCTTTTTATGGATGCATTTAATTAATTAGCAAGTGGGCAAGTGAATAAGACTCCAAGCAAGGTGAAGGTTAGAGTCAAAACTGGATTCATTTATGATTAAACTTCATCTTGTTGTGATCAGTTGGTAATGGTGTCAAAGTTGTTGAATGGCATCCATGGCATTCTGGCATTTGGTAGCGCAGTGGTAGAGCATCTGCTTTGCATGCAGAAAGTCCCAAACTCCATCCCCTCCATCTCCAGGTGGGACAGGGAGAAAGCCCTGCCTTGTACCAAGGAGAACCACTACTAAGCAGGGTCAACGATATTGAGCTGGATGGACCGATGCTCTGACGCAGTATAAGGCAGCTTCCTTTGTTCCACCTTTTATCAGGAAATAAGCAAAACAGCCCCAAAGTAAGCTAATGAAGTATCAAATGTTTGTCAGAAGGTCCTCTTCAAATGGAATAAAGCCCATTCATCTTAGCCCTAATTGATAGGGTTGCCATACGTCCGGGAAAACCCGGACATGTCCTCTTTTTGAGGGCCAACGTGCCCACCTGGGCAGATTTTTTACATTTTAAAGGATAGGGTGGTCTTAGGCTTGGGCTGCTCTGCATGCCATGGCCGCTGCCAACCCGGACCAGGGAAAGAGGTGCATGAGTACTCCCAGTGCTTTGTTTCTAAAAAAAAAAAGTTTAGGGGTACTTTCATTTTGGCTACTGCCTCTTCCCCTTGCCCCCTTGCCCCCAGCCCCCTCCCAACCCACAGACAAGGGACTCGAGGCAGTGGCGCTGAGAGGATGGGAAGACCCCCGGTGACGTTGGGGTTGGCTTGAGCGAGGAGGGGTGAGCGCTTGCCGGCTGGGTCTAACCTGGCAAGAGGAGGAGGAGGAGGAGCAATGCCATCGCCTCCACCACGGCCGCCCCAGGATCCCCTCCCTGGGCACCAGTGGGAAGAATGACAGAGCTCCAGTCTGCGTTGCTACTGCAGAGAAGGTTGGCATGTCGGTTCGTCCATCTGTCCATCTGTTGGTCAGAAAAAAGCACTGGGCACTCCTATGCCTCCTTCCTCCAGCTCGGGCTGGCAGCATTTGGGGCTGTCCTCTTTTTTGCTCTTCAAGATACGGCAACCCCATATTGCTCAAGTCATTTTGAGCCTGACTAAGGGTCCACTTGTTTCAGAATCTTGTTTCCCACAGTGACCAGAGATATGCCTCTCAGAAGCTGGCAAGCAGGAGCTCCCCACTCTGTTCCTGCCCATCCACCTGGTGTTCCCAGTGTTGGGATGTGTCCAAGGGAACGGGGGCAATTCACAGGCCCCCAGCTGGCTCCAGCCAACCGGCCAGCAGCTGGGCAAACTCTGGTCTTTGGAACAGCATCAAAACAGCACACAGCTTCAGAAGCCTTCAGAAGCTTGAGCTTCAGAAGCTTGAGCACACCTCAATCAGCAGAGTGAATAACACATAACAGAAGTGGAGGACAGAGGCATATGTAAAGCATATCTACAAGCAGTTTATTCAGCATAGTTCAGGACAAAGAAAACATGCCTGCTCTCTTTCATGTCCAAGAGCAGGAAGCATAAGCAAAAGCTATACACAACGGAAGTTCCCAGCAGGCTGTGCTGGAAGTAAACAAACATGTGACATACAACAACTCCACATGCCTGTTCTTAAGGTGGAACGGAACATCAATATCCTAACACCCAGAACATGCAGGTTGCACTTGGCTGATTGCTCTTGGCAGACCTATGTTCTGTCTGTTTGCCAAATTCTTATTTTTCAAAAAAACCCTAGACTTGTGGATATCAGCTCATCTTATGTCAGGGAAGCCTCTGAGTGCCAGTTGATGTGAATCACGAGTTGGGAAAGGAGTACAGTGCTCATGTCCTGATTGGGCATCTACATGACCACTGAGATGATGGGTTGCTGGGCTAGATAGGCCATTCTTGTGCTCTTCTCTCTTTTCCCAACTTGGCATTATGACATTAAGAGTAGCAGAACTTGCTGCACACATCTTTATTTTTTACATTCATGTTACCATAGTATGCAAATGAAAGTTAAGGAATCCATAAATTATCCAGGTTTAGATCTATTCCTTAAGTGGCACAGCCTTTAATGGAAATGAGGAAGCGGCTGCAAATCAAATTTATTCCTCTATCATTAATGTTGGTTTATTTTTAGCAACCAGTGCGTCTTTCTGGGCTATATGTAACAATTTGTAGTGGCAGGGTGGGGAAGGATCAGTGTGCATTAGAAACGTGTGTCTTGTTTGGATAATTTCTCCCTTGGAATAATTGCTTTCTAACCTTAGATATATTATGCAGTCTGTTAGCGATGTTCATTACGAAATTCTGTAACATCCAGATGGAGTACAAGATATAGCTTAATAAACCAGGGAGCACAGGCAGAAGCTGCGCAGAAAGAAGACGCCCATGTATCACTCATTTAATGGGAGCCATGATCACATAACAAGAGCTTTGCTGCATCCGGCCAATCCGGCCCATTTAGTTCCCACAATGGCCAGCCAGATGCCTGTGGGAAACCAGCGAGCAGGACCAGAGTACAAGATCACTCTCCCCTTCTGTGGTTTCCAGCAACTGGTTTTAAGAAGCGTGACTGCCTCTGATCTTGGAAGCAGGGCACAACCATCATGTTTAACACAGGGATGGGAAACCTCAGGCCAGGGGTTCAAAAGTGGTTTCCAAGTGTCCCTGTCACTTCATCATCATCATCATCACCACCATCATAATGTATTATCTGTACCCCGCCCATCTGGCTGGGTTTCCCCAGCCACTCTGGGTGGCTTCCAACAAAGATTAAAAATACATTAAAATGTCACACATTAAAAACTTCCCTAAACAGGGCTGCCTTCAGATGTCTTCTAAATGTCAAGTAGTTGTTTATCTCTTTGACATCTGATGGGAGGGCATTCCACAGGGTGGGTGCCACTACTGAGAAGGCCCTCTGCCTGGTTCCCTGTAACCTCACTTCTCGCAGTGAGGGAACTGCCAGAAAGCCCTCGGCGCTGGACCTCAGCATCCGGGCAGAACATTGGGGGTGGAGACACTCCTTCAGGTATACTGGGCCGAGGCTGTTTAGGGCTTTAAAGGTCAGCACCAACACTTTGAATTGTGCTCGGAAACGTACCCAGAGCACCATGAGGTTCCCCGCCCCTGTAGTTACTGAGTTTTTTAAAAAATAAAATTGGTTTTATCTATCTATCTATCTATCTATCTATCTATCTATCTATCTATATCTATCATCTATCTATATCTATCTATCTATCTATCTATCTATCTATCTATCTATCTATCATCTATCTAATCTCAGAGCTAAAATCTGGAGCTCCCTGGAGCTCCTCAGTCCCACCATATATATTGTCTGATTCACACATCACTAGCATTTCTTAAAACGAACAATAAAACACACAGCAGCCCCATTGGTAAAGTAAAGGTTCTTTACTTAACAGTTATATGCACCCCACCCCAATCTCTGAGCAGTGGAAGAATCCAGGGGTTCGAGGTATATACCCAGAGTTTGGTTTTCTTAGAATGAGGGGCAGCAGAGACTGTGGTGTCTTTAGGTTATATGGTTTATTTGCCCATATATGCAACCTGAGCCTAAGTTGCAAGGGCTCACAGCATTAGCACCTCAGAAGGTCTTGCTTCTCCCATGGACTCAAGCAGAAATCCAGCATGGCTCTCCTCTGGCTTTTGCTTCCTTCCCGCCCAGCTCACATAAACTCCACTCTGGCTTTCCCCCTCCTCACTACCAGCCATCCATTTACCCTCTGGCACAGAGCAACTTCCTTTCTCATTCTAATGACCCATACTTAGGGGCCATTATGGCCCTTGCCTGGCTAATTCAACAATGGAATCCTCCATTAGATTTTAACCCTTGCTGGATCTAGGAATTAGAAGGGACTTCGGCATCATAGAGCCTAATCCCTGTGCATCCCCGCTCACCACAACCTACAACAATGTTCACAAGGATAGCTTAAGATTCTGCACTACATGACTGAAGCTACCTTCTTGACATCCTCATGCAAGAAGAGAGAGGAAGAAAGAGCGAGAGAGAGAGCGCATAGGAGGAAGGGGCATAGTTTAGGTGTTTTGAAGGAAACCACAATGATTATTTCCCCTGACTCTGTTTTACTCTCAACCCTTCCCTGTACTGTCTGTAGGCATGCAAGGTTGCCTATACCCAACAGTAGTAAGCCACATATATATTTATTTACACTGATTTATCCTCAGTTGAAGCCAAGCCAACTGTTGGTGCAATTATGCTCTCTCATATTTGCTCTAATCGTGTGACTTTCTGCCTAGAGATGAGCTCTAAAGGGCTCCCATGCTCAGTGTTGGGTACTCTGCATAATGCCCAATATTATTCTCTTGTCTGGCCAGGTCTGCTGCATACCAGCTCACTCCCATAGCTGCTCCTGTGCGATTTGCATTTGTATGTACAGACTCGTGCAGGAGCCAAGCGGAAATGACTGTGTCTGAGGCAGGTCCCCACACTCTAGATGTACCCTGCTGCAAGCCAAAGGTATTTCCAAACACCCTTGCAAAAGGCTGGCATGTGTATCCTTGCGCTACATGTTTGCCATCAGCAGGAAGCTGAAGAAGAAGAAGAAGAGGAGGAGGAGTAGTTTTGATTTGATACCCCGCTTTATCACTACCCTAAGGATTCTCAAAGCAGCTCACAATCTCCTTTTCCCTTCCTCCCCCACAACAAACACTCTGTGAGGTGAGTGGGGCTGAGAGACTTCAGAGAAGTGTGACTGGCCCAAGGTCACCCAGCAGCTGCATGTGGAGGATTAGGGAATCAAACCCGGTTCACCAGATTATGAGTCCACCGCTCTTAACCACTACACCACACTGGCTCAGCCATGATCAGGAAAACACCTGAGACTTGAAATGATTACCGTCAAATCTGCCATTCGCACCTCTCACTTTAAGTGGGCACAATTCATTTTATGGTGGCTTTTGCAAATTGCTCCTTTTATTTAGGAGCATTGAATTCATCACTGGCTGTGGCAAAACTAAACTTGGGAAATTTCAGCTGAAGGCCAAAAATACTGTTTCTTTCCTCCAGAGAGCTGAAAGTGAAATGAAAAAATATAAAAATATTGGTGGTGTGCTTCTCTCTCTCTCTCTCTCTCTCTCTCTCTGTGTGTGTGTGTGTGTGTGTGTGTGTGTATGTTTGTGCGTGTGTGTGTGTGAGAGAGGGGGGGGAGGGAGGAGTGCATTCTACTTACTTCTGACTTGGTGTCACCACTGGGCTAGCAGATTGTTCAAAAGCCTCAAAAACCTGTTTGGCTTGTGATGAGAGAGGTGGGGAAAAGACTTGAGCATGTGGTACATAACAGGTTATGATGGCTCTATCCTTCCGCCTTCATCACTCTTCAAAGTATTGCCTGTCTCTGTCTCCAGACAAAGTTTCAGAAGGTCAATGCACTGTTGTTTACGGCATGTCCACAACAGTGTGTAGATCAATTTTATGATCAGAAAAAGTCAGAGGACGAATAAAGGCAGGAATCAGCCAATTGTAAAAAAATATAGCAATTCTCTCTCTCTCTCTCTCTCTCTCTCTCTCTCTCTCTCTCTCTCTCTCTCTCGTACACACCCTGAAACACACACTATTTAAGTTTGCCTAATGCATTAGCTGAATCCTTTAATTATTGTGCATGGGGAATAAATTGTCTCTGATTCCTTTAGCATCCATTCATTCCTGTGTTGAGCTGAGAATTATAATTGTTTGGCACTCATTCAGACAGTTGTTTTAGAATCTTTCCTTCATGTCTCTCCACATTTCCTTTCCTTGAGGAAATCCATTTACCGGAGTTGCCCTTTTCACTATTTCCTGTTTTTCAACATTTACTATGAAATCATTTTTCTGTACATAGGTTTTTCCCCCTGTTTGTTTTTTGCTTTATGACCTGCAGATGCTGGGTTAAGGATGGGAGATGATAACTTATGCTTATGTTCCATCATGAGTAACTGTGTTGGCATCAGTAAAATTGTTGCAGATATTTGTGAATGATGTCAGACTCGGAGGGAGCCCCTAGTCTTGGTGTTGCCCTTGTAGAGGAAGAAGAGAAAGGGGACAAAACTAGAAGTAGTTGGCTCTGTCTGTCATTGGTTCTGGCTTCACCTACTTTTGGTCTCCCTTCCTTCTGCCCTATCAGTTCCAATGAGCACCAACACAATTAGCTCACGAGCATCAATAGACAGTGGTGGAGTCATGCTGCCAAAACCCCATTGGAATTTATTTCAGTATTTTTCAAAGCGGAATTTTTCTCTGTTATTTTAATAAAGTCAGATCTGCTGTTTATTATGCTGGTGGGGTTTTTTTTGCTATGTTTTTATTTTATGGCTCTGAGCACTTAAAAAATAAAAAGCTGGCTAGCAATGCAATCCTATGTGTGCCCTTTGGCAGCAATCCTATACTCACTTGCCTGGGAGAAAGTTCCACAAAGCTTACCTCTGAGTACATCATTGCACTGGTATTAGGGATGACACATTTGTCAATTTTGGTTTCTCATTTTCCCAATCTTTCATTCATTTCTCCACATTTCTGCATGAACTTGAGAACCTTAAGAAATAATAATAACCAATAACATTCATCAGCGTTTTGCCTAATACACTACTTTTTGTATGGAATTTTACCTGATCCACAAATTTTTGCAGGCAATTTCCCCTAGTGCAGTGCCTATTTTAAATTCCTACCACTAACACATGCATTTTTAAGTACACTTACCCCTAATATACATTATTTCTATGCATTAGTTTCCCAGAGAGCTGCATCCCCACCTTTGGAGAAGCGCAACTTTCAAAGGACAGCTGTGTTTCCCTTGACATATTGTCTTGGAAAGTGCAGATTAGGCAGGTTTGAAATTAAAATATGAATTCAGCCCCCCCTTCCTAGCTCTTACTTGGGAGTAAGCCCTTTTGAAGTCCGTGGGACTCCTGAGTAAACACACAATGAGTTGGGCTGCGAGAAATGTTATGAATCAATGAAGGACAGAATGAGAACAACGGCAAGAAATCAATAAACCGAAAAGTCAACTTGTGCTGGGAATTGTGGTGATGAAAATCCTCCCCCCTCCCCTTTATGCCCTCTTTTCCTGAAGTAGGCAGAAGAATGCAACGAGAACCCTGCTGGATCAGGGAAAGAGGGCATCTGAGCTGCTGATCTCCTGCTAGCATGGTCCAGTCAGAAGAGAGAGACCACAAGCTGGACTCAAAGGAGAGCCTCTCCCCCTCCCATTTATTGCCCCTAGCAGCTGAGATTGAAAGACGCATGTCCTACAGAAACTGGATGTTCCCTTTAGCTGCTGTGGCTGCCTGCCTGCCTGGCAGGCAGACTAATGAGGTGCTCAGCAAATGGTATAGTTTTAAAATAACACCAGACACAGGTCCGGTCTCTTTCCTCCTCCACCTCCTAGAGGTTACTAAAAGCAATATTTTGTGCAAACATCTTTGAAGCCTCAGTACACTTCTGGTTTTTGTATAGGCATTGCAAAACTCTGAGAGAAAATCACATAAAATCCGACGGCATAGAATATATTAAGTAAAAAAAGAAAAAAGGAAGGAAGAATAAAGAGTATTATTCTTAGAAGCCACCATACATGGATTGCCCTTTGATTTCTATTGTGTGCCTTTGTTGCTGGCCCAATTTTGTGCTTGTTTGTCTTGTACATCACAGCTGCATATTGGAGAATGAATGCTTTGGGATTTGCCTATTCTCTTCAACAATGCCTACAGCTCCTTCCTGGTCAATACATGACCCCACCTGGACCAGCTACTGCAGCAAGAGTGAGGCTAATGTGTACAGCAGATATTTCCTGTTCCCAACGTTTCTCCATTGTTCTTCATCTATGTGGCTTGAACTGTGCTTTCTGTCATCATGGATGCTAAATGCACAATACCTCTCTTCTTTGCTGAAATATCTTGTGTGTGTTTAATTTTCAAAGGCACCTTGATGCTCAAAAAGATGCTACATCTGAGCTGGAATATAACTTTTTTAAAAATGCATTTAAATGGAGTGTTGAATAACCCTTTTGTGGTAGCACTGGAATTTGGTTACAAAAGAATTAATTGGGATAATCACACAAACACAGCCCTCTCAGGCTATGCTTTATGATCCATTCTATGATGGTAGAATTATGGAATTAAACATTTCAGAAGGCAGGCACCCAGTTATATTTTTGAGGGCTCCAAAGAATTCAGGATGTTTCTCCACACCCCATTCCCCCCCCTTCTTCTTGTGAGGTTGACTTGAGCTAGTGACAGACCAAGATCGCACACTGATCTTCATGGTTGGGTGGGAATTTGAACACAGATCTCCCAGGTCCTAGTCTGACACTCTAAATCACTGCAACATGCTGGTTTGGAAATGTCAGCAGGCCCAAAATGAGCACCCAGATTATTGGCTTGGTATCCATGTAGAATTCACACAACCCTCTGTTTAAAACAGTAGTCCTGGTTGCCAGTTTGTTTTCAAGACTAATTTAAGGAGCTCACAGTAGTGTTTAAAGCCCCAAATATCTGAAAGCCACCTCCATCCTTACTGGCTCAGTTGGGGGTTAAGATTGGTAGAGGTAGCCTTCTTGGTAGTTCCACCAACCTCAGAAGTTTGGTGGGTGTATGTGTGTGACAAATTCTTCATGCCAGCCCTACATTGTGGATTTTCTTCCTCATCTTAATTATGTTATTTCTGTCATGTGCCAAAGACATACCATTTTACCCTTAGGTCCAGTTGCGGATGACTCTGGAGTTGCAGTGCTCAGCTCGCTTTACTGGCCGAAGGAGCCGGCGTATGGCTTCTGGGTCATGTGGCCAGCATGACTAAGCCGCTTCTGGCAAACCAGAGCAGTGCACAGAAACACCATTTACCTTCCCGCCAGAGCGGTACCTATTTATCTACTTGCACTTTGACGTGTTTCCGAACTGCTAGGTTAGCAAGAGCAGGGACCGAGCAACGGGAGCGCACCCCGTTGCGGAGATTCGAACCACCCACATTCTGATTAGCAAGCCCTAGCCTCTGTGGTTTAGACCACAGTGCCAAGCTCATTTAGAAGGAACTGACATCCACCTCTTCAGACAGATATTTGTGAAGATGTGGGATTCCTTCACGCCTTGACTGCATTTCTTTTAAGAGTTGGGAGCATGGTTCAACACATGCATTATTTATTTGTTTTACTTAAACAGTTTACATCCTGATTAGCTTCAATCATCTTTAAAGGGTTTACAAGGATGTCATTAACAGGACTGAGATAGTATCTCCAGTCCAGGTTGACTTAAAAAAAGAAGAAGTTAGGTTCAGAAATCTCTTAAGAAAACATGAATGCACTCTGGCCAATTGTAGAACGGCTTTGTAACCTTAAAAGCTCTAGTAGTGCAGAACCATTGACTAGCCCATAAATAAATTTCTTCCTTGAAATAGAACTTGCTACCTTCTGACATTTTAGTTGGCCCAACTCCTAATCAAGACAATACACCACCCTAATGTTAATTTGGAATTTCCTCTTCCCCTGTCATGGACCATCATGACTACTTGCCATTTCTATAAGTTCAGCATCTCTTTAAAAGTCTGCCTGATAGCAAAAGCAACCTGAGTAAATACTAGTAGGGTTACTCCACTCCATGACATCTTTGTCCTAATAGCTAAACATGTTACCACTGAAGCCCAATGGACATATAACTCTAACCTGCCTATGTTTACGCAATCCACTGAGTTCAACGAGATGCTCCCCAGGACGTGTGCATATTGATGGGGCCTTCCAGATGTTTTGACCTGCAACTCCCATCGTCCTCAGACCACATGGTCAATGGTCTCAGGAATGATGGGAGTTGTAGTGCAACAAGATGTGGAAGGCACCATATTGGCTACCCCCCGAAGGCAATCTCTTTGCCAATTCCAAGGTGAAGCGAAGAAGTTGGCAGTTGACTGCTCCTGCTCCATCTCTCTTTTATTCATGGTGGCAGGGAAGCAGCTGCCCATTATTTAGAAGCTGAAGATATTATCAAGATCAGGTCAATGGAAACAAAAATGCAGTGGCTGCTGGCAACCTTATAGAATTTATTATTCACTCATTTGTTCCGCTTTATAGCTGGTCTATCCCAAAGGCTCAGGCTGGATAACAGCAATTTTATTGAAAAACAAAAGAGAAAGATTCCCGTCCCTTTAGGCTCATAATCTAACAATTTAGTAACTGGAACGTGTTTTTAATTAGCTGATTATCCATCAGGCACAAGGCATTTATGTTTAGAAATCTTTAAAACAGCCGCGTTACATTAGGAGCTTTATGTCTACAGCTCGGCCCTGTGACTTGCCATTTCGGTTAACATTTACAAATGGACCCCACTTCGTCTGAAGAGTTTCTCCACCATGTCTAACTGAGTAAACAGGAGACGATATGACCTGAAGCTGGCTGTGATTCATTTAGAACAGCAGGATGCAAAAAATGTTACAGGGTTTATGTGTGTGTGTGGAGCTAAGAATCCCTTCTGGGCAGAGAAGGGTCAATCCATCCCTCTCTGCAGGAGATGTCTGCAGCCTGCCACACTTACCAGTCAGCCAGTGCCATCTTCTGGAGAATAAAGGCCACCTGGGACCAATGAAGGCTGGATACCTAGTTCTGTCAGGGGCTGGACTGAGGAGGAATGGTGGGAGCTGCCCTCCCCTTCTCCTGAACCTTCCCAAGGGCAGGAGGACAGTATTGATTTAGAACAGTGGTTTGCAGAAGGGTATAGTCCAGAGGGGAAAAGCTGGGAGATACTGGGTGAGGAACAGCTAGAAGAGGAAACACCAGGAGAGAGACTGCTGGCAGATTCAGTGTCCTTGGACAGCATTCCTGACCCCTCCCCCTTTGCCTAAAACTAGATGGACTTTGAGAGTGATAGAACAACAACAAGCAACAAGCTCAGATTACCCGATGTAGGAGTGACGTAGATTAATGAGGACGAAAAGGGTGAGCCTTTACTGGAAGCAATGCCATTTATAATAATATAATAATAATTTATTATTTGTACCCCGCCCATCTGGCTGGGTTTCCCCAGCCACTCTGGGCGGCTTCCAACAAAGATGAAAGATACACTAGAGAGTTATGCATTCCTTTGTCTCTCACTGTGATTATTAAAGAAACTAACTGGTAAGGACGCTCCTTTCGTTCTTACCAGATTCCCTGAAGCCTGACACATTCTCACCATAGCTGTCAACTTACAGATTTGAAAATAAGGGATCAGCAGCCAAAGTAAGGGACCTGCAGCCTCACCTGTTCCAGGCACTCCAGTCTTTCTGTCTTCCTGCAGTCTGGTCAAACTCATACTGGTAGCTTTGAGAACACTGTCCAACCAACTTTGTAACCCGAGGTTCAACTAAATAGAACCTGAATCACATGCACCACAAGGCCTATGCAGCCTCAACTTAAGATGGCTCCCCGGCCTGGCTTTGCACTGCAAATTTGCAGCAGCACATGCAACAAAATGGCATCCAGCATTCAACCCCCCCACTCAGCTTGCATTAACTAGCCACACACACACACAGCCTCCCCCCCTTGCCACGAGATCGCCAGTCACCCACCATTTTAGTCAACCAGCTCCTTTCTTTTCCCCCATAAGTCAATCGAAGGAGCCTCCAAAACAAATTCAAAAGCCCCCCCTCCCACGAGATCTCCTTTCCTTTCCCCCCAGCATGTGCCCCTGCTCCAGACAGACCTTTTCGCCAGCAAGGGTTAGTGGGCCGTCGATGATGCATCCATCCCATTCTGATCTGAGCACTCAGCACAGGTATATTCAACTTCTGAGCCCCTCTGAGCCAAAGGAAGAAAGCCCAGCCAGCAGCCAAACGAACCCTCAAGGAAAACTACCGTCACCTCTCCACTGTGAAGCGCTGAGCAAAGGCGAGTCCCCAGGCAATGCCCCTGATTTGATCAGCACAAGGCATGCAAGCTCCACCCCCCCAGTCGTTCTTAGACTTCTTATTGGGTGAGCAACACAGCCAAGAAACACAGTTGGAGCCTCCCTCCTCCCTGGTCGGCAGGCAGGGAGGGAGAGGAGCTGCTTCCTTTGAAATTTAAGGGACATCATTTAAGGGACATCCATCAATAAGGGACAGCAGCGGGACATGGCACTGGAATAAGGGACTGCCCCTTAAAATAAGGGACGCTTGACAGCTATGATTCTCACCCTGAAAAAATGCTTTTTGTGTGGGCACAATCTTGCATGGCACTCAAAACACACATGAGACCAAGGCATGGGTCACAAGATTCACCCGGGAGCACGTCCTGGAAGAAGCATGTCCTGGCTGGGAGTGTGAAAAAGTTGGATGGTATGTGTTCCTGATATGGCTCCCCTTCTTTTCCATACTGCTGCAAGAGACACTGATGAGACCTAGACACTCGATGCTACCGCTAGCTAAATCCCCACCTGCTTTGTTTAGCTTCTAGCCTGATGAAGATGAGGGAAGGTTCTGTGGCTTAGTGGAAGAGCATCTGCCTTGCATGTAGAAGACACCCAATTCAAACCTGGTCTCAAGGTAGGTCTGGGAAAGACTGCTGCCTGAGACCCTGGAGAACCACTACCAGCCAGTTTAGATAGTCCTGAGTTAAATGCATCAAGGGCCCAAATCAGTACAGTCATACCTCAGAAGTCGAATGCCTTGCAAGTTGTGCATTTTGGCTCCTGAACGCCGCAAACCCGGAAGCGAGTGTTCCAGTTTGCAAACGTTCTTTGGAACCCAAACGTCCAACATGGGTTCCGCAGCTTCCAATTGGCTGCAGGAACTTACTGCAGCCAATCAGAAGACGTGCCTTGGTTCCTTGGTTTCCGAATGTTTTGGAAGTCGAACAGACTTCCGGAATGGATTCTGTTTGACTTCCAAGGTATGACTGTATAAGGCAGCTTTCCTATTGTCCTATGTTAAGAGATCTGGAGAACTTGCAAACTATTGCTCTTTTTGGGAAGTTTTGGCTGTCTTAATAAAGATACGGCTGCAATATTTGGTGGTTGGTTTTTCGGTGTGTGTGGTTCTTTGGTTTTTTGCATTTTTCTTACAGGACAACACAGCTATCTTTCCTTCATTTCCCCCTCTCTCTGTTGGTTTTCAGTAGAGGTATCAGACTTCAATGTCCTAGCAGCTTGACTGGAAGCTTAGATATTTACAATAAAAATAGTTCCAATATTCCACAACCCTCCCCTTTAATGGTTCTTTTTTCATTATCTGGACAAATGGTTTCAATGAATACGATGGCTTTGAAATACAATCTGCTCCACTTATACTGTCCCGGCTTAATTTAGCCAGCTGTTGGGGCCATCCAAAAGCTAGAATTTATTCCTGCTTTCATTAGGTCCCATGAAAAAAAAAGAGTATCCAGCTAAAAGCAATCTAAACACAGGGTATTAATAATGCCCAATAAAAAGGTGTTTTCATAAACAACCCATCACATAATTTAAAACTGGCTATGGCAAAGGCATGATCTATGCTAGAAACTTGCTTATTGTGACATGTCGTACATATATCCAATTTAAAACCCATCATTTACAAGCATTAATATTAGCAGTAAAAACACAACCTGAAAAATCTCATTGCTATACTTGGAGAGCTTGCTTCTGCTGTAAGCCATGGCTCTGAATGCAGAGTTAATTGAACAATTCTTGGAAATGCACCACAAGATGAAATATTTCATTTTCCTAGTGGTTGGACCAGATTTATCAAATTTCAGTGAGGGTGGGAATCCCACCACCACTCATTGTTTTCCACCAGCTTTTTAAAAACACGTTTAGATGAGGGGCGAATTTCTGTCTTCACTTTCCTTCTTCCCCAAGATCAAAGGAAGTTAAAAGAAGTGCTGGTAACTTTATATGTACAGATGTTCAGTCTTGGGAACTATTTTTTTATTATTGTAGACTTCTGGAATGTCTTCTGTGGAACCATTCATCTATGTATTTCCATTCCACTTTATTGAACTATAAAAGCAGCTAATCAAGAAATGCAACACCTATTATCTAAACTGTTTTTATAGGTGTGTTTGGCTTGAACGAACACCATAATTTAATTCCTATATCCTTCCCAATTGGTGCTGGATCTCATCAATGAAATGGCATCTGGCCTACGTAAGGAGTTTCATGGGATGTTTCCCAAGGAAAGCAAATGCCAAAGAATGCAACATCATAGATGAGATTCTTACAGAACAAAACTGCCTGGGAGAGTCCCATGGCAATCACTAACTCTGACTGCTAACTAGCAGCAGGTAGAATTAAGATTTTGGTATAAAGAGCGTAAGAAGAGCCTTCTGAATCAGAGACCCATCTTGTCCATCATCCAGATTCATAATGGCCAACCAAATGCCCAAGGGGGGGCGGGGACAGAGAGCAGCAGACTTCTCTCCACCTGCAATTCCTTGCAACTGGTTCTGCAAGAATCTTGTAGACTACAGAGCCCTCTAGGTCTTCTCTGGTCTGCTTTATGGAAGGCTTTTGGTTTTTGGTCACAGAATGTTCATTGCTGCTTCCTGGTGCAAGATTCTTCCAGCACCTAGGATGTTAGCCAACTCCGTTCAAACAACCAACCAACCAACCAACCAACCAACCAAACACTCTATCATCTTCATCCACTTCCAGTTGTTTTCAAGTCCCCATTCAAACTGTCGGTGGTGTAGCATGGGCCAATCCCAACTTTTCTTCAAACTTACTTCAGCATTGGCAATGGAAGAGAGTCCTCCACCACACCCTGTGGAAGCACGCTAACTTGAGGGCTGCAGGGCAGGCTACATAACACACATTTCTAGCCCTCAGAATTTGCCGCCCGAGGCAGCTGCCTCACTCTGCCTGACTTAGAATTATGTTTGCTGACTGGCAACATCAAGTGGTGGTTGGATGCAGCCAACAATGAACAGAATCTGTAATCAGAATGTCCATATTAAAACACCACACTGTTCAGTGATGGCAGTCCAGACATTCAGTTGTGGCTTTCACTTCCTTCGGACAATTCCTAGGTCAGCAGGAATCTTTGCATGGTGGAGAAATCAATGGCTCTTACCCAATTTGTGCAATTCTGCTCTTTCAAAAAAAGGGGGCAAAATGATGTCTCCTATCTTTTGGGGAGATGTTATCATGTGAAGATACCCTACTGCAAGAAGAATCAAGCCATGCATCTCTCCCCTTTCCTGAAGTCTTGCAAACCATGTCCATTCAACCAACTTTTCCCATGGAGAGTTTTGTCACATGTGATGCTTCCTGCATTATGGTGAAGCAGAGATGTGCCCACTCCACCGTCATACGAAGCCTCCACACAGAGACTCTCAGCAACCTTGTAAATGTCTGGACTGACCCACAGAAGGTTGCACATCAAGACAAATCTACACCTGTGTGAATCTCTCTTGTGTGTCAAATGGCTTATGAGGTTGCCACCTTGCTGAAGGCTAAGTGGGTCGGGGTGTGGGAGACACATCTACGCTGCCTTGGTTTCCATGATTGGAGGAAAAATGGGTGTGATATAAATGTAAGAAAACAAAACAAGGAAACCTGCACCTGCTCTTTCTGGAAGAGCAGGAATTACCTGGGTCACATAGAGATTACATGAAGAAAAATAAAAGCTACATGAAGAATACAGAAGGCTGAGACCCCAAACTTCGTTGTTTCTTTGGATTCAACTTACTCGCTATTTGTTATGCTCATTAAAGTCTTCCTGCAAAAGCTCCTGCAGGCACAGTAAATGAAAGATCATAAATAACAAAACTGCGGCGGTTATATTTCTTAAGACAAAGATGGCTGTAGCAGGCTGGATGGAAGCCAGTCCGTCACCCTCCTGCTCCTCCCCAATTTGGATGGTTAATGCCAGGGCCAACAGTATCCCTGCGTGAGGCCTCCTTTGTTCACAGAGAATCAAAGCTCTCCTTTTCATTACCTAATAGTTATTCATAAAGCATATTAACCCATTATTATTTAAATAAGAGCCCTTGGAGGCTTCTCTTGGCTGATTTGGATCTACAGATGCAGCTTTGCTTTAGGAATATAGATACATCTCTCTCTCTCTCTCATATTCTCTCTCCATAAACTGGAGATGTCAGCGCAACATATGTGTAATGCTCTTGCAAATACCATAATTACAACCCATTTGTCAACAGATGACAACTTTAATAACTGCCGTACACCCATCGTTTGAAGTGTCTACATATTTCTTAAATAAATGTTGATTGAAAAATTTACTGTTGCGGCAATATGGCTTAGAATGGCTTGGGATTTCTCTCTCTCCCTTCCCTCTCCCCTCCTCCTTCGCCATTACCTCCTTCTTTTGGCTCATTATAGGCCGTAAGCTTGCCTATAAAATGAAAACATATGGGCACACCAGAAAAGAGTCCAGGCCGGCGTTTCATGCGGTCCAAGTCTCACGGAGTAAATGGCTGATTTAGGTCTGCTTCAGCTGGGTCAAAGGAAGTTCATGGATGTGGGGCAATTACCTCATACCTGACATTATAAAGCTCCTTTGGATTTCCCATTGGCACGTGAGAAAGGGCAGGCAGGGACAGGCTGCCTGCCTCAGTTCAGCAGGAGACGCCACTCAGAACATGGCTCATAAAGAGGAATAGAAATAACATTACACCTGCCTCTCATGACCAGATTAAATACACCTGAGTTTTAGAGACCAGAGTCCTATTGTGATGGCCTGGGACTCGGGCTCAGACTCAGAGTCAGAGGAGTCTCAGTCCACACCAGATCCTCTGCCTCAGGCGGCATCTGAACCAAGTCTGGGGCCTGATTCTGAAGGGCCCCAGTCTGCACAGGTTCCCCTGCAACAAGCACCAGCTGGGCCGAGTCAGGGGCCTGAGCCTGCCCTGGCTCCAGATGCAGGGATTACCTTGTTGTCCTCTGCTGGGCGATCACGTACAGCTGCTCCACTACCAGTTGGGTCAGGGGAGGCTGAGGCGGCCTCTGGGTCTAGTAACATCTGGGTCTAGACATCTCCCAAGCTGCAGAGACTCAGGTCTGAGAGAAGGAGAGACCTGAGTGCTTGCCTTCAGGCGAGACAGGGAGGTGAGTCACCGGGGAATCAGGACCGGCCGTCACCCCATCAGAGATAAAAGGCTGTTGGACCCTGTCCCAGGTTGCAGGAGCAACATTGATGTTTGCCAGAAGCTGCCTGAGACCTTGTGCCTGACCTAAGCCAGTTTCTTGCCTTGGCCCTGTTGGACTGACTCCTCACGGAATCCTTGGATTCGGGACCGGACCTGGACCACGTGGCTTGGATTAACCCCCCAGGCCCAGCACACCTATGAGCTGCTGAGCCTTTAAGCCAGGTGCCTTCAAATCTCCTCTACCAAGGGGGTCCTTCCCCTGCCTTGCTTCATACAGGGCTTCCATCTCCTTCCTGTATGGCACTCAGTGGTGCTTGGTGTCCATTGGGACTGGAGTGGCAGAAGGCACTCTAATTTTATGTTATCATAAAATTAGGCACCCCAAACCGGAGTCTTCCAGGTTGAATATTCCAGATGCAGTCGTACCTTGGTACTTGAACACCTTGCAACTCAAACATTTTGGCTCCCAAACGCTGCAAACCCAGAAGTGAGTGTTCTGGTTTGTGAATGTTTTTTGGAAGCCAGACGTCCAACATGGCTTCCAAGGCTTCCGATTGAGTGCAGGAAGCTCCTACAGCCAATCAGAAGCCATGCCTTGGTTTTCAGAAGTTGAACGGACTTCCAGAACAGATTCCTTTCAAGAACCAAGGTACGACTGTATTGAATGATAATAATTTATACCATTTCCCAACAAATAATTGAACACCCTGCAATTCCCACTGAGGCTAATGAAACCTAGAAATTTTAGTAAGTGTTTTGTATTATTTTGGAAAGCGATTTACTTATTTAGCTGGGGAAAGTGACTTACAAATGCACGAAATGAGACGAAATATGGAAAGCGTGCCACTGACATATTTGTAGTGAATATTGTTAGCTGAACTCCTTTCAAGTTTCTCCTACGTGCCTGGTAGCCAATAGAAGTGCGGACATTTATCAGACTTTATTTTCTATTCATGTATCCAAACATTAAGGTGATTATAGACAAATTGATCTACAAGTCTGACTTATGAATGGTTCAATACACATCTAGACAGACCAATCAGTCACCACAACCTCCTTCAGCTCACTTGCTAATTCTTTCTTTTACCAAGGCATTGCAGACAGCAATCATGACACCAGATTTGCTTTCCACAAGCAAATTTAATCAGGGCTGAGTTCAAGCAGGCATGGGGAACATGAGGGTCTCTGGGCGTCCTTGCATCATAACTCCCACTAGCCCCAGCCAGCAGGTCAGAGAGGAGAAGGTGGAGTCTACCAGTGTCTAGAGACTCACAACTTCTCCAGCCCTTCTTTAGAAGCAGGTGGGAGCATCCCCCACCCTGGGATTCTTGGAAAATCGTGTGAAACAATACATCATCAGAAACCAGTTATGAGTTTTGGATAATGGCTGGTTGCCAGAATTCTGCTTTACTGTCCTTCCCACAGCCCAAAGTAGAACTTGCATTTCCTGCTAATATTGAGTTAGATGAGAATTAATGTTATTTCCCTTGAAATTGGTGGGCAAATTTAGCTTGATTTCAGCAGGGAGATTGCAGAGTACAGTGGTACCTCAGGTTACAGACACTTCAGGTTACAGACTCTGCTAACCTAGAAACAGTACCTCAGATTAAGAACTTTGCTTCAGGATGAGAACAGAAATCGTGCGGAGGCGGCTGGAGGCCCCATTAGCTAAAGTGGTACCTCAGGTTAAGAACAGTTTCAGGTTAAGAACGGACCTCCGGAACGAATTAAGTTCTTAACCTGAGGTACCACTGTATGTTCCTAATTTGTGAGAAAACACAGGTTTTCCAGCAGTTCCCAGGTGTAGCCATGTGATTGCCAAGTAATGGAGTTGAGAAACGCACATGAAGGAAACCTATTATGCTCAGCAGAAAATCTTTTATTATATTGTTATGAGTTTTTTTAGGGGGGTGAGTGGAGAAGAAGTAGGCAATATGAGAGATGCTCCTAACGCCTGGATCGAGCAAGTATTAAAATATAAGCCAGGCTAGCTTGCTGCATTGAGGTGATAGCCTGGGTGATGGGCCATTAAGGGAACAAAGGAAGTGGCTCTGTGCCAGAAGTTAAATGGGTGGGCATTCCTCCCACAACTGTTAGTTAGTTAGTTAGTTAGTTAGTTAGTTAGTTAGTTAGTTAGAAAGACAAAAGACCAGAGTGGAGACCTGAGTGATATGAGTTAGAAGCTGGGTGCAAAAGCGGCAGGCTGGAGGGAAGGGGTGGGGAGACAGAGTGAGTGAGTGAGTGAGTGAGTGAGTGAGTGAGAGGCCCAATTTCTACTGGAATCCAAGGCTGTGGCTATGAGAGAAGCAGGACATTTATGGGGTGAGCCCTCCATCATAGGCTCAGGTTGCATATATGTGTAAATAAACTATATATCAAAAAACACCACTCTCTCTGCTATGCTTCATTCCAAAGGAAACATGAACCCTCAGTTAGCGCCAAGAAACCCTTAAATCTCAAACCCCTCAGAGATCGGGGTGGCACACGCAACAATATTGTGCGGGCAATGTATGCTTAAATAAGGATGTACAGTCCATGCAGCGACATCCATTCTTAGTAACAAAGGCCTTTTAACCAAGGACGAAGAACAAAGCGGGAGCGATTGCGGAATGAGCTCTTGGAGCAATTATTAAATGCCTAGCCTTGGAAACAGGTTTTTTTAAAGGCGAAAAAAAAATCAAGAGGAGAGCCTATTGTGTCATTGTATATAGCATTTTCATTATTCCCTGGCAGAGCCAATATTTCCAGCACTTTAGAGGAGCTAATGGATCACACCCAGCTGTGCACATTCAAGGAGTGCATTGGGGGAGGGGGAGATTGTGAGGTGTTGCGAGTTCCATTGTTTGCGCTACAATCTGCTCTTTTTTAGAAACAGGGGAGGGGGAGATTGAGTCCTTTAATTGGCAAAGGGGTCCTAGTAATAGGTTGCTATTGTATGAAAGTGTAGCAGTCAAGTGTTCTGAAGGCCCCATAGTAGGTTTCATTCCCAGCTGTAAGGAAGGGTTTCCACTTTACTATGAGGGAAGGGCAATTCTGTCAATTTCAGCTTCTCGGTTTCCGATTCTTCCATTTTTAACTTCATCTTCTCAACGTTTACATATCCATGGGCAAATTCTTCTTTGGAATGTTCTAATGAAAATCCACCAGCCTTTTAGTGCGAATTTCTCTTGTTATCTATGTTTCTATGCATTTCCCCCTAACGGATTGGAAAAACGAGACATGGCATGAAAATGTGTCTATCCATAACTGGGGGGAAAGCTTTCTCCTCCCCACTGTTCCTAAGCTGCCCCCTTGATTTCCCCTCTTGCATCCCAACACCCTCTTCATCCCCTTTCCTGCCAAGAAAGGGCAGCCCCTAAATGGAATGGCTGCTCTGCTTGTGCAAAGATGAATAAAAGATAGGCGGATGCAGCTTGAGACCAGAACAGAGTATTCACTCTAGGAGACACAAGAGGAACCTGCAACAAAAATGCTGCAGTGCGGAGTGCTCGTCGTTCAGGATTCTAATGAATCCATTCCTTTCTCACTACTACTCACCACAGTTTTCTTTTCTTTTTTTAAAGAATATTTATTAAAGTTTTCAATAGTAATACAATAAAAAGAGAAAAGAAGAAAAAAAGAGAATAACAAAAATACAAAAATAAAAATATTTAAAAACACATAAAGTTTCCATTACTTATTTTTCATTAACTTATTTCCCAGACCTCCTCATTCCTCCCTTTTTTGTATTCCAATTCAAATTGTTGGTTCAGCAAATCCTTATCAATAGATTATAACCCATTTCTAAACCTTTTTCCCCCATATTCTCTTAAAGCATTACAGCTGGAAACCACTTAATTTCTATCAGACATCATTCTAACATTCATTAATTTTGCATGATTTCTGTAAATAGTCTTTAAATTTCTTCCAATCTTCTTCTGCCGACTCTTCTCCCTGGTCTCGGATTCTGCCAGTCATTTCTGCCAATCCCATATAGTCCATCACCTTCATCTGCCATTCTTCCAGAGTGGGTAGATCCTGAGTCTTCCAGTACTTTGAAATGAGTATTCTTGCTGCTGTTGTAGCATACATAAAGAAAATTCTATCCTTCTTTGACACCTACTCACCACAGTTTTCAGTTCCCCCCAACAGTCAGCCCTCCACACCAAACATGCCCAATCCTAATGGGGCATTTTCATAAGGGGTTGTGGTGCTTGCCTTTTGGTACCTATGCAAACCTAAGGATTTTCCCAAGCCTGTGATTTCCTCCCCTTCCTGTGCATGGATACCAGTGCTGGATTTATGTATAAGCTAAACAAGGTATAGCTTAGGGCCCCACTCTCTTGCCCCCCCCAAAAAAACTAAAGAAAACAACAACCTGGATGTACATTTCCAAAATAAAAGATAAAAAACGAATAAAATAAAACCTACATACAGCAACAGTGGCAAATGGCTTTAGATACCTATTAGGTCCATAAATTACCATATGGCATATATTCAACACAAAAAACAATTTGTTGTTGACATATAAAGGGCCCCATTATCTTCAGTAGCTTAGGGCCTCATCAAACCTAAATCCGACCCTGATGGATACTGCTAGCCTTGAAACAACATTCACAGCTGGAACACCAGATAATAGAGCAGAGGTGGGAACCCTTGAGCCTAAGCGCCAAACTTGGTCCTCTAGACCTCTCTACCTGGCCCTCACGACTTGTTCACAACACTTCTCCTTAGACCACTCCTTAGACCAGAATAGAGAATGGGTTGGATTATGTGCCAAACCAGCCATTTTGCGTTTGTTGCCCTTCCCACTTTTGTTTTTGGCCCATCCCACCACTGGTTTGTGGCTCCCAGAAGGTTGCCCAGCAGGGAATGTGGCCCTCAGTTTGAAAACGCTTTCCTACCTATGGTATAGAGGGAATGTTTTCCAGTCCTCACCCAGGCACTCCTTTCCCATTCAGCTTCTGTCCCTGAGGATTGCTACGATTGGCTTCCCTACCTGAGCAAGCTGAATGGAGGTGACATCACCCTTGTTTCACGAAGACAATAGCTTCCTCCTTCCCATTCATTTTTTTGTACTGGGCAGATGGCGAAGCATGCATGTAAACAAGTTAGATCACCAAATATTGATTTTTCATGGCCTGTATTATATTTTGCATCTTTCAGCAAGAGTTTACTTTGCAAGCAAGCCAAAATTTGCTAACAAGCACATGATGTGATGTGGCCAAGTGGGCAGAGAACAGAAGACAATTGCTTGATTCACTCGCGATAAATACCTTCTGAGGTACCTATTATTCAGGCCTCCTGGATCCATTGAAGAGACAGCTGAAATGCTAATAAATGACATCACCCTCTGTGACTCCAAAGAACACACGGGACAAGGTAAAATATCCGTTTACCTCAGGATCACACTAAACCTCTGCAAACAGACCACATATTATAAAGCAATTGCAAAGAGAAGTTCATATTAAACAAACACAGAGAGATTCAGTTACAAGTCATGCCAACAGCAGCTTTGCCTGCTTAATTCCTGCATTTTACTTATTTATTTATAGTTTATTTATTTCATAAAATTTATGCACCACTAGATTGTCACAAAGCCTCAAAGTGGTTTACAAAAAAGAGAAAACAATAAAATTCTCACCAAGAAAAAAGATCAACGGCAATAACTTAAGAAAAGTTAGAATAGCAACAAACTAGAAACAGATTTAGACTCGCGCCAGGTTTCTAAATATCTGGGTAGGTTTACCTAAACAAATGTGCTCAGTAGGTGCGAAAAAAGTTACATACCTCGGGTTACATATGCTTCAGGTTACAGACTCTGCTAACCCAGAAATAGTGCTTCAGGTTAAGAACTTTGCTTCAGGATGACAACAGAAATCGTGCTCTGACAGCACGGCAGCAGCAGGAGGCCCCATTAGCTAAAGTAGTGCTTCAGGTTAAGAACAGTTTCAGGTTAAGTACGGACCTCCGTAACGAGGTCCCACTGAGGTTAACCTGAGGTACCACTGTATAGTGAAAGTGCCTGATATCAGTAGGCAGGGAATGAAAAAATGGTGTGTTGCCACATTAAAAGATCAAGTTCTTACAAATGCAGAATGATCGCAAGTGAAGTTCTGCTTTTGTCATATTTGTTAGGATCGTTTGCACGTGTACACACAAACACCAGGCCCGAGGCTTGATTTGGCAATTCACATCAGCCCTGACTGAGACAATCTGGACTTGGCCAAATCAGATCCAGATTGTAAGAAAAGAATGGATTACATTGACTTGAGTTGGGAAACCAAAACAGTTATATTCCATTCTTAAAGCTCTTTGTGTACTCTCTCTCTCTCCTTTTTAAATATGAGAGGTATATTAAAAATAAAAAGAAAATCATTACTAGCCGCTATTACTTTTGAAACTTCAGAGACATAAGAAAGCACTCGTAAAGATTCTTTTGAGGTGGGAACTGCTTCCTTACACACAACTGATGAAAAATAGATTAAAAATTAAACATTTATGACCCGAGAGGAACTGTTCAGAAGACTTTGCTCCAAAGAACATATGTAACAATAAAAGCCAGGCTCTCAGAATGGGAGTTTTGCCTGTTGTACTTTCTTAATTACCGTGCATGCGAGCTTTTTAAGCCTCTGATAGGGTAATAGCACAGTTGTCAAGTGTATTATTCCCCCGGGGCATTTTCTGTACAAATTCTACAGGGGATGTTCCTATCCCGACGGGCTCAAATGTGGTTTGCATTACCAGTAATGGGAGTTCTGTGCTTCATCCAAAAGGCGAGTACACCCTGGTAATTATAACTAATAATCAACAGGAAAAACCACCTACGTCGCCATAATGATAGTATCGCGGAGACTGGTAATCCGAGCGAAGTGTTTGCTCCATTTCTATTGAGGCAAAATTCAGGTGCGATAGCGGAATTCCTGGATCAAAGCACTGGCACCGCTCAAGCATATATTTTAAATGCAAAGAACCAGAGAATACCTGGGAGGTCAAGGGCTCGGTTCCAGAGAAACTGAAGCCTCCCCCCCCCCAATTCCCAACATCCATTGCAGCAGCCTGCTGATGGGAGAGCCACGCTCTCCTGTTGCCATGGTGATGACAGGTGAGGTCAGTGAAGGCAATGGGAGAGAATAACGGCAGGCTCACCATGTTGACAGGGATGTATCTCCCAGCTTTGCCCCAACTGGAAAACACAAGGGAAGTCACAAGAGGCAAGCGTTGCCTGATGGTAATTAAAGGCAGGCAATTGAAGGCTGAAGGTAGCCACCCAGGGGCTCCTGGAGCTGGTTGTGGAAAGATCTGTCAGTTCGGTTCTCCTTCTGCACACATACCATCCATTCAAAGCTTCCTCCAAATTTATTTATTTATTCAATGAATTTATAAAAAGGTAAAAAAGGTAAAGGACCCCTGGATGGTCAAAGGCGACTATGGGGTTGTGGCGCTCATCTCGCTTTCAGGACGAGAGAGCTGGTGTTTGTCTATGGACAGCTTTCTGGGTCATGTGGCCAGCAGGACTACATTGCTTCTGGCTCAACAGAACACCGTGACGGAAGCCAGAGCACACGGAAACGCCAATTACCTTCCCATCACAGTGGTACCTATTTATCTGCTTGCACTGATGTGCTTTCGAACTGCTAGGTTGGCAGGAGCTGGGACAGAGCAATGGGAACTCACCTCATCGCGGGGATTCGAAACGCCGACCTTCTAATCGGCAAGCCCAAAAGGCTCAGTGGTTTAGACCACAGCACCACCTGCATCCCTGCTATTGAATTTATATACTTCCTATGCCCACAGGTCTCAGGACGGTTCACAGGATAGAACCACAAAGTACATTATCAAAATAAAAACAACAAAAGCCCAATAATACCTTCCCCCGGAGGGTAATCATGGGAACTGTATGCTGGGAATTATAGCTCTGTGAGAACTATGGTTCTCAGGATTCTTTGGAGGAAGGCATGTGCTTTAAATGTATGGTGTGACGGCAGCCTATTGCTCTGCTTTAGTTCAGAGAAACAGAAAACTGAACAATCAGAATAAGCACAAGATTGCTACCCATGTAGCTACAGACATTTTCAGATATCTCTTTTTACATTGATTGCTATTGTAAACCCACACTTGGTTGCGTTTCTGTTTTATATCACTTTTGGTCTGGTTTCCCCATCTTCAGAAAAGAACACCATGCGATTTACTTCTGAGTAAACATAGACAGGGCTGTGTGGTGTGTTTAATGCATGAAATTGGCTACCTCTCAACGAGCATTGCCCCATTCTTAGTACAAAGTGACAAAGCTAACAGTCCCTTTGTTATTTATATGGATTTCCTAATTACAAAGCACCTTATGATTTATTGCGAAGGTCGATATTGGAAGAGGCCGAGCCAATCAATATCTCATTATCGGGCCTGCTGTTGCTTCCTGCTCCCCCATCATGCCACCCAATTTCAAAAAAGCGATTTGAAAATCCAAAGGATGAGCCCAACTGAAACATAGCCTCTTCATGAATAGTGAGGTGACCTCACTTTCTATTAAGGAAAAGGCCTACTTCTCATTTAGGTGGTCAAGCTGATCTTGAGTCCCACCACTTCACCCTCCACACTCCTCCATATAATACCCCCCAAATAAAAATAGCTCCTCCACATAGAAAATGAGTGAGCAGGGGAGAAGGCTCTAGTATATTGGGGCCCCCAAAACACCCACAGAATCTCTTTTCAGGGTGTTTCCACTGAGTGAAGTGCATTGGGAGGTTGCACCCCAGCTCTGGAATGCCCTCCCCAGAGAAGCTTGCCTGGTGTCCACTCCATACCCGCCAGCATTCCTCAGATGAAAATAGGGACATTTACCATTCGCCCCAATTGACCCTCCTCAACCCCCCATTTTTGTGTCCGTCTGTCACCAAGCATTTCCTATCAGAAGAGGGGCAATTGCCATCACTACCACACCAGTAGTGAGGTATGGAAGTGAGAGCTGGAACATAAAGAAGGCTGATCACCAAAGAATTGATGCTTTTGAGGAGACTCTTGAGAGTCCTATGGACTGTAAGAAGATCCAACCAATCCATTCTGAAGAAAATCAGCCCTGGAAGGATAGATCCTGAAGCTGAGGCTCCAATACGTTGGCCACCTCATGAGAAGAGAAGACACAAGGCACAAGGAGAAGGGGACGACAGAGGATTAGATGGTTGGACAGTGTTCTCGAAGCTACCAGCATGAGTTTGACCAAACTGCGGGAGGCAGTAGAAGACGGGAGTGCCTGATGTGCTCTGGTCCATGGGGTCACGAAGAGTCGGACACGACTAAATGACTAAACAACAAACTCACGAACAGGACAAAGCACACACACTCTCCATCATTCTGAGAAAACCCCTGAATCCCTATTTTATTTTATTGTATTCTTTGGTAGGTTTACAAAAAGAAAAACACACACCAATAAATAAATTTTAGAAAGGGACAAGATTAAACAGAGACATAGAAAGTATTTTTTTAAAAAAAATATTCAAGACTCCTTGCCTTCTGCTCCCCCTTCCTTCCCGCCCAGGTGTCAGGGACTGGGCAGAGGAGAAGGAGTGGTGGAGACCGCCTCCCCATCCTGACCTTTCCAGGGAGGAGGAAGAGGAAGACAGGATAGATTTACAACTTGGGTTTGAGGGAGGTGGCAGCTCAGAGGGAGATGAGGGGCAAAGTTGGAAAATTATGGGAGAGTCAGAGCAGCAGCTGGCTGACACATTGTCATTAGAAAGGCCTACTTCTCTCCCAGAACCCGGCGAGCCTTAAAAGTAGGAGAGCAAAGAGCTTGAAGACTGAGTGCACCTAGTGGCATCCATAGAGGAGATGATGATGATGACGATGACGAATGAGGAAGTGGGAGGGGGGAGATTCATTCGGGACAACGCCATTATTGTTATGGTCCAGTCTATGGGTGATCGAAGTCCCGGCTGATGATGTCGAGACCAGGGGCAAGATGGTGGGGTGGGAGCAGGAGCGAGAGTCCAGAAGTCAGGGGTCCGAGGGTCAGGAAGCAAGGAGTCATGAAGTCAAGGGTCCGAGGATCAAGAAGCAGGGAGTCAGGAAGCCGAGGTCCAAGGATCAGGAAGCAAGTAGCCAAACGCAGCAAGGCAGGAAATGTGTTGCTGTGGCAAAGAGCCGAAGGGAAATGCTGACCTTATATCCCTTCCTGGCTCTTGCCACCAGGTGCAGTGAGTTACCAAGGGACCTCACCTGTGCGGCCGCGACTTGCCTGTCCAGAACAAACTTAGGAAGGCCCCAGTCCTGCAAAGCCCTACTGGTCACAGGGCCTGGATCCTGTACGCACTCCTGACAATTATCTAAGAGGCTGGGTTCTATAGCCTCTCTCTGTAAAGTTTGAAATAAATAAGGACTGTAAGAAACATTTCCATGTCTATATGCTTTCCTGGGCAACCAGCCGGGAGCCATTGACAGCATCCCAACACTAGGGACGTCCTGCCTGCCCCTCAGAGCTGGCATGTCACTCAAGGCTGGGCCTCAGCAACGGCAACCTCTCCTCCTCTGCAGCAGCCACTGTGTCCTGCCCAATCTCTACTCAAGACTTTCGGCTGTCCCAAGATACATTGAAAGTCAGCTTGGGTAGAAACACCCCCCGGCCCCCCCAAAAACCCCTGTCCATGTCCATTTTTCAGTTTTCCTGGATGTAGGTTAATTGAAAGCAAACCAGCTAAGACAGCTATCTCTTTACATCTTAACCCTTATTTCTGAGCAGGTAATTGCATTTCAATGAAATATTAGCCACAGCTATGTTAACAGTGGATGATATTTCATATTAATTAGTATTGTAGTTTTCACGGTTTTCCTCTCCATTCCCCCCAAATAAGTCATTAAGTGACTGGATAGCTCTCAGTCGACTAATCAATACAACCACAATTATTAGCATGATGCATTTTAATAGTGACAATTCAGCAAAGCTAATTTGGAACTTGAAGCAGCCATATGTAACCCTGTGTGCTCTGAAGCCTGCAAAGGACCTAGGCAGGTTTCTGTCCTGTTTGATTCTCTCAGTTTCTCATCCCTGCCCCCTGATGTTAAATTCAGTTCTCCACATTTCTGGAGCAATGTGTGAATGTTAGTTAAAATCATGAAAATTCATTAGCATTCTATTGCAAATTCATCCTAATCAGCACACTTCTATATGAGGTTTTGATCAATATACTCATTTTTGCAAGCAATCCCCCCCCCCCCACCATGCAATTTTATGTATGCTATTGTGGACATTTTAATGCTAATCTATGCATATTTGGACAGATTCCTTTGCTGGCAGACGGCACTGCAAAATTCAAAGGAGTGAGTATTTTGAACGATGGCTCTCTTTCAGTTTGCACCTCATTTGAGAAAGCGTGAATTAGGCAAGCACACCTTTAAATGCAAACTGAATGAAATTTATTCCCCCTTCCTAGCTACAATGGTCTTTTTAAGAAATAGTGAATGGTTTAGCTGTCAAAATCCTAAACTGGTGCCTGAGAGACAGGTCCTCTGTTGTAGCCCTATGGCTGTGGAACTTCCTCCTATTAGACACAGAGGCATATTTAGGGTTGCTTGCGCCCTTTGCAGCACCTTTATCAGTGCCCCTCCACAAAAAAAAACCACGTTTGATTCTGCCGCAACAGTGGCAAAATGTTGCTACAAACATATATGTCATATATATGTATCTAGGGTTGCCATACGTCTGTATGTTTAAGGGTAAGAGCGATGTTCAGAATATGCCACTGCCTATATCATTATAAGAACACTGGAAGAGCTCTGGTGCAACATTCTGATCTTACAGTGACCCCCCCAAAAAAAAACAACCCCAAAAAACCTGTGGGAAGCCTGTGAGCAATACCAGATCACAAGAGCAGTCTCCCCTCCTGCAGTTTGCAGCAACTAGTATTCAGAAACCTTTAGGCCTCTGACTGGAGGTAGAATGTAGCCACTGAGGCCAGTAGCCTTAAAGGTAAAGGTAAAGGGACCCCTGACCATTAGGTCCAGTTGTGGCCAACTCTGGGGTTGCAGCACTAATCTCGCTTTATTGGCTGAGGGAGCCTGCATACAGCTTCCTGGTCATGTGGCTAGCATGACTAAGCCACTTCTGGCAAACCAGAGCAGCTCACGGAAACACCGTTTACCTTCCTCCCAGAGCAGTACCTATTTATCTACTTGCACTTTTGAACTGCTAGGTGGGCAGGAGCAGGGACTGAGCAACGGGAGCTCACCCTGTCACAGGGATTCAAACCACCGACCTTCTGATTGGCAAGTCCTAGGCTCTGTGGTTTAACCCACAGTGCCTCCTGCCTAATCCTGCTTTGCATGCCTGACAGCTCAGGTTCATTACCTGACTGCTGCCTGAAACCCCGGAAGACCACTGTCAGTGAGTGTATATAATACTGGCCTAGATGGGCAGCTCCCTAAGTTCCTGTTCTTCTACACCTGTACATATCATTTCTGAACTTGCATGTACATCCATACAGCAGTTCAGATGACTTGTAGCATCAGTGTGGGGTGCGTTAGACCCAGTTCCTGTTGGGTTTAGAGTGGGAGCATGCTGGAATGAAAGCAGAGAGGGATGAAGGCAAGTGTGGTCCATAGCGATCAAAAAGCATCAAAAGCAAAGCCTCCTAGTGGTAGCACTACATACTGCACCTGTCTCGTTGCCCTGTCCCCAACAAAAACAGGAAGCTCACATGCTTTAAAGAGGGTGACCTTTTCTCTCTCCCTCCTGCATCTCAGCTCAATGGACTGGCTGAGCTCACCAAAGAACCACCCTTTTATGCTCAAGTGTGGCCTCCCTTTGGTCCCAGGAGGGACAAAAACCTGTCAAAATCAGAGAGCGAGGCAGCTAGCTATGAATTTTCCATTTTAGCACCGGCTGATTTGAGCTATTCTAGCGGGAGATCACTCCAAGCTATTTATCATGGCCTTCCAACCACAGGCTGTGTTGCTAATGCTGGAAAATTAACAATGCGCCTGGCTGTTATTTATTCGGGGTATACAGTAATACATCTGCTTATCATCTGTGAAATCCTAAAAACTGTATCTTATTCCTTTCCTTTTTTCTCTGGGTGGGGTGCTGTTGCCAGAGAAGTTTAGATTTCCCAACTCAATCACGGTCCCACACATGTTCTGCTGTGCAGGCCTGAGCAGAAGTTGCTGGGAAGCATGGAGAAGCAGAGAGGCAAGCAGTGTAGGCCTGACTCTGACCTATTGCCCGGTCCTTGGCCCTGCCTGACTCCTGTCCGGAAGTGTCAGAAAGCCAGACTGATTATGTCATTGTGAGGGGCATGGTGTAGGGGTTAGGGTGCTGGACTGGGACCTGGGTTCGAATCCCCACTCAGCCATGAAGCTCACTACGTGACCTGGAGCCAGTCTTCATCTCCGAGTCTAACCTGCATCCCTGGGTTTTGTGAGGATAATATGGAGATGGGGAGAGCCACATACACTACCTTGAGCTCCTTGGAAGAAAGGTAGGTTATAGTAATAATGATGATGATGATGATGATGATGATGATGATGATGATGTAGTTGTGGTTCAGCAACATTTGTTTTTTTTATATATAATATTTTTATTGATTTTAAGAAATACAGAAAAAAGAATAAAGGGTAGTTTTAAGAAAATAAAATAGAAGAATAACAAATTTCCATGTTCTTTTTCCATCAAATCTAAAGGACTTCCCCACATCCTCCAAACCCTGCATTCTCTGTCATATAAAACATCAGCAATTTGTTAACTTATTTCAAAACTTATTGTATCTTCCATTTTATCATGTTCCCTGATTTCAATTTTACTGTAACCCAATTCTTGTATGCTTTGTATTAAACACAATAAAGTTGTTTCATTATTTTACCTCTAAATTCTTGTGTCTTAATTTTCATTTCATTAACTTACATTTGCTGAAGCTAGAGTTTCCTAAAGGGTGCATTTTTTTTTTAACATTCATACAGCTTATAGTGTTTTTTCAAATAGTCCTTAAACTTTTTCCAGTCCTCCTCAATTGTTTCTTCTCCCAAGTCTCGGATTCTGCCAGTCATTTCAGCCAATTCCATATAGTCCATCAACTGTGATTGCCATTCCTCCAGCGTGGGTAAATCTTGTGTCTTCCAATATTTTGCAATCAGGATCCTTGCTGCTGTGGTAGCATACATGAAAAAGGTTCTGTCCTTCTTAAACACTCTCTGGTCCACCATGCCCAGAAGAAAGGCCTCTGGTTTCTTAGGTAAGGTAAATCTCAGTACCTTTTTTAGTTCATTATGGATCATTTCCCAGAAGGCCTTCACTTTCGGGCAGGTCCACCAGAGATGAAAGAATGTCCCTTCCGCCTCTCTACATTTCCAGCATTTGTTGTCAGACAGATGGTATATCTTAGCTAGCTTGACTGGGGTCATGTACCACTGGTATACCATTTTCATAATATTTTCCTTCAAGGCAGTGCATGCCGTAAATTTCAAACCGGTGTTCCATAACCTTTCCCAGTCTACAAACATAATGTTGTGCCCCACATCCTGCGCCCATTTTATCATGGCGGATTTGACTGTCTCATCCTGTGTATTCCACTTAAGCAGCAAGTTATACATTCTCGAAAGTAATTTATTTTTTGGCTCTAACAATTCAGTCTCTGCAACAGTTTAAATCTCTGCTACAATGTCGTCAGTTTGACAGCAGTTTGACAGTTTGACAGTTCTCTTCTATACACTGGCAGCCCGATGACAGGGTTACCCCTTTTAATTCCGTTTAGCCCCAAAATAGAGGGACAGTTCCAGAGAGCAAAAGTCCATAAATTTCACAGTTCTTTCCCTTTTCTCCTCAAAGATACACAGTCTATCAATGCACTCTTTCTTCCACTTTTACAGTCCCTTTTAAACACTTCAGCTCGCTTCCGAGCCCTTGCTTTGATCTAATTAGCAGAGTCGGGAGGCGGACTTCCTGTTACTCGCCTCCCGTTTTCAGCCGAATTTCTCCAATTTGGTAAAAAAATTTAAACCCGTTACTCACGGGTATGTTGCTCCAATTTCGATGTTTTCAGGAAGAAAGGTCGGCGCTCAGCAGCAGCAGCAGCGCGGCTTTGCGTCCACGAAAAGAGCGATGAACTCACAGCGCCGCTCCCCCTTTCATGTTCCGGAGCCTCTTAGGAGGCTCCTTCTCCGCTTCTGGGGGGGCTCAAGGCGCCCGCCGAGTCCCACGGCCGCAGGCTCGCTCTGCCTGCGGTTTTTCTTGATGGGTCTCCGCTTTGCCGTAGCGGACGACCCTTTTTCGCGGAGCCCCTCTTCACAGCGCGAAGAGGACCGCCATTGCTGTTTCGCGCCGCCTCCGGAAGTCGCGCTGGTTCAGCAACATTTGGAGGGCGCAAGGTTCCCAGTGCCTCAGTTAGACAGATGAGAAGTGGCAGAACCTTGATCTCTGGTTGAGTGGCATGCAGTAGATCAGCGAGGGTTTTGCCACCCAATTGTATAAAAATAGCAATCACACCCCCCAAAAAACCTTCTTTCTCCTCCTAAATTAGGCCACCAGAATAGAATACATCATGGGGTGAATTTGCTTGTGACAGGACTGTGACAATTGCCAGCTTACTTCCTTTGGATTCCATTCGTCAGACACACGAGAGACACAGCATCTTGTAGCGTGCCTTCAAAATATCCCTTTCTGCTTTTCATTTATCTATTTCATGAAATTTATCATTGTTTTAAAAACCCCTCAAAGTGGTTTTACAAAGGGAAAGAAGAACAGAAGATAAGCCTGCTGATCCAACATCCTGTTCTCACCAGGATGCCTGTGGGAAACCAATAGCACCGGACCACTCTGTGCATGGCCACTGGAGTGAGTAGCCATTGCTACTCAATGAATTTGTCTAACTCTCTTTTAAAGTCATTCAAGTTGCTGGTCATCACTGCCTCCTTGGGGACCAAGCTCCGTCCTTCAGGAAGCTGATGAAAATTTCCAAGTTGAGGAAAGCTATCCTGCTGCCACCTTGTATAAGGCAGCTTCTATCCTCTGTGTAAACCAGAGGATTTTGCTTAAAGGCATATACATTTGGGGGGGAGGAACCGTTCTGAGCAGTGGTTGGACTTGGAAGGGGTTAATGAAGTCTGTGTTGCGACACTGTCCAGAGATGAATGGAAGGGAATCGCATGACATCAGCCGAGAAGCATTTTCTGCCCGGCGAGCAAAGCAGCGGGTCCATGAAGCTATTCTGTTTTCCGAAACAAAGCTATTTCCTGTGGACCACCATTCACAACTGTCTGTGGGGGGAGTCACGTGACGATGCCAGACACTTGGTACCTTGTTGTTCTGCGTAAGGCGACAGGCCCCTGCTCTGTTCTTCTTATGTTCGCTTGTTTGCTATGCTGGAAATAGAAAGAAGGGAAGAATGGTAGAAAGGAAAAATGAAATAAATGGGGGAAATGGAAGGGTGGAAGTAAGAAAGAATACCCACAGGCCTGTAACAGACACTCAACATTTGTGTCTCCGGTAGCTCAAAATTCCATTTGGTCTGCAAATATTGACTCAGCATCAGCTCCTGTGCCTCCTTCCACTGCTGCACAATAGCACCAGAGATTATGAGGCTTAGCGATAGGTTCTCTCGCCTGTAGTAGGGATCGATGATTGCTGATAACACTTTTGCAGCATCATGTTTTCTTTTCTCAGTTCTGAGTCGTGCACTCTCCTGGTTTCTCACAAAGGGTCAGCTGCCTTCCTTCTAGGGACAGTGGCAGAATTCGATTCTGTTTGCGCTGAAAAGCAAACGTGCCTACTTTGCACTGTCAGAAACGGTATAGGGACCAAAACGCAGCTGTCCTTTGAAATTTGCATTCCTCCGAATTTTGCAATGCATTTTTCCAGCTGAGTTAAAGGTAAAGGGGCCATTAGGTCCAGTTGTTGCCGACTCTGGGGTTGTGGCACTCATCTCGCTTTATTGGCCGAGGGAGCCAGCGTACAGCTTCCAGGTCATGTGGCCAGCATGACTAAGCTGCTTCTGGTGAACCAGAGCAGCACATGGAAATGCCGTTTACCTTCCTGCCGGAGTGGTACCTATTTATCTACTTGCACTTTGACGTGCTTTTCAACTGCTAGGTTGGCAGGAGCAGGGTCCGAGCAATGGGAGCTCACCCCGTTGCGGGGATTCAAACCGTGACCTTTTGCTCAGCAAGTCCTAGGCTCTGTGGTTTAACCCACAGCGCCACCCGTGTCCCTAAGTTACTTTGTACAAAAATGCATATGCTAGTTTGAAATGTGTATATAAGTGTACACGTTCATGAAAATAATATACAAAAGTACATATTAGGGAAGTAGCTTTGCAAAAATGTGTACATTAGGAGAAATTGATACTGAAATGTGGATTAATTTTCATGGCTTTTTTTTTTTGAGAAACGAAGAACTAATTGTTAGGATGAGTGAGTGAGAGTGTATCCGTTCATTTCCAGAAACAGAACGAATATTCAAGAAACAGCAAAATGGTAGATTGTTGGACTAGCTGGACCATTGGCCTTATCTAGCAGACTTTTCGTAGTTCTTAGGACACTGAAATTGTGATCATTCATACATGCACAGACACTGGGTTCAGAGATTCTTTCTTGCTCATTTCAGTCTTGCATGAAAAGTGGGTCATGCTGGTCTGTTTCCCAGGGATCCATTACTGAGATAACAACCACTAAGCGTGGAGGAAATATGAAGCATCAGTATCTATTCTGATAAATATTTTGTGTTTTCCACATGTTTTTTCCCTTCAACCAGCAATCCCTAAATAGTGAGAACTGCTGGTCTGCAGCGATGTCATCAAAGCCCCCGCTGGACTGGTATCCAAAATGGTCTCCTTAATCACAGCTGGCTGCATTTTCAACCAAATCCCACCATTTCATCAAAGAGATTTTTATCTAGCTCATGTTTTTGACTTCACTTCTGATCATTCCTCTCCCCCTTCATGGCACTTTGAATGATATAATGAGAGTGTCCTGTTGTCAGAGGTCCTAAGAAACATAATGTTCCAGGGTGCCTGAATATACAGTGTTACAGAGGCTTCAGGTTACAGACACTTCAGGTTACAGACTCCACTAACCCAGAAATAGTACCTCAGGTTAAGAACTTTGCTTCAGAATGAGAAGTGAAATCGTGTGGTGGCGGCAGCAGTGGGAGGCCCCATTAGCTAAAGTGGTGCTTCAGGTTAAGAACAGTTTCAGGTTAAGGATGGACCTCCAGAACGAATTAAGTTCTTAACCCGAGGTACAACTGTACTAACACTCTGGACGCTACTTGTTCCGTGATTCCTTGTATCTGGGATGGCATCGTGAATATGTGCTGCAGCACTGCAGACACAAAAAGTATATATAATTGCTCGGGCATCCGGTACACTTAGACATCTTGGGGTCCTGGGATAGTCCCACTGCAGGTTTCAGTGGTGCTCATGGCAGCAATCAAGGGACTGCGGAGGATAGTCAATCAAAACCAGTTATGCTTATGACATTGGAAGCATGACGACATTTGATTTTTGGACCTGGGCTCAGAAAGAGAAAAGAGAGAGAGAGCTATTTTGCTAGGTTTTGAAAGATAAGCTTGTTTTGCCAAGCCCACTTCCAGATAGCCAAGAGGAGCTCACCTGCCACTATAGGGTGTGGCAAGAAATACATTAATTAAAAAATTAAAGACTCCTTTGAGCTTCAGCACTCCCCACTCCTTCTCTAAAACGGAATCATTTTTGGCCCGAAGACTGATGTGCAACTTTAATTCAGGAAAAAAGGAAGAGTGTCCTGATGAGATATTTGGGAAATGCTGCTCTAAAACCACAAATTCATAGTCTTGCTTTGTGCAGAAAACCGCATTCTGGCACTTTACCCAACACATGCATCTCAAGGCATGTTTTGGAGGAAGTGTGTGTTGGGGGTGAGAATTGATTCCAGAAGTGCCTTTAAATCTGAGGTGGGAAACCTTTGTCAGTGGACTATAAACTCCCCATCACATCTGACCATAGGCCACGCTGGCTGGTGCTGATGGGCGTTGGAATCCAAAAACACCCAGAGGGTGAAGGTTTCATTTCACTTCTTGTCACTTTCAGTTTGCATACTTTCTATACATTACTTCTATATTGCTACACTCAGGGCATTTTGCTGTTGTTATTGTTTTAGTCATTTAGTCATGTCCGACTCTTTGTGACCCCATGGACCAGAGCATGCCAGGCACTCCTGTCTTCCACTGCCTCCCACAGTCTGGTCAAACTCATGTTAATAGCTTCAAGAATACTGTCCAACCATCTTGTCCTCTGTTGTCCCCTTCTCCTTGTGCCCTCCATCTTTCCCAACATCAGGGTCTTTTCCAGGGAGTCTTCTCTTCTCATGAGGTGGCCAAAGTGTTGGAGCCTCAGCTTCAGGATCTGTCCTTCCAGTGAGCACTTAGGGCTGATTTCCTTCAGAATGGATAGGTTTGATCTTCTTGCAGTCCATGGGACTCTCAAGAGTCTCCTTCAGTACCATAATTTAAAAGTATCAATTCTTCGGCGCCAAGCCTTCTTTATGGTCAGGGAATTTTACAAGTCATAGAAAGAACAAAACATACAACAGAGATCACCCTCAGTTTCTGCTTCTTCTTCCGAAGCTGTGCCCCCTCCCCACCAATATCTCCTGTCCTGGGTACAAATGAACCCTCAAAGTGAATCTCTGGATTTACCAAACATAGGCTGGATGCATTTTATCCTAGATTCAATGGAGATGAGTATTATCTTTCCACATGCTGCCTAGATTTTAATGCACATGTTTTTCCTTGAAATGCATTGCTTGAGAAACTGATTGATTCTGTGTTACTCTGTGGTGTGTCCATTTGAAAGCTGATGTAGGGGGCCCTGGTGTTGGGTGTGTATCCACAACTGTCCATTGACATGTGTGGGTGTATCCCAAGAAATCGCCGCTTCCTTCTCCACTCACATGGAGCACGTGCAAGGAGGAAGAGGCGTGGATAACCTAATCAGGGGGTGGGGCTTCAAACATGTAACCACACCCACACTTGATCTGCATTGCAAGCAGCATGTTGAGGATGAGTACAAATGATTCTAGGTTGAGAAAAAATACATTTTTCACTACAAAATGGGTTAATGTGTATGCAGCCACAATGTAAACCTAGCAGACTGAGTTGTAGTACATCTACAGATAATTGGGCGGCCTCCCATTTCTCTTCATCTGTTGCCCAGAAGGTTTGCCTTACATTTCTAGCAATTTCTCTTGAGGGGAACGGCTGTCATTTCAGCTCCACATGCCTCAACAAATTGTAGAAAACTGTTGATGTAAATCCCCCAAAGGACAGCAATGCATCTTCATTATGCTCATTAGATGTTTTATGGTTCTTTCCCTACTCCTAACCCCCATCCACTTCACATAAAACAGTTTAGTTGGGCTTTAATTGAAGTTCTAAGGGGAACAAACCGCTTATGGCGAATATCTTGGGGAATTCACTTGATTAAAACAAGAATATCGTATGCAGCGTGTTCAGACTGGATCAGGGCACCTGAACATGATTACAAGAGCTTGCAGCGGGGACGTTGTCTGATGCGATCTCTCACCTAATCTTATGAAGCAGCTTCCGTAAGCAAAATCCAGAGCTTCAGCTTCTTGGCTCTGTGCAGCTTGCAGAAGAGATTCTTTGCAGATAAGGAGACAAGCCAAGAAAGATAGAGGCAGGCAGCCTGATGGGCTTGATTAATGGGGCTGCAAGCTTTAATCGGTTTAATTGGTAGGGCTACTGGCTAATTGGTGAGGATAAGACAATATGCAGATTCATTTAATGCACTCTATGAATCAGTCAATTAATCAATGGGAAGCAGAGGTTTATTCAGCTACAAAGATCTTTAAATAGTTGAAATCCTTGCTAATTAATTTTCATGCTGGATTTCATAGAGATTCTGTAACATTACCTTCACAGACAGAGAAAGTCTCTAACACAAGGGTGGGGAATTGGATCAGGCCAAGATTGACAGCTGGAGAGGGACACTCAGCTGTCAATCACTTGATGTCGCAATGTCATCAGTTGACCTGCTTTTGCCCATGCAGGCAATCAGCTGATTGTCAGGGCTTGTAAAATGCCATGGATGGAGATATGCAAGCCCCAGCAATCAGCTGTTTGTTTGGGCTTGCATGGTGCCAGGCCTGGTGCCCTGACAATCAGCTGATCACCAGGGCTCGCAAAACAGGGCTTTGCAAGAGTTGCTGATTGGTGGTGTCTGAAAATCCCCTTTTCCTGTGTCTTTACTTGTGCCATTCAGAGGCAGAACAGGTGGGTGTGGATTGATCCTGATGGCATTGCAGACCAACTGAAGAATCCTGACAGGCCAAATTAAGCCCATGGGCCACAGGTAATCTGACACATACCTCTCATTGCAATGACACCATTCTGCAAGGGATCTCACAAATTCTGCATGACCATAGGGAACCAAGTCCTATGGAGGAGGTATGAATGGTTACCCTAGAGAAGAGAAAACAAAGGGGAGACCTGAGAACAATCCAAAAAATTATCCAGCCATGCAGAAGTTGGAACAGTTGTTCTTTGCTGATCCAAATGGAAGGACTGAAACCAATGGGTGGAAACTGCAGGGAAGCTGATTTCCACTAAGCATGAGAAGATACTGCTCAACATTAAGGCTATTTGGCAGTCAAACAGGATGCTTTTGGAGGCAGTGGGCTCTCCTTTGCTGGAGGTATTTAAGCAGAATTTGGCAGGAATCTGTCAGGGTGCAACACTTGCAAGATTCCAGCACAGAACCACTAAGGCTGCATGGCGGTTTGTTCCATTTCCCCAAAGGTAAAGGTAAAGGTACCCCTGCCCATACGGGCCAGTCTTGACAGACTCTGGGGTTGTGCGCCCATCTCACTCAAGAGGCCAGGGGCCAGCGCTGTCCGGAGACACTTCCGGGTCATGTGTCCAGCATGACATCGCTGCTCTGGCGAGCCAGAGCCGCACACGGAAATGCCGTTTACCTTCCCGCTGGTAAGCGGTCCCTATTTATCTACTTGCACCCGGAGGTGCTTTCGAACTGCTAGGTTGGCAGGCGCTGGGACCGAGCAGCGGGAGCGCACCCCGCTGCAGGGATTCGAACTGCCGACCTTTCGATTGGCAAGTCCTAGGCGCTGAGGCTTTAACCCACAGCGCCACCTGCTTCCCTTCCATTTCCCCAATTTCCCCCTAATTGTTAATTCCATATTATATCTGAGCTTTCCCACAATGTAAAAGCCACTTCCGGATATCTAATAGAATACTGTATAGTGGAAGCTGAGTGAGCATTCTGATGTTGTTTGATTCCATCAAAAATCAATTTGCAGCCCCTGAACCTGGAAAATCGCTGGAGTGAAGTGATAAAATTTGGAGCAGGATACAGTTCTTTCTTGCTGTTTTCATGGGAAAATAATGGGTGAACAGAAGCATATATATGTGGAAAGGGTGGGAGAGTAGCAACATTGTCCAAAGGCAAAGTGTCACACCACACATTTTGGTGTGGGTGCAATTTATACATGCTAGCATATCCCTCCAAAAGCCACATTTCTATTTCCACATGGGTACTGCAGTGTGAAAGTAGCAGTGGTGGAGTGTGGGGGGCCCCACAAGGGCGGTTGCCCTGGGTGCAAAATTGTTAGGGGCACAAAATTTCAATACCTGGTGCAGCCTCAATACAGCTGTGCCTTTCCATTGCTGGGCTCTGTTGAAAATGGCTTCTCCATGTGAACCAGGAAATGACATCTCCGTACAATAGAATAGCTCTTCTTTTCTCATCTCTGCGGATGTGATCTCCTGGGTGACATGGAAACTCCTAGGCAGTTGAATGTGCATGCATACTCTGTCCATTTCCCTTGCCATGTGGCCCAGTGTGTTGGCAACCCATGCTATGCCACTAGAAAGGAGCATTAGAAAATGAGACAGAAGCATTAGTATTGTAATCAGGAAACTAATGGAATAGCCCCAGTGTCTGAATGCACCCTAAGGTCCCTTGGTGTTGTTGGTCCCTTAAGATTTGTACTCATCACCAGTCCTAACGAGGGATGATGGGATCCGTAGCAACATTTAGCGAACCACAAGTTTCCCATCCGTGACACATAAGAAGAGAAGATGAAATTCAAGGATGCAGAATTTTGGTGGTAGGTTACACATATCAATCTAGCTCTGTGCCGAATCTGTATTCGTCTATACAGTCTCCTCTTGTCTCCTTTGACTGGCAGCAGTATCCCAAGGAGGTCTTTCTTCAGCTCTCCTACCTGAAATCCTTTTTAATAGGAAACGACAGGAGGGTTGAACAATGAACTGTTTGTATTCAAGCTGCACACTCTACAGTTGAGCTAAGGGTGAGCTCTGGTTGAATTGCAGAATGACATGTGAAATCAATATAGTATGAAGGGAGGGGGGACAAAGCCTGGCAACGGCTAGCTTGATTTTGATCCCAAATTCTCTTCGAGAAGACGGTGACAGAGTAAAATACTGAGCATTAAATTACTTTGAAACTATGGCCTTGGCAGTTGACCTCCTGCTTAGTTCCTTCTTAGTAAATAGTTAACCTCGCCTCCCCAATCTGCCTGTTGTTTCTCTGGGATTTCAGTACAAATCAGTGTGTTTGATCAGCAGGCTTGATCAACATAAAGATAGAAGGATTCCCTCTTACTGTTTCAAAGGCATTGGGGAGGAGGTTGGCACGGACCCAGCTGATATATTCAGTGCTGAACAATTTGATTTTGACATCTCAGCTGGTTGTCTGCCCTTGCTGTTCAGGATGTGCTGGATCCATCCCTCTCTCTTTATTTATTATGAAAGTATGAGGTTATAAGAACATACGATGAGCCTGTTGGACCAGGCCAGTGGTCCAGCAGCCTGTTCTCACAGTGACCAAACAGATGCCTGCAGAAAACTCACAAGCAGGATTCACGTACAAGAGCACAAGCCCCGCCTGTGGTTTCCTGCAACCATATTCAGAAGCATTTTTGCCTCTGACCATGGAGACAGAGCCTGGCTGTTGTGACTAGTCACCATGCTGTTGAGGCCCTTGGGGGTTAAATCTGGGACCTTCCACATGCAAACCACATGTTTTCCTACCTCAGCAACAGTGGAGTAGGGGAATGTGGAGTCATCCAAGGTGGTGGACAGAGCTGGCTCTTCCATTAGGAGGACTGAGGCAACCAGAGTATATCCTTTCCCTTTGAGCAAGAACAACCTTTCTGTACAGTGGTGCTTGGCCCGGGGTAACCCAAGAAACGTGGTTCAGGTCCAGTCCAGAATCCGATGGTTCTGCTAGGCAACAGTCTGACAGGGCCAAGGCAGGAAACCAGGCAAGGACAGATACAGGATCTCAGGCAGGAACTGGCGTACAGCAATGTTGCTCCCGCAACCTGGGGCGGGGTCCGACAGCCTTTTATCTTTGTTGGGGTAGCAGCGGGTCCTTATCCCCCGGTGACTCACCTCCCTGTTTCACCTGAAGGTGAGCACTCCTCCTGCGAGTCCGCAGGTCTCTCCTTCTCTCAGACCTTAGTCTCTGCAGCTTGGGAGATGTTGGTGGGTTACTAGACCCAGGGGTTCCAGTTACAGATAGGTAGCCGTGTTGGTCTGCCATAGTCAAAACAAAACAAAAATTCCTTCCAGTAGCACCTTAAAAACCAACTAAGTTAGTTCTTGGTATGAGCTTTCGTGTGCATGCACACTTCTTCAGATATACATCTGTGTATCTGAAGAAGTGTGCATGCACACGAAAGCTCATACCAAGAACTAACTTAGTTGGTCTTTAAGGTGCTACTGGAAGGATTTTTTTTTTTTTTTAGACCCAGGGGGTCAGTCTCCCCAGACCCAACCAGTAGTGGAGCAGCTGTAAGTGATGGCCCAGCTGAAGGCAACGAGGTACTCCCCTCATCTGGAGCCAGGGCAGGCTCAGGCCCCTGACTCGGCCCAGCTGGTATCTGTTGCAGGGGAACCTGTGCAGACTGGGACTCTTCAGGATCAGGCCCCAGACTTGGTTTAGATGATGTCTGAGGCAAAGGATCTGGTCAGAATGAGTCTCCTCTGGTTCCGAATCCAAGCCTGAGTTCCAGGCCATCACAACAGTAACACCACATAGTCTCAATGAGTAAGGCTGCTTTGCAAAATTGTTTCAGGATTTGCCTAATCTCTTTCCACACTGATTTTGTTGTTGTTTTAAAAATTATGTTCTTTGACAGACCAGTTGGTGGGAAATGAACTCCAAGGCATGTTTTACTGCGTCCAGTTCCTTCCTGTTTATGTTGCTTCAATGGAAGATCTGTTTCCATTGAGCATGGTTTTAATTTGCCATTAAGTGCCTTTGTTTTTCGTACTGACAGAATTAATCTGGCCAGTAAACCTTAACGAGGACTCCAGCCAGCTAGAAGGGACTCTAGGTAGTGGCGTGCCAATCTTTGCCTGTATTTGTAAAGTGGTATAGGAGTAAACATGCAAAGCCATGTTACACCAGGACTGGGGCAAGGGAGCCATTGGCCTGTCATCCCTATCTAGCATGGCCAATGGTTGGGAATGATGGGAGTTGTAGTTCAACGAAGTCTGCTGTAGCTTGACAATTCATCAGTATTGATGCAGGCCAGCACTGATTCAAAAAAGCAAAGCAAAACAAAAATAGTCTCCATCTCATCCCCTTTGCAGCTCTAATATTGTGCCATTTCAGTTTTGGTTTTAAAAATGCACCACAGTACATTAACCTTCATTCAAAAACCAAGTGCTTGGGAGAAAAATTCAGATTTCCCTTTCCATTCTTAATTGCCTTTAATTTGTCAGCCGTTCAGCATCACTCATCACAGTCATCTTCCTCACCTGAGTTGCCATTAATGATTTTGGATGAAGTAAGAAGATAAAAGGAAGTACTGTAAGATGTAGGAGGGAGAATCGAGAGCTGTTTAAGGCTCTTTACACCAGAAGTCTTGTTTGCAGTGATTGCTGCTGATGCGCCTACGGAGCAGATTTTGGATTACCGTCACTTTTCTGCACACATTTCTCTCTCAGTCGTTTCATTTCTATTTATTTAAAGAATTGATTAATACAGACCATCTAAGGAGTGCATAAGAAGATACAAATACATAAGTAAACTCCATCATAAAATAAGGTCCCAATCCGTGCTGTGTTGTGCGATCAGTTTCAGTTTGTGCAACTGAACAATTTGAACGAGTTGTTCCTGGCTATAACCACCCACCGGTCGCAAATGCCCCCTTTTCCTAGGGAAGGTCACAGTGGGATAGCTGCCAGCATCCTTAGATGATACAGATTATGTAGATACATTCCAATATGGGTTCAAGCCTGGACATGGGACAGAGTTGCCCTGGGTCACCTGTACTGAAAGCGGGACAAGGGGACTGTGATCTTGCTCCTGCTTCTCAATTCTTACTTGCCTGGGTGGACGTTCGAGAGGGATGGTTGGGTATAGAAAATAGCCTAGTTTGCGAAAGTAACCTGTTCCACCTGTTGCTGCACCTACTTTTGACCCTGGCCCTTCCTGCGGCTGGCATGTGGGCCCCAGAAGTTAACCCACAAGGGAAGGTGGACCTTGAGCTAAAAATGTACCAGATATGCTCCCAGTGTTGCTCAACCTTGGGTCCCCAGATGTTGTTGGACTACAACTCCCATTGTCCCTGAGCTCTGGCCTTGCTAGCTAGGGATGGTGGGAGATGTAGTTCAACAACATCTGGGGACCCAAGGTTGAGAAAGGCTGCGTCTAAACCATCTTGTCTATTCCAAACAAAATAAAAAAATTCCTTCCAGTAGCACCTTAGAGACCAACTAAGTTTGTTATTGGTATGAGCTTTTGTATGTTTTTTTTTTTGTTTCGGCTACAGCAGACTAACACAGCTACCTACCTGTAACTTGTCTATTCCAGTTTTCTTCCTTTTCCTGCAGATGCATCAAGATTTTGGACCACCGGCTTTTTTTGGGGGGGGGGGGGTTCTTTTTAAAGCACTTTCCTAATTAACCATTTGATTATTTGGAAGCAGTAATTCATTGCCAGAACCAAGTCAATGCTTTAGAAGCATTTCACAGGCAATTAAAAGCTACACCTTAACAAGTGTTTAAAAGGGAATGCCAAGAAGCAGCTTTGAAAAATAGAAAAATCGGATAAGTTGTCTAAAGGCAGCAGGCGCAGAAAGCACATTAAATGTGACTTTCCCTCTGCTGCGCTTCTGTATCTAGAAGGAGAGCTATCCAAATAGTGAATCATCAAACAAGACACAAATAGGGATGGACGTATCTGCCAGTGTTCTCATTTTAAATTCATTTTTCTACTTTTCCACAGCAATCTTCATTTTTTTAAAAAAAATTGTCATGAAAATTCATTTCATTTCCATGCACATTTCTCCCAATAAACACATTTTGTAGGCCATTAGGACTAATGTACACATTTTTACAAGCAGTATCCCTGAATATAGTGCATTTTTTAATATTATTTTCATAAATGGATGCATTTATAGGCATGGTTTATCCTAGTGAATGCATGTTACCTAGCTGCAGAACTGTGTTTAAAAAAATGGAGAAGGGTAACTAACAATACGTGTTGACGCTAATGTTTCAAAAAGTGCAAATTCAGTAAGTCCGCCTTTAAATGTCAAGTGTCTCAAATTTCTTTCCCATCCCTGGTGTCAATAACAGTTTTGGGACTACCTTTAGACCAGAGGTAGGGAACCTTCAGCCTATGGGCTCAACCTGGCCAAGCAGGCCTATTTATTTATTTGGCTAATCAGGTTATTTTGGAGAAGATATGCTCATCCACCTCACACCTGACATCAGCTTCAAGGGAACTTCGAAGGAACAATCAGGAGCTTAAAGCAAGTTCCCAATTGCTGCTTTGCTGGAACAATGGGTGCTCAAGGCAGGGGAAGCAGTTTCCACAAAATGGAAACCATTTCTGCCTTTCACTGCTGCTCTTTGAAGCCACCCTGAGGCCTTTAAAATAACAAAGGCTTCATTCTCAGTGACAGAGGGTGCTTGGGAACCCCACAAAGAATTTTGAGAGGTGGCAAGAAAACCTGCCGGTCAATCATTGTCATGGCACTGTCAGGCACAGATTATCCAAGTGAGGAATTAGCTCTTCATTGTCAAAAGCACACTTACAAGGTAGGGAAAGGCATGTCCATCAGTCCTACGTCTCTCAGCTGATCCTAGGTGTGCATCGGATGAGGCAGTTGCCACAATAGAGAGGCTTATGTATCTCCCCCATCTGAGCTGCCTGCAAGCAGGTGCAGACTCTGCCTGCATGTAGCCTTCTGCTCCTCCCTCTTCAATCCTCTTCTGGTCCTGGGAGACTGTGGTGCAGGAGAGGTAGGGGGAGGAGGGCGTGTGGAAGCCCTCGACTCTACATCAGCCTGACCTATCTCTCCTTCCTCCTGCACCTCGTCTTCTTCTGTCTCTGCCTCTTCTCTCCTGGCAGCTACAGGTTCCCTCAGCTCATCACCAATCCCATCTTCCAAGTCAGTCGCCAGTCATCCTTCTCCCAGTAGCCACTCATCAATATCCAGCCACCACGCCTCAGCATCCAGTCAGTCCCTGACATCCATGTGCTGCCGTAATGACATCATGTGACTGACATGTGGGTGGCTCTGGCCACCTGTCAAATTTGGTCCATCAGGCTGATCCTGATAAGGATCTGGCCCATGGCACCAAAAAAAGTCTCCAGCCCTTCTTTAAGTTATCACTATGTACCCTCACTTTAGGTAAATCTCAGGGAGAAAGGTCATGAGGTAATTAGTCCCATGGGATTCTTTCAGGTCCAGAAGCCTGGGCAACCAACTCTTGACTTGGGAAAAACACAAACACACACACATTCATGGCTGCAACGCAACCACCAGGCTCAAAACCCCTGCCAAAATTCTGAAGCAATTCTGGAGAAATTCTGAAGTGCCCTGAGAATGAAGCAGAAATATGGAAGCCTCTTTCGCAGGGAACGACATCCTTTGTGAAACCAGAGGAGAGGTTTTGGCACTGCACTAATTTCAACCCCTGAAGAGCACAGTAAATTGGAACTCTATTAAAAGAAAAAGATTATACACATAGGCTTAATTCTGCACCGCATTGTAGCAACAGCTCCTCGCAGATTATTGCATTAGCTGCCATTAACGTGCTCTAATGCACCTGTATAAATGCCGCACACTTACCACATTAAAGCAACATCTGTAAACCATTCCAAATTATGGAACTGTTAACGCAAGGCTGGAAGAGAACTGGGCTGTGCAGCAATATATTACAGCTGTTCTAACAGAGGGCATTTGAGTGCTCCCATTTACTAGGTAGCCCTGTTTTGAACTCTCTGGATAGGCCATTTATGTTCACTTCAGCTCATTAAAAGCCAATCCAAATACAATGAAGCAACTCTATAATTTCGCCACAGTTACCACATATATATGCTTTGAGGTCTGAGTATTATTACTGTGTTTTTGTAAGGGTTGCTGCTGGCTAACTCTATTAGTATCACAGCTTGGTACTTCACAAAGAGGGGGAAAAAGACAGGTCACAGTCCGTTAGGAAGGAGGGGAATATGCCTGCCTATGTGTCACACCACCAGCTCACATTATGAGGGGCAATAAAATGTGGGGAAATGTAAGGTGTGTTTTTTATTTTTAAAGAAGGTCTCTAAGAAGCTCATGGCCAATTCTAAATTGAGTTGAGGAGAGTTCATACATAGGGCTAAACTGTGGTTTGTTATACTATTGCTTGTTAAACCATTGTTTAGCTTTATGTGTGAAACCTGGCCATTCCATTCCAGATACTTACCGGTACCAAGCTAAAAAGGCACATGCAGCTGGAAAAGAAACCACATGTTGGAGAAATAAGTCATTGTTTGTCTGACCATCTGTGGGACAACTTGTGCCTAACTCATGGTTTGTTAGACAAAACATGACTTGAACTAACCATGGCATTAGCATTGCATGTGAACCATGTGCAGAGTAGAAAGAGATAGTTGTGTGGGGCAGAGCTGGACACAGTGATCATTCAAACACAACCCTTCTTCTCAAAGAGTTTGATGCTGTCTGTGGTAAGTGGCTGTTTTCGGGTTAAGCTGGGAAACAGAATACATAAGAGCTGCACAGGAGCAAAGACAGTTACCCTTCAACCATGGTCTTCAGTTTTGCTTAATACAAATATAATACTTAACCATGGCTACTCCTATCATACAGTGCACTCAGTTTGGCATACCAAACTAAGTTCTGCCCCTACACAGTGCTGCCTTCAATGTCTGCTTTTAGGACGACACCATTCTGTTTGCCACCTTTCAAACAGCTGTGCTGGGGAAGCAGGGAAGCTGCCTTAACTGTGGTTTTATTTGGTGAAAATTTAACACCATGGTTAATGCAAACCATTGCTTGCAAACCAAGTTCAAATCATGGTTTCACATCCAGGCTTGTGGCCAAAACTCAGGCGTGCTTGGGTGTTCAGATGTAATGCTCAACAGCAGTTAATGTAAACAAATCAAGGTTTCATGGCATTTCTGCACAGGACTTGTGTTTGGACATTTTGAGCTCTGAGGCTTCAATGTGGAAATCCAAAGTATTCATTATCTCTGCACAAGCCACCATCACCAGCCAGTTGGAGTCAGTGCAATCTTCACTGCAAAATATCCATCCATTTCAGTCCTAGTCAATGTTAATTTTCTTAAAATATATAATAATTCACTGTCAGAAGTATACCTCACAGTCTTTATTTTTCATCTAGGAATCAAGAGAGTCTAAATTATGCTGTCAAATGCATGGAAAAAATGCGGTATTATCTTGACATAAGTGACTTAATTAATCTAGTTCATTTCACAACTGCATTAATCATCCTTTTAAGCACTTTATTAGAAAAAGAGAGAGAGAAAGGAAATGCCTCTTTGGGAGAAGATCTAGACTGACGCAAATGATAACAATTGGGGCTGGGTGCTTTTTCTTGAATTGTGACATTCATTACCTTGCTGAAGTTGATGCTGTACCATTAAGGACACACTGAGCATTTAGGTTGAAATGTGAAACTAGTATGATCCTAAAGCCATTAGATCAGCCTTTCTCAACCTGTGGGTCCCCAGATGTTGTTGAACTACAACTCCCATCAGCCCTAGCTAGCAAGGCCAGAGATCAGGGATGATGGGAGTTGTAGTCCAACAACATCTGGGGACCCACAGGTTGAGAACTGCTGCTTTAGAGAAACCTGAAGCTTGGACAGGAGATGTCATGCAGCCAGAGACTTCACAGCCATCATCTTACAGAGTCAAACCAAGCAGGACTGAACACTGAATCCTGAAGCAAAGCACAGGGGCTTCACACAGCCCTATTACGTATCCTTACTCAAAAATGAAGTCCTGCATAGTTCAGTGGCATTTAGGGAACAATCCAATACCCTTGGGAAGAACAGTGGTAAAGCTGTTCCACTGTCAGCACCCCTGTATCCAGCAATAACTTATCAGACTTCTTGGGTCTATAGGTCCAGAGCTTGGACCCTCATGTGCACCTTTCCCTGAAGAACCAGATGGCTCCCACTGCACATCACCAGTCCAATAGCATTGAGAACACATCAGGAGAAAGGCTATGGAAAGATGTGAGAGTGACTGTCTTCAGGCCAGGGGGCTGGCCCTTTAAGGACCTGAAGTTCTCTTAAGGGGGTGGAGCTTAGAGGAGGTAGTATGGAGACAAAGGCATGAAGGGCCTCTGGCTGGCTTCTAACCTTAGCTGGAGCAGGTTGCTCACCTGGAGCTGTCCATGGTCCAGCAACCTTTGCCAGCCTTGCTACCTTCCCTGTGGGTTCCAGCATCAGACCAGAACATGACAGAGATGCTGTAGTTGTTCCTCTCCACTGGTGGACAGTGAAGTTAGCTGCTGGAGGCCTCCTCACTGCAGCTGCTACCACCAGATGTGCAACTAAGTAATTTTTGATCCTCAACTCAATAGTCTTGTGCATTCCTTTACCAGTGACACACACACACACACACACACTTAACCTTTCTCTGCTCCCTGTTCCCCCTCCATGCTTTGCAACTGCTTCTATATTCCAGATATATAACACCGGGGGGGGGGGAGGTTTCCAACCCTGATAACAACACAAAATATTCTGAGCATGTGCAGCTTCACGTTTTAAATCATAGCACCATCATGACTGCAATCAGAACATGGGCTTTCCATCTGTTGCCCCCACCTTGACTTGAGAATAAGCACTATTCTGCTGTAGAAAATATATATGATAATAAGCAGATAATAAAATGAGGGTTAAGGAAGCATAGGAACAATGGAGACTGGTTCACTGGGCAAATGGGGCACTGCCCTACTAACCACTGTCTGTTCTCCAGCAGTCTCCATCTGCCTTCCTTCTTCCTTACAACCAGTTCAGGTGAGGATCCTGGCTGTCAGCTTCCTCCTCACTGGAATGAGTTAGCTCTACCTATTATTGGCCCTGGCTCCACCTAGTCTTGGGCTTGCCTCTTTCTACCACACCGGTTCCAATAGGCACCAGCCACCATTGCATAGGAAGCTTCTTTGTACTAAATCTAATCATTGGTGCATTGGTTCATCTAAAGTCTCTACTGTTGGCACTGAGTGGTGGCAATTTTTTCATGCAGGTATATTTTCCAGTCTTACAAGGAGAGGCCAAGAAGTGGACCTTTTGCTGGCAAAGGATACGCTCTAGCATTGAGCTACGGGGCTTTCCATCTGTAACTTCCAGGGAAGCATGCATAGGATTTGCAAGTCTTACAGACCAAGCTTCTGCATGTTTATTCAGAATTAAGCTTTGGTTGATGGGAATTATCCCAGGTGAATACATACAAGGTTGCTGCCTTAATCTATTTGCAAGTGGTATTGTAAGCATATTATTTTGCAAAGAATATACATATGCATGATAGCAAATTGTCAATTTTGTAAAAGCGTGGAAATAAAGGGTCAGATGTACATCCTGTTTAATTAGACACACACAGCCCCTGCTATTAATAGACAATTTCCTTTCTTTAAAATAAAGCAGTATTTTCTTCAAGATCGCCTGTTCATTCACATCCTGATATTGATTCTGAAATTGTTGTTCCTAACCGTTTTGCGGCCTGCTGAGATCTCCCCCCCCCCTTTAAACCATAACACTTCGCTAATAATAAACTGGACTTAAAAGACCAATTATATCTGAAGGTTGTATTAAAGAGAGGGCAAGATAGAGATGGAAGACTTGAGTGAGTTAGATGGCCCACCCACCTCCCACTTGTAGAAATATGCTAAGAGGCAATAAAGAGGATTTGCCATAATAATAAAACTGGAAACTGTGAAAGATCGAAGATGATTCTTTCACATGCCATAAAATGTACAAGCCAATAAAAAGCAGACATTTCCCAGGAACTTGACAACTGAGGCAATAAAAAAATAAATAGAGGAGAAAAAAAATCCAAATAAGCTTTAATCAAAGCTACTCCATGGAGGAAACGTCTTCTGGTTCATTTCAAACAAGTAGGAATTGCCCTTCCTTTATGTGGTGTTAGTGGTGTTACAGTTGTGATACTGTAGTTCAGGCTGGCCTTTGGCTGGGAAAAGGACAGCAAGTGACTTCTACCAAAATATTATAATTATATTTATGGTAATGATCGCCGCCATCAGCAAGAAAATAAATATATACACAAAACACGCAAACCTCTCTATTATTATTATTATTATTATTATTATTATTCCTTTATCAGTCACTATATACAAAAGAAAGAATCTCAAAGTGACATCACAAGATAAAGTACAACAAATTAAATCAATTTAAAAACTAAGGGGGAAATCAAAATAAGAATGTTGAATTCAGATTCATCAAAGATCAGGAGCAATCTTATTGCTTGAAGATAACTGATCTCATTTAGGTGTTAGTTTTTGTTTTAAACAGGATTGCATCCCACATGATTGCAAGGGAGAAAAGGGAAAAGTCTGGACAATTTGTATCTGTATTTACCACATACTAATTTTGATTGTGACTCTTGCAAGAGCACTTACAGTGAAAAATATCTCGTTTAATTGTACAGGTTATAAAGACATAAACAAAGAGTGGTGTTTTCAAATGGATATCTTTTCTTTATACAGAAAATAAGACAACTTTACAGCAACATTGTCCTAGCAATGATTGCCCAGTGTAAATGGAATCATCCCAAATATGCCCATAGTTCAGACTATACTATGCAGTCATACTTTATTTACTTTCTTATTCTGTCTTTCATTGTAGGGATTTTACCATAGGGACTGAATGCACCTGTATCAGCCTACCTGTGACTTAACATCTATGTCAGAGGCCCTACTGAGACGCCCACCTATAAAATCTGCTAGGCTGGCAGGGCCTTCTCTGGGGTGTCTCCTTACCAGTGAAATGTGATCCTAAGGGAAGTTAAGCAGGTGTCTCCTTTAGACAAGGTCTAGAATGGCCTTTGGAGTTTAAATTGGGATATTGGATAAGAGGAGGATATTTTCCTGGCCTACTTTGGTCAACTTTATTGTTTAAATTTAATAGGCTCCATTGCTGTATTAACTGTTTTGGTTATTTATTTTTTTCAGGCTGCACATCAGCTCTCACTGGCAATTGTTCTAAAGAGGGATACAGAAGTCTTTAAAAAATGAATAAAACAAAAAAGTAAGTATGAGGCCTTAATCTTCCTTACAGTGTAATCACAGAATCATAGAATCAGAAGGGAATGTGGGGTCATCTAGTACAATTCTCTGCAATGCAGGAAACTTTTGCCCAACTTGGGGCTTGAACCCAGGACCCCGAAATTGAGAATCTCATGATCTACTCACTGAGCTATCCTCCCAATCAGACTTCATTCAGACTTGAGCGAGACTTACTTCCAGGTAAGTGTGGACAAGACTGCAGCTTAGGCAGTCAAATCCTGTCTGTTTTCTACAGACTGCTGTCTGGGGCTCATCACTTAGTAACTGTGGATGCTCCTGTCTTAGGCACACTTTACAGTGATAAATATTTCTGGAGGTTTTCCCCTTGTTTAAACTGATGTAATTTATGAGTGCAAACACAGCTTTTGTATGAAGGTATCACAGGCACCTTATTACACAAGGGAGCCAGGCAAAGGTGCAAAAAAGGATAAATCAAAGCAGAGTGATTTGGCTTCAATTCATATTTCTGACACGTGCTCCCAGGTTTCTGAGTCGGCGAAATTGTATAAATCTGAGTTTGTCTGCAACTCCGTTTGGCCTTAGGTTAACTGGTTGCTAAGTAGTTTTGCCCTTTGTCATGGCTAGCCTGGGTTATTACTCAAATGTTTGCTCCAGGCTGATCCCCAGGGTAAATCGTAAAATGTTTTGTATCCCAGCTCAAATATTTGAGGAGCGTCTGAGTTATTTGGCAGTCAATTAAGTGGAGGTAAAAAGTCTAGTGAAGACATACCCTAAGGACATTTACATGATGGATGAAACTTGAGCAACTGTGCAGGGTGTCAATCACTCCTGGAGTTGCTTTTGATTGTTGTCACTCTGTGTGCAAAATCGTTATTGGATACAAATGCCTTTGTAGTGACTAAGGTTACAGGGATTCCCCACTCTCTTATGTCCAGACCACTACATTCACTGGAGCAAGGAGGACCAACCAGGACTTGCAGAGCCCTGGCAGGACCGACCACTGATGCCTGCCGCATGGTCCCCTTTGAAAATAAATGCCCAGGACCAGGAGGTAAAGGTAAAGGTACCCCTGCCCGTACGGGCCAGTCTTGACAGACTCTGGGGTTGTGCGCCCATCTCACTTAAGAGGCCAGGGGCCAGCGCTGTCCGGAGACACTTCCGGGTCATGTGGCCAGCGTGACAAAGCTGCATCTGGCGAGCCAGAGCCGCACACGGAAATGCCGTTTACCTTCCCGCTGGTAAGCGGTCCCTATTTATCTACTTGCACCCGGAGGTGCTTTCGAACTGCTAGGTTGGCAGGCGCTGGGACCGAGCAGCGGGAGCGCACCCCGCCGCAGGGATTCGAACCGCCAACCTTTCGATCGGCAAGTCCTAGGTGCTGAGGCTTTAACCCACAGCGCCACCTGCGTCCCGTCAGGACCAGGAGACACTATGTTAATTTCCCACAATGCCCTGGAATGAGGCAATGTTGCAGAGGGAGGGGGCTGTGGGAAATAAAGAGGGTGGCTTCTGGGCCTAGCTGTCTGCTGCTGCCAGGTAGGCTAGAGGAGGCCCCTTGATGCAGGACGGCTTGCTGGAAGAAACTTAGCCAAGAGTCCCTTCAAATTTGGAGCCACTCCTGGAAGCTGGTCACATCATGCCAACTTGAAGGAAATATTGTGGGGGCCCAGATAAGCCCTGCCCTGCATAATCGATCACATGACACGGTGCATGTACAACATTTGAATGACAATGCCCATCAACTTTGTGGGAGCCCAGACCCCTCAAATATTTAATTGTGGAGGCCGAGGCCCAACAGTCCCTAGGAGTTGGTTCCTTTGCATCCTAGGTGACCAGAAGGGCAAAAATAGATATTGGGAGAGGAGATACAGTAGTACCTTAATTCATTCCGGAAGTCCGTTCTTAACCTGAAACTGTTCTTAACCTGAAGCACCACTTTAGCTAATGGGGCCTCCCGCTGCCGCCACACGATTTCTGTTCTCATCCTGAAGCAAAGTTCTTAACCCGAGGTGCTATTTCTGGGTTGGTGGAGTCTGTAACCTGAAGCATCTGTAACCCGAGGTACCACTGTATGTCACTTATCTCATTGAGCCTAGTCACTCCATGCAGGAAAAGATCCTGCTCTTCTGCTGCAGGAAGTGGAGATGGGCAACTTTAAGGCTCCTGGGAAGAGGATGCCAACATGGTGCCCTCCATGTGCCTATTGGGAGCAATGAACATGATGATGAATTCTTGTCCTGGTGGCTTAAAACACACACACAAACTGATGTGGATATGTGGAGAATTGCATTTAAGATTGGGGAAATGGGACACAGAAATTGAAATGGGCAGGTCTACCCATCCCTAATCTCAGCAGGGATCCTGGTAATTAGTTCCTCAAGCTACGATCCCTTGTGTAGCTGCTTCCCCTTCCTGAGCTAGCCCAAGAGGATCTTTCAAAATAAGTAATCAGATGAAAATCTGCTTGTTTGCAAAACTGTGCTGTGGGAGTTGCCTTAGGCCAGAACCCTTTCCTCCTACTGCTCTCCCTGGACTATGGGCCTGAAGATTTTGTTAGATTCCTTTCAAAAATAACACAGAAACATCTATGCAAGTGTCACAGTCTCTGATCAGAGACAGTACAAGGAGAAAGTGCATGCAGAGTCCTTTGAAAGAAGATGGAATCATAACTATCAGTGGTTTGGCTGGGAAGGTCAGCTGGAGGGGGAGGGTGATGAGTTTATCTGTTCTGCCTCTGAAACAGTTGATCAATGGGATACTTGTTTTGGGGGGCACAGGGCTTGGCATGTGCAGTTCTGGCAGCCAGATCAGAGAGGGGAACCATGAGCATAGCACATGCTTATTAGCACAAATTGTTCTGAATTCAGGGCAGCTGTGTCCAGGGCAGCTGCCTACCAGCTCCATTTGGTACGCCGGCTGAGACCCTACCTGCCCACACACTTTCTTGCCAGAGTGGTGCATGCTCTGGTTATCTGCCACTTTGAGAGCTGTCCATGAGCTGTCCATGGAGGCACAGGTCAATTCTGTGTCCAGGGCAGCTGTCCACCAATTCCATCTGGTACACAGGCTGAGACCCTATCTGCCCATGGAGTGTCTCACCAGAGTGGTGCATGCTCTAGTTATCTCCTGCTTGGACTACTGCAGGTGACTACAACTAATTCAGAATGTGGCAGCTAGACTGGTGACTGGGAGTGGCCACCGAGATCACCGAGACCTACATTGGCTCCCAGTACGTTTCTGAGTACAATTCAAAGTGTTGGTGCAGACCTTAAAAACCCTAAACGGCCTTGGCCCTGTATAACTGAAGGAGCTGCTCCACCCCCATCATTCAGCCCAGACACTGAGGTCCAGCGCCAAGGGCCTTCTGGAGGTTCCCTCGCTGCTAGAAGTGAAGTTAGCAGGAACCAGGCAGAGGGCCTTCTCGGTAGTGGCACCCTCCTTGTGAAACACCCTCCTATCAGATGTCAAGGAGATAAACAACTACATGACATTTAGAAGACCTCTGAAGGCAGCCCTGTATTGGGAAATTTTTAATGTTTGATGTTTTACTCTGTTTTTATATGTGCTATAAGCAGCCCAGAGTGGCTGGGGCAACCCAGCCAAGATGGGTGGGGTAACAATACTAATAATAAGCACCCATATGCACATGCATTAGGACAAATGTAGCTCTATTTCAAGGGATAAATAGTTAACCACTTTCAGCACGTTGTGGCCAAGGGGGCAGTTAGTAGGTGGCTCACAAGCTTCTTGGATGTCTGGGGAGAATCTAAAGGGCATCAAAGCGCCCACTGGCATGTTGGTGACCCCTGGTTATCACCCTTGTGATCAGTTAGTTTAATAGATTTCCTTGTTTGTTTGTTTGTTTGTTTGTTTGTTTGTTTGTTTGGTAAAGGGTACACAATATGAGAGGATTCTGTATACAAAGTATTTACATTTTCTGCACCCAAAGAACTTCAGAAAGCCAGTTCCACAACATTTTCATTTAATTCTCATCCTGGGTATCACATTTAATGGTGGGTCCTCTTTGGTAACATTTGGTAACCAAAGGCAGTGGAATTAACATGTTCTGCTTTATTTGATGTGGCTGACAATTTTCTGCAAATAAAAATGTTAGAAGTGTCAAATCAAAATATGTACTTCAAAAACAAAATGACAAAAATTGCATTGCTCTCTTTTTTTAATCAACTATAAATATATCTCCGGGTGTTAATGATAATTCTCACATTTTCCTAACTTGGTTTTGTTGCGGAAAGAACGGCTGAGTTTTTATAGGCAAGGCTTACTCATATCAAGGCAAACGATATATCTGTCTTATGTAAATTGTCCTACATGCATGCAAACATCTTCTGTACATGTGTCATTCTCTGGATTGAGAAGTTGAGCAAACATCACATTTGCATTCAAATAGACAATAAATGTGTACCCACCCACATACGAACACAGTCTGTCTGCCTGCACTATTGCTTGGAATAGGATGCCTGCTCTGATGTGTATTCAAATGTATGTGCCAGTCCACATTTTCACATAACTTGGTTGACATCTGTTTGTCTCAAAAGACAATGGAGCGGGCTTCCAGGAGTGAAGTCACACTGCTGTGTTAGCAGCACCAAAGTGACGTCCCTGGGGTGCAAGCCTGGATAGTGTTTATGGAGGTTCCTGGGGTGCCTAGATGACAAGATCCCTCACTGATTTCTGTGGAATGGTCTCACTTCCATCCCTGGGGACCTGTGAAGATAGCTTTGCAATATGAACCAGGAAATTATCTACCCAGATAATGAGAAGGGCTTGTCTACCCAGGGGTAAGGAATCTTTTTGGCTTCACAGATCAGATCCTTACCACTGTAGCAAGCACAGCCCTTATTTGGGGGGACTGGCATCACAGAGGCATCCAGTGTGAGGTGCTTTGATGCCCCAAAGTTGGGAAAGCAAAGCACGTTGCAAGGTGCTACTAAAACAAAGGGGTTTTTTTTGTCCTCCATTCTGGCAGAGGACTTGATACAACAGTGGCACACCAAGAGGCTTTAAATTTCAGAGGTGCACTGTGTGACTCCAAAATTTGGCACCCCCACCTTTCATGCTCCATTCTAAATAATAGTTGTGGCATCCCCTGTGGTGCTCCAATGCTCTGCGCCCAGTGTGACCAAACTGGTCACACTCTCCTAACTGGTCTGCTCTGCCTCTGCATGCAAACCCCCTCCTAAATCAGGAAGGAGCTTTGTACCAGAATCCTCAAATATAATGTATACCCCACCATACACAAGGAAGGGGTTTGCATTGGAATCTCCTCCTAAAATGGAGGGTTCCCCTCTTTATTTTAGCAGAAGTTTCCATGCCAATCTCTATCTAAATCAGGAACCAAGGTACCACTGTATAGGCCTGTTCCCTCATGGAAACAGGCATGCTCAGTCAAAACATGATTTAATCCCAACCTCCCACTCGTTGACATCATGAGTGACATCAGATGGTGGGCAGGTGGGCATGGTTTGAGGCAAATGGTCAGCCAAGATTGCCCCCAAAACCAGTGGCACCACATCCCTTGCTCTATCCTTTTGATGTCTCTCTTTCTCTTTCTCTTTCTCTTTCTCTTTCTCTTTCTCCTTCTCCTTCTCCTTCTCCTTCCTTCCCCTGCCACACTCCTCCATTCCATTCTCAGCTCTTTCTGTCCTTCAGTCTACTCAGTTCTCATTGGGGTGTTTTTTTTGGGGGGGGGCTGGTTCCAAGTGGTGAAAAGGCAGGTTACAATTATTATTATTATTATTACAAATAAATAACTCTTGGGGGTGGAGGCAGAAACAGAAAGCATTTTTTCCTACTGCCGTTTCAGAAATCCATTACATATCCATTTCTTCCTGCTGTGGACTCTTATTGCTTCTTATAGTCTTAAGCAGTTCAGATAGATGACGTTCAGGGTAATTAAGCTACTGATCACTCTATCCATTTCCCAGTAAAGCATTGGCTTTGGTTAGGCTGCTACTTCTTTGAAGCAATCCAATATTCTTGGAAGTCATGTTTTTATCCCAACTGCTAATAAGGGGCACCCGTTCCTTCTCCTGCCATCCTCCCCCCACTGCCTCGCCACGTACTAAGGTTATTAACATGCTTCCATAACTCTTCCTTTATTAGCTACTTAATACTAATAGCATTCTGTTGCTCCATTTATTGAACACTCGTCTAGCGACGGAACATAACAACCAGGAACAAGAAGAGTTTATTGGGAGTGCATCAATTACATTTGTGGGAGAGAGAGAGAGAGAATCCCCCCCCCCTTTTCATCTGATTTCAGTAGTTAAATGCATAAGTGAACAATGGAGCAGAAATTAATGCTGCTGAAAATTGTTTCGCTTCAGCCAGGCAGGCTCCTGGGTTACTGCAAATATTTATCTACCAAGGCATATATTTTGCCATACACAGCTAAATAAAACGAGGAGTTGCTATCATTTTATAGTTGCAAAAAATATCATTTAACTCAAGTCACTGTTTTCTCAAGTCCAACACCCACTGTTCAGGTTTTGCTTTGTTTTGAGATCTCAGGTTTTGTTGCTTTTGCACGGATATATTCTATACTTTCAGTCAAGTACTTTCAGGGGGTGGAGAGACTCTGAAAGGTAAATTTAGCCATTTCTTGCTAACAAAAAAAACCCCACATTGAATTGTGTTTATAGAATAGTTCAGATTTTTTTCTGCTGATGTTTAGAGCTGGTACATGTGTTGTGGTTTCTGATGGATCATGGAAGTTGGAGGAAGGGAGACCTGTGAACTACCAGCACACATTCTCACCCAACTGAGAATGTGTCTTCTCAGTATTTAATCTTCCAAGATGACTGAACGGATATGTAGGAAACTTTTTCTCAGCAAGGTGGCCAGAGGTATAGTGGACAATACCACCATCTTGAAATGTCCTCTCTTAAGCACTCTTTTAAGCACATGGTCCAAGGACAGTAAAATGCTTGATAAGGAGTAGGAGAAGAAGAAGAAGAAGAAGAAGAAGAAGAAGAAGAAGAAGAAGAAGAAGAAGAAGAAGAGTTTGGATTTGATATCCCGCCTTTCACTCCCTTTAAGGAGTCTCAAAGCGGCTAACATTCTCCTTTCCCTTCCTCCCCCACAACAAACACTCTGTGAGGTGAGTGGGGCTGAGAGACTTCAAAGAAGTGTGACTAGCCTAAGGTCACCCAGCAGCTGCATGTGGAGGAGCGGAGATGCGAACCCGGTTCACCAGATTGCGAGACTACCGCTCTTAACCACTACACCACACTGGCTCTCCACACAAGGTGTGTGTTTGTTTTTGTGTGTGTGTTTTTAAGAACATCAGTATGGTGGCTGGCCTCCATAAGGTCCAAGAACAAGCTGCCTCACTCAGTGCTAAGCAAGTCACCTCACTTTTACAATCATCCCACAGTCACTGAGAGCCAGCTCAAATGAGCAGAAATGGAATGTAGTGCTGACATTCCTAGACTGTTACACCTCAGGCTGTAGATAGGGAAATGAATGCATTGAATGTTCTTCTATATTAAAAAGAAAACAAAACCCAACTGTATGTGGTAGACTAGCATGTCAGCAAAAAACGTAAGTAGTTCTTTTTCTAAAGCTACTAAATTTGGAATGAAATGTGTTTTTTTAATTATCACTAAGAAGTATTTGAATAGCCATCTTCGTACCTAATAATGTCTGGATAGTTTTATCCTAAGTATCTTCTACTATGTTTCATTAATGGTGTTGTGTTCTGCTCCATGTATATGATGCACTTTTTAATGCCAATAAAGGAGATTGATTGATTGATTGATTGATTGATTGAAGTATCTGAATAGTAAATTCCCCACCTGATGTCTGAGGTGTAGCAGTATATGAAGAGTATTCTTGTCTCTAGTAAAATGGACTATATGTACCCTTAGATAAACCTTCAGTAAGCTTGTGCCCTCCAGATGTTGTTGGACTATAATTCCCATCAGCCCCAAACTTCACCAGCTGGGGCTTATGGGAGTTGTAGTACAACATCTGGAGGACACCTGCTTGCTGAAGACTGCCTTTGACTCTCTTTTCTATATTCTTGTGATCTGGGATTTCATAACTGATATTTGAATTGTAAAGGTAATGGGAAGGATGGTCTTCCTCTGTTATCTTTATAACAAAAGACTAGGATGCAATGTTACAGTGGTACCTCAGGTTACAGACACTTCAGGTTACAGATGGTTCAGGTTACAGACTCCGCTTACCCAGAAATAGTATCTCGGGTTAAGAACTTTGCTTCAGGATGAGAACAGAAATCGCACAGTGGCGGCGGGAGGCCCCATTAGCTAAAGTGGTACCTCAGGTTAAGAACAGTTTCAGGTTAAGGACGGACCTCCGTAACGAATTAAGTTCTTAACTCGAGGTACCACTGTATTTTGCTGTCAGGTTGTTTGCTCTTTGTAGTTTTACATTGTAAATATTCATTTATTTTTTTAAAGAAATATGTATTGGAGAGGAAATTCACTATAAACAAATGCCCCTCAGAGGAAGAGTAATCAGCACCTGACTCCACCATTCAGGCAAGGAGCACATGCTTCTGAAGTGCATCATCTTTTCAAATGCTCAAGGCCACATTCTTCATGCACATACCATCCTGTAAGTTCCAGGAAGAATCAAAGGGAGTTTGCAGCCCCGTTATATTTCTGCTGGTTTTCAGCTAAGAGGCAGGGCAAGTGCAGGCGGCTGGCCTGCACTGATCTTTCAATCCCAAGTTGAGCTCAGGCATCTGCCCCTTTCATGCATTACTCGTGTGAAGGGCTACAGTCTATGAAATGGGGCTGTAGCTGTAAGCCCTGTGCCAGACAGCCTGCACTTCCTCCAAGCCCTGACCTTGCCTTCTACACATTCAGGTGAACATCTGAGGCAGAGAAGCCTTCATGCACAAATTTCTACGTGGGAGGCTTCTCTGGGTTCCACACCTAATTGTGCAATGTTCAAGGATCTGGAGGAAGTTCATATTGGCATGTTCTTCCTTCCCACAAGGTGTATATGCAAATGTATGGAAGGAGGTGTCAGGATCCACACCCTGGTAAGAGCTATGGGAGAGGGCTTCTGCACGGAAGCAGCATCAGTTTGCCTTGTGCCTGGGTAGTGGGAACTGTCCCAGGTCCTTTAGAGCCAGACCCAAGTCTGACCACTGTCATGGAACCTGTACTTGATAACCTGCTACTCCCTATTAAAGCACTGAATCTCTTGTGCTTGCTGATCAGAAGGTCGGTGGTTTGAATCCCCATGACAAGGTGAGCTCCCATTGCTCAGTCCCAGCTCCTGCCAGCAAGAAGATAAATAGGTACTGTTGCAGTGGAAAGGTAAACAGTGTTTCCGTGCACTCTGGCTTCCGTCACAGTGTTCCATTGTGCTAGAAGCGGTTTAGTCATGCTGGCCACATGATCCAGAAAGCTGTCTGAGAACAAACACTGGCTCCCTCGGCCTGAAAGCGAGATGAGTGCCGCAACTCCATAGTCACCTTTGACTGGACATAACCATCCAGGGGTCCTTTACCTTTACCTTTTTACTCCCTATTAAGCTCTCTTGACAGTGAGTGTGCCTCATGCCTCATTCAGCACCCTGCAGGCTTATAGATCAACCAGAACAGAGCAAGCAAGCTGATTGCATGTACTCAAACCGCAGGAGATTCTGTTTTGATGAAATGCAAATTAAGATTAAATTCCTACATGTCTGGCTTGGGCGAATGGTCTTCTTGTGGTTTCTTTTTTGAGAATAAGTCATTCATTTGGGCTGCTGGTTCAATCACAGTTCATTTGGTCTTGCCAAACAGAGACAAAAATTTCATTGGGAGAGGGTTTTTTTTAATATAGAAGTACAATGGAGTATGAATTAGGCAGACGTACCCTAGCCTACTCCCCTCTTGTTCTATTCTGGTCTCCCTTGAAAGGGAGATAAAAGAAAAGGGGGGAGATGTTACTACAATAACTGGTAGTTCATAATCTCAGTTGGTTGGGGTGTATATTGTAGAGGCTCATCCCTTTTCTAGATTTTGTTGAATCTTTCCTCCAGCAAAACTTGTTGCATACACACAGACGTGATACTTGAAAATATATGAGTCGAAGAGTTCACAGCCCAAGGTACCATGCACATAGGATTGCGTGGTGTAACTGTGGTAATATTCTGACACCTGCCTGTGTCATAAATGCCAGCTGGTTTTGAAGCACAATGGCTAATGGGCCATTTCATTGTATGGCTTCGAGAGGGTTGGGATAGGAGGGTCTATGCTACGGTTAACATTTCCAACCTGGTGTTGTCTTATGATATACTATGGGGTGCTCTCCATACTCGCCAACCCTGCTTATCCTCCACCCTATGCCAACCTCCCAATCCCCCTTCCTTTACACCTCACCCAGACCCTCCATCCCCTCACAGCTGCCATTGGCCATGAAAACAGCAGCATGATGACATTTTCTTTTACCAAAATATTATATAGTAAGATATCAAAGGAATACAAAAGTGCTCACTAATCCCCATTAGCCATATTAAGAGACGATATCTGTGGGCCACCTTAAATTTCACTGTGGTAGCATAGTATTCTTCCACCCTGCCAATAGACACAGTGTGGAGAGTCCTCAAATATATAGCCTTAAGGGGCAGTTAATTCAAGTGTGTGGGTTCAACCCCCCTTTTATCAAGGCACTTCCTGCGTCAAGTTTTAAAATAATATCCGACAGAATTGTCTAAAAATATTAACACTGCTGCTGCTTCATAATTGTCCTTTCATGGCCTTGCGCTGCACGGGTTGTAGTGGTTCTCTTTTGAAACATTCACAAGTAGAGAAGGCATATATTTTCCATCTCATTTGGCTGCCTTAATTTGTTTCCTTCTTTAGGTGTTAAGTGCAATAGCTGCTGGAAATATTCAAATGAGTCCGGTGACCTTGTTAGAAAGGAACATTCACCACCTCCCCTGCTGGGACTACTGTACTCTGCAGAACCAAATATTGCTTCAGTTAACACCCTGACAACTAGCTTAAGAGTGTGTGTGTGTGTGTGTGTGTGTGTGTGTAGAAGCCCATACCTATTTTTATCACTTACGGCTAGTGACCTCGTGTGAGCTGCCCTATATTGTTCCCTGATATAAGAGTGTTCTTGGATAGCTGAGCTGTACACTTGCCTAGTTATTCACATGCAACATTCAACAAGTGTACAGTGTGTGTACCTGTGCACATAATAGCTGAGATGTACAAATGAACAAGCGTACAGTCCTTTCGCACAAGTGCTTGCACATGTGTGGAAGCAGCTTCTACCTGCGTTTATAAATTATATTTATATTTATTTATAACTTTCCCAAAATTTCAATATATAGTGGTACCTCTAGTTGCAGACTTAATCCATTTCAGGGTGTCATTCGCACTCCGAAAAGTCCGCAACTAGAGCGCCTTTTCCGCACATGTGCACGGTGCAATCAAGCGCTTCTGGACATGCGCAAAGCACGCAGATCACTTCTGCGCATGTGTGGGTGGCAAACCTGGAAGTAAACACTTCCAGGTTTGCCACATTCGTAAGCTGAAAGTCCGTAAGAAGAGTGGAACGCAACACAAGGTATGAGTGTATACAAATTGTGAATATCTTTGTCTATCTAAATCATTACCTCTAGACTTCCCATCCCTCCATGGCTTCCATTGTTACACTGCATATTTTCTTTTAACCACCCACTTAGACTCTAAACAATATCCTAGTTTTTAATTTCTGCTGCTTGTACATCGAGTCCTACTTGTAAATCTATCTGTATATTGTTCCTCTTTAAATAATCTACAAGTACCTGTGTTCAGTGCAACGCTAAGCATTGGATTCTCATAGGACCATATGAAATGTGTGTCTCTCATTCATTTTAAGGAGCAGTGCTAATGCAGGAAAACACCACAGCCAATTGCCCTGTGCACTTCAACCTTATCTCAACTTCCACAAAGAAGTAATCAAAAAAGAGCCACCATGACTGTAAACCAGGCCTCAGATATAGCAGACTACCCCAGCTGTGTGTCCTCTGGAAATTTTGGACAATAGCTCCATTCAGCAACAGCTGGCTTGGCTGTGTATCTGTCTCAGGATACCCTCCAGGTATTGTTGAACACTCCATGTTCCATCAGCCTCAGCAGCTATGACCAATTATCAAGGGTGATAGGAGATGTAGTCCAGCAACATTGTGAGGGCCACAGGTTCCCTATCTCTGGTGATGATGCAAGGATGCTTCTGCAGATATGTTACCCACTGACCATATCTGGAAGCCTCACTAAAAGCTCAAGAACTCTTTCTCTTTTGCTGTGTGTGCCATGGACAGCAAAGACTTTGAACACTTGGCTTGGCTACTGGGCTATGTTCGGCTTAGTGGGTCACATGTTTTGGAGGACCAGTTTAGAGGGACATGTGGAAATGGGCTCAAAGCATTCTGGTGAAGACAAACCAGCTAAATATCACAATATCCAAACTTAATCTAGGATAAAAAAACACACACCATCCCCTGGGTTTTTGAGGGGTAAATTTAAGCAGGTAGAGCTTGACAGGAGGTTGTATCCAATGCTAAACTTTCTCAGAGTAGATCCAGTGAAAACAATAGGCCGATATAATAGGATTAGCATTCACCATAACCCACAGAAATTGGGTGGTGTACATAGGTCTGTAAATATCTGTCCATCACCAAGGGCAGGAATGAAATGATGGGAAAGTTACATGAAAAGATCTTGGCAGGAGCCAATAGGTTGGCATCCCAAACATCTGAAGGCACAATGCCACCCCTTTTTGTTAATTAAAAATCTGCCCAAGCATCTTTCCATTTTGCTTTGAAGTACCCTCCCCCCTCCTTCTCTATTTAATAATGTGAGAAAGAAAGAAAGCATTCGCATAACAAAGCATTTGAGTGAAAATGCTGATGGCGGACACTTATTAAAATTGAAATTTTGATTCTAGATCTATTTATCTGAACACAAGTTGTCCCAGTGATTGTTAGACCTTTCTTCTCTAAGTGTTGGCTGGGCTGGGCATCAGGGCAATCCAAACCCTTGAGCTCAGTGGAAAGAAAGTTTCAATTGCAGCCCATGTGAGTAAAATCCCATGTACACAAAGTGAAGAGCAGATCCGTTGATGTGTCAGTTCACAAATTTCAATCTCCTCAAGCATTTGTATGGAGAGGAACTGTGATGGTTGAGCCAAGAACCTGTGATGGGCTGCCCCCACCTCTGTCCCTAAATCTGACCCTGCTCGCCCCAGCTGTACTCTGAGCTGCCAAGAAGTTCTTTGATACAAGGCAACCTACTGGGTCAAATGTCCCCGGAAGTAATGTAGCTTAGGGTTTCCAGAAACATTTTCCTGAGTGCAAAGTCACTCAAAGTTTCATAAATAAATCCCTTATGAGAATCACTGACATATAGGAAGGACCTGAGTGACATTTTGAAGCAGCAGCTGAATGTCATACAGCTGCAGAAGGAAAATAAGTATCCTCTCTGAACAATGCTGTCCGATTACTATGCAAGGCCACCCATACCTGCTCTTAATAAAACCTTGTAGCAAAATTTAATTTACTTTAAAAAAAGAATTTCGGTCGCCATAACAACTTGGTGCAGCTGTTCATGTGACTTAATGAGATTACAAGTGGAGAAGTATTCTTTTTTTTTTCTTTTTGAGGAAGGGGGGCTAGAGACAGAAATTATGACTGCAATGCTAAATCCGTTTACCCAGGAGTAAGCCCCATTGAGTTCAGTGGTGTTTCATTCTGAGCAGGCACGGTTGGGCTTGCAGAGTCACCACCTCCACCCCAATTATTTTATTTAACCATATGCATTGCACGGAAAAAGTGTTTACTATCTCACCCAAGGCATCCCCGTGCACAAAGGTGTTTTGGTCTCTTAAGAAGAAAAGGATGTTTCCCTATGTGGCATAAATCCTTTTTTCTGGCCTTCTCATAATAGTTTTAGGACAGGGAAAATTAGGGAAAACAGGCCATTAATTGGTAAAAATATAATAAACATATAATAAACAGTTGCCTAACTTGTTACCTTCTGACAGTAAGAGCTGTTCACAAAACAAAAACAAATAAACCTATGGTCACGTAAAGCATACTCAATAAACACATGAGACGTAACCGGCTGTGTTCTTAGATAAATAAGGTATACTATTCTTAGTATCAAATTGCAAATTGATCATTCTATAGTCAGTTCATGAATAAGGTCTGCAGCTACTACTATAGCATAGGAGCCACTGTCCTGTAATATCACATATGTTCTGCCCAGGATGGCGAAACAAGGCCAATATTCCAGAAATCCGTGACTTAGACTCTGTGAAATGATTTTGTGGAACTGTAACAACCTTTCATGTGGATTGTTTGGACTTTATGAACAGACAGGTAGAATAGACACCATTACATGGATGGACCTTATGCATGAACTGACTTTAGAATGATCTGATTCACTGGGTCTTCTGCTTTGTTTTTTTGTTGAATTTTATGAGTTACTTCTGTTGAAATTTACAATTTGATACTATGAATAGTATACCTTATTTATCTAAGAACACAGCCGGTTATGTCTCATGTGTTTATTGCATAAGAGCTGATCGGCAGTGGAACAGATGCCTACGAGAGGTGGTGGAGCCTTTGCTAGAGGTTTTTAAGCAGAGCTTAGATGGCCCTATCTCATGGATGCTTTAGCTGAGATTCCTGCACTGCAGGGGGTCGGACTAGATGACCCTTGTGGTCCCTTCCAGCTCTAAGATTCTATGATTCTAATTTTATGGAGAAAATTCAGATTTGCCACCTCATGTGTACTGATTCGCCCTGCCTTATTGTGCAGCTGGCTCTGTCTTGCTAGATCAGGCAGTTACACTCTGATCCTCAATATGTTCAATTGATGAATCTGGATGTGAGCACTTATTTTTTATTAGTTCCATTGCTTCAGACCATTTTAAAGAAAATAGAAATACAATATCAGTGATTTACTGAATTATGAGCATCTGTATAACAGTTCCAGCAACGACTTAGCACTTTTGAGTGTAATCGTAGAAGCTAATGGTATGCCTCCACTTGTCAGGAAATGGTGTGAAAGCAAACACACAGTTTTATATAAAAGGTGGAAGATAGGCACAGCAAGATATGCAAAATCTATTCCAAGTCCCACTTTATATGTGGTGACTATCTGGGGGTGGGGGGGTGGGGAGCAAGAAACATTGATCCCTGTTCGTGCCCTCACTCAGATTTGGCTGTATGATGCTATGGTGTTATGACCGTGCAAACATGTGGTAGCAGAGACAAAGAAAAGTGAGTGGGAGTGGGAGTGGTAAGAATGAAAGATGAGTGAACAGTGCCAGGTTGCTTTTTTCTATTCCATTGTTCTTCATCAGAAAGTCTTTCTTGAGTGAAAAATTATGGAAGTAATGCTACAATTGCCTGATAAAGATTCAGGGTCCCTCCAGATAGCTGATGTTTTGTAAGGGGGGAGTGTTTTGCAACATGTCATTGATGCACTAATAATGCATTACTGGCAGATTTATTCTGGGCTGTATACACATTATTTTATTTACAGTGGTACCTCTAGTTATGAACTTAATTTGTTCTGGAGGTCCGTTCTTAACCTGAAACCGTTCTTAACCTGAGGTACCACTTTAGCTAATGGGCCTCCTGCTGCCGCCACGCGATTTTTCTTCTCATCCTGAGGTAAAGTTCTTAACCTGAGGTTCTATTTCTGGGTTAGCGGAGTCTGTAACCTGAAGTGTTTGAAACCCGAGGTGTTTGTAACCCGAGGTACCACTATATGTATGTACGTATGTATGTATTTTATATACAGTCGTACATTGGTTCTCAAATGCCTCGTGACTCGAAAGTTTTGGCTCCCAAGCACCGCAGACCCGGGAGTGAGTGTTGCGATTTGCAAACATTCTTTGGAAGCCGAACGTCTGACAGGGCTTCCTCAGCTTCCGATTGAGTGCAGGAAGCTCCTGTAGCCAATCAGAAGCCATGCCTTGGTTTTTGAACGGTTTTGGAAGTCGAATGGATTTCCAGAACGGATTCCGTTCGATAAGCAAGGTACGACTGTACAGCCCTACACCCAGAGGTCTCAAGGCTGTTCACAGGACGAAACCCAAACGCAAAATTCTACTTCATTATTTGTTCTGTGATGATTCCCCAGTGTTACCAAAATATTGCCGTCTAGAAGAGGGCACTATTGCGTACTGCAATGAAAGCAGAACACCACCAGCCCCCTGGAACATACGTGCTATATAAAGTAATGCGATTTCAGCAGGAAACTGTGGGACATGCATGGATTAGAAATGAAGTGGTGTGCCCACTCCAAAACGTTTGCAAGCACAAACAATACTGAAAGTGTCTTTGCCCCGAAGTCTGGCAACATCAAGCCCACTGTGTGGGAATCCCTTGCAGATGACCAGAGTGCCTGGAAACAGCAGTCAAGTTGTGTATCCATGGCAGCGATGAGAGGAGGAATGACTGCTGGGAAGAGAACAGAGAGAAGAAACGTCATAGTGCATTTGAAGCACAACTGGATGGGACGCGGGTGGCGCTGTGGGTTAAACCACAGAGCCTAGGGCTTGCTGATCAGAAGGTCGGCGGTTCGAATCCCCACGATGGGGTGAGCTCCCATTGCTCGGTCCCTGCTCCTGCCAACCTAGCAGTTCAAAAGCATGTCAAAGTGCAAGTAGATAAATAGGTACTGCTCTGGCGGGAAGGTAAACGGCGTTTCCATGCGCTGCTCTGGCTCGCCAGAAGCGGCTTAAGTCATGCTGGCCACATGACCTGGAAGTTGTATGCTGGCTCCTTCAGCCAAAAAAGCGAGATGAGCGCCACAACCCCAGAATCGTCCACGACTGGACCTAGTGGTCAGAGGTTCCTTTACCCTTTACCTGGATGCCTTCACCTGCCGCAACTGCAACATAACATGTTGCTTCCACATCTGTCCTTACAGCCACAGCAGGCGCTGCAACCTTCCAACAGTTTCACTTCACCCTCAAAGGCATGCTCTTCCATTGTCTCCTGAGACACATGATGCCAACCAGCAGAAGAAGGCAATTCTCACTTTCTTTCTACAGTCTGAAATGATACTATCTAGGAAAAACTTTTGCAGCGTAATGCATTGTTTCTGTTGGACTTGCTATAATCTTCGATCATCTTTACAAAGATAGAACTGACAAGGTAACAAAATACCCAAATTATATATGTAAATAGTTTCCCTAAAATTATGCATAGCTCCCGCAGTAAATGTTTATTTTTGAGAAATGGAGAGCGAGGGTGGAGGGAGATATTTAGCACTATGGCATTTTCTTCCAGAAGCTTTCTACCCTCTGAAATCTAATTTAATCTGTCAAATACTATTATCCAAATACCATTTATTGTACCATTGTGATTTATATAGGTTTTAATTTCTAATAGCTTACAGTAATCTAATTTTTCTGGGAATTTATTACGCTTTTATCTCCGGCCTCTAACCCTATCCAAATGATTACTCTAATTCTATTCATACTGGCAAGGAGTGTGCTCTGACTCTGCACTTTTTCTTTAAAAGTAATTTTATTATTTCTGTTATCCGTTTTTCTGTCTGCCTAAAAGTTCCCCACCCTTTTTTTTGAAAAGAAGAAGAAATGCATTGAGTCTGGCCTTGAAAGAACTCTTGATGCTGTTTATATGAAAGTGTGGGGGTGGGGGGTGGGATAAGCTAAAAACCAGGCTACAGTATTTGTTAGGGCTGTGTGTGAACCTGCCCTGTGGCTCACTCTGTGGCCCTTGGGTTGGTCCAATTTACCAGTGTGTGTGTGTGGTGTAGTGGTTAAGAGTTGTGGATTCGTAGTCTGGTGAACCGGGTTCGCTTCCCCGCTCCTCCACATGCAGCTGCTGGGTGACCTTGGGCCAGTCACACTTCTCTGAAGTCTCTCAGCCTCACTCACCTCACAGAGTGTTTGTTGTGGGGGAGGATTGTTAGCTGCTTTGAGACTCCTTAGGGTAGTGATAAAGCGGGATATCAAATCCAAACTCTTCTTCTTCTTCTTCTTCTTCTTCTTCTTCTTCTTCTTCTTCTTCTTCTTCTTCCTTGTGCTGCCCTGGGGGTCACCCACCGCAAATCCGCCCCCAAAACAATTCTAACATAAAACAGGGTTTTTTAAAAAAAGAAAAGTTGGGAGGAGTACACACCAGACCTGAGCAGGATCAGATCCTCCTGCTTCATAGGTGTAAAGCACAAAGGTCTAATCCTGCACAGTGCTGCTCCTTTGCAAGTCACTTCCCAACATGCAAGGGAAGCTGCTTGAGAAGGTGCAGAAACTTGCACCACATAGAATGCGGTCCTCCTGTTCAACAGGAGCATCCCATCCCATGTAGTGCTTCTTCAGGGGGCAGGAACAGGAAGGAGAAGAAGTCTTGGAAGAAGAAGCAGCTACTGAGGTCTGTCCTTCCCATGGTCTCTCTGCCTCCTCTCTCACCCCCGCACCTCTGCAAAGGAACCTGCACTTTTCTCTAAGCCTCTCTGTTGCCATAAGCCAGAATTATAAAACATACGGCCACCTTTCCACCGCTTTATAGTCCTGTTTCATGTTCCGTAGTCATGCTCCAGTTGGCTAAGGGAGCAGAGAGGCATCTTGCCAGCTGAGCTAATTGCCTCATTCACTTTTTGTTTTAAAAAGGCTGGGGTTATGTAAGCACTTCTGAGTTATTAAAACATTACAGGCAAGCTGATGCTGTAGTGCCTCATCAACAAATTGAAATATTTATAAAAACAGGAAGACGAGAGCTGTGATCACACCACAGCGACAAAATAATCTCACTACTTGATGAGTGGCATTGGGGCAGTGTGCGGGGCATTTGTTTCCCTCATTTCAAAATATGACCAGGCCCATCCCTTCTGATCCCATTATACAGAATCACAACCATAGACGGGTGTTACTGCCAGATTCTGAAGAAGAACCTTTTCATGCCAAGGGCCACATCCCCTTCTGGCCAACATTCTGGGGGCCACATGCTAGCGGAGGATTAAACCTAAAGCAAAAGCAGGCAGGACAACGAATATAAATTTTGCTTTTGGGCAGCGGGCCAGTTCCTTTCCATCCTTTACCGAGGAAAGTGAGAAGCAATGCCAGAATTCCAGGAGCCGCTCCAGGCAGGCAAAAACCAGTCAAGGTAGGTACAAATCTGGAATGCTGAGGGTTGTAGACTGTGGAGAAAAGGAGTGGGAGGTGAGGAGGTGCAGGTTGCAAGGAGTCCTGAGGGCTAGATGCTGACTCCTGGACCTTCCCCACTGAGGTGCATATTGCCTTATTATCTTTCAACATATTTCAACACAGGCCTTTCCTTTGGGGATGGAAGACGATGTCAGAATAGCCTTTCCATTTAATGTTTATCTGTTACAGCTTTATACAATTAAACCACGTATCCAACCTGCTGTGAATATCCTTATAGAACTTTGGCAAGATTTAGATCCGGTGTGGGGAAATTTTGGGCCCCCAGATGTCGCTGAACTACAGCTTCTATCAGCCCTAGCAAGCATAGTCAATGACTATGAATGGTGGGAGTTGTTGTTCAGCAATCTCTGTAGTGCCAAAGGTTCCCCATGCCAGATTTTGACATACCATTGAAATATGACTTGTTGTTGTTGTTTAGTCGTTTAGTCGTGTCCGACTCTTTGTGACCCCATGGACCAGAGCATGCCAGGCACTCCTGTCTTCCACTGCCTCCCACAGTTTGGTCAAACTCAGTCTGGTAGCTTCAAGAACACTGTCCAACCATCTCGTCCTCTGTCATCCCCTTCTCCTTGTGCCCTCAGTCTTTCCCAACATCAGGGTCTTTTCCAGGGAATCTTCTCTTCTCATGAGGTGGCCAAAATATTGGAGCCTCAGCTTCAGGATCTGTCCTTCCAGCGAGCACTGATTTCCTTCAGAATGGATAGGTTTGATCTTCTTGCAGGCCATGGGACTCTCAAAAATCTCCTCCAGCACCATAATTCAAAAGCATGAATTCTTTGGCGATCAGCCTTCTTTATGGTCCAGCTCTCACTTCCATACATCACTACTGGGAAATATGACTAAGGATAGCTAAACATTAAGAGAAACGTCCTAACAGCAAGAGCTATATGATGATGGAACCTATTGTTTGCAGTCTCTCCTTCACTGGAAGCATTCAAGGAGAGGCTGATCAGCCAGTTGTCTGGGATGATGTGCATTCTTACACTGAACAATGGGGTGGAATGGAGGACCTTCAAGATCCCTTTATAAAATTATAGAATTCAAACAGACACCTCAGATTTTAGCAGAATACTCACATAGGCAGCACCATGGAATAAAGCAGGAAAAGAAAGCTGATGCCTTCTTCCTTGATATTACCTTCTTGCTTCTGGAGAGAATTATTTCTTCACAAGAACAATTTTACTGTTTCTTCGCCCCCTCCCCACATTATTTTTCTACTGCCTCCATTAAGTACAATTTCATACAAAAGTAGTCCAAAGATACCAGTTGCCTGATGGTAACTATAGAATTGTAATGAAGTTGTGTGGGCTGGTGATGCACTGTTAAAGAGGAGGAAGGTCCTAGGAACAAATATGCTAGAAATGTTCATTAAGATGAGCCATGCATTCTTTGGAAACATCATCCATTTTATCGCCCCTAATAATATTCCTGATGCTATCTTGGCTATTCAGGTGCTAATGTGCCTAAATGATAACAATACGGAGGTGATGTTCTGCAGAGGATTTCTCCACCCACAAGTAAATTGGTAGGATGTTTTCCCAGAATGTACTTTGCAGGCCTTTGGAAAAATACAGAAAAGTGTGGGGAGCAGATATGAAAAAACAACTAGTGTGCTGCAAGAGATACGTCTTCCTATATACATAAAAATGTAATGCTGTCATCACACAGCCCCACTGGAGGATTTGTGGTGCTGCATTGCAATCCTAGACATGCATGGAGAAATTGTGTTGGGAAGGTGAAAAATGAGCTTAGTAGTTATATGAGGGGAGAACAGGATGCTCTAGGGGGTTAACATATGGGGGGGGTGACAGGGGGGTTGGGGAGTAGAGCAACCAGGGCCACAGCCCCTAGTTTTCACCCCACACAAACACCTTTCTACAAGCTGAGTTGCACCCAGACTTCCAACAGTGTCTGTATGTGGAATAGGTGGGCTGCCATTTTGTTGTTAGCCTCAGGCAACCAAGTGACTTGGGCCCTCCAGGCTCAGTCCCAGCCTCAGAATGTCCTGAGGGCTGCATTCAGGCCAATGTTAGCTTCTTCATGTTATTGAAATGTCTCCCTGCCTGTGGAGATGTGATCCCTTTCCCCTTGCCAGCCCTTGAGCCAAAGGAAACTTATTCCAAACGTAGGAAATCAGAGATGTGGTGATTTAATCAAGGAGTTTTAACTCACAAAGAGACTTTCAGCTAAGAAAACAATTCTGGAAATCCGTCCTTTCAGAAGGGTGTTGTGGAGATATCTCACGCAGAACAAATACCTCCAGTGGGGAAAGGGACAGAAGGCAGCTGATACATTAGACGAGTGGGTTTTTATTTTATTTTTTGAAGTGTCAAGTCTAGGAGAGATGTTTATTCTCCACGGCTCCACATGCTCCAGTGCTAAAATGCCAAAGGGGCATTAGGGATGTAACCTCCAGGGATATTTCCTTACAACTGATAGAGAAGGGAAGGCTCAGGGTAAGTTCGAATCATTAGACAACACAGAGATCTGGAAGAAGACAGAGCAAACCACACTTCAGTTTAGCATTTTAATCCTACCAACAAAACAACCTAGACTCAAAGCACTGTAGCTTAATTTGATACTGATCTCCACTGGTAGGAAGCCATCCTCTATTTCTTTTTCATATTTGTATCTCATTATTCCAATTATAGGAAGCTCACAATAAAATTGCCTTAAATGAAAAAAAAAACCCCACATGGCACAATTAGATCCCTGTGTCTGAATTCTGAATAGGATGGGGCAGCACTAAAAGGAGGACACAGATTTGCATATAGCTAATTTTTTTATGCCTAGCTACAAATTTAGAAACAGTTGCTGTGATTTGAATATTTTATTTTATTTATTTCATAAATTGTATATAATGCTTCAGTGTAAACAAAACAAAACCTCAAAGCGGTTAACAAAAAAGATTGAGACAATAACACTGAGAATTTACAACTCCACTTTAAAACATGCATAACTTAAAATACTAAAAGAGATTAAAATGACCTCAGCTTTCTAAGCATCTGGCTGGCTTGTCTAAGCAAGAAGGTTTTTAGCATGCCCCCAAAGGAATACAGTGAAGGCGCCTGCTTGAAGTCAATCAGCAGGGAGTTCCAAAGTGTATGTGCTGCCATGCTAAATGATCAAGTTCTTACAGATGTAGAAGGGGTATTATGTGGCAGCTGTAGTAGGGCCAATTCCACTGATCAACGGTGTTGAGTGGGCACATGTGGGATAAGGTGATCTTACAGGTAAATTGGTCCTTCTAGGTTAACTGGTCTTCCAGGTAAAATGGTCCCAATGACACCTTGAACCTGGCCCTGTAGCAAAATGGTAACCAGTGCAGATCTCCGAGTACGGGTGTCATATACCTCCAACAGTTCTCCAGTGAAATTTTTGTTGTTGTTTAGTCGTATCTGACTCTTTGTGACCCCATGGACCAGAGCACACCAGGCACTCCTGTCTTCCACTGCCTCCCACAGCTTGGTCAGACTCGTGTTCGTAGCTTCAAGAACACTGTCCAACCATCTCATCCTCTGTTGTCCCCTTCTCCTTGTGCCCTCAGTCTTACCAACATCAGGGTCTTTTCCAGGGAGTCTTCTCTTCTCATGAGGTGGCCAAAGTATTGGAGCCTCAGCTTCAGGATCTGTCCTTCCAGTGACCACTCAGGGCTGATTTCCTTCAGAATGGATAGGTTTGATCTTCTTGCAGTCTATGGGACTCTCAAGAGTCTCCTCTAGCACCATAATTCAAAAGCATCAATTCTTTGACGACCAGCCTTCTTTATGGACCAGCTCTCACTTCCATACATCACTACTGGGAAAACCATAGCATTAACTATACAGACCTTTGTCGGCAAGGTGATGTCTCTGCTTTTTAAGATGCTAAGAAGCAGGCGTCTTTTAATTTCATTATTGCTGTCACCATCTGCAGTGATCATGGAGTCCAAGAAAGTAAAATCTCTCACTGCTTTTCTTCCCCTTCTATTTGCCAGGAGGTGATGGGACCAGTGGCTATGATCTTAGTTTTTTTTTATGTTGAGCTTCAGACCATATTTTGTGCTCTCCTCTTTCACCCTCATTCTTTAATTCCTCCTCATTTTCTGCCATCAAAGTTGTGTCATCTGCATATCTGAGGTTGTGAAAATAGTGAAAATGGGGACGTCCTATTCCATACCCTCCAACATTTGTCTGATGACAGTAGGGATGTCCTAAGGAAAGTACGACATTCTGGAATCAAATCAGAAACCAGGACAGCTTCTGTAAATCTGGGACTGTCCCTGGAAAATAGGGACACTTGGAGGGTCACCCATCACCTTTACGGCAGGGAGCTGCCACCATCAGTCTTTCCTTACTTCAAAAAGTCAGATCTTTGAGAGAAGCAAGTTTGTTGTGCGAGAGACCTCCCGATTAACTGTAATTGTTCAACCTGAAGGTACCAGACATAGTAATATAAAAAATGAGGCTCCTTCTTCTCCATTCAAAACCACCTGTGCCATCTTCCACCCAAGGCTGTGTCTGCCCTAGCGCTTCGCTAAAGGGCATTGCCCAGGAAGGAAGGAAAACTTGTTGGATATCTGAGTCCCGGGGCTGTAGATCAACACAAAGAGCCGTTACAAGGATGATTTCCCATTATTGTTCTGTTTTTAGATTGCAGCAGGTATGTTAAAACACTTCCGTGGCCCGCTCTTCCACACACCTAACGACGGGCCTGCGCTAGTGCGTGAAACCACGCGCGCAAAGGAACACATTTTACAACCTTATAAAAGTCAAGGAGAACATGACAGGCATTAAATTGACTTCTCCGTGTTAAACGAGGTGACCAACTGGAAAGAAGCATCAGCCCTGCTGACAACATGACAGATCGGAGCAGTTAAAGGATTTACAGGCAATAAAAAGAGAGAGAGAGAGAGAGAGAGAGAGAGAGAGAGAGAGAGAGAGAGCATGGGGTTGGGGGCTTTCTTTCTTTTCTTTTCTTTTTAAAAAGTCCTGCATATGTATTAGCTTAGTGCATCATTTTGCTTGCACAAAGTCATCAGAGTGCTTCAGGAGATTGATTAGAAAAGGCTTTTCACACACACAGAAACACACTTTTTTTTTTAAGGGTCCGCAATGGTCATATGAATTGACCGGACCGCTAGTGCAGAAATATGTTAACTACTGACAAGGGAGGAGACACTCACTGCTTGCTTTGTAATAATAGTAATAATAATAATAATTTATTATTTATACCCTGCCCATCTGGCTGGGTTTCCCCAGCCATTCTGGGCAGCTTCCAACAAAATATTAAAATACAGTAATGCACCAAACATTTAAAGCTTCCCTAAACAGGGCTGCCTTCAGATGTCTTCTAAAAGTCTGGTAGTTGTTGTTCTCTTTGACATCTGGTGGGAGGGCATTCCACAGGGCAGGTGCCACCACTGATAAGGTCCTCTGCCTGGTTCCCTGTAACTTGGCTTCTCGCAGTGAGGGAACTACCAGAAGATCCTCAGCGCTGGACCTCAGTGTCTGCGTAGAACAATGGGGGTGGAGACGCTCCTTCAGATATACTGGACTGAGGCCGTACTTGTGGCTTTCTTTCTTTTTTTTGCCAACACCACACATTTCAAGCGCGGCGATACCATGTTAAGCACTCACGGCTTTCCCCAAAGAATTCTGGGAGCTCTAGTTTGTTTAGGGTGCTGCGAGTTCTTAGGAGACCCAATTTCCCTCCCAGAGCTACAGTTCTGAGAGTGGTTTCACAACCAATCCCTCTTTGCAGACAACTCTGCGGACATTCAGTATTCTTGGGCTACTGTGTATGTTCAGTTCTCATTGGACTGATTTCCTGGAGGGTGAGGGTGCCACTTGGGATTTGTTTCAAAATGAAACCTTAATACTTTCTGCAAACCTTGAGGTTCCCTGAACATGCCAGGACCTTCCTTGTGTTACTCAGTTGTGCTGTTTTAGATCTATAGCTGTCACAGGTCAGCGCCAGAGTTCCATCTTAAGAGTGACTGGGTTTGAGAAATATAAATGTTGCTGGCATCATTCAGCAGCATATAGCAGAGGCACATATGCAGAAATGTGTGTGTAAAACTGCCTGCTGGTGAACTGGAAAGGGGGGGGGCAACACCAACTTGAAAGGCATGGGTGATTGGTGCGTTTGAAAAGGGCTTTACAATTAGACTTCTGGCAGGGAACAAAAAGAGAATTGTTTCTCTCCGAAGAATAGTGCCTGCTTTAGAAGTCCCTTCTCTCTCTCTGCCAGACCGCATGCATCACTGTCCATGCATTCACTTGACAGTTGAGTCGAGAAGTTCAGAATGACAACTCCCTCCTCCCCTCGGGGTCTCCTCCCAAATTATCCTTGACCGTTTGGCTCTCTTTGGGATATTTGTTAAGCGGCCGCTGGAGGACAGTGTCGAAAAAAAGGGAGGGGGGGAGAGACTCTGTCCTAACCCTTGTGGCATGCAGGAAAATTCCATTCTCTTTATGCGCCACTAATTTTCTTGATCCCGATTGGCAACACACACGTTGCTGTGTTTTCCTGGTGATATTTCATAAGCAGAGCTGCATGTCCTTTGCTTTGGCATGCCTTAAACAGCCTCTCTGTTTCTCTCCCGTCGAAGCTCTCTTTGGACTTCACTGGCTTTCTCTCTCGTGCGCCCTCTTTTTCTCACGGTTGCCCATCAATCTGTGTGAGAGATTCCTGTTTTAAAAGGTACGGTAGTGGTTCATGCAGGTGTGTGCTGGATTAAAGCGCCAGAACAATGGCCCAGTCAGCGATGGATTCCTTTGCATTCCTCGTAAGCAGTTCACAGATCCTTCGACTGTACAGTTATTGAATAAACGAATTCCTCACTCATTGCAAAGCCTGCGCTGCGGTCGTGAGAACAAGTTCTCGTTGCCACTTGACCTCTCTGCAGGTGACAAAAATGGTTTCTCTCCTTCCCGCTTCCTCCCCAGATCCCATTCCTAAGGAACTGTTGGCAGGGATGGCTCTCTCCCTATCTCTTTTTATATACAGGCACGGCCCTGTATTTAGCAATGCGAAATGTTTGTTATAAACATGGAGCCGTTCCTTGAACAGTTAGCTGGTCTACTCGCATGGCTGCAAGTGGGGAACTGTCTAGAGAGCTTCCTGCACCAAGTAGCACAGCAAGGAAACTGTTATGTACTGAAGTTCTCACCCTGGGCCAGCAGGGGGATACTGTAGATAGTTTTCACTCAGGTCCACATATGCAAATAAGGGATTGAAAGTGACGTTCAGTGATTGGATAGTTACAGAAAGTGGTTACTGTTGCGTTGTAGTGGAGTTCTATATAAGCAGGCTGGCTGAACCCTTCAGTTCAGTTCTGTTCTGGCCTGCGAATAAACAAGAGCTGTTTGAAGAATCGCTGTGTCGTCCGATATGTTCACCCACAACTTAGCAGAAACAATTGAACTGGAACCTTTGTCCTCAATGAGCTCAGTGTTTTGCTATTTTTCATTGCAGGGAGACAATTGATATATTAAAAATGGAATGCCCCACCTACCTAAAAGTTGAGGTGGTGCAGTCCACACTTCTTCCACCTCATTTTCCTGCGTGTGTAAGCCAGGACTTAGAATAATAATAATAATAATAATAATAATAATAATAATAATAATAATTTATTTGTACCCCGCCCATCTGGCTGGGTTTCCCCAGCCACTCTGGGCTGCTTCCACAGAGACCAAAAATACACTAAAATGCCACACATTAAAACAAAGATGAAAGATACACTAAAATGTCACATATTAAAAACTTCCCTGAACAGGGCTGCCTTCAGATGTCTTCTGAATGTCAGGTAGATGTTTATCGCTTTGACATCTGATGGGAGGGCGTTCCACAGGCGGGCGCCATTACCGAGAATGCCCTCTGCCTGGTTCTCTGTAACTTGGCCTCTCGCAGTAAGGGAACCGCCAGAAGGCCCTCGGAGCTGGACCTCAGTGTCCGGGCAGAACGATGGGGGAGGAGACGCTCCTTCAGATATACTGGACCGAGGCCGTTTAGGGCTTTAAAGGTCAGCACCAACACTTTGAATTGTGCTCGGGAACGTACTGGGAGTCAATGTAGGTCTTTCAGGACCGGTGTTATATGGTCTCAGCAGCCACTCCCAGTCACCAGTCTAGCTGCCTCATTGTCAGCATTTGCTGAAAGCTGCCAATGTAGGTCTTTCATGTTATATGGTCTCGGCGGCCGCTCCCATTCACCAGTCTAGCTGCTGCATTCTGGATTAGTTGTAGTTTCCAGGTCACCTTCAAAGGTAGCCCCACGTAGAACGCATTGCAGTAGTCCAAGCGGGAGATAACCAGAGCATGCACCACTCTGGCGAGACAGTCTGCAGGCAGATAGGGTCTCAGCCTACGTACCAGATGGAGCTGGTAAACAGCTGCCCTGGATACAGATTTGACCTGTGCCTCCATGTACAGCTGTGAGTCCAAAATGACTCCCAGGCTGCGCACCTGGTCCTTCAGGGGCACAGTTACCCCATTCAGGACCAGGGAATCCTCCACACCTGCCCGCCTCCTGTCCCCCAAAAACAGTACTTCTGTCTTGTCAGGATTCAACCTCAATCTGTTAGCCGCCATCTATCCTCCAACCGCTTCCAGACACTCACACAGGACCTTCACCGCCTTCACTGGTTCTGATTTAAAAGAGAGGTAGAGCTGGGTATCATCTGCATACTGATGAACACCCAGCCCAAACCTCCTGATGATCTCTCCCAGTGGCTGCATGTAAATGTTGAAAAGCATGGGGGAGAGGACAGAACCCTGAGGCACCCCACAAGTGAGAGCCCATCCCCCACCACCACTTTCTGAACACGGCCCAGGAGGAAGGAGCGGAACCACTGTATGACAGTGCCCCCAGCTCCCAGCCCCTCAAGACGGTCCAGAAGGATGTTATGGTCGATGGTATCAAACACCGCTGAGAGATCCAGCAGAACTAGGAAACAGCTCTCACCTTTGTCCCTAGCCCGCCAGAGATCATCAACCAGTGCGACCAAGGCAGTTTCAGTCCCATGATGAGGCCTGAATCCCGACTGGAAGGGATCCAAATGGTTCACTTCTTCCAGGCGTGCCTAGAGTTGTTCAGCAACCACTCGCTCAATCACCTTGCCCAAGAATGGAAGGTTTGAGACTGGGCGATAATTGGCCATCGTGGCCGCATCTAAAGATGGTTTTTTAAGAAGCGGTTTAATAACCGCCTCTTTCAGCGGGTCTGGGAATGCTCCCTCATAGAGGGAAGCATTCACCACCCCATGAAGCCCATTGCCCAGTCCTTCCCGGCTAGCTTTTATAAGCCAGGATGGGCAAGGATCCAGGAAACAGGTGGTTGGCTTCACACGTCCAAGCAGCCTGTCCACATCCTCGGAGGTAACAGATTGGAATTGATCCCACACAACTTGACTAGACAGGACTCTAGCACTCTCCCGCCCCGGCCCTGCTCCACGGTGGAGTCTACTTCTTCCCGAATCTGAGCGATTTTATCTGCAAAAAAAATTGCAAAATCATTGCAGGAGAACATGTGGCCCGTACTGGGCCCCGATGTTGCAGGTGGTTCCGCTAAATTGTGAACCACCTGAAAAAGTCTCCTGCTGCTGTTTTCTGCAGATGCAATAGAAAGTCTTCTTCGCCGTCGCTATCGCCACTTGGTAGGCTCGACGTTGAGCTTACCTCAAGACATTGCTGTCTTTCTAAGGTGAGGGAGGCCACTGGGGCATTGCAAAAGAAAAAAGGGGGTGGTGAAGGGGGTGGGGGTGGGGAGAGAGAGGATATGTGCTATTGGAAAAAGGACAAAAGGGGTGTTAGAAAGGTTGCATACACCCCCAATCTCTACCTATCAGCAGCAAGATTCCATGGGGGTTCCAGGTGCTCAAAAAGGGTTGTGTTTCCATTGGGAGATCAATGTATAGTGGAGACTAGTGTATTTCAGGAAGAGGTTTTATTACACATATTTACACCAATCCAAAGATTATTGCATTGTTTCAAGAGGAGTTTGTTCCCCATGACAATGCAGCATTTTTGTCCAAGTCATTTTGCACGCCATGTCTGTGCAAGGACCGCCTCTTCCCATATGAACCTACCGGGTCCCTGAGATCATCTTCTGAGGCCCTCTTTCATGTGCCTCCTCCTCGAGAAGTCTGGAAGGTGGCAACACAAGAAGGGGCCTTCTCTGCAGTGGCTCCCCATCTGTGGAATACTCTGCCCAAGGAAGTTTGGCTGCTGCCTTCATTACATACCTTTAGGCGCCAGACAAAAACATTCCTTTTTAACCAGGCCTTTGGTTGATCCGATTTACATCCTATGCCCTTTTAAAATGAGTTGTGGGGGCGCTATTGCATTGTTTTTTTTTGTTTTTATTAGGTATTTTGTGGTTTTCTATATTGATTTTATTCTGTGAACCGCCCTGAGACCCCTGGGTATAGGGTGGTATATAAATTCAAATAATAATAATAATAATAATAATAATAATAATAATAATGTCCGTGCCACTGTCCCATCCTGCCAAAATGGTTCTGGCCATCACAGCTGCTCATGAGGTTCTGCCCCCTTCCTTTCTTTTTCCCAAGAGCCACTGCTCCAAGTAATACCTCTCCAGCTGTCTGCTCACTCCCCTGCCCCCTTATCCGGACCTCTGTTGGTTAAAAGGACAATATTTTTTTCTGTGTGACATCACTCTCCCGTCACCTTGGCAACCTCCTCCCTCTACTGGCAGAATCTCCTTCCTGGTTGATGGGTTAATTATGTGTTTCAATGCCTTTTGCCATTCTTAATTACTTCTATCTCAGGTGAGGCCCTGGCATCTTCCCTTCAATACTCCAGATATGAACTAAATTCTACCATTTATTTTTTTCTAACATTATTAAATTCTAACATTCACAAACGCTAGCACCCACAAACTCTTTTGCCCCAGATCTGCAACAGCAATTTTCAGTTTGCACAGCATCTGTACATGCTACTTTATAAGTATATATGCAGATAGTTGAAACCAGTGGCTAGAAGTTACATTTCACCAAAGGCAAGCCAATTAATTTCTCATCTAAATTGCCCCCACTCCAATTCTCGGCTCACTTTGCACCTCATCTCAGATCATGCAAGTCAGTCTCTGTTTATTGAATTTACCTGTTTAATTTATCATCCAAATGACCCAGATCCTGCTCTTCAATCAATTTCCCTTTAATCCCATACCCTACCCAAATCGATCTTTATTTCAAAATCAATAGGTTGTGCTTGCATCACAATTCCCTGTACAATGTGTGTGTGTATGTGTGAGGAAATGTTCTTATGATGAAACAAGATGGCTTGTAGGGGATCTCCATGTCAGCCTCTTTACTGATGGCAAGATGAACTTTTAATGCCAACACTCACACTATATATTTGAAGTGCTGTTGCAATAGCCTGGGACTTGGGCTCGGATTCGGAACCAGAGGAGACTCAGTCTGCACCGGATCCTTTGCCTCAGGCATCATCTGAACCAAGTATGGGGCCTGATCCTGAGGAGTCCCAGTCTACACAGGTTCCCCTGAAACAAACACCAGCTGGGCCAAGTCAGGGGCCTGAGCCCGCCCTGGCTCCAGATGCGGGGATTACCTCGTTGCCTTCAGCTGGGCCGTCACTTACAGCTGCTCCACTACCGGTTGGGTCGGGGAGGCTAAGGCGGCCCCTGGGTCTAGTAACCCACCGATGTCTCCCGAGCTGCAGAGACTAAGGTCCGAGAGAAGGGGAGACCTGAGTACTCACAGGAGGAGTGCTCAGTTTCGGGCGAAACAGGGAGGTCAGTCGCCAGGGGATCAGGACCGGCCGCTACCCTGACAAAGATAAAAGGCTGTCAGACTCCGCCTCAGGTTGTGGGAACAACATTGCTATATGCTAGATCCTGCCTAAGATCCTGTATCTGTCCTTGCCTGGTTTCCTGCCTTATGTCCTGCCAGTGTGGTGTAGTGGTTAAGAGCGGTAGTCTCGTAATCTGGTGAACCGGGTTTGCGTCTCCGCTCCTCCACATGCAGCTGCTGGGTGACCTTAGGCTAGTCACACTTCTCTGAAGTCTCTCAGCCCCACTCACCTCACAGAGTGTTTGTTGTGGGGGAGGAAGGGAAAGGAGAATGTTAGCCGCTTTGAGACTCCTTAAGGGGAGTGAAAGGCGGGATATCAAATCCAAACTCTTCTTCTTCTTGGCCCTGTCAGACTGACTCCCAGCAGAACCTTCAGATTGTGGACCGGACCTGGACCGTGTTTCACAGGTTACCCCTGGGCCCAGCACAGCTATGAAGTTTAGGGCCCAAAATCACAAGAAAGGAGATTCCAGCTAGACATCAGGAAGAACTTTCTGATAGTAAGAGCTGATTGACAGCAGAACGGACTCCCTTGGGAGGTTGTGGACTCCCCTTTATGGAGGTTTTAAAGTAGAGGTTGGATGGCCATGGATGCTTTAGCTGGGATTCCTGCAGGGCGTTGGATTACCTGACCCTCAGAATTTCCCTTCCAGCTCTACAGTTCTATGATTCTAAGTAGTATCATAGCGCTTCAATTGTCTGGTATGATGTGACCTAAGGATAAGGCGAACTGTGCTTTTTGTTTGTGATGTTTGGCAGCATTGTGATGGGGGAAGTAAGGGTTAAGCCTTCCCCCCCAATGCACATTGCCACCCCAGTGAAATTCGCCCCCTCCGTGCTTACGACTGGATTTTTAAAAATTCAGAGTACGTTGCACATTTAATGTAATCTGCCGTTTGACCCTTAAATGAACAAGATAAGGGTCCACATTCTGTTGATTACAGTGGGATTTGAGTGTGCTTAGGCTCAGGCCAGGTTTTATTTGCCAACAATATAATTATGCCTGATAGCACAGCTATCTTTGTGATGCTGTAAAATCTCATCCCTCCACTCTGTACTGTCACTGCATGGCCACTGGAAGTGAAAGCAGTTTTTTTTTTTTTTAAGCGCACGAGTTCTGCAAGGGGTGGCGGTTGGGGAGGTCCCCTTTAACGAAAGTGGAGAATCTGGCACGATAACGAACGACGAAACCAAAGGCAAGCTTGGTCTACTGTATATGCTTGTCTAAACCAGCATGAAAGGAACCTGTGCTCCCATCTGGAAAAACCGTTCTTCTTATCTGTAAATGTCATCCAGCTCATAAACTCAGTATTTAGCCAAATAAGGCAATTCCCAAAGCAGCAGCAGCTTTGCTTAGAAGTAGAAAGAATTTTTTTTTTTAAAGCTCTCTCATTACCAAAGCTGAGCTTTCTTAAATAGGGATGGATAAATCTGTCAGATTCAGTTTTCTCATTTTCTCAGTGTTCATTTCAGTTCACCACATTTGTGATTTTTTTTTTAAAGGCTTAACAAATTTTCACCAGCATTTTAGAAGTGTTTCTCCCACTATGCATATTTCCCCTCCCCAATTCCCAGAATGGTTAAACCATCAATCCCTCATCACAGAGAACTCTGAGAATTGCAGCTCTGGGAAAGGAATAGGGGGTCTCCTAACAATTCTCAGAACCCGTAGCAAACTACAGCTCCCAGAATTCTTTGGGGAAGCTATAATCATTTAAAGTGGTATCATAGTGCTTTAAATATTTGGTGCGAATCAGGGTGGATTTGATTTAAATCAAATTGATTTAAATCACAATTTAAATCACCAGTAAGACTTGAATTAAATCACTAGTCAGTAAGACTTGATTTAAATCATTTTACAGAAAGGTTCAACCTTGCTGGCATCCTCTTAATATTTACACCCTGATGAAGGTTTCATTTTTAGAATAAGAAATTTTCAAAGTAGTTTTTACAGTTATATCAAAAATCATTGATTTAATTATACAGTGGTACCTCGGGTTACAGACGCTTCAGGTTACAAACGCTTCAGGTTACAGACTCCCCTAACCCAGAAATAGTACTAGTACCTTGGGTTAAGAACTTTGCTTCAGGATGAGAACAGAAATTGTACGGTGGTGGCGGGAGGCCCCATTGTCATTGTCCCATACTGAACAACGAAATTGAAAATCTACATCAGACATTCAGAAACCAACAAGCCTGTTATCCCAGCCTGGTTAACCCCTTAAAAACTCTTGTAGCCCCTTAATTAAATACAATATACTCCCATAGAGACTACCTTACACTGCGTTTCAAACCAAAATCGCATTTGAATAGAAACTGTTTCTCAGGCGGCTTCCAATTTTGAATTCCCCACAATGCCTCAGGGCTCCTGGCGCTTCTCATACCCAGCCACTGCCATCAGGGGAGCCTGAATACAGAGGACGACAATTAGTCTGAGAGATGCATACACTGTCATCACTTAACAGAGAAGAGCAACTAATCAGCACAGTCTCTTCAGTGTGGGTTGGTTCCAAGCTTTGTCATGCTTAGAGGTGGCCCATTAAAACCTGTGGGACTTAAATTAACATCGACTAACGTAAGTCTTGTTTACAGGTTAACTCTAAGCAGGTCTAAGTTTGGATCCAACCAAGGTATCGTTGTCCCATTCATGTTGATTCTGAAGTAAGTCCCAGTGGCCACAGTGGGGATCATTCCCCAGTACATGTGTCTGGGATTGCCATTTGAAAACGTTTATACACACCTGGTCTTCAATTGAAAAACATAAGATATAGTCCAAAAGGGAGTATACACAATCCAGAGAGACTACCTGGTGTTTAACTCCAATATTATTTCTGGCAAAAAGGAAACATATTTTGTAGACTGGCATCTGAGCATCAGTAAAGGCATCAGTCAAGGGGGAATTTATCCATTTTCATCCAGCAGCAATATGAGTAAATCGCTCTTCAGATTTTGGACTGTGCTGATTTTAGTTCATAGTAGTTTTGTGTGTGTGCGCACGTGTGCTTTAAAAGGCTACAGTTCTACACACAGTTACTTGACAGTAAGCCCCATTGAACTAAGTGGGATTTACTTCTGTGTAGCACTGTAAACACCGGGACTTGGGTGGCACTGTGGTGTAAACCACTGAGCCTTGGGCTTGCCAATCAGCAGGTCGGTGGTTCGAATCCCTGAGAGGGGGTGAGCTCCCATTGTTCGGTCCTAGCTCCTGCCAACCTAGCAGTTCAAAAGCACATCAAAGAGAAAGTAGATAAATAGGTATTGCTCTGGCGGGAAGGTAAACAGCGTTTCGTGTGCTGCTCTGGTTTTGCCAGAAGTGGCTTAGTCATGCTGGCCACATGACCTGGAAAAACTCTTCTGCGGACAAACGTCGGCTCCCTCGGCCAGTAAAGCGAGATGAGCGCTGCAACCCCAGAGTTGTTCGCAACTGGAATTAACTGTCAGGGGTCCTTTACCTTTACCTTTTCAGCACTGTAAATGTTTTGCTGTAACTTTGCTTTTGTACTATAAATGGCCCCAGGGATTTCTTTAAAAGATGGGATATACATTCCTATAATTAATAAGCAAACGAGCAATATACATCTGTCTGATTCATTCATCCCTGAGACTGTTGTTTCCTACTGCAGAATATTGGTTACACAGATTCCACTTTCCCCCCTTTTAACAGCTTGTACATAACATCTCCATCACTTTCCTCATTAAGATTATATCTCTTTAAAAAAACAACAGCAACCAGCTCTGGTTTGTCTTCTGGCACCCAGCTGCTGCTTCTACAGAAACTGTATTTGTTGTGTCCTCCCCAGAGGGGAATAACTGGAATATTTCTGGTTTGCTAAAGATGACCAGTTAGAGGAAGATAACATGAATGGGCAAAAGTTGAAGAGCTGCGCTTGTTGTTTTATCTGAAGTGACTCATTCATCCTTCACCCTGATTGCAGATACCTTCAAAGGGACTGATTGCATTTAGATGATCTCCAAACCTCAGAATAATAACCAGACGATGGATGCCTCATGCTGACTCCAGAGTAAAGCACTCAGACCACACAGTCATCTTTCATGATTCCAAACTGAACTGGTTTAACTCAGAGAGACCCCAAATCCTCTCTCCAAATTTCAGAGTATTGATTGTTGTGTGTTTATTGCTATGCATAAAGTAGTACCAACCATCCTTGATTATTAAGGCCATTGACTGATTAAAGAATTTGTTAAAAACGTGGCACATTAATATGCACAGAGCATCTCTGAGAGGCTTCAAAGCACTTCACATATATAGTAATTGCTTACTAAGACATGATCTTACCAAAGGCAGTAGGCTATTGCTTCCCTTGCAAGCCCCAGGCCCCAGACGAAAAGTAGAGACACACACCCTCCTTTATGGATGTGCTTTTTCATTTTATTTTGAAACACATGTAAATCACTGAATCCCAAAGCTCTAAGCAGTGTACATAACAAAGTTAATTGAGCAAACATAGCTAAAATCCAAAAATAATTATAAAACTGAAATAATTATCAATAAAACATAGATAAAACCAGTATAACTTCTTTTTTCTAACCAAGCTTAGATAACTAAATTTGATACCTAGCTAGGCTGAGGCCATTGTTTTATCCAGGATGACCCAGGGAAATAAAACTAGAAGCAGAGCTCCTTTCTCTACTTCTAATTCAACATACTCAGTTTGCTCTGTGAATTGAAGAAGGTCCCATATTAGGCTTTCCTGTGTGGTGGCTCCTGTATCTTGGAATCATTTTCCAAGATATGAGGACAATGCATTAATATCATTAGAAGGCAGTACAATACTTTTCTTTTTAAAACAGCATTTGCTGCAACAGACTTGTGTTTAAGAATGCTTCTATTTATATATTTTTCATAATGCATTCCCAAAAATATTTCAGAACAAAAATGACATACTAAGGAAAATACCATTGTTCACACATTGTCTTCATAATTCAATAAGCTGAGTTTTTTTAAAACTCAAAACCAATTATTTCCAAGCGATATTCATGTCTGCAGTCATTCAAAAACATATTTTAATGAACATTCAGAATTTAATAATTCAGTGATGTTAGCAGTCCTGTTTCAGTTTAGAAAATAACATTTTGAAATCAGGTTTTTGTCTCTAGCCACAATGTGTAGAAACTTATTTATGTTCTATATTTTAAAATCACACTAAGCCACAGTTTAGCATTACGTGCTGAACCCTGTCCAGGAGCTTAACTGTGATGTGCTTACTGCCCCAAACCATGACATCAAGCTAGAATTTGCTGTTGACTTATGGTACTTGGTTTCTTTTAACTATGGCTTGGAGTTATGCATGAAACCCCTCCACGCTTCCTTAACCATGGTTTGTTTGCCACCCCACCAAGCTACAAAGGTGTAATGGAAGAGCATCTGGAAAACCACCCAAATTTTGGAGGAACTCACCATGGTTTGCATCCTGATGAATAGAGAGATAGACATGCAAGCTGGGGTTGAAGTGGGCCACTTTCATGCAGTGAACGAGATCAGCAGAGTGGGATAGCTGTGGACAACACACCTGTGTTTATGGAAAATAGAAGCACAACTGCGCCACCTATTCCCTTTCCTTGGCCACACCTTGGAAGTGAGAAGGAAAGCATTACTGCATGGGTAGGGAAACTAAGGCCCGAGGGCCGGATCCAGCCCAATTGCCTTCTAAATCTGGCCTGCGAAGAGTCCAGGAATCAGCCTGTTTTTACATGAGTAGACTGTGTCCTTTTATTTAAAATGCATTTCTGGGTTATTTGTGGGGCCTGCCTAGTGTTTTTACATGAGTAGAAGGTGTCCTTTTATTTAAAATGCATCTCTGGGTTATTTGTGGGGCATAGGAATTCGTTCATTTTTCTCTCTCTTCAAAATATAGTTCGGCCCACCACACGGTCTGAGGGACAGTGGACTGGCCCCCTGCTGAAAAAGTTTGTTGACCCCTGCATAACTGTGTCACCACCTCTGGGACCCTAGAGCTCCAGGTGGATGAGTCAGCTTGGCCCCAGAGGTGACCTCTATCCCATCCCTGTACCCCAGAGTTTAGAGAGTGAACCTTAAGCCAGCCTGTCACCTTAAAAGGTACCCAAAGAGCATCACCAGGCTGTGGTCCTTCTTCCACCTGAACTGCCAAACTGACCAAATTGAGCCAGATTAACAACACAGCAGATCATCACCCGCCCCCAAACATCCCACTATTCAGTGTTAAGTAGGCAAAAACCCCAACCCATGATCCAAAATGCAGATAGCTTGAAATTCCTACTCAGCCCTCTGTGTTTCACACTGGGAGATAGGGAAGGTGGGTGGGTGCTGCCACTGGAGAAGAGGCAAACAGGGGAGGTGGCTGCCCCTTAAATACGACACTAAAGTCTGCCCTCCCCCACCTTGTGCCACCTTCAAATGTGCCAATCTGCTGATTGGCACTTTGTCTCTTATGTGCCCTGCCAGCCGGTACCACCACAGACCATTGGCAGTATGGGATTTTTTAATTATCTGGGCAACAACTTGTGCTTAAAGTCATGGTTTGTTAAACCAGACATGACTTAAACAAACCATAGATTGCAAACCCTCCAAGAGCCCCTATTTTCCAGGGACGTCCCTGATTTAGAGAAGCTTCTGATTTGATCAGTTTCTGATTTGATCCTGGAATGGCCAACTTTTCCTTAGGACATTCCTATTTTCACTGGAGAAATGTTGGAGGGAATGGAGTTATCCGACCCCTGAGCCATCTGAAGGCAATCCTGTATAGGGAAGTTTAATGTTTTATTATGTTATTATATATATTGGAAGCTGCCCAGAGTGGCTGGGGCAACCCAGTAAGATGTGTGGAGTATAAATAGTAAAATTGGAATGGGACGTCCCTATTTCCATTGGAGAAATGTTGGAGGGTATGAGATTGGCATTATGCATAAACCAAGCCTATGCCTAATTTTGAGCAAGGTAACTGAGGAGTGTGCTATATGTGCACAGCCATCCTTATCTGAACCATGATTGGCACACTGGGGTAGAGGAGGGGCAGCAAGTGGCATCTGGTGTTGAAATTTGCCAACCAAAAGTCGGAAGGAGCAGCTCTCCAATTTGCTTGTTGTTAATACAAGTGGGAATTGTTAAGTTTGAGTGGATGAATGCTGATTATAGCTTGAACTTTTTTAAAGCATCTTGACCCAAAGTGCAAGTTTATCAGCCATTCATTTGAATTACTTCCACTTGTGTCAGCACTATTCCAAAAAAACAAATCAATGAAGGCTTCTCCCAGAAGTATGGGGGAGGGGTGGAGAGGGGGAGGGAACAGAGCCTTGTCATCTCTTGCTCCCAAATGGACTAAATTAATTAAGCTACTGGAGCAAAATCTATGATAGGAAACTGTTGCTTCTGATAGCTTTGACATCAACATAGATTTGAATGGCCAAATAGGACCAAGCAAAAAGACCTGCTTAATTTTATTATGAATGTATTTTGGTCCAATCCTTTCAATGGGTGAAAATGATTTCGATGCACTCTGCTTTCCTGAGGAACACACACACACACACACACACACACACACACACACACACACACAATTGCCATTTTACCATGAAGGCTTGAGTCATTGTTCCCGGAAGCCTGACCTGAAAAAGAAGGGGTCATCTGCAAATGGTGTTAAATGTGTCGGCAGACTGATTCGCTGTGACGGGATATGCTTCTCGCCACTCCAACCTCCCCACCCCCCAGTCATCTTTGCCTTCTTTCATGGCCTACATATGATACATTGTTTGGTTTACAAAGAGGGAGGAAATTTCTCCAGGCCAAGATCATGACTGTCAATGGTGGTGAAAAGTTCATTCATCTCATGGTGAAGGAATGCTGGGATGCTCCATTACCTGGAAGCAACAATTAAGGTGAACAGAGGAGTAAATCAAACCTTGCCTTTGAAATTACAGAACTTGGGCATAGTCTCTGGCCAAAGCTTTAAAATTCTGCTGATTTGGATGAAAAAGGTTAAGCACATGGAGAACTGCTTTAAACTGCATGATTCGCACATGAGGGGGTTGCGGGCTGTACAGTGGTACCTCGGGTTACATACGCTTCAGGTTACATACGCTTCAGGTTACACACTCCACTAACTCAGAAATAGTGCTTCAGGTTAAGAACTTTGCTTCAGGATAAGAACAGAAATCGGGCTGTGGCGGCGTGGCGGCAGCAGGAGGCCCCCATTAGCTAAAGTGTTGCTTCAGGTTAAGAACAGTTTCAGGTTAAGAATGGACCTCCGGAATGAATTAAGTACTTAACCCAAGGTACCGCTGTACCACCAACACCCACTGCTGAAGCACACATTGACCACATGCCATGCCATATTCAGGCTCCTCCATGTGAAGGGGAATTCTGAATTGTCTACACTGGAGATAGAACTTGAGACCTTCTGCATACTTTTTACAGAGTCCACCACTATTTCTCTTTTCCCAAGCTTTCTCCTGTACTGGAGAAATGGGACTTACAAGTGCTTAGCGTTGCCTGGAACATGCTCCCCTATTTAAATTTTGTAGCCCATGCAAAGCATTTGGAGATTCATGCAAAGTATTTATGGATTTGCACTCAGAATATAAACCTACTTTGTTTCTGTATTGATGCCTTCTTTTTCCAGACAATTTGTCTGGCCCCGCATACGCTTTGCTGCCTTCTTAAAGGGGTGTTCGAAAGTCTGATTGACACGCCTACACCCTCCCAGGTCCATGCCTAGGCTATTGTACAGTTAAGAAAAGAAGATCCTGCTGACCAGGTTAATGACCCATCTAGTCCAGGTCAACCAGATGCCCATCGGAAGCCCATGCATTAACACTTTCCTCTTTATGATCCCCAGCCACTGCTATTCAGAGGAACACTGCGTCCAACAACTGATAATCTTGAATTAGTCTGATTCTCTTTGAAAGCTGCCCAAGTTGGGAGACACCACTACATCAAATTACCCACTATGCTCCTGGCAGAGAATCCATAATGCTCCATTGACATAATAACGATTGGGCTCATCTGCAAAAGCTCCAAATTTTCAAGTTTCCAAGAGAATCCCCAAGTGGGCATTCTTTCATCAAGGGATACTGTAGCTCTTCATTTCCTTTTGCTGGGACATTCCCAAAGTCATCTCTGGCTTTTAAGAGTGATGGTGATTATCCGTAAGGATCAATATTTCCTGCCCAATAGACTCTTATTAACCCTCTGGTGTCCTTTGCAAACTCTTCCCATTTTTATTTGGGGATCAAGGTTTAATGGGAAATGTCCATTAGGCTTCTGTGTCTCCACATTGCAAGAGCCTGGAAGTGTTACATTTCTATCCATAACTGTGAACTAATGTCAGGGTTGCTCTGCCTGCATGAGCAGGAAAAATGGAATTACCCAATAAATGTGTGGACAGGGGAAACATCCATAAGAATATAACCAAACTCTGTCCATTCTGTAATTTATTTTTTTATCCTTCTCTGATGAACTAAATAAGTCTATTGGCCTATTTCTGCCATCTCTAGGCATTTCATCAGCCACTAGTGTTGTGTTGTTGTTGTTGTTTACTTTTTATTTATTTAATTGTTGCTGTTTTAAATTACTACAACCTGTCATGGTGGAGGCTCCCATAGATGGAAGGATGGCAATATATAAGGTATCATTTGCAAATTAAAAGGAAAAGAAAACCAACTCCTGGATCACAGCTAGTTCCGCAGTGACATCACCAGCAATTGGTTGTGCCCTGCTGACTGTGACCCTAAGACAGCCCCATTGCTAAGACTTTACAGCAGAGCTGCTTCACTGCGCTCGGAGCTCCCTTGCTCAAAAGGCTTTGCTGTGTCTGTTAACCTTTATTTACCACATGCCCTGTAATGCCTTCTTTCAGGCTGGCTTTGTGAGACGCTCCTGGAAGCCACTGGAGTCTTTGTAAATCTGCTTGTTTAGGAATGTTGAGGCAAATCTTCAAGAGAATTGCAAATCCAATTGCAATTAGTGTAAATGACAGACTTAATTTGCAATGTCTCAGCAAAGTCAACGGGAAAACAGGCCAGCCGGCAATGCAAATGAAATCACAAGGCACATTGTTTGGATTGACAAACCAGCAGCACAATCTCAAGACCTGCTGCTCCAGCAAGCAAAATGAAATATTGCTGTGAGCTGGGTTGTCTGATTAGCATGAATGTGTCTATCATTTGGCATAAGCCTGCGGTGGGTAGCCCTTTTCATCCTGAGAATCATGTTCCCTCTGATTCCAATGGTCAGCCAGGCTGGGCAGAGTCAGTCCATTCCGTATTGCAAGGGGTCCCTTCCACCTCTACAATTCTGTGTTTCTAGGGCCTGAAGGTACTGGGAGCCACTGGGAGCCCATTGGGGTTTTACCAATACATTCATTTCCTTTCTAATACATATTCATTGCATGCAGCAATGTTTCCGTTCCACTGCAGTTTGGCTTCTGACAAAACAACATTATTTGGCTCACTGCTGTGTTGGAATGTGATGCAATTATGTTACCATTACATTGTGTTATTCCGCAGTGATCATTTTGGTGCAAAGGCAATTCATTTCAAAGCAAGGGAAACACAATGCAAATGCAGGGGGAAGTTGCTATCAATTGCATATACAGTCATACCTCGTTAAGTTTGCTTCATGTTACGTTCTTTCAGGTTACATCCTGCAGTGACCCGGAAGTACCGGAAAGGGTTACTTCCAGGTTTCGCTGCTCATGCATGCGCAGAAGTGCAAAATAATATCATGCGCAGAAATGCCGAATCACAACCCACGCGTGCCCAGACACGCTGCTGTGGGTTGCACTCTTTTCATGTTACGAATGGGCCTCTGGAACGGATCCTGCCTATAACTATCCACTGGCCTGCCTATAACGACATTCAGACAAGTGAATATCATTATCAGTCACGATTGCTCATTGCTCAGTAGTTCAGGAATGTTCTGTGAGCCTTTTCCAAGTGAAGAGCAGGCTAAACATGCTAATGTTAAATAATAACAACAACAATACTACTAATAATAATAAAAAATCATTGTTAGAGTTCACCCTAACAAAAAAAATGAAGCGGCAGATGCAAGGATGAATAGTACAGTCTTTAAAAATGCAGCAAATTTTAGGAGGGCATAGCAGAGAAATTGTGCATCGGTGCCTGTGCTAAATTTCCAAACACCGAGTTAAGCCTGCAACATCTTTTTCCTTTCATTGGTGTGTTTGACTTTGAGGTTGGCGGCTGCTCTGTAGATCTGCGAGACTGTGACTCGCTGCTATATTAAAAAGGCTCCGGGGCACATTCTCTTGCACAAAGAGTGTAAAATATGCTCATTGAGAAAGGGGAGGAACCAATTGGCTAATGTGTATAGAGCTAGAGAGAGGGGCATAATTCACCATGTAGCCTGCCCTAATTGATGACGGGAGGACGGCAAACGTGATCTGATAGCAGCAGAGGATGGGAGCACGCTGAGTTACTTAATGGCTACAGGCCATCGCCTGATCATAATGAAGAGACTAATAAAAAGATAATTAATGATGTGCTTGGGATTTTTATTTATTCGCTGTAGCAGCAGTTAAGAAGGAACCCTGACAAAGGACCAGCACAGGAATGTTCTGCATAAAGCTGCCCAGTGATGATTCATGCATCGGCCACGATCGTTCATGCATTGGTAACCTCAAGTCTTGATTGTTGCAATGTGCTCTGTGCAGGGCTGGGCTGGAGCGTGCAGCTGGTGCAGGGTGCTGTGGCTAGACTGTTAATGGGGACAGGACAGCACCAGCCCATAACTCTCCTGCTCAAAAGCTTGCACTGGCTACCCGTACGCTACTAGGCCAGGTTCAAGGTTTCTGTATTAATTTGCAAGGTCCAGGATACCTCAGGGACTGTCTGATCCCTTATATCCTGGCTCCATCGCTGATGTCTTTGGGGGAACCAGTATTAGTTGCCCCCCATGACTTGAATTCACACCTCATAATAGCAACTGGGAGTCATGCATTCAGGATTGTGGGTCCAATTTTTTGTGGAACTCACTTCCAGGTGGGGTCAGGCAGGCTCCCTCTCAGCTGAACTTCTACCAATTTCTGAACACTGTTTTTGGTTTTGTTTTTAAAATACAATAAAAATAAAAGAAATCCCAGCACACTTTAGAATTGAGTTCTGATTGTATTGTTTTAAATCACTTTTATCTTATTGTGTTGGGTCTCCTGTGTGCTACTTAGAGACAGAGGTGATTAAATGCCATACAAATGGTTGCAACAAAAGTAATAATTGAAGATGTTCAAAATAAAAGTTCTGCCTGAACAAAAGAATGGCAAATTTGGCAGCTGGCTATTCCCCTGGGGAGGGTGAAAGACACTGGAATTGAAAATGGATGAGGATATTGTATGGATCATCTCCAGGTAGTAAAAAACCGGGTCCCCATTTTCTTATTTCCATGTGTCTCCTCCCATTTTTGCCATGGGATCAATGCGTCATGGATATAGTCCCATGGCAGAGAATTGATTTGTTGACCTCAGTGTCCCTGACTGATTTATATTGTCTGTGAGGCCCATTCACACTTGATACATGTTGGGTTAGGCTGCCATTAAGCTTACAGGGTGACCTTGTATCATTGGTCACCATCTTTACCCATATCCTGTGGGGGCAACTGCATATGCTGCTCTGAGCTCCTTGGGGTGAAGGAGGGATAAACATCCAATAACATAAATGGAAGGTGTTCTTCCCCTGTGATTTTATCCTTCTCACTTGGGCCCTAAAGCAGTCCAATCATGATTATCATTATCGCCTCTTCCATAAACTGGTTCCAAAGCCACTTTGGGCTATGGTAGTCAGATCTGTTACTCTCCAGTTTAGACAATCTCTTTCTCGCCACCCCCATCTCCCCCATACAACTGCAATTGAATTCACTTGGCTACAAGCCTCGTTAAAAAAGATGTGTATCAAAACCATCCTACTAGTAAATCCCTCATTTGCTTAGATCTCTCCAAGATCAATTGTGTAGCTTTCAAATAGGAGTGAATATTAAAGAGCTGATATCTCAGAGCCTGCAAAAGGCTAGACTAGCTTACCAGCACACTTCAAAGATTTAGCCACCTTAAGCTTCTGTAAGAGAAGTTATTCCTCCCCATCGCCTTACACCGCCACAGGTCTTGCATACATAAGCACACTATGCTAAGAGGAGATAAAGCAGCGTGGTGTTGGCAGCGCTCGTGGAGGTCAATCTGACAGCGGCAAAGTAAATATACGGATGAGAGGGTTGTTGTTTCCCATGTATGTCTCCCCCAGAGATGTAGTTGAAGCATGCTAACTCAGGGGTGGAGACCTATGACCCTGGAGATGGACTCCAACTCCCATCATCCCTGACCATTGGCCATGCTCCCTGGAGCTCATGGGAGCTGGAGTCCAGCAACATCTCAAGGTCTTTGGGCTACAGGGGTTAACTAAACATGAAAGGGCACAGGGGACCCCGGTATCTGCCCTCTGGTATCATTCCTTCCTTCCTCCATTTGGTGACAGGTGAGCATGTGAATTAGTGAGCACCTGCTGGCTCCCACACACCCATTTTCCACGAGGCTCCTCACACCTGAAGTTCACTCTCTAACCTTACGGGAGAGACTGGAATAGCATTGAGGGCAGAGCTAGTACGCTCATCCCTTTGCCCGTCCCACATCTCTTGACTTAAAGCCCTAATCAGAATGTCTGAGAAGGGCTAGGATTGGCAGATAGGTTGCATAGGAAGGTAAATTAGGAAACTGCAAGTCACCTGAGTTTTCTTGCTGTGGGATTTATTTATTTTAAGGAAGAATCAATACATAAATAAACCATCAAATGATAACTAATGTGCATTCATTTCTGAATCAGCCATTATGGCTGAACAAAACATTGAGGAAAGGTTAATGGTACTGAACTGTAACACTGCCATAACTTTCAGTTATGAAATCTCAAGCAAATTCAATGACCACACAAAAACACATTAAAAAAACCTCTTCCTGTGGAAAGCTAGCACATCGGAGGGAAGGGTTCTTCTAACCTAGTTTTCTCCTTGGCAAATTAGTTTTCTAAGTGTTGGGAGAGCTTTTCATGGAAGAAGGTAAAAAAAATGACACCCCTTCCATTGTGAAATAATACAAACCAAGGAAGGCAGTATTCTGCAGTTTTTCTGAACAAGCAGATCATTTTTTATTGTGTGCTGCAATGATCAGCAAAGAAAGCATTGGTAAATGTTTGTTACTGTTCTGCTGAACCCTAACTTTTTTAATTTCAGAGGTCATTTTACATCAGTGCTTACATCAAGAGATCAACAGCAAAGTTCACCTCAGCCCACAAAACCTCTTGATAATGAGTGCTGCCATCATCTAAATGAAAATGCCCATTATATACCTAAAGGCATGAAATTCTCTGGTGTGATGAATAAAACCATGTCGAGGGCACTGCTTGAGTCCCTGTGTTTAGATTTGCAGCAGTGTTGTTTTTCCAAGGCAAAGGGGCTAATGGGGAACATTGCATAATGCCAGTTCAGGAACTGACATCGGACTCAGCCAAGAACATTCTTTAGATAAAAGCATCAGAAAGCGTTCTTAATATTTTCATTTGTATTTCAGAAATGAAGTTCTTCGTCAGGGCGCAAGCCAATTTCCAGAGTCAACCAAGCACAGCAGGAGATACAAGCCAACCCTTCTAGTATTTGAGCGATCTCATTAGAAGAAGAAGAAATTCTTTTTAAAAAGAATAAAGAATAAAGAGGGGCTTAAGAGAATTGAGCAATCTAAAGAAGAATCACATTGATGGGGGAAAGTGTGAAGAGTAAAGACAGAGAACTAACCTGTTGGGTTGCATCCTACTCAGAGTAGACCCACTGGCATAAATAGACATCCGTTAGTCATGCCAATTGATTTCAGTGGGCCTGTTCTGGTCAGGTCTAGTATTGGATGCAACCCATTGTTCATCAGTTGCTGGGATCAGCTGATATATATGCGCAAAGGAGCAAACACCAAATGTCCCAGGCAGAACTTCCACATCAGCAGAAACTGCAATGCTTTTCAGTGGCACATATTTCACATTTGCCTGTGAGTTGTCACAGAGATTTTAGGAGCTGCGAGGTGGAGATGGCACACAAGTTCAGCTCCCAACGTGTTAGACGGTATCAGAGCAGATGGTGAGGCTGAGCCAACTTCTGAAGAAGCTGTTTACAGTGGTACCTCGGGTTAAGAACTTAATTCGTTCCAGAGGTCCGTTCTTAACCTGAAACTGTTCTTAACCTGAAGTACCACTTTAGCTAATGGGGCCTCCCGCTGCCATTGTGTTGCCAGAGCACGATTTCTGTTCTCATCCTGAAGCAAAGTTCTTAACCCGAGGTACTATTTGTGGGTTAATGGAGTCTGTAACCTGAAGCGTCTGTAACCTGAAGCGTAAGGTACCACTGTACTTCAACAGGATTGTGGTGGTGTGGCAGTGGTTTCAACGATACAGTTGCTGCAACAGGATGTCAGATTGAAGGGGGCGGTCCAATCAGTGCACCCTAGAGAACAGGAAGCTGGGAGAGATGAGCCATTTGCCTGATTCAGCAGGTTCCCCTTCTGTTCTTCTGTTTTCATCATTTTGCTGCTTGCCTGGAGTTGCAAAAAAACAAAACGAAGGCTGACGATATTGTGACAGGTACGTTTGTCACTCACCAGGAATATATAATAGCTGCAGGGCCGGCCCACTCATGAGATATAGTGAGACAGTTGCCTCAGGCAGCAGGTTGGGGAAGAGTCGGGAAGCGCAGCAGATCTGTGCCCTGAGGAGCACGCTACATGGCTTGCTATCTCCATTGCTGCTGCTCAGGCCTCTTTTTTTCTTCCCCATCTCCAAAGAGGAGGGAGGCTTTGGTAACTTTGGTGGGTTACGGTGGGGACGTGGTTTGGGCAGGCGGTGGCAGCTTCAGTCAGCAGCAGCTAGTGTAAAAACATGATATCAGTTTAGGAAGTGAAGAAGTAAAAGAAAAAGTTACCTTAGGACAGGCATCCCCAAACTTGGCCCTCCAGATGTTTTGGGACTACAATTCCCATCATCCCTGACTACTGGTCCTGTGTGCTATGGATGATGGGAGTTGTAGTACCAAAACATCTGGAGGGCCAAGTTTGGGGATACCTGCCTTAGGAAGTGTTCCATAGCCCAACCTCTGTCCCAGGTGTGCTAAGCTGTCTGTTATAGTGAGTTCTTTGAAGTCTCGGTTGAACTGATGTTTGCTCATCAAAGCTCTCCGTGTTTGTGGGTTTGCATGGGCATTTTGAAAGCACCAAACTTTCCAGAACATTTTAAAGAAAAGAAACCCTCAAGCTGCTCATTTTCCCCCCTTGGTAGATTTTTAGAAAAGAATTTGTTGGGAAAGGACAGATTAATGGCTACCTGCCACTTCTAACAGCAAATTTTTACTTCATTCATTCCTAACTGTGGCGTTTTAGCCCTGAGACTGAGCTAATGGTTCATAGTCAGACACCAATTTATTTGACAAATACTCTCTCCCCCCGCCCCCCGCACGTGAACTTTTGGTGAACAATTTGCGATATTTTCTTTCTTTCGGTGAGGCTTCCATTACCTTTGATGGCTATCCCCTGAACAGTTGTGGATAAATAATTAAACGAAACACAGCCTTTCAAAATGTAGTAAAAAAAATCAAAAAATCATAGTGTCTCACACAGCTCTGACACTCACTAACCCCAGGGGATGCTATTTGAGCTAAGCATAGAATCTCACTGTTCAGCTGAATAGTGCATTCAGGGACATGTGCAGGTTGGAGTTAACAGCAACCTTGAAGACATAGGGGGCTATAATTTCCCAAGTTTGTAAGAGTCTCACTACGACTAGGGTTGCTTGAAGATTTTGATCTTTGCAAATTCTGATGCAAACTGACCTGATCTGACCCTCCTGAATGAGGATCAGAACATAACTAGTCCTTCATCACATTGCACACTTCTCCACACGTTGCAACACGGCTATTGACTCTTTAGAAATGCATATTTTGATATCATAATTATGTTTCGACTAGGGGCTACCACTCCTTCTTGCGCCTCCCTTCTTACCTCCCTGCACACCTGGCAAGCTCCTCCTTCCTTTACACCTCACTCACTCCCTTATTTCCCCTCCAGAGCTCATCACACCCCTCCTCTCACAATTTGCCTCCCCCTCCATAAAACGTCACTGCAGCTGCATTTAACAGAGTGGGGAGGCCCTTTACAGAATGGTTTGACAAACTGCGCTGTGTAGCTCCTCACCCCCCACTATAAAACTCACCTGGGTGACCTGCTACCCCCTCATCATGCTGTAGGTGGTGCGGCTGACTCTTGGTAGCCGCATGAACTGCTACGTGAAGACAACCTTACATTTTTATGTGTATAGGAAGAAATGCTTATTTCGAGAGGAATGCACATTTCTGGTGCATATTTCTTTTTCTTTTTCCAAAATGCAGATTAGTGTGTGCATGAGATGGAATGGATTTATGCATGAGCACATGAGATCCTTAAGGTATATTTTAAAACTGGTTTTTAATATTGTACTTTTATATTGTTGTAAAATGTCCTGGGACCTTACTATGAAGGGTGGGTAAGAAATCCATTAACAGCAATAATAATGTTCAATTAACAGCAATAATAATAATGCAATATATGGAGGAGGAGGGGAAACCAACTGTAAAATAGGTCCCAATTTAGTCCTTCATGAAATCATTTCAAGTCTTTGTTCATCTTAATTCAGGATGTGAGGATAATCAGAAAACCATAACATGTATTTGTATTGGCCATGCAGACCAAAAAAAGCCCCCTTTTTAAAGATCTTGCCTTTCATTCTCCCTTGCATACAGATCTGCAATATTATTAGCATTCAATAGATAAGCTGTGAGTCTCCAGCAGCCCACAACCATCATGCTTCTTTGGCAGGAAGTTAATGTTATCCATCAAAGGTGGCAGCACATAAAACTCGCTTGTGGAATTCTAACAAGAAGCTGGAGACTGTGGGCAGGAGGACTGGACTGCCCACATAGTCAATCAATATTTGCACACAAAAACAGTCCTGTGCTAAACCAGAGCAATTCATCTTTTGCTGAAAAAGCCTGTTGTCCTGACAATTATTATTATTATTATTTCTGCTTAACTGTCCTCCTCAGTTCCTTAGCTCTTCCTCGACACTTCTGTTAGCTGATACCATGCTGTATTCAGCCTGAACATCTGCAATCAGCAGCTGCCTGCAATGACAAAGGAAAAAGAACCAAATGATTCCTTGTTCATTGCCCTGAGATCAAAGGATAAGCATTAAAGGTACATTACTTTACCCTCTCTGTAGCTGATCCCTTATGGAAGTTTCCCATGCTGTAATACCTAGCTCTAGGAACATTGGAAACTGCCTTATACCAAGTCAAACCATTGGCCCATTTAGCTCAGCATTGTCTACACTGATTGGCAGTGGCTCTCCTGAATTTCAGACTGGGGAGTGTGTTTCTGCAGTTTTTGGGATGGCAAGCTGATTTTCTCTGAAATTTCTGCCTGTATTTTAGTTATGAGATGATGAGGTTTATATTGTTCCTTGCTTGTGCTCTTTAAAAAATAGGTTGCGTCCCTCCATTGCTTTCTGGCTGTACAGTCGTACCTTGGAAGTCGAACAGCTTAGTTCACAAACGTTTTGGCTCCCAAACATTGCAAACCCAGAAGTGACTGTTCCGGTTTGTGAACTATTTTTGGAAGCTGAACATCCAACAGAGCTTCCGTGGCTTCTGATTGGCTGCAGGAGCTTCTTGCAGCCAATCAGAAGCCATGCTTTGGTTTTTGAATGTTTTGGAAGTCGAACGGACTTCCGGAACGGATTCCATTTGACTTTCAAGGTGCGACTGTACTTCTTCCCTTGCCTCCACAGCTTGTGCTTGCAGTTCTTTTCTAGCTTCTGAGGCCCAACATCAACAACAACAACAACAAAAACAACAACAAATTTATTTGCGTGTCGAGGTCCCCAGGTCCACCCCAATAACTCACACATCACACAGAAATTTTTGTTTAAGATTTTTGGCATAATTTTGGCCACAACTTTATTAAAATACAAATTTGTGAGTGGTTGCTTAGGCATTGGTTGCGACTATCTGCCCCCACCATGGGGGACAGACTGACATTCCGCACAATGCGAAAGTCAGAATGGGGGAATACACTTGGGGGTTACGTGGAGCAGGGAACCTGCCCTCACCCCAAATGCAACCAGGAGCTCATTGCTATGGCCCGAGCCCCCTTGACAGAGTGGACAAGCAATAGTTAGCCCCCAATTCCTTTAACGGAATCCCTTGCAGCAGCAGCATTAGAGGGGCAGGCACAGCCAATTCATGCCCCTCAACCAACCAAACCATAAACCAATGCCTAACCGCGAACCTTACAAGTTGTGACGATTTGCTATCCAGTAGGCAAAAAACCAAATGGCCCCAGCCAATCAGCCAGATGGACAAATTCCTTCCAGGCCCCCGCTCCAAAGCAGACGACCCCATGACAGGCATAGCAAGGTCAAAGCGAACAACCCTATTCTAGGGAGGGAGGGACAGGCAATCCATTGCACGGGTGAAAAGAGGAAGCCCTAGCCTCGTGCAAGGAGTTTTACTATTTCTGGCTGTCAATCAATAAATGGCAACATTAACTTCTTCCCAACAACAAGGGAAGCCCCAATCGCATCAGTGGCCAACAATCAATTAGCCCGCCCACCAACTTTGGAGTGTCCTGGCAGCCCCCACCGCAACACGTGCTCTCCATGAAGGAGAACACGCTATGCCACCTATATAAGTTGTCCCAGCCACTCTGGGCGCCTTCCAGCAAATTAAAAAATTATAAAATCACATTAAAACATCACACATTAAAAACTTCCCTACACAGGGCCGCCTTAAAAAACAACAACTGTACAATTTTTAAAAACAAGGGCATATCTCACAACATGTTCCCTACCCGCGTTTGTGTACTTTAAAATGACTCTCGCTGCTTTCCGTAGTTTCCTAGTGTAATCACTTGATTTCCTTGGACACTGAAGGAAATGTGATGTGGCTGGAAAGCATTGGTGAGCCATGGGGTTCATTTTAAAAGTTGTGGTAAAGGTTGTGGTGGGGGAACACCTAACAGGGCCTGGGAGGAGAGGAGGAAAGGAAACAAAATGGCACCTCTCTTTCTTGCAGCTTGATTGGATGAGTGGAGTCCAGAGTACAGGTCAGCAGCCTTGTGTCTCATGCAAAGTCTGGATCTAACAATGAATTCGGGCTCATAAAGCTCTACCTTTGGCAGTCTTCATACAGAAGTGCCTCCAGTTATGGAGAAGGAGGTGCTGAGGAAAATTAAATTATTCCCTTAGTTTGGTGCTACACATTATTCATTCACTTGCTGTGTTTAATGAACCAATGCAAACAAGTGCAAGTACTGGCTCCTTGATGCTTCATTAGATCTGTCCCTAGCGGCCGCCTTGTCTGTCTGTTTGCCACCTGTCCATTTTTTTAAGGTTATGTTTCTTCAGCTCAGCCTAATTTTAAAGGCACACACACACAAAATGAGTCAACACATCCTGCTGTGTTTCTAAGGGCATGGGGCTCCAATCAAACAAGTTTCAAAGTTATTTTGGTGCTTCGTCAAGGCATCCACCTTAAGCTCCAGAAAGGATGGAAGAAATTGTGGCTCTCTAGATGTCATTGGGCATCAGGTCAGCCCCAGCTGGCATAAATGGTCAAGGATTATTTGTGGACCAATCACATCTGGAGGGCCTCAGGACTTCCACCTTGGAACTATAGGGTTCAATTCCCATTGGGAACTGGGAAACTGGCACGTTTCTTTTGAAGGAAATGCTCTAATATTTCATCACTGGGAAACTCCTGCCAGTCAAAGATGAGATTGCAAGGCTAGATGGAGCAATGATCTGCTTAGTGTATGGCAGCTTGCTATGTTTCTGCCTCCCACAGTTAAGTTTATTTTCCCTCTCAAACCATTGTTAATGCACTGGGATGGGTTCACTCGTAACACTAAACCATGGTTTGTTAGCTAAGGAATCAACACGGTCTGCGAAGAGTTTGAAGAGCCAGATGGAGAATCTTTCCTTCAGAAAACCTATTAATTGAGCATTCATTCTATTTTGCTTGCACAAAGTTTCCATAACGGTTAAATTATTTCTGGTCTTTATTGAGCATTTTATGCTGATTTGTTTGTCAGGCACTTACACAACAATGAGCATTCACCCTCCATTCCTTATGATTTGCTAAGAGGATGGGTTGCAGCTGGTGACATAGCATCCGGTTTGCCCAAGTCGCGGGTTTAATCCCCACTGGCATTTCCAGGTAGGACAGGGGAAATGTCCCATCTGAAACCCTGGACAGCCGCTGCCAGTCAGTGCAGACAGTATATGGCTACATGGACCAAGAGTCTGTCTCAGTATAAGGCAACTTCCTGTTAGCCATCCATGCACCACACACTCTTCAATGCATTTTTTCATCACTTTCCAAGCCACAAAAATGCATGATTGTTTTTTCCTCTCTTTTTAAGTAGATTTTGTTGTGCTAGGTAGGCAGAAGCTTTTGATCCACTTAACTGCACAGGCCTGAACTTCTGGTATGCAGTTTGAATTCATCCTGTGAAATCCTGACAGTCTAAAGGAATCTCTGTGCAGACATATGAAGCAACTCTGTATTTTCCTATTCAAGGCTTGCACTTCTGTTTCCTAGGTACTGAGCTTCCTACAGTCCAGGGCTGATGGTAAGGAAGGCACCAAGCGATAAAATCAGAACAATGGATATCTATATATATTCTGTATGTATATTTGCCTTTTGCCTTGGAATGCTTGGTTGTACTTTGAGATATGGCTCTCCCGCAGCCAATGTTTCCACTTTACACGAACTTGCGATGAAATCTCAAACAGCACATTTGTGATTCCCCCAATTTTATTGCCATGGCAACTGGTTGCTGTCACGCAGATAGAGCCAAGGAGCCGGTAGCAGTGGAGTGATACGATCAGCAATTTTACTCTGTCCACCGAATCCTGACCTGGCGAGAAGACTTCAGCACTGACAAGAGAGACCAGGGTGGGGAAAAAGAAGACACACAAAAAGATGCCTGGTGCTAATCAAAGCTACTTGTAAGAAAAGTGCAAATAATGAATGCCAATCATCAGGAGCTAATGAACAACTTGTTTGCTATGTTCTGCAGAATTGTAAAAAAAAAATTTTAAAATGCCATGCTTGAGGCAACAGTAATTTGCTAAAACAAAGCACTTTATTTTTTAGATTCAACTGATCAAAATTCACAGACAGGAGGAAGAGGGGGGAAGGGATTGCCAATCTGTGTGCTCCTGTGCTGTGCCAATCAACTGGCAAAGAGTTTTAGTTGATACCTATTGATGTTCTGTCCAGTCAAGGAGAAATTGCAATAATTTAGCAACAAGACTGGCACACCAGAACTCCCACCCCTCCATAGCTGTCAACTTTTCCCTTTTCTTGTGAGGAATCCTATTAGGAATAAAGGAATTTCCCTTAAAAAAGGGAAATGTTGACAGTTATGCACCCCTCAAATACCTTCCTAACACTGGCCCAAATCCAGTCAGATTTCCAGGTCTTGGTCATATCACTAGTATCAAACATGGGTGTGTGTGTGTGGGTGGGTGTGGGTGGGTGTGATCTGTCTATTTAAATGCATGCCCATTCCTGTGCACGCTGAAAAACAAATTATTCTATTTATCTTTTCATTTATATCCTACATGGTTTCCCCCTTCCCCATTTTATCATAGCCACAACCCTGTGGGGTAGATAAGGCAGAGAGGTCACACAGTGAGTTTCATGGCTGAATGGGGATTTGAACCCTGGTCTCTCAGGTACACTCGCTCTGAATAGGATGAAAATGCTGGTGTGTATCCACCTTCAGTGTCAGGAGTCCAGGTTCCCAGCTTGATAACAAAGTAAGCATAGTTAATTAAAAAGGACAATTTATTATCAAAACAAACAGATAGCTCTGGCCGGCTCTAACACAGCCTCCGACATCATCAATCAAGATGACCCTTCTGAAGACTCCTTCCAGTTTCTACAGAAGATAGAGAACTTTCATGTCTTATGTCTCTTGCTTTGTTTCCGGTCTAACAGCCCTCCCCTTAGGCAACTTTCAGGAGGGATTGGATCAGCTCCCCCCTCCCTTTATGGCAAACTACTTCCATCTCTGTTTGCTCCTGTTTGAACTTCCTGAGAGCTTTGACTGGGTTCCAGCCTGCTCTTAGTCATTCCCTTATCACCCAGCATTCTAAGGGACAGGGGAGTTGGCACTAGCTGCTGTTCATCCTGCATGAAAGTTAACTCTCTCTGTCCCTGGCTGTTCTTCCATAGGCTGCAAACCTTCACTGGGAGCTGGCTCATTCCTGACATTCAGCTTCCTAAATTCCTATGTTCATGTTATCCTGCCCTTCAGCCACAGAACTCAGGGGAAAAAACATGGCTCCGCTGCCAGCACCACCACCACCCTCATTGTGATGGCTGCTTGGCTTGAGTGGTGATTGAGGCCATGAGAAAGCCCACCTTGCCCCCTGGCACTGGAAATGCATATCCTACGGTCAGAGGCTGGGAGATAGATGGAATAGCCCACAGAAAACATGGTGGCTTGTTATTAGCCACACAGAGCTGTAGTGTCATTTGCCTCTCATTGCCACCAAATGTCCAGCATTGGTGAATTAACTCAATGGTTTGAGTGCCACCATTAAATTCCACCTAAAGCTAGGGTGTCCACATGTACTACTTTACAGAGGACAGTCCTCTGTTTGGAGACATTATTTCTGGAGCTGTCCAGTCCAAGTGAGAGGTAAAGATATAGGACCATCTATATTGAGAGAGCAGAGGCCTGGAAACTGACAATCTAGACTTGGCACCTGGATAACAGCGTGACCAGGCCCACAGGTCTCCTGGTTATATGCTTCCTCACTATAGGAATTACATTTCTATTCAAATTCTACTTTATATATCTCCCCTAAATTTGCATTTGTACATGTAAATCACACATGCAGATTTTCTACCTCCTCTTTGATGTCCCTATTTGGTGATGAGGAAGTGACCACTCTGCTTAAAGCCAAATTTGGAGGCCCCTTCCAGCGCAGGAGGTTGAATTTCAAGAAATAATTAGATGAAGTTTCACCAGTTTCCTTAGGTGGGTTGGAGGCCACTAATCCATAGCAAACCTTACTGGGTGGGTACAAATCTTGCAGAAAACCAATAGGCACAATTCAATTAACACACCTCCCAAGTAATTACAGGTTTGTTAGGTTTTTTTTTAAAAAAAAAGAAGAAGAAGCAATAACACAGCAAATTATTGGGGTGCATATTTCTCAGCCCTCCTCCGTGCTGAAATGTGTTTCATTGAAATGTGTTTCCAATGCCACTCTTAATTCACCAAGTTCAGCTGGGTGTAACACACAGGCATGTGACCTGACATTCTGTTGACTCTTAGATTAGCCCAATATCTGCAGCTTGCAACGTTACTCAATCACTAAGCCTTTCTTAAAGTGTTCTTGTGGTTTAAGCCCTGTGGCGGGAACCTAATGTTTTATAGAGTAACAGCCTTTCAGATATCAGATCTATTAAACTCTTAAGGCAGTCTCCAAAATCTGATAACAGCTATGCTATTGTGTTTCAACACAGTTAAATACTTATTGCTCTTTATACCCATATTTTGAGAGAGAGAGAGTTTGCTTGTTTTAAGGGTGTGGACTGAATTCACAATGAATTCAATCACATCCCAAATTTAAAGGTGAAGTGGAATGCCTCAGAGATGTTTTGAGCTTGCCAGAAGTGAAGGGGGAACTCTACAGGATGGCATAAGTCAAAAGAGGCACCACTGAAGTGCTTCACGGCACCTTGGTGATGTAGACATTTTTAAAAATTGCTGCAGGAAAGCAACTGCTGAAGTGAAAGTAAGTCTCTAAGCTTGCCATAATTCCAGATTGCTAGGATGGGATGCCAGGGAAAGAAAGAGCAAACACCAAAATAAGGAGAGAGGGAAATCCATTGTGACTATCCCATCAAGCTTGTAATCAGAGGGAACGATTTCACATGGAAAGCAAATTCTTTTTAGTTTTCTTTTCAACCACTCCTGCAATCAACTGTAAAGGTGTCTAGCACAAAAGAACTTGGACCTATCTGTCTGCAATTGGGCAGAATCTCCATCTCTCCCAGGTCTGCAATTCTGAGTTAAGTTGCTCACAAAACATTTGGGGAAATCAAGTGATTTCCACTCTACAACTGTAACTTCTGCTTTTGTGGAAGAAACTTCTGTAGCTATCTTCCTGAAACTTGGCACAATTCAGACCCTCAGAAGGGCAGATCTTGCTGGCAAATTTCATCCAGCTTTTCTCAAAAGGTAAAAAAAAAAAGTTATACAGTGGAACCTTGGTTCCCAAACCTAATCCGTTCTGGGAGTTTGTTCGATTCCCAAAATAGTTCAGGAACCAAGGCACAGCTTCTGATTAGCTGCAGCAGCTTCCTGCAGCCAATCAGAAGCTGTGGAAGCCACACCAACTGTTCAGCTTCCAAAGAACGTTCAAAAACCAGAACAATTAATCCCGGTTTTCATTCATTTTGGAGCCGGAAAGTTTGACTCCTAAGGCGTTCAGATGTAGATGATGGGGGGTAGGGTGGTGTTTTTTTTTTAAGGGAGCACATTTCTTTAGGTGTCCAACAGAGAAGGTCATGGACCTGTTCACATTTTTTTTTAATAGTCATAAAAAATGGTGTGGTGTGTGGCCTGGCCCATACACTAAGCTTTCACAACTGCAGCTTGGGATGTATTTCTGGCAGTGAAATATTTTCAAGTTCTAGCATATCCTTTGCCAACCACACTGGCCATTGGGCCTCCACAACAGGAAGAGTTTCAAAAGGCTTTATGGCTAGGCTGAGGCCTTTACCAAGCAACAAGGTCTTCCAGTTTGTTTCTCAACTTTGAACTTGCTGACAGCTGCCTACAACTCAGCCCTGATATGTCACTTATAGTGACCACATTCCTTTTTATGTTCCTAGCAAAACAGGTTCATTGGGATTTTTTAAAAAAAATGCTCTCCCAAGCCTGCTAAACCTGCTGGGTCTTGGACATGCAATCATAGCTGTATGATAACTCTTTTGTTCTCTGAAAGAATTGTGAGTAATTTATTTCATTTGTGAATTGTTTCCCATGAGGCAAAGCTATTTTGACTCACATATAAAAACATACATATTGTAACCTGCCAGCCCAGTCTCCTAGCAGTGAATCCAGAGTTTTCAGTGCTTACCTAGGGTTCAGTTTCCTTGGAACAAAGGTCAGTGGAAGCTGTGGTGTCTTTAAGATATGTGGTTTATTTACACATATATACAGACTGGGCATGAGATGGAAGGGCTCACAGTATCAGCACTCCAAAAGATCTTGCTTCTCTATTAGTCACAGCTTTGGAGACAGCACAGAGCAAACATTTCTTCACACTCAGCTCACCCATAGATATGAGGGGAGTAAGGCCCATCCATTTGTTCTACAGCACAGAACAACTTATTGGGTTATGCTAATTGTGGTGATTAACTAGACAGCCAACATCCTTATTTGAGTAAAGGGACTGGTTTGGAAAGCTTGTTCTGATACATTCTACGCCGCAGATACAGGATTCCAAGAAATGGAAGGGACTTAGGGCATCATCAAGACTAGCCTTCCCAAACCATAACATTGTTCAGAAACAGGTAAAAAAATTGCATATATAAAAACAATTAGAAATTAGAAATATGAAAACAATTTGAAATGAAACAGCAACAGCACTGTTATGTACTGAGTTGAATAGGATCCAAAATGCAGCAGTCTGATTGGTCCTAGAACAATGCAACAGTATGATTGGTCTGCAGGAGCCACCCCATCCAGCTCCAGGTGGAAGTGAATCCACAACCTGATTGGCCTACAGGAGAAATCTGGAATTAGCCAATCACATGCAGCCCATTGAATAAATAATGTATATAAAGCAGATACTTTGGGGAAAACTTTCATTCCTCCTCACTACTATGAGCTGAATAAAGAGCATGAAATCCACTCTCGACTCCGAGTATATTTCAAGCACATACCTAAAATCAAATCCAAGAGACTAACTTGGATAAAGCTTTTACAAGGCTTGTTGAAAGAGGACTGTGTTTAGCAAGTTGCCAAAAAGGCAATGGAGATGGTGCCCATCTAATAAGAGGTAGGAGGGAATTGGGAAGATCAAGTGCCGCCACAGCAAAGGCCTTAGAATAATGTGGAACTGACCTCCTGACAGAATGGTATTTGCAGAAGACCCTTTCCTGCAAAACTCAATGAACAGCTGGGCATGTAGGGCATGAAGTGATCTTTTGGGTATCCTGGCCCCAAGCTATGTAGGGCTTTGTATGCCAATACCAGCACCTTGAATCGAGCCTCTTTCCCTATTCCTGCCATGGTAGGAGAAGACCTATCTTGAAGGGCTCTAAGAAGAATGAGGAAAGTATCTGCACATCTACTCAGAAGGCCGTGGTGTCATAATAGGGATATAAAGCATTGGGCTCATTGTCAAACCAGACAGCGTGTAGAGCTGGCCTCCTTTCAAAGCGAAGCACCTGGCTGGTTTTATCAATGACTTCTCAACAATCAATAAAAACTCTGACAAGAGAAGTGCTCTTTCTTGCCTGTGTAGCAATAAAGATTCACAGCAGCATCTTTATCGCTAAGTATGATGGCAATTCTTTCATGCCCAACCACAGCAACCTTTCTAGGGAAAGTCATAGGTGGACTTTCAGACAGCAAAAGCAGGAAAGGGTATATTGAAGGTACTGTTCAAGATGCTGTCTCTCATGTGTCTGATAAAGGGAATCCAAAGGAACTAGGCTAGTTATTGTCGAGCATCTGATTTAGTCCTAGAGATGTACTCATGAGCTCCCACTAGGGATAGGGGACAAATTTGGTCGTGTTTGTATTTTAACAGGGAACAATCTAATTCACACTTCTTGAACCATTGCATGGTCTCAATAACTATCCCCTGAAAAATCCATAATACGTGGGATATTGTTCTTCTTGCTCAGTTGTTGCTGTTGCTATTTTGCCTTGAAGCAATTTGACAATACAATAAAACACCCATAAAGCAATTGCACGTATGCAAAAAAATTACATGTATAAAAACAGTTTTAGAAATTTCACATAGGCAAAACCATTTTGCACTCATCTCCCCTCTTATATCATAGTCATTATCCCATGCTGACACAACAGCCATTTTGTGTTACAATATGTCCCCCATGGCAGCCATTTTGTGATTCCAAATGTGTCCACTGGCTGACAACCCCTGCCTTAGAGAATCCATCTGCTCATATTTGTCACTTGTCAAGTATAGCATTCCACAAAATGAGAACAATTGTGGCAAGAAGCAGGATTATGAAATGATTGTCCAGATAATTTTTTGTATAGGTATAGCTCTTAAAGAAATGCTTTGACTCACAATGTGCCTGGTGAACTTAATGGTGGGTGCTCATCAAGGCTTTTTAAAAGAAACAAAATTGTGCACTAAATCTTTCTTTCATTTTATTCTCTGTGATTTCCTTACCATTTCCACGATGAGCATCTGAGACCTTGAAGCTGAACTTCCACAGCTGGATAACAGTCTGTGGAGGCACATAGTTCACCCAGAGACAGTCTCCCCAATATGATGAGATGTATTGCATTTCTATTTGAAATTACAGCAATTATGGCCCTGGTCGTATAGTGGTTAGTACTCTGCGTTGTGAAATTACAGCAATTATTTCAAAATCTGCTTCTATACATTAAGGCTGTGCACCAGATTCAGCTGGTTCCTGAACCAAATTGGGCTGATTCAGAGGGGTCCAGGCTTTGTCCGAGTCAGGTGGAGACAACCTAATATCATCCTGGGTCACATTTGGCTTCCTGTATTTATCCAGGGTTGGCCGATGGTGGGGCATCTAGTGTAAAGAGGGAGCTTTGGCTATGCATGCCTCTTCCCATCAGAGGAACATGCAGGTACAGTCACAGCGAGCAACACTGAACCCTCTCCTCACTAGTGGTTGAGTAGTGGATTCAGTCCTGCAAGCTGCAGGCTTCTTCTTTGAAACAGCACCCAGCAGATTGGACCTCTTGCTCTTTGCAGTGTGAGGCTGGTGCTGAGACACAGTCTCTCCTTTCCCCTCCCCAACCGTTAGTTTAATTAGAGTTTCAACCCCTCTAACTGAACATTAACTCCACCCTGAATTGCTTTAGGGCCGGATCCAGATAGGGCCAGGTGTTCCTTGGGTTGGTTCAGGCCTGATGAGGTCAGGAGGGCTGGGTAAATACAAAAAGGAAATACACATTTCCTTTGCACACAGCCCTGTTCAGGGAAGGTTTTAATGTGTGACATTTTAGTGTATTTTTGGTCTTTGTTGGAAGCCATGCAGAGTGGCTGGGGAAACCCAGCCAGATGGGTGGGGTACAAATAATAAAATAATAATAATAATAATAATAATAATAATAATAATAATATGTTACCATGGTCTTCTCCTTTCATGGTGATGCATTTCTCAATTTTTGGCCATGGCTAAGTATCTGCATGTACCTCTCCCCACAGAAAAGGCGGCAAACAGACAGAATTACAAATGTGAAACATTCATGCAGAAAAACAAAATAAACATGACCAAGCAATTCCATCCTAGAGTAAGGCCGTGGGATCCATTTTAAATTCTCATTCAAAATGGACATTAGTTTGTGCCTTAAGATGCAATTTCAAAGTCTGCGAGGAATGGCTGAGTAGTCTAGAATAAGTCCATCACTGTTAAAACAAAACAAAACAAAAAACCTGCAGCCAAATTTCCCGAAACATAAAAGAGCACCATTCTGACACAGCTGTTTGAAAAGAAGGTTTAATTAACAAACGCTGATAACATTTACAGCTTCCAAAGAACTTCAAAGGCTATCAAGGAAACCAGGAGAATTCTGAATGAGAGAATTTGACTCAAAGCATTCTATAACGATTCCAAACCTGAAAGCATTATTCCCCCTTCTTTTCAGATGCCTAATTTAGATTATATACCAGAAGCCTGTAATAAACCTCCCACCAAGAAATAATAGTACTTGGTCTACGTATGATGGGCTGCTCAACTCCCCTTTTAAATACAGCCCCTGGCTCTCAGCCAGAAACAAAACAACACAAAATTCTTCTGTGGCAGTTGCAATGCTAAGATCACAATACTATTTTCTTAGGTCATACTCACACGGTACATTTAAAGCACTAGGATACCACTTAAATCAGTCATGGCTGGCCCCAGATAACTTTGGGAGATCTAGTTTGTTAAGGGTGCCAGGAATTGTTTGGAGAGCTACAATTCCCACAGTGGTTTAACAGTCAACCCCTCTTCCCAGGGACCATAGGAGCAAACTCCTAGGGGCTGAAGGGTCTTTGCCCCCCCCCCCAAAAAAATATTTGAAGGGGCTGCCCCCCCCCAAAAAATGATGGGCATTGCCATTCAAATGTTGCATGAGCACTGCGTTGTAATTGATTATGTGGGGCAGGGCTTACCTGCCCCCTGCAATATACTATTCAAGTTAGCACCCATGCCAGGACAAATAAGAACGACAATGCATTCAAAAGCTTGCTCACCCTCATTCAACAAATAAACAAACAATGTACCAATTACACATTGAGACCTGCTGTTTTTATTTTTGCAGTCACTGATCCTAATCCACAGGAATGCAGTGAGATTTTATCCACACACAATTACTGGCAAGTACCGGTAGGCATGATAGATCTGATCCCATTAAGTGTAGCAATGGTAAATTGTCACAATACAGCACACCTGCCATTTGAAGGATGAACCAAACGACTGGATCTTCAGCATCTGGGTGCATTGTCATGAGGGATGGAAGGGTCTGTCAACTTTGGTTCTCTTGCTTTCTAATTTCCCAGTCTTAAATTCAGTTCTCTACATTTTGCATTAAAAATCCTCATGAGTATTTTTTGTGATTCCCCCTAATATAATGCATTTTGCATGTTATTTTCTATAACATCCTTATTATTACACACATTTCCCTCCAATATATGCATTAGCTGGAGAGCTGCATCACAAAATTAAGATAAGTGTGGATTTCTAAGGATAGCTGTGTTTCAGTTTGGATATTGTTTCAGAAAGTGTGAATTTGATAGACTGGGCTTTAAATGTGTACTGAGTCTGGTTTCCTCCCTTGTCCCTAATTGCACTTAATAATCCAGTCTTTAGTGAGTTTGGAATGTGGCCTTAGAACTGCTGAATACTCAGTATCTGAACCACAGAGGTATTTTAGGTGAGAGTGCAATTTGTTTTAGCTAGAGTGAGCAGTGGGTGTGCAAAATCTAACAGCTGTTGGGGCAGATGTTTCACCTATTCAGCAGTGATGACAGGTGATGATGATGATGGAGAAGAAACAGAGCAATTGCAAGAGGACTCCAGCTTGAAGGCATTAAACCATTAAGATGTAACCCTAACAGTCGAACCAAGGCGGAACAGACTAGTTTATGATCTTCTCTCCAGCAAAGTTCAGATAGATGTCCCCACACTGAGAACGTACACGTTTGCCAACATCCCCTGGAAGAAGACTCCTGAGACAGAGTAATTATTCAAATATAACAATAGAAGAACTGCTAAATAATAGCCAAATTGTGTAAGTAAGGGGAGGTGAATATTGAATTCACATCTAAGAGGAAAGCATGTGTCTTGGGCATGTAAACAGCTGCATTCTGAGGCTCCCCAGATAAGGATTGGGAGAAAATTCTTCCTCCTTGCTAAGTTAGCCTAGGACATGTGAACCCAACATGCAGCCCCAGCCTCTGCTGCCCTGCACATCAAGCCTAGAGGGACCCCTTGCCCCCTCTCCAATGACCCCCAAGCCAAAGACTGTGGAAGATGACTCAAGAGTACCCTTAAACAAATGATGCCTCAAGGTGCCTGCCAATTATGTTCTGAATTCTCTTGCCTGTCCATACTGAATGCCATGCCAAGCAAGGGAATTAAAAAATAATAATTGGAATTATGTTAAGTACATACACCCAAAGTGAATCAAAGAACGCCACAGTGTGGAGTAGGCAAAAAAGAGGAATCTCAAGGGCCAATGAGGACCCTGCTGCAAAATGCCTACACATTCACCAGAAAGGGCAAAAATCCCATAGAGGGAGGAGTATTGGTGCTGTAAAGGAAAAATACAGGGGTCAGGAAGGCTTAAATAGCAGCCTGATTACTCACTTCCTATTGAGCACTCTAGCCCATGATATCCCCAAGACCTTCTCCAACTCGCATCTTCTCCCCAAAGGGTGTGTATAGCAATTTGACCCCCATTAAAGAATGGGAGTGGCATTCTCTACAGGAGACACCCATCTTTTCCCTGTCCGCATGACATCCCTGAAAGATAGTAATGTAAAATGAATCACAGTGCAGGATCAACTACGAACATCTGTTTGAAGGTCTAAAAAGAGCAACCATGTCTATCGTTTTTCAATGCAACTGGGAATCCTGGCAAAGCAGAGCTCCTCCCTAACAATATAGAAAGAAATCTCATCACAAACGGTGGCACACACCTTGGCATGAATGCATATGAATGCATTTTACTCTTCAGACCTTCACAGAGTGCAATAAGAGACAGAGAAAATAAACTCCTGGGTGTTGGCTGGTAAACAACAACAACATAAAACAGAACAGAAAAGGGGATGAATAAACTGGGATGCCTTCATGGTGGACATTGATGCCTTTTCCAATCAGAACATCAGTGCTCTTAACCCTGCCCAGATTCAAATGCTGGAATCCAGGATTTTGATTATTGCCTGTTTGTTCTTCATCCTGCAGCGTGGCAGTTCAGACAGATTTGGAAAGAAACAAAGGGCTTTGATGCTGTACTTGTTTAGTTTCTTAGAACCCTTAAACTATGAGCACATTCCAAAAATAGGCTTCTGGAAGAGTCACAGATTCTGACATCGATCAGTTCTGCTCTGGTAAATGCATCGCTTGAAGTGGCATCTCAAAATCCAGGGGGGAAGCACCCCTGTTTTAAAAGAAGCAGGGAAAGCGGCAATAGTATTAGATTAGTGGCCCCAAGAGTTGGCTTGGCATGCTTGCTGATTTCTTTTCTTTGGAGAAGGGGAAATGACCTGAGAATGTTGAGCTAAATATTTGGCAAGGAGGCGGAAGCTGAAATAACTTGGCTTTGGCCCAGTCCGTAACCAGGGCTCAGATATAAATGTTCCTTGCGCAACCACTCAGACAAAACAAGTGGTTCGAATAACATCACACTCGAGTCACTGTGGCTCTAAGCTGAGTTGGACTCAGGAGAGAACTTGCTATGGGATCCACTGCAAATGAGGACGCCTCCTCTTTTTAGCACTCTTTCCATAAGTAAGCTTTTAGACCTTTGTGTTTTCATTTTTCTTGCCTTGCCAAGTTTATCAGAATGAATTCTTTTCCTACTATGGGTGTTTGAACTGTTCATCTAAAAGCCTTCCAAGAAAGAAGGCTTAATTTGGAGTTATTTTCAGTATGAAGGTTTCTTCTCTGGCAGGTACACACAGAATATAAAACTTGTGCAGTTTGTGTCTATGACACAATATTTTGACAGCCAACTTGCGGTAGCAAGTCAACATTTGACGGTGTATCTGACAGCCGACTTGCAATTGGAGCTAGTAAATTTTGTTAACTTCATTCATTCAGCCAGCCATAACAGATGAATTTTGAATATCAGTGTCACATCTAAAAAATTTTAAAAAATTGAGGATAGCAGTCACTTTTGAAGTCAATTTTCAACCATCAAAAATGGACTTTAGACTTCTGAATGTAAGTTGGATTTTGGATACTTTTTTAAAAAATAAATACTCTCAACACAACCATAAGAGAAAGTGAAGTGGAGTGGTTAAAATATTGGATCGGCACCAGACTAACAACTGGGTTCAGATCCCATTGCTGTGAAGCTCACTAAGTGAAGGTGGATGGGTCACTTTCTCTTGGCATAATCTATATTACATAATTTTCTGTAGAATGTGAAACCAGGTTGCTCCCAAGTTCCCATCTGTTCTGAAGGTAGAAAACCCAAACTAACAAACTTGCCTTTTAAGTGTCTGTGGTTTAGCATGGATGCACCTCTTTCCTTTGGCCTTAAACTGAGATTTGTGTTTTCTGGGACCCACCCTATTCCTGTAACTGAAATTTGTTCTGTTTTTAATATTGAATTCTAAATTGCTGTAGCCTGCCTAGGCTGGGTGAATGGTAGATGACAACAACAACAACAACAACAACAACAACAACAATACCCTGCAGGGATGGAATTTACAAAACAATCCTACACTCACTTTACCACACACCCTCAATAAAGACTCAACTAATCAAGCATAATAGTATTTTCCCGTAAAGGGAAGTTGTGGGTGTGACATGACCTGTGCCAGCCACTCCTACTGGCAGCATTCTGCAGGTGGCACATTCCAAGTCCTGAGAGCACAAAACCAAACTGAAGGTTGGTAGTGGTCAGCACCATTCACCCATCACCCCTCAGAGAGCTGACCATGTTAAAATTTTGTCCACACCACAAGCAGCAGCCAATTAAACCCAACCCACCATAGGCCAATCTAATTAAGAGCAGTGTAGAATAGTTGAAAAAATGATGCCCTCAATGGCAAATCAAAGCATACCCCCTAAAAATCCTACTTAGCTTCATGTGGCAACTGACAAATGCCCGCACATCTCAAACGGTGGGAGGGTAGGATGTTGGAAAGAGACCAAGAGAAAGTGCTAAGAGGAGGTCCTTCTCTTTAAAGGAGACCTGCTCCCCCAAGCCAGAAGCTGCAAGAGGTCATGTGGGAAATCTGCGCCCTCCTTCCCTTCATGAGGAAGACTTTGTTCACCCCCAACCAAAGGATGGGAATGTTACGATGATTGGAAGCGGGTAGAGATAAGTTATTGCCTACCATAGTTACCATGTGTACAGCCTGGGAGAAGAAAAACACACATGCAGAAAACACAAAATGGCCAGCACACCCCCAACATTGCTAGAAACACTGTTGCAGCCCAACAACTCCATTCCTTTTCAGCAAAGGTCTGAGGCTCTGGGGATAGGGTAGTCATAAATCTACCTCAGTGAAAGCTCCTTAAGCATCTTGCTTAGCAAGAGTATGGCAAGCAAAACGCAATGAGGAAAATCATGTCGAGTAAAGTGACAGTGGGCCAAGTCACATTGGGTGGAATCGTGTCAGGCAAGATCAGGTTCAGACAGATCTTATCAGGACCCTGGAAAGCTCCCAGTTAATGTAGCTACTATCATTTGTGAGCAATGGATCAATGAGGTGAATCAACATGAGGCCCAAAAGATATAGCCTCAAGTCACAGTCCTGGTTCCTGATCACATGGAAGTCTTCATGCGTGCAAGGCTTCCACATGGGCAGGAACCTTAATGAAAGAAGCTTCCAAATTGTGTGAAGACATCAGGTGCCTGGTTGGTGTGGCACCTGTTGAATGAACGTGTGGGCTTAATTTCTAAAAAGGGCTTTAAATGAGTCTAGCCCAGGCTTCCTCAACCTCGGCCCTCCAGATGTTTTGAGACTACAGTTCCCATCATCCCTGACCACTGGTTCTGCTAGCTAGGGATCATGGGAGTTGTAGGCCAAAAACATCTGGAGGTGGAGGAAGCCTGGTCTAGCCTAATCCTGAATCTTGGCCCACAGGGAGCTCTCAGCTTTCTGGATCCTCAGCAATCTGAACTGCACTTTGCCAGCATTTCCCCACACAAACAATGCCTCACATGTGTTTAAGGGTCAATCCTTTTGGGACTTGCTTCATTTTCATTCCAATTTGCAGAATTGTAAAGGATCAGCCCTCAAAGCCACTGGCTTCTATCTAGTAATCTACACAGCCATCTCAATTGGCTGTCTTTTAAGTCGAGTCTTGTTTGAAAACTGTTTTGGTTTGGTTTTGGCCTTATGTGGCTTATGTGTTTTATTTTCCGGATCAATTCTCTTTGCCTCTTTCAACACATGCTTTTTTTTTTTTTTTAAGGAACCTGTTTCCTTTTTCTTTCCTGTTTTATGATGTGGTAAGGAGGCCTGAGCATACTATAGTAAGGGAAACCTTGCCAGTGCTTTCATTGCTGCTTCCTTGAATTTATATCCCTGCATTTACAGTGGCTTTTCAATTTGTTCTTTAGATTGTCCACAAACATTCATGAGCAGGCTTCTACTGTTAAGTCAAGGTATCTTTGAAAGTTCCCTTGTTTCACTTTCAGTTCTGCACACCCAGCCTTGAATTTATGAATGCTTAGTGCAAATAGCCATGTGGTATTTGTCAAGGGCAAAGATTCCCTTTCAGAATTACTGCTGGTGCATTTTATAAGCCGTTGAACAACTCACTGGGTTTCTCTCTCCCCCCATCTACTTTTGTTCTTTAATACAGAGGTTGGGGAGAGAAGTCTAGTTTATATTAAGCAGAGATAGCAGACTGAGATATCTGTTACACATTCCTATCGCCCATCTGTCAATCTTCAGGAAGAATCGTATTCTAATAAACCAAATTGCTTCCAAGAGCTTTTGTTGCTCCTTCTTATCACATTCCTATTTGTCTGATTTCCCTTATTTGGGTAATTCTCAAAAAGGCCCCATTGAGTTTGAAAAATCAGACCCTCCTTTGATCTGTTAATAAACTGCTTTTGCTTCCCTTTGTTACCCTTAATATCAGAATATTTTCTTTTGCAGTGCTGTCCTCTGTGATTCCAAAGATCTGAAGATCTTGGTCTGTCGTCAATCAAGACAGGACAGCTCCAAAGACAATATTGCATGTAACCAATGCTCTCAAAGTACTAAATGATATTATTATTATTATTATTATTATTATTATTATTATTATTAAGAAGGAGAATGGGACAAGCTGCTGTCCATACTGGTTAAAGGAGGGCAGCTGGATTGGAGGGTTCCTGGAGTTGAGTCATCAAAACAGGTGTAGCCAACACAATGCCCTCCAGATGTTGGACTTTCCCATTAAACCCAGCCAGCTTGTCCAATGCCCATGGATGATGGAAACTGGAGTTTGGCGGCATCTGGAGGGCATCAAAGTGACTACCCCTGCCAGGGGTGTCTTACCCATAGAGGCTAGTGGCGCAGGGCACCAGGGCGCCAAGTTCTGGAGGGCGCCAGGGAAGAGGCGGAGGCTGGACGCAGTGTCTCCTGGCATCAGCTCGTCGCCCTCACCTGCCTCTGCTATGCCGCACCAAAACAGCACCGTGCCCGCAGCCTCTGTCTGCCATGGCCCAGTGGCATGAAGCGGCCAGCTGAGCTGGGAGGCGCCCCGTCCAGCCTCTGCCTCTTCCCCGCCAGAGCTGCCCTCCAGCCACTGCCCGCCTCCTCCAGCCCCACCAGCAGCGCCATCCTCCCTAAAAAACTCTGGGAAAGGGGGGTGCCAAAGGGAGCTTTGCACCATGGCGCTGGATATACTTAAGATGGCTCTGACTCCTGCAGTAAAGTCTTGTTCAAATTTGAGTGATTACAGAGTTCCGGTCCTTTGCAGTCTTCCAGTCTGTTACAAAGAGAACCTGGTGGAACAGACATCAATGATTGTTCCCTGGCAGTGGTGTTGATGCTGCTTCCTGGAATGGTGGAGAGGAGGGGAAAGGTGGCAGGAAGGTTGCTGCTGTGCCGATGCTGCTGTGCTCCCACTGGTGTGCCCATGCCAATGTCAACCTCCCTGCTGAAGTTGCATCACAGCCAATAATCTAGCATTATAGCTCAGCCCCACCAACTGATCCACTTCTGTCCATAAACTCTCTTGTAGACAAATTGCCTCTGAGTGGTGCACATATTGATGCAATGCAATGAAGATTTTTCTTTAAAAAAAATCAGTTAAAAACTAACTATAAATTCTGAGATATCTGAAAATGGCTGCTACCATATCATACACTGCTTAGAAACTGTTGATCATAAGCAGTATATAAAATGGTTGGAATAAACACATATTATAGTAAATAAACGCTGCATCAGCCTGACTGCCCCTGCTTGCTTTGCTTGTCTCTGGCAAATATCCTCTTTTGAGCAGCTGCAGAAATAAATAAATATCCCCTTTAGAAATATGGGTGACCAGGGCAAAGGATCTAAGAGAAATGGAATGAGTCAGAGCATTATTAGATTAACAACTGAATTGTTTGAGGAAAGATGGGACAAACTGCTAAAAATAAATCACTGCTATAACTTTTATAATAACAGTGTATATACACTTACTGGAAGCCATAACTTACAGTGCCTTGACTTTGCTTTATTCCCTTATCTTGTATATCTGCCACCTCTTTCTTTAATGCTTTTTTCAAATATATCGCCTGTGCAACTGGGAATTGGGTTTGTTCCTTCTCTTCTTTCCTTTTAACAAGAAGGAAACAAGCAAACAAACAAAAAATGCAAACCCACCCTAACACTCCCATTGAAAGAAACATTTGTAACATGAGAGATTATTCCATTGGGGGTTTTCAGATGAATTCATCGTGGAAAAAAAGAAAAGATGTGTTTTGTGCAAAGACTCTGCCCCAAGACATCTTGATCATTTGCCTTTGGCATAACTCTCCGTCTCCAACCAAGCTTAAGTATGTGTGACGGCATTTCCTTCCATGTAACTCTTGCTATTTCCTTTTGTGAAAGCTTTTCCTTTGTCAAAGTTGGAGTCAAATCCAGACCAGGAGCTAGATTCCTCTGCTGCGGGGCTCCCGCAAGATGACGTGATGACTACAGACTTGGGTCACTTTAAAACTGGATTAGACAAATTTGTGGAGGATAAGGTTATCAGTGGCTATTAGCTGTGATAGCTATTTTCTACCTTCACTGTTGGAGGCAGTGATGCTCCTGAATTCCAGCTGTTGAATTCACAGGTAGGGATCATGCTGTTGTGCTTAGGTCCTCCTTGAGGACTAGCAATAAACATCTGGTGGACCGCCATGAAAACAGGATGGTGGATTAGATGGGCCTTTGACCTGATCCACCAGGGCTTTTCTTATGTTCTTATAGACCACATGTCAATCAATGATTGTTAGACATCTTTAGAGGCTGTATGCCAGTAAATACCAGTTCCTTTAAGATCAACCTATCCTCCAAGGAGCTCAAGGTAGTATACGAGGGCCCCCCTCCCTGTTTTATCCTCACAACAAACTAGTGCTATTTTTCTAGAAAAAAAAGAGGTGCTGGAAGTCACCGCAAACACCTCCCTTGTTGTCTTTGTATGGCATTGGTGCCCACCTGAGAGGTGCCACAACTGAATTCTGGCGAGTTCCAGCTGAAATAAAAGCCTTGACAACGGCCCTATGAGATAGGTTAGACTGAGAGAGAGTGACTCGCCTCATGGCACAGTGGAGACGTAAACTTGGGTTCTAGTCCTAGTCCAACCCTCTAACCTAGTGTTTCATAAACTTGGGTCTCCAGCTGTTGTAGGACTACAACTCCCATCATCCCTAGCTAGCAGCCGTCATGCATGATGGGAGTTGTAGTCCAACAACAGCTGGAGACCCAGATTTGAGAAACACTGCTCTAATCACCACACCATACTGGATCTTTCTTCATGCCCTTCATGTCCCATTTGTACACTTCCTGGAAACAGAATGTGGGAAACAGAATGAGATGGAGATTTGGTTTGATCCACTAGTGCTCTTATGTTCCTGAGGTTCACGTTATAGAGTGAAGACCCTTAGCTCAGTGGGTAGAGCACGTATATTGCATGCAGAAGATTCCAGGTTCAATCTCCAGCACCTCTCGGTTGTGCTCAGAGAGGCTCCTGTCCAGAACCCTGGAGAGCTGCTAGCAATGAGTGCGGGTGGACCAATGGTCTGACTCTGCCTATGACAGGTTCCTATGGAAACACAGGCAGAACTTGGGAGATGGCTATTCCTATCGGGCTGAGCAGTTGTTGAAATTATTTCAAGCTTTCAGCTGCAGAGATGATATGCGATAATATGCTTGCCCTTAACTGAGGTGGGCTCATGGCCAAAGAGTTTCATTGAGAGAACTCCATGTACCGCAGGTCTTTGATTTGGTTTCCTCCTCCTGAGCACACCCCAGCATGCCAGTCTATTGTTTAAAAGAGAATGGCACTCTTGACAAAATGTTCCAATAATGTTCCGAGAAGAAGATAAAAAACCCACTGACACTGAAAAAGAGTGTCAAACAAATGAAAGGCTCACTTCGACCCCAGTAATAGAGAAAACCAATCAGCATCTAATGCTGCAATAGGGAAACATCTCATGAAAGGCAAGGGACGATGACTGCAAAGACAGGGATTCAGGAATGGCTAATTGCCATAGATTCTGCAATGCTAAAAATACCGCACAGTTAGAAATAATACTCCCTAGAATATGCTGACAGCAGAAGCAAATCTAACGGTAGAATCATCTTCAATTATAGGTTGAGGGGGGAATAGATCCTCAAAAGGCAGAATTATTTAAGCCACCCTAAAATAATGATTTCGGAGAAATTTCTTTCATTTTTGTACCATTATTCTCATCAAAGAGAGCTTTGATTAGCTACTGGGGGGCTTTTTGGTGTGTGTTTTGAGCTAGCAAATTCCAAAATAACATTGTAATTTTGCACCATTTGTGCCATACATTTAAAGCACATGATTTTCCCTCAAAGAAGCCTGAGAGCTTTGGTTTGCTAATAGTGCTTGGAATTGGATGAATGGTGGACTATAAATGCAATATATAAATAAAATGACCACAAAGAGGAGCAAGGATTTCCTGCTCATCCTTAAATCTCTTGGTAATATTCTGTTTCACTGATCTTCTTCTTTTATGAACCCCAAAGACAACCGACACATCTCCCATTTATAGTATTCAACCCCTGGTTTCAGAGTAAATGTTTCAGGCTTCCCATTGAAATCAGCAGGACTTATAAGCTTTGACCTAATCATGTTCACGTTGATCTCCTATGCATTAAAATACTTCGAGCAAGTGCTGATAAACCCTTGCTGTATTATTATTATTATTATTATTATTATTATTTATTATTTAAAAAGAAACCTATGTAACCACATGAACGATGGATTCACTGGATCAGAAAAAACTGCCAGAATTTAAAGAATGCAGCTACAATTTGGATTAACCTGATGAAAGCCATTCGAAAGGGCAAGTGGTGTGAGGTCTGATGGCTCACATTCAATGCGTATTTCATTTTCTTTGGGAGGGGGGAATCAACAGCAGCAGTAATATGATGAAATTAGCCGATTTCTTCAAATCTTTTGAGGATTAGCACAGTGCTGTGACACATTGCTACATCATTGCAACAGCCTGTAAAACCCTCAGAAAAGGTAGTTGAAATTAAGCTATTGTGCATCATGATAACAACTAGTGAAAACTGGATTAGCACACCGGAATGATTGTCAATGTGTGATGAGTCACTGTCAGGCCATCCTTCAGCAACTGCTGAGCTCCATGGGTGCCAATGTCTTCTGGGGACTGGGCCCACCCAGCTCAGCAGGCCCTATTTTACTTTGTAGCAGATGTCTGTAAGCCACCAACCATTTACAATTTCCCACAATCCATTGGATTGGGCACTACAGGAAATTCATAATGGTAGCAGCCTTGAAGCTGCATGTTGCAAATCGTAGCTGTGGCCGAGGTGGAATTTACATGGAATTTATTATCGGCAAGATGGCATCACGTTTGCAAGGATGCGACCTGACCACAAAACTAGTAAGAATCGGTTAAGAAGAAACCTAACGGCTGAATGTTAAAGTGGAAAACAATTCCAAATTAGGGACAAGGAGGGTTCTAAAAATGTGCAGTGAAAAATGGGTTGGGTAAGTGTTCCCAAGGACTGTGGTTGGATGAGGGATGTTGAGGTCCTGGGATGGCAGACGGTGGTTGAGTAAAGGATGAACAGCTAAGACGATGTATATTTGACTAAATAATAATAATAATAATAATAATTAATAATAATTTATTATGCATACCATGCCCATCTGGCTGAGTTTCCCCAGGCACTCTGGGCAGCTCCCAACAGAATATTAAGAACACGATAAAACATCAAATATTAAAAACTTCCCTAAACAGGGCTGCCTTCAGATGCCTTCTATAAGTCAGATAGTTGTTTATTTCCATGACATCAGAATTATTTCCACAGGGCGGGCGCCACTGCCGAGAAGGCCCTCTGCCTGGTTCCCTGTAAATTGACTTCTCACAGTGAGGGAACCACCAGAAGGCCCTCGGAGCTGGACCTCAGTGTCCAGGCAGAACGATGGGGTTGGAGATGAGCCTTCAGGAATACTGGGCCGAGGCCATTTAGGGCTTTAAAGGTCAGCACCAACACTTTGAATTGTGCTCGGAAATGTACCAAGGGCCAAGGTAGGTCTTTCAGGCCGAGTGTTATATGGTCTTGGCGGCTGCTCCCAGACACCAGTCTAGCTGCCACATTCTGGATTAATTGTAGTTTTCGGGTCACCTTCAAAGGTAGCCCCACGTAGAGCGCATTGCAGAGGTCCAAGCGGGAGATAACTGGTGTGTGTCCTGATGTAAATGCTGTCACAGACAATTTGAACTTTGTCCTGTAATACATTAGTGAATAAAGGCTGAGAATTTGCTGTGAGCATCTATATTTGAACTCTCAAGGGATTCCCCCAACATGGTGCTTCTCACCTGCTGCTTCCTAATAGTAAGCTCATGGTGAGGTGAGGAATGGGTGTCAGGGGGTCTCATTAGGTAATAGTTTGCCAAGGGAACCCCTTGAAGGTGGAACTGGCTCTGTTTGTGATAATTCCACCATGTAGAAGTATGAACTGGCCATGAAGTATGAAGTCTATGGTGCATTGTGAACATAAAGTTGTTGTTGTTGTTGTTGTTGTTGTTGTTATACAGTGGTACCCCAGTTTAGAACTTAATCCGTTCCGGAAGTCCGTTCTTAAACTGAAACCGTTCTTAAACCGAGGCGTGTTTTCCCTTATGAGGCCGCCAGTGCCCTTCCACCATTTGGATTCCATTCTTAGACTGAGGTAAAGTTCTCAAACCGGGAAACTACCTCTTCTTGCGAACGCTTCATGTTGCATTTTTGGGGGGTTAAGAACGCAGCAAACCTGGAAGTGTTTACTTCCAGGTTTTGCTGCGTGCGCATGTGCAGAAGTGTTCTGCGTGGTTTGCAGGAGTGTTCTGTGCTGTTCACACATGCGCAGAAGTGCTCTATCGTGCTTCACACATGTGCAGAAACACCGTTCTGGTTATGGACTTTTCAGGGTGCGAATGGCACCCCGGAACGGATCATGTCCACAACCAAAGGTACCACCGTACTTCCAGTTTTGCGGAGTTCATAAACCAAATTGTTCGTAAACAGGACTGTTCTTAAACTGAGGTACCACTGTATTTTGTCACCTGCTTTTCACCCACCAGGGTGGGTCACAGCAATTCTAAATACAATATCGGAAATAGTTTTAAACAAATTGCAGTCACAAAAATTGGGCAGGTCCATAGGCAGGTCCTTCTGTCTATCTCCCTACGGTGTCAAAGGTCAGGAAAAAGAAATGCATCTTCAGCACATGACATAGTGAAGATGGCAGATGCAGCTTTGTCAGGAAGGAATCCGACAACCTGCCACTGAAAATGCCCTCTCCTAAGACACTTCCAAATTTCTGAGAGTGGGGAGCTACCAAGTGACGAGCCACCATCTGCTCAACATAGCACCTGTGAGGGTCTGTAGGGAATGAACATCTCTCAGGTGTCCAGGGGCCTCCAATATTTAGGGCTTTAAACATGAATGTGACCACTGCAAACAGAGCCCAGAACTGAACTGGCAACCATTGCTTATTGCAATGCAGGTCCTTCTTTGCTGAAGTACCATTAAGTCTATTCTGAGCCTTATTTCAAGGTGAAACCCCTTTTTTCTTATTAGCTGGGTTTCTATTTCCGTCTGGCTTGAGCTCCCTTTGCTTGAATCCAAGTGCCTTCTATCTATCCTCCACATACGTATGCTGTTGCCAGAAAAGAGCTGAAATTCACAGAGCTGTCAAGATACCCATTAAAACAGGGAGATGCCAATAATCCGGCAGCAGCATTCAAGAATTAAATCCCTGAGGAATTTGCTCTCCTAATGAGAAGCAAGGGAGGAAAAGAGTGTGAAGACCGAGCTGCTTGGAAACGTGGAATAAAGCAAAAATATTATAAAGGAGAAAAGAAAGAGGAACCCTAGCCCCTCAGAGAGCTACAATTCCCAGAGTGGTTTAACAAGCCACCCCTCTTCACAGGAAGCTCTGGGAATTGTAGTTCTGGGAAGGGAATAAGGGCCTCTTAACAACTCTCAGCACCCTTAACAAATGACAGCTCCCAGAATTCTTTAGGGGAAGCCATGACCGTTTAAAGAGGAATTCAAGTGCTTTAAATATATGATGTGAATGGGGCCCTAGAAAGTCAGAGTCCCAGGAGAAGGGCAGAGAGTACTATTTTCCTTCTTGGCAGTGGGAAATATAGCACACAAGCTTATGGAATATGGAACAAAAGTCCAATCTCTTTAAGGTAGAGGGACTCTCAGAGACTAAGGAAGGAAGCTATGAGCCTCCAGAGATCACTGACCCAGCCTAGTGTCTGACCCAGGGACCTGTGAGGGGAGATACTCAAGTCTCTCTGGATAAATTTCAGAACTGTGCAATGATAGAATATCCACTCTCAGCCATTACAATATGATGCCCTCAGGAGTCTGCACAGTTATATCCTAATCAGACAGGAGACACTTCCCCATGCAGAGCTGATTTAGGGGCTTCCAAAATATAAGGATTAGGAAAGGCAGGAGAAGAAATATGCTTAGCTAACAGGCTGTGTGGTGTTGGACAAAAGGCATTCCTAACCAGCAAATCCTCAAGATCAGACTGCTTGCATTTTAGGAACATGATAGACAGAACTTAATTAACTATATGCATGAGTCACAGAACAAAGGCAATGGATACATTTTTATTTGATTTTTTTTTTAAGCGTAGACCTTATCTTTTGCTGCTTTATACCCAGTTCTAATTAAATGTGGATCTGTAATTTATTTTTTTTAAATACACCTGGAAAATCAGTGTGGTTTCTGGGTAATTAATCGAAGTACTAAGGTCAATGTGTTTGAGCAGCAGCGGGTGTATTATTATGCAGATCTCTGTGATATATTTTTACTACAGTTCATGGAAATGCAAGGTTGGCAGATATCAAAAAGTCGCAACAGCTTAGATGGCTTTAAAAATGGTTTGAACAAAATCACAAGCCATTCCCCACCCCACAGTTCTCCCTCGTGTGGTGATAAACTGTCTCAGACCCTACCATCAGCAAGTGAGGCCTTGGTGGTGGCGCTGCGACTGGGGCCTTGCCACTAGAGGGTCTGCAAGGCCTTCTTCAGTCTTTTGATTCTATATTCAACATTGCCTGCACACCATAGGCTTATTCACACATTGTGCACCACCCAGGTACCATCCATCTCGACACGGGTATATGTGTTTGTGTGAAAGGGTGTACACTTGTCATACAGTTCAACTATTTGTGTGCACAGGTACACAGATCATATTCTCATAGAATATACAGTGGTATCTTCGGTTGCAGATGGGATCTGTCCTCGAGGTCCGGTCGGATCCTGAGGTTTCTGCAACCTGAGGACCGCTTCTGCGCATGTTCAGACCGCTTCTGTGCAGGAACGCGAACCAAGACCTGGTAAAAAACTTCAGGGTTTGCCACGCACGCATCCCAAAGTTTATGTAACCAGAGGGTTATGTAAATGGAGGTACGATTGTAATATGCAAACAGCCATTGTCTCACAACAACATGGGGTAGGTATACCTGTGTGTATCCTCCGCCTCTCCCACCTAAATGAGTTTTTAACCATGCTGAAATAGGCACCCAAACCCCCATTCTGTACTTGTCCTGTCCTCAGAGGGTTCACACAGAGTGGTTTATTTCCTTCAGTTCCGATTTTTCAACACAGTTTGGAGGTAATCAAAGAGAATCTAGGGGGAGAGACACATTTTGTGCTGCTGGACTTTAGAAATGGATGCACTCAGCAGTCATAGGACATCCTTCATCCCATCAGCATTTGATATCCCTTCAGTAATAATAAACACATTTACTGCTGTGTTGAACAGCTTTTTGCTGAGATAGTCAAACACGACTGTTACAGATGGGCTGACATCCAGGTTTCATTTTTGACACCTTCTTAACATCCCTCCCAAACACTTCCCCTTGCACTTATTTTGTCCTTAGGAGCAAAGCATACTTGATTTGGAGCTCTATGATCTGCAACTTTGCTCCATTGTTATTGTTTAATGAAAAAGCATCCACAGACAGACTGCAATTTTGAGAAGAAGACCAGCCAATGGGAAGGAGATGCTTAACCCTCTTTCCTTACGCCATCTTCACCCTCAGAATCACCCACAGTTAGGAACGGGGGAGAGATTATTTCCAGTTTCCATTTAAAGGTGAATCTACATGATTTCTGCTTTACATAATAGCATGTGAACCAAAAGACAACCATCCTTTGAAATTTGCACTTTTCTGAATTTTGCAATGCAGTTTTTCAGTCATGTAATTTGTACAACAGTGCAATTACCAAGGTAAAGTGTGCATAAAAATGCATAGATTGCTGAAAGTAGCAGACATGAATGCATTACGTCAAGGGAAATTGCTTTGCAAAAATATGTCTATATTTTGCAAGATTGCAGTCAAACACATGTCTAATGGGAGAAATTCGCACTAAAATGCTGGTGAATTTTCATAGGACTACACACACACACACAAACACACACACACACACACACACACACACACACACTGATGTGGAGATCTAAACTTAAGATTGGAAAAGAGAGGGAAACCAAAATAGACATGCCTGCCCAGTTACTTTTCTTCCAATGGGAGAAAATGTACAGGTGCCAATATCTTTTCCTCTGCCATGAATAGAAAACTGCCTGCCCCCAATTATAGAATTATAGAATTAGTCTTCTACTAAAGAGTGCAGATGTCTGCGACTTGATTTTGTCCTTAAGACCAAGAGAAATCTACCGAGATCTGGGAAAGCAAAGTACATTATATGCAGTTGTGGCAAAAGGAACGGTGTTAGAATGAGAGAAGGAACATTAAAATGGACTATTGGCACATATGCAAACAGATATGAAACATTTATTTCATTATAAATGTATCAAGATGATTGTGACAAGTTTGTGTACATACTAATGGTTGTGGAGGTATGCTTATTTTTGTATATTTATTTTGGTCTTATTTTTCTGTTTCAACTTTGCATAACCTTGGATACAACCGGGCGGGGGGATTAAACAGGAAATCTACGCACAAATTTACAGTGTGACCTAAACTCATATGCATGAAACAATAAGATTTCTTTCTTTCTTTCTTTCTTTCTTTCTTTCTTTCTTTCTTTCTTTCTTTCTTTCTTTCTTTGGATTATCCATCAGTTCTTTCTCAAAGCTTGTCATACAAGTAGAATCCCTGGCACACCCACTTCCTTATCCTCTCTCTGTGCTCCATGCAAGCCTGCAAACTCACGTATTGTTCTAGGAACTATAGTAGCAAGAAAAGAGAGATTTCCCAGCTTCACAGAGGTTTACCTTCTCTGAGGATCAATTTCTTATTGTGTGCAGAGGTATTGAGTCACAGACACATATTTTCTCCTGTCAGGACATCCTGAGGACGCCCGATTCAGCACTGCCATACAGTTCTTAATAATAGTTCTGCATCATGGTTTTGCATGACACATTTGCTGTATTAAAAACCCCTGGAAACCCCATTGACCTTCCTCTGGCTTCCTGAAGCATTTCCCATGTGTTATGTTGTGTAACCTTTATGATAAGCACCTAACATTAGAATTTTTAAGCCCCCGCCCTGTTGCATTTGAACAAACTTGCTTAAAAAGAAACCTGATGCAGATGGGTCATCCTAAAGACCCTAAAGAACCACAATGGCTGGTATAGCAAACCCTAAACCCTAAACAATGGCTGGTATAGGAAACCCTAAAGAACCACAATGGCTGGTATAGCAAGATGTAGGGGAGGGGAGGGAGGTGCTGTAACAAAATGTGTATGTTTTGACTTGGAGTCTCATATTTGGACACAGGTGGCGCTGTGGGTTAAACCACAAAGCCTAGGACTTGCTGATCAGAAGGTCGGCGGTTCGAATCCCCACGACGGGATGAGCTCCTGTTGCTCAGTCCCTGCTCCTGCCAACCTAGCAGTTCGAAAGCACGTCAAAGTGAAGTAGATAAATAGGTACCGCTCCGGCGGGAAGATAAATGGCGTTTCCATGCACTGCTCTAGTTCGCCAGAAGTGGCTTAGTCATGCTGGCCACATGACCCGGAAGCTGTACGCCGGCTCCCTCGGCCAATAAAGCGAGATGAGCGCTGCAACCCCAGAATCGGTCACAACTGAACCTAATGGTCAGGGATCCCTTTACCTTTACCTTCATTTGGAAACCTCTCTATTATGGGGAATCAGAAAGTCACTTCTTTGCAAACATTTTGGCCAGTACTTTTTCCATACAGGACCACCAGTACCTCCAACGGCGCCTACAAGAAGACTCAGTAAATATATCCTCAATGTTCCACAATGCATGGAAGACAGTTTGATCTTCTATGGAATGCCCAACAGGGTGATTGAGAAAGTCAGGAGACCCTCTGAACTGGCCTTCAGGGTTGCACAGCAACATTAGAAAACCTGATGTCCTACAATATTGTTGTCCCCCACAAAAAACCTCCCATCAGCCCAAGGCAGAATGTCAGCGGTCAGGGATGATGGGATTTCAAGTCCAGAAATATCTGGAAGACCAGGTTCTGCACTTCCGCAGGAAGGTGAGTCTGAGGCTGCATTCCCATGGCAGTTTATTCAATTTTCATGACTTTTCTATAACTGTTAAGCTCTGCATTCTGTTTGATCTTTTGCACGACGTACAAGTCAAGGACTTTACTGAAATATAGTGTGAGTTTAGTGCTCAATCCATCTTATGAGCTTTCCAGGGGGAAACAACTCTGTTTGCAAATAAAGTGGAACTGCTAAGCATAGACTATATTCCACTTTAGTTCCAGAAGCGGCTTTTACATTGTGTGAAAGCTCAAATACAATGTGGCAGTTAACAGCTAGGGAAGCGAGGTGAAAAGGGAATACACTGTCATGTGGATGCAGCCTTAGTTGGAATGGGAAATCTGGGGGGTGGGTGGGTGTCTTGTGAAGAACACTCAGTATTTTAGCAAGGCCTCTCCTCCTCCTGGAGGGGAGGTGTTGTGGGCAGGATGTGATTCCAGTGTCACGCAGGGGGCGTTATGCCCGCTGCCTTGCTCACCTGGCTGGTGCACCACACTCCCAGATGGCCACCTGTAATGGGTGTGAGGGGTTACTTGTGCGTAACCTTACTTCAGTTCAGTCATTTTGCTTGCCCAACCATGCTTAGGGTCGGAGCTCGCCTTCCGTGACCTGTTAGTCACTTGCAGAATCCGAGAGTGGGCGTCTCTTGAATCTCTTCCAGCATAGAAGCTGTTTGACCCCGAGTCTCCGCCTATGTTCTCTGCGCGGAACGCGTCTGCGCAAGTAAGGGGAAGGCAGGGGCGTCCCAGCGCTCTCTCCACTAGATTCGGGGGAAGGGTCTTGGAGCCCTGTCACCAATTCCTCCATCTCCCTCTCTGCTCTATGGGTGTTACGTTGAAATCCTTCCCCCCTGCTCGTCCCCTCTCCGGCATCGCTCGGGAGCCCCGCCTCCGTTTCTTGCTCTGATGGCAATTCCCTGACACCACCCAACCAGGCGGCTTGGCGGGGGCGTGGTTAGCTGTTTAAGATACAGCTGTACCAGCCATTCCGCCCATTTCGTCACCTTTTCGCCACAGGTCACCCACCCAACACTCCCTTAGAGCTTAGGTTTTAGCTTTTTCCTGACCTTGCTATGGACCTTAGGTTGGTTGCCCAGGTTGCCCAGGAGGCCTGGTAGGAATTTTTCCAACTGGCATTAGGCCTTTTGGTTTTTTCACCTACCTCGTAGCAATCACCACAACTTTCTTGGTATTTGGCGGTTAGGCAATGGAATGTGTTGTTGGTGTGTGGAAGGGCTAGGTGTGGCCATCACCTACCCCTTCAATTTTGGGTATTCCGTTAAAGGAATCCGGCGGTCGTGGATCCTGTCCAATGCCCGTGTGGCGGGGGGCCATGGCACGACCCTCGGTGACATCAGAGGAGAGTTTATAGTTGTATTAGCATCAACAGGCTCCCCCTACTGGTGAATAAACCCTCTTTTGGCTCACCCCCCTCCGAGTGGGTGGAGCCTATCTTCCGTGGTCCAATGCCTAAGCCAATACCTTCTCACTTGCTGTAATCAATAAAGTTGTGGCCTTTTCTTGCCCATTAACCTTATACACTGTGTGCACGTGTCTTTATTACACAAAGCAGGGATTGGGGACTCGAACCACAATATTGATACTACAAGATTTGTGCCTCTTCTTTTCTCCTAGGAGCTGTGGGCAGCCTACAAAGTTCTTCTCTCCTGTTATCCCCACAAGAATCCTGTGAGGTAGGCAAGGGTGAGAAAAGACAACTGCCACAAGGTCAGTCCCGGGGGCAGCAGGGATTTGATCACGGACCGCAGTCATAGTCGGGCACCATTTCCCACTGGCTCTTCCACAGTGCGAAAAATAATGTTTGCACAATTTATTCTATTGAAGAATTTGTCCATCTCAAGTATATACTAATAGGCCCTCCAGAACACAAAGACACACACCGCTCGCCTATCGCAAGACAATCCATTTTGCTAAATGTACGAATTTTAGATTATTACTTGGGGTTCACGAGTGCCATGCTTTTCCTTTCTATTGTGTTTGTTTAAGCTTTTCATTTTCATAGATAGAGTAAATGGCCTTGGGCAAAGCAGCTTTTAAATAAAGTCTGAGTCTTTCACTCTCCATTGAGTAAAACCTGAAAATACTTGTTGGAATGCGATCTCTTCCACAGCACAAAAATAGACTTGGATTTGTAACTCATTATGTGTTTAACTCCTAGTTGCTATCAAAATCTACCTGAGAGCTGGGTGTTCCCATGTCAGTGAGGCAAAAAAACAAAACACACACAGCGTGAATCATCTCAGCAATGCATTTCATTTACTTAAACCTTGAATATTTTCACTGACAAGAAAAAGCTGCCAACAAATTTCAACCGCTTACACTACCAGAGAAGTCACCACCCATGAAACTCTTACCAGGCAATTTTTAACAATTACCGTATTTTTTGCACCATAACACTCACTTTTTTCCTCCTAAAAAGTAAGGGGAAATGTCTGTGCGTGTTATGGAGGGAATGCCTACGGGTAGCATGCCTACGGATTTTCCTCCTCTAAAAACTATGTGCGTGTTATGGTCGGGTGCATGTTATAGAGCGAAAAATACGGTAACTCCATGTCTCAGAGATAGTTTCTATGGAGAATCTTTGCTGATGGCTTCAATCAGTTAAGGATCCTCATCATTATGGTGCCACTTAATCAAATATATTTGCTAATGTGAAACCGCAGAATTGGCACTTTTGCAGTTGCCACATAATACCCATTCTACATTTGTAAGAAACCAATCACTTAGTGTAGCAGCTATCAATCAATCACCCACGCTTTGGAAGTTCCTGGCTATCAATGACATCAAGCAGGGGCTTTCATTATACTCTTTTCAACACCTGCTTAAAGCACTTTTGTATAGGCATGTCCACCCATATATGTTGAGTGCTGATATGTGTTTTAATCTGCCTTTTTGCTTGTCGTTAGCATCATAGAATCATAGAGTTGGAAGGGAAACCAAGGGTCATCTAGTCCAATCCCTTCCAATGCAGGAATATCAATGAAAACATCCATGACAGGTAACCATCCAAATTCTGCTTAAAAACCTCCAAGGGTCTCAAATTTCAGTGGGTTATGCCTGTGTTATGCCTTACTGAAATCAAGATACATTCTGTCCACAGCATTTCCCTGATGCACCAAGTTTATAACTCCATCAAAAAAAGAAATGTGATCCCAAACTCGGATCCACAGGCAACTCTGGGTCATTTCTCTAAGGTAGTCTATCTTAAAGTTTTTATGTGTTTATACACCTATCACATTTTAAAACTTAAAATCCATTGTTGTATATTGTTCTAAATGTTTGTTTTGCTATTGGGATTGTAGTTCCATTTGTGTTTCAGAAGCTGGTCTCTGACCATAATAAATTTCATGAAACGTGGTTCATCTGGCATGATTTGTTTTTTAATTTGATTTTAACTTATATACAAACACCAAAAATTAAATAGAGGGCTTTCTTACTGTTCATTTCACTGTTTTTTCTTTTTCTTTTAGTAGACCACTTTGAGGTTTATTTGTTGTTTGTTTTCAATCAAGCGGTAGCAAAATTTTGCGGAATGAAACAAATTGTGAATTTGACTTTTGCTGCAGTGACTAAAATTCCTTCCAAGCCCCATTAACCAGTGACAGACAGTGTCCACAGCAAAGATGTATTACACCGAGGGAGGGTGGTAGTGGATCCTTTTAACTGGAGATGCCTGGGAATTTCTTCATGCAACACAAATCTTTTTCAGATCAGCTACAGCCCCTCTTCATTTTGTTGCTGGGGATCCAGAATCAAATCAGTTGGCTGGGGTATACGCTCTCTTTCTCTTTACCTTTTCTGTATTGGGTTTTTGATCATTGGTCCTCTCACTTGCTTTGTCCAACCAGGCTGTTACCCATGGTTGCTTGGTGCTGTAAGTTATACAATCCCATAGAACTGGTCATTCCTTGCTCATGTAAGTTTTATGAACAAAGAAGAACGTCCCTGTGATGCATCAAAGAGGGTGTTTCCTTCTTCTTGTATCATAATGTTAGCACTTCTGCTAGTCAGCAAGATAGGCCAACTGATGGCCTGAACTGGTAAGAGTCTTTGTTCCATCTTTCTAATTCATATGTGACTCTTGCTTTGGATAGGCAGAGCTCTGCTGAAATGAAAGGAAAGACCTTGTGGCAATGGAAAATCCACGAAGCCATCAGAAATGCTACAGGGGGGCACTTAGATGTGGAATGTCTGCAGGGTGTTCTCTGTGTTTTATTGTGCTGCTCATTCTCACTCTGAACCTCCATGACTCACATTTCACAGAAGGCAATTGGCAAACGCCTCATTGTTGTGGTTTATTTGCCGCACAAACAGTGCTGCAAAATGCACCACACACACCCATCTGAAAATATCGCTTTCTGTCATGCACAAGCAAAGCCTTCAATTTCTCCTGCCTACGTGCCTCCTTCCTTTCTTCACAGTTTGCAAAAGAGCGCAGACAGACAATGCTGGGTATGTGTGCAATGTCACCCACTTATCCCTGCCAACGTAAGCACATAATGCAGAGTGCATCAGGCCAACTGAAGGGCAAGCATCATTCGGATACTTGTTGGAACAGGAGATGTGGCTTAGCTTGTTTTTCAAGGACTCAATCCTGATTTGATTTTATTCTTTGGTAGATTTACAAAATGAAAAACACACACGCTGATAAATAAATTTTAGAAAGGGGCAAGATTAGACATGGACAACCACAGGGCTTCTTTTTAAAAAATTGAGACTCCTTGCGCTTGACTCCGCTTACCCTTTTTTCCCTGCCCAGGACAGCTCTGCCCTCTGCCTGCACCTCAGAGCCGGTGTCAGGGGCGTACGAACTAGGGAGAGGAGGGAGTAGGCTGCCCCGGGTGCCACTCTGGGGTGTGTGTGAAAAGATGGCCCCTGCCTCCCCCCAGCTGTAGTGAAGCCAAGGGCGCACACAGTCCGTATGAGCACCACTCACACAATGTCTGTACGGGCTGCCGCTCTTGTGCGCTGTCCATACGGGTGTCCATACGGGATGCCCCACAAGCCGTGCAAGCAGCAGCCCATATGGACGCCACATGCAAGCGGCAGCCTGTATGGAGTGCACATTTGTGGCATCCTGTACAAGCATGTGCAGCATCCCGTATGGAATGCTCATGTACGGCAGCCCATATGGTCCCTACGCATGGACACTCCTTACGGGATGCCGCACATGCACAGTCTGTACAGATGTTGTATGTACGTCACTGGGCAGTTTGCCCTGCCCCTCGGTGTCCCGCCAGGGTGCCAGAAAGCATTCCTCTGCCAGTGGCCAGTGTGCCATGTGGGGCTGGGCCTTGGTGGTAGCAGCCTCTGCTTCTCCTCACCCACTCGCCAGTAGCTGCTACGAGCTGCCCAAGGAAGGTGATGGGCTATGCAAAGGCAACTGGATGCTCTCTCGCAGCCACCACTACTGCCGCAGCTGCCCTTAAGAACAAGCTCATCCTTCCCCCCCAACTCGGGGATGGTATCGGTGGGAAAAATAGGGACATTCTGGGATCAGCAGTGGAGAAAGCTGCTCAGGCGCCAGGGGCAGCATGCCCAGGGGCGGGGTGAGCTGCCCATAGGGGCAGGGTGCCCTGCGGGGCCTCTGGAGTATGCCTGCCTACTCCCACTCAGCTGCCCTACAGCTGGGGGGGAGGCAGCAGACAGACCGTTTAGGCAGCATGGAGCCTGCATGTGTCCAAGCCACCACTTCTCTCCTAGGAGAGATGCATGGCTCGGGTGCGCTGCAGGCCCCACAGTGTGCCAGCCAGAATTTTGTCACCCCCCTCAGTGGTGAGACTCGGGACAGACCGCACCCATTGCACCCCCCTTCCTCTGCCCCTGTCTGAGATCAAATTGGAAGGTGGGATGGCTTTTTTTAAAAAAAATCCAAGACTGTCCCTGGAAAATAGAGGTGCTTGGAGGGTATGAGATCGGAGAATTCTTGTTTATTATGGGAAATGAAAGGAGCTTTTTCCATTATAAAACTTGTTTCAAGTTTTACTTCTTCTATAGTAGATAATAGTATCCCTGCCACAAACTATTGTTATAGCACCACAAGCAATCTTTTCATGCCATATACATATGTGCTCCCATGGCCACTGTTTATCAAGGAGACTTTGGGGTCTTTCTGGCTATCTCAGTGATGCTGTTGGCCCCGTGTGTGTGTTGTAAGGAAGGCAAATTCCATGCTAGGGATCATTAGGAAAGCAATTGAAAACAAAATTGCCAATGTAATTATACAAATCTATGGTGCGACTGCATTTCGAATACTCTGTACAGTTCTGGTTTCCTCTCCTCAGAAAAGATATTGTAGAGCTGGAAAAGGCTCAGGAACGGCTCAGAAATAATCAAGCTTTCAGCATTTGGGACTTTTTAGTTTGGAGAAAAGGCAAATAAAAGGTGACATGACAGAAATTTATAAAATTATGCATGGCATGGAGAAGGGGGTTTCTCTCTTCCTCACTCGTGACACTAGAAATTGTAGGCCAAAACGCAGAGGCCTGGCAGGTCTGTTTATAGACCCGTAGGCCAGAGGTTCCTCACCATTGGAGTCCATCCAAAAGGTTAAATCTCTGAGTTAAATGTAGATATATTCTGTCTGCAGTGTGCACCCATGTGGAATTCCATCCCGGCAAAGGTGCATCTGGTTTCTTCACTATGCAGCTTTCAGCAAATGCTGACAATGAGGCAGCTAGACTGGTGACTGGGAGTGGCTGCTGAGACCATATAACACCGGTCCTGAAAGACCTACATTGACTCCCAGTACGTTCCCGAGCACAATTCAAAGTGTTGGTGCTGACCTTTAAAGTCCTAAATGGCTTCGACCCAGCATACCTGAAGGAGCGTCTAAACCCCTATTTGTTCTGCCAGGACACTGAGGTCCAGCTCTGAGGGTCTTCTGGCAGTTCCCTCCCTGCGAGAAGTGGGGTTACAGGGAACTAAGCAGAGGGCCTTCTCAGTAGTGGCACCTGCCCTGTGGAACGCCCTCCCATCAGATGTCAAGGAAATAAACAACTATCCAACTTTTAGAAGACATCTGAAGGCAGCCCTGTTTAGGGAAGTTTTTAATGTCTGATGTTTCATTGTGTTTTTAATATTCTGTTGCGAGCCACACAGAGTGGCTGGGGAAACCAAGCTAGATGGGCAGTATACTGTATATACAAACAAACAAGCAAACAATTATACCATGCACATTCTCCTTGGACTTGAGTTGTGTTTTTAGGGCCCACCCTATTCCTGTGACTGCAATCTGTTTTAATTGTTATTAATTCTGAATTTTAAATTGTTGTAACCCATTCTGGGACCTGCTGGTGAAAGGCTAGTAATAAATTCAATTAATTAAAAATTAATGGACATTAAGACACCATGTAGGAAGCTGGCATCCTTTCCTTTGAACTGTTAAGTCTGAGGATGAGATCTGGCAATAAGACAAAGATGTCCTGCAATGTCTTCAGCCAAACCTACCTCACATGGATTAAATGAGGAAGGGGAGAACCATGTATGTCGCCGTGAGCCCCTTGGAGGAAAAGGTAGAATATAAATGAAATAAATATAGAGAGCTGATTCTTAGAAGTTCAGCAGCAGAGGTTAATGCAGAGCTTAATTGGAAAGTTGGATAGCTTCTTCACTTATACAGGTCGCATAATTCACTGGGCTGTTTGAGTCTCCTCCCCTGGTTCCATCTGCTTATTGCTTTGCTCAGTGGCTGCCAACGAATTCTCAATGACCTTTTCCAGCTTCCTGGACAACAATGATCTGCCATTTGGAGACGTTTGCCGGCCTCTGTAGTTAAACTCCCAAGGATGGTTTGGTCCAGATGTTAAAATCTGAGTCACAGCATATTAAGCCTCTTATAGCCCTTATCTGAAATGGCCAATTTCAGTGTGAAACACAAACTAATAAGGGGGGTGGGGAGAGGTCTCTTTCCCATCTAATGCAAACTTTAATAGGCTCTTGGTTAGAGTTGAATGACCTGCCTTTAAAATTGCCGGCATGAACAACCATAATTTACTGACAAGGTGGACAAAATATTCAGAGACTTCCCTGTTTCCCCACTTAGCCAACCAGAGATGGAGTGATGACCACTATAGCACTTCTAATAAAGAATGGATCCCCTTTCTCTCATGAAATTATGTCAAGAAGGGTGCAACTTTAAACATTTGCTAGGGAGTTCTAAAAATCACAAGGTTTCCCCCCCTCCAAGGTTGTAGCCAAGTCCCTCGGGTATTTAGCAGGCAGCAGGAATGCACAGAAGTAAACATCACTGAATTCAATAGCCTAGTTTGGACTGACAGAAGTTTTAGGAAGGTGCAATTTAGGGCTTAGTAATATATTAGGGGGACGCAGGTGGCGCTGTGGGTTAAAGCCTCAGCGCCTAGGACTTGCCGATCGAAAGATCGAAAGGTCGGCGGTTCGAATCCCTGCGGCAGGGTGCGCTCCCGCTGCTCGGTCCCAGCGCCTGCCAACCTAGCAGTTCGAAAGCACCTCCGGGTGCAAGTAGATAAATAGGGACCGCTTACCAGCGGGAAGGTAAACGGCGTTTCCGTGTGCGGCTCTGGCTCGCCAGAGCAGCGATGTCACGCTGGCCACGTGACCCGGAAGTGTCTCCGGACAGCGCTGGCCCCTGGCCTCTTGAGTGAGATGGGCGCACAACCCCAGAGTCTGTCAAGACTGGCCCATACGGGCAGGGGTACCTTTACCTTAATATATTAGGAGGGTGCAATTTAGGGCTTAGTAGTTTATTTGCCTTCTTTGTGACTGTTCCATTATTTGCCAATCTAATATTGTTTCCCCATATATAAATTGCTCTCTTATATTTCATTTGTGCATTTTTAAAAAAATCTTATTTAAAAATGGATTAAATAACAAGGAAGGAGATTCTGCCCGGCCACTGAGGCCCAGTTCTGAGGGCCTTCTGGCAGTTTTCTCACTGCGAGAAGCAAAGCTACAGGGAACCAGACAGAGGGCCTTCTCAGTAGTGGCACTCGCCCTGTGGAATGCCCTTCCACCAGATGTCAAAGAGATAAACAACTACCTGACATTTAGAAGACAATTGAAGGCAGCCCTGTTTAGGGAAGTTTTTAATGTGTGTATTTTTAATCTTTGTTGGAAGCCGCCCAGAGTGGCTGGGGAAACCCAGCCAGATGGGCAGGGTACAAATAATAAATTATTACAGTGGTACCTCAGGTTACAGACGCTTCAGGTTACAGACTCCACTAACCCAGAAATAGTACCTTGGGTTAAGAACTTTGCTTCAGGATAAGAACAGAAATCGTGTGGCGGCAGCAGGGCGGTGGTGGGAGGCCCCATTGACTAAAGTGGTACCTCAGGTTAAGAACAGTTTCAGGTTAAGAACAGACCTCCAGAATGAATTAAGTTCTTAACCTTAGGTACCACTGTATTATTATTATTATTATTATTATTATTATTATTATTATTATTCTGACTAAACATTAGGAAGAACTTTCTGACAGTAAGAGCTGTTCAACAGCAAAACAGACTACCTTGGACTCTCCTTCATTGGAGATTTTCGAAAAGAGATTCTCTACAATTCTATGGTTCTAGATATCAGTTATTGCATATATTCGTTATATTCCTATTTGAAGTGAAATGCTTGAACAATATGACATTGCTCCTTATACAGTATAGGGAGATTGGATGACTGCAGATTGTGACCATTGTTTCTTGCGATCTGAGCCCTATGCTTCCACTGAGCACAATGCTTTATAGAACCTTATTGGCTCTTTTAGCTGCTGTGTCACACTTGCCTGATGAATACTGACAGTGCAGGCTCAAATGTGGGGCATCAACTCAGATTATGCTTTATTATTAATTACAGATAAAGAGTTTCAGGGTAAGGGTGCCATGCTTTTAACAGCAATGACATAAAGCCCTCTTTAGGTGCCAAAAATATTATCATTCTGAGCAGTGAAAAATTCATATTATGTGCCCAGGGCCTGCCCAACGTTTTTTTGGCACCTGATGAGAATGACAAAATGATGCCCCTATTCCTGCCAGGAAGAAAGGATGGGTGAAGATCTATACCAGGAATAAGGAGAAAATAAAAATCCACATCAGGATCTGCTAGCCCTGTAGATCCTGCCACCTGAGGCGGTCACCTCACCTTACCTCCTGGGTGGGCCAGCCCTGAATTGGGTGTATGGTCCTAGGTAGGGATGGGGAAGGCATTTGATTCAGTTCACATTTAAAGGCAAAGCAACCTAATTTGTGCTATCCAAAACAGTATGTGAAATGAAACACAGGTAGGGGGTGTGCATGTAAGTGCACTTATTGCGTGTGTAGGTCCCCAGGCCACCCCTCAAATAACTTCACACGTAACACGTAATTTTAGTTTTGGTTTTGGGGCACTATTTTGGCCACAACTTTATTAAAATACAAAATCAGTGAGTGGTTGTTTAGGCATTGGTTATGACTATCTGTCCCCCCGCCTGGGACAGAACTGACATCCAGAGGTCCGATCGGTAGCCAGTAGAAGAGAAAGTCAAACTTGGGGGTCATTTGAGCTAAGCGTCGGACCCATGCCGCTCACCCCAGCAGCTCCCCGAAAGCTTGCCTGCCCGGTCCTATGACAAGGATTCCCATAACAGGGATCGGGCGGCCCTGGTCCCATAACAGGGATTGGACGAAATCATGGCAAGCCCCAGGATTCCTTTAACGGAATTCCCTTCAGCGCAATAGGAGGGGCAGGCACAGCCTATCCTGACCCCTCCACCACCAGCATATTATAACCAATGCCTAACCGCGACCTTACAAGTTGTGACGAATTGCTGAGTAGTAGGCAAAAACCAAATGGCACAGCCAATCACCAAATGGCAAAATTCCTACTAGGCCTCTGCTCCAAAGCAGACGACCCCATGACAGGCAAAGCAAGGTCAACCGGAAAGAGGGCAGGCGGGCGGGTGATCCGATGCACTCTGCAAAGAGAAAGAGAAACTAGAGTGCACCAATATTTAAAGACTATGGTCCCACCCACCCAATTTGCAACATACAATTTGCCCCAGCAACCCAGTTACCCAATCATGATGCCAGGCAACAACTATTAACCTGCCTGGCAACAAGAGGTCTGGCCTGGTGGCCCACACCGCAACACGTGCTCTCATTTATTGGAGAACACGCTTTACTGAAGATATATAATATATGCACAATATCAGGAGAAATTGCTTTGCAGAAATGTGTCCATTAGCCAAAATTGCATACAAAAATGTGTATGTGAAGAGAAGTTTGCTCTAAAATGCAGATGAGTTTTCATGAGGACTTTTTTTTTTAACGTAAACTGATGTAGACATGTGGAGAATGGAATTTAAGAGTGGGGGGTGAGAAATGGGGAGAAACTGAAATTGACAGATGCCTCCATTCATAGTCCCAGGATATGTTCCGAAGGCACTTGAGGCCACAACATTGGTCAGTCCATAAACAGTCCATATCTGGTCAAGGCCTGAATTGGTAATCACCGTGGGGAACTTTTTGCATGCCTCCCAAGGTTTCCATAATGGCATCAGTGCAAGAAAGCAAATCATTTGCAAACTTCCTAAACGTCACAGTAGGCAAGTATGCATCCAAGGAAAATCGTCTCCCTTGTCCTCACTTACGTCCTGTGATCCATCATTCCCTTCTCCCCCTACCAATGTCCTTTAATTCAGTTATTACAGGGCTCAGCATGTCCATGAGGTCATAAAGATTCTCCAGAGAATGCATTCTGAATTTTAAAAATCTTTTCAAAAGGAAACATATGCGGCAGAGATCAACGTACACATTAAACACAAGGTCATGTCTCCGGGCCCCTGCTTCGTATGCACTGTAACAATTCTGGCATGCTTTGCATTCCTGTCTACTCAGCCCTTCCATTCAAGGCCCACACGCACGCACAAAGGCAGAATTCCTCCCCCCTCTGTTGTTTCTGCAGTGATGTCCATAAATAATCTCTTAACAAATAATGACCGGATGCAATCTTGTCCTTATATCACCAAGGTTTATAGGCCAAGGTGCCTCTCCTTCCGTTGTTGCCATCATCAGAAACCAACCACCAAAACAAATTCCATAACAGAACAGAGACAAGTTGTTTTCATTGGGCCTGCAACCATATTAATAAAAATATTTGTTGTGGCTGCAGTTGTATTGAACCATGCTGCTTTTGTATTGGAGGCAGTATGTCTCTGAACATCAGGCACTGAGAACCAGAGGTACAGAGGCTGCAGAAGGACTCAGGTTGTTCTTTCAGGTTTCCCTTGGCATCTGGCTGACCACTGTAAGAACAGGACACTGGCTCTTACTTTCAAATAGAGCTGCAATTCTCATAGTGATCTAATCCTATAGGCAGACCTATTCAGGGAAGTTTTTAATGTGTGGCATTTTAGTGTATTTTTGGTCTCTGTGGAAGCAGCCCAGAGTGGCTGGGGAAACCCAGCCTGATGGGCGGGGTACAAATAATAAATTATTATTATTATTATTATTATTATTATTATTATTATCCTTCTCCCCAGGGAATTCTGGGAATTGTAGCTCTCTGAGGGGAATAGAGATCTCCAAACAACTCTCAGCATTCTTAATAAACAACATCTCCCAGGATTCTTTGCGGGAAGCCATAACTGTTTAAAGCAGTATGGTACTGCTTTAAATATATAGTGCAGAAGCTGCTCCAATACTGGAAGCAGCTCCCCCAGCAGTCTAAAGGCTCCAGGATTACATCTTCCCAATGCACACCTACAGAAAAATGCTCCGTAATTTTAGTCAAGTATCTTACCAGTCGTGTAGCCAGGATGCATTGCAGATCGTAAGCAGCATTGCTTGAAATACTTCCACTGGCATTTTAATTCTCTTTCCCCTCCCATGCTGTGAACATAGCCGAACTGCCAGGAAAAATTCTGGACTTCTGAGACATTGAGCACTCCCAGTTGATTCATCCTGATTTGTCTGCAGGGCGATAAGACAATATCGGCTACGTAATGAACCTTCATTCTGATTTGTTGGTGGGGAGGCTAGAAGACGTTGCATCAAAGCAAGTGTCACCCAACACTCTCCCGTGCTTTACCCTGTCACTTTTGTAAATGTAAGAAGACCAAACTTTTTGAGATGTGGGTCTGTTGATCAGGACCCCCCCACAATCAAATGCAATTGCACAACCTGGATTTGCTGGTATGTGATTGAATCCCACCTGAAAATATTGATGGTCACCTACTGACATCCAAGAGATCCACAACTCCTTCATGCTTGTAAAAAAACAAAACAAAACTATGTGTACTATACAAAAGAAACAACCCCCTGCCTAAGATATTCATAAAAGGCACTGTAAAAACAAGGACTTTTATGTTGCACCAATTGGGTGTTCTTTATATCTATCGTGATTTTAAAGATTTTTACACAACCACAAAGAAAAGACTCTGAATGGTGGGAAAGATTTAGTGCTTTAATCTTGAAGATGAATAAAGCTGGGAACAGATATTCTTCAAAGGCACGATGGTGTGCACTACTATTTAATTTTTGAAAGAACGAGGTCTGGATCCTTAGGAGAAAGTAGAAACAGTCATATACATGCATACATATCACATGTCAGTTTTAGGTTTCCGATACATCCATATCATATATTTAAAGCATTATTTTGCCACTTTAACACTCATGGCTTCCCCCAAGGAATTGTGGGAAGTGTAATTTGTTAAGAGTGCTGAGAATTATAAATCTGTGAGGCATCTCTCAGGAGGCTTAACAAATTACACTTCCCAGAATTCCTTGGGGGAAGACGTGCCTATTGAAATGGCATAAGGGTGCATTGCATGCATGGTATGGATGTGACTTAATTGGCTTCTTAGCTCAAAGCCCTTGACCAGGGACAGAGAACCTTGTTGAACTCTATGAATTCCCATTGGCCCCTGCCAGAAAAACAAGTGCTCATGGAGGATGGGTATTGTAGTCTAGCAATACAGTGGTACCTTGGTTTAAGAACAGCTTAGTTTATGAACAACTTGGATTACGAATGCTGCAAACCCTGGAAGTAGGTGTTTCAGTTTGTGAAATTTGCCTTGGAAGCAGAACATGTTCCACTTCCTGTTGAGTGTGTTCCATTTGTTCCATTCCCCACTGCTATGGGAAAGCACGCCTTGGTTTAAGAATGCTTTGGTGTAAGAACGGACTTCTAGAACGGATTAAGTTCTTAAACCAATGTACCACTGTATCTGGAAGAGAGCACCTGTCAATTTCCACCTCATTCCATTTCACACCATGCTTGGAATGTTTAAGTTTGGAATGATCTTTGCATTCAGGTTGTCTGTGTTGATCCAAAGGCCTTCTGGGAGTATTTTCTTTATGGGTGGAGAGAAAAGGGACCCAGCTGGTATAATAAAGCGGAAGGCATTGCTCATGGAAGCAGGGAACTCCTTATCTGTGCCTTTTGTTTCATTCCTTTTTCCACCTTTGCCCTCTCCCCACCCACATCCTTGCCATTCATATCATGATATAGTAGCTAATAATGATCATTATTATTACAAGTACAACCAAATATTGACTATAGCTAAGGTGGTATCAAGATTTATTGACTAAAGAGTCAGTATTTGCTGTGGGCGAACCATAAATCTTGTTAGTCACCAAGTCAGGGGAAAAGTGAACAGATGCCATGTTTCGCTCTGTACAAGCTGTCAGCTTTGGTCAACAGAAGTCCTGCTCCGCCACTGACCTCACATGTGTCCTTCACCATGTCATCAAGCCCTGTGCCCTAAATCATAAAAGTGGCATTGATTATACTTGCTTTTCAAAGAGGAGAGTGTTGAGGAAAGAAAATAGGGTATGATCCTTAGCCAAAAAGCAATGCCATTAACCAAGCCTTTCTATGTGCAGAACAAGTTACTGGCTGCTCCTGCCTCCTCTCCTCGTTGGGACCTGGCACCACCCACAAATCAGTTTTTTAATCTTATTGCCTGTGAGATTAGGTGTAATTACTAAAGAAGGTAAAAAGCACAACACAGGAGTTTTGCCCTGGATTGACCCCTTGTGAGGAGTAAAATATGCAGTGAGTTAAGAATGCTCACGGAGCTGTCAAGGATCATAAATACATTTTTATTTATTGCATTTATAATCCAACTTTTCTCCCCTCCATTGAACTCAAAGTGGTATACATGATTTCCTCACTCCTCCATTTAAACCCCACAACAACTCTGTGAGGTAAGTTAGACTGAGAGATATAGTGATTGGCCAAGGGTCACTCAGTGAGCTTCATAGTTAAGTGGGGATTTGAACCCTGGTCTTCTAGGTCCTAGTTCAACACTTTAACCACTATACAAAACTGGGTCTCATAGGAAAACACCTGCTGTATCAGGCTAGTGACCCATCTAGAATTCCATCTTGTTCTTGAAGGGATCGTCTGAGTAAGAAGTCAGAAATGTGCCAGACTTCAAAACTTGGAGAACTCTATTAGCTGCAGGACTTTGCAAGCAGCTGAGCTTAGGACTTGGCTGTGGACTTTACAAAGCAAGGACTTTGAAGCAAAAAACCGTCTCTGGGCTCAGAGAGAGAAGACTACTTGTAACATCTGTACATAGTGTGCATGCTGGTGTTGGTCTAGGAAAAACAACTCTGCTAAATGGCCATTTTCTGCGGTGAGCTTAACCACATGACTGAGCTTTTGCAGTGCATACATCCAACAACTCCAGCACACTCTTCCTCCAGTTTTCTTCTTCCCTTGCAACATTTCATGTGTAAGTGTACTTTGCTGGGTTAGGCTAGGCTACAGAAACAGTGGGAAAGAGCAAAAATGCAGTGGTCCTGTCTCCCAAACTGGTTGCCAACACAGAGCCTCTGAGTAAAGTGGTATCTAGCTTTCTTTCTGCTGCATTGGAAGTGAAATATGACAGTGATATTTTGGGACGCGGGTGGTGCTGTGGGTTAAACCAGAGCCTAGGACTTGCCGATCAGAAGGTCAGCAGTTCGAATCCCCATGACGGGGTGAGCTCCCATTGTTCGGTCCCAGCTCCTGCCAACCTAGCAGTTTGAAAGCACAAAGTGCAAGTAGATAAATAGGTACCGCTCCGGCGGGAAGGTAAACGGCATTTCCATGTGCTGCTCTGGTTTGCCAGAAGCGGCTTAGTCATTCTGGCCACATGACCCGGAAGCTGTCTGCAGACAAATGCCAGTTCCCTTGGCCAATAAGGCGAGATGAGCGCCACAACCCCAGTGTTGGTCACGACTGGACCTAATGGTCAGGGGTCCCTTTACCTTTACCTATTGATATTTTATGCCACTGTCCAAATTGTGCTCAAGGAAGAAGCCCTCTTTGCTTCCTGCTCTAGGCAGCTGTGTGAACACCTTGACAACATACACGCAACAGCAACAAAAGTTCAATTTCTCTGCATAGATAAAACAAAAAAATTCCTTCCAGTAGCACCTTAAAGACCAACTAAGTTAGTTCTTGGTATGAGCTTTCGTGTGCATGCACACTTCTTCAGATACACTGAAACAGAAGTTACCAGACCCTTCTATATAGTGAGAAGGTGGGGAGGGGTATTACTCAGAAGGGTGGTAGGAATGGGTGATTGGCAGATAGCTGTGATGAGCCTGTTGATGACTCTTAACGACTGCAATAGGTCTTACAGGAAAAAGCAAGGGGTGAGAAGGTGAAAAATGGCTTTGTCATGTATAATGAGATAAGAATCCAATGTTTTTGTTCAGACCAGGTCTCTCCAGACCAACACGGCTACCTATCTGTATCTGCATAGATAGACAGTGGCTTGTTTTCAACATAGACCTATTATTTTATCATTATTAATTAAATTTGAATACAGAACTGCCCTTCATCTGAAAATCACAGGGAGGTTCACAACAAAGTCCTAGTCAAAGCAGATCCATTGAAATGGCCATACCTAAGTTTGTCTTGTTCATGAACTCCATTGGGTCAGCCTGAAGCTGGCTGGTTGAGGAAGGCTGGTCTAAAGCATTCAAAGCACATGTAAGAGAATGAACTTGAATTTGAACTAGAAATCAATCAAAGTTCTTCCCATTTACTTCACATTCAGTTCACTCTGGAATTATGGGAACTACTTTCAGGTGTAGTTCTGAGATCTTTTGAACTACTTAACTGAACTTTGTTCAACTGAAGTACTTCACTCCAAGCAATGTTGTTTACACAGACATAGGTTCAGGCTCAACAACTTGTGACCCAACCTGTGGTGAACAGCCACTAGCTGTGGCCCGACTGGTGTTCTTTTATAGCCTCTCTGCTGTTTGTGCAATCTTATTTGGCGGGGTTTTCCTTGGCTCGTTGAGGTGGCATTGGGAAGGTGTCCCAGAATTGTTCTGGCCTGACGTAGGCACTTCTTCCCTCACAACCCGTTAATCTCAGCTTCCACTCCTTGTGTACATCCTACCCTCCCTGACAGATCTTTCAACAGGCCTCCTCAAATGCAACAGCCTCTTTGGAAGAAGCCTATCATTGTTAGGCCTGGACTGTTGTTGTTTTAAAAGCATTTTGTAGGCAATTAAGAGCTGCACTTCAGCAGGCACTTAAAATGGAGCATTAGGAGATTGACGAGATCAAATCGAGAAGGAAAAGCGCACGCTGCAGTCTCTAATTAAAATCAATACAGGAGTATTGCAAGAACTGTGTGTGGAGGGTTTTCTGTTACCTTACAATAAAGATGCTGGGTTCTCTCTGTGAAAAAGATGCTTTAAAGGATGGTTAATTATTTCCTCATTTCTATAGGACTGTTTCCAGTGTACTAAATTCTTTACAATTATTGCACTCACCCTGAAAACACTGCTAAGAGATTTAGCACGGCAAGCCTTCAAATATTTAACTGGGTTAAAATGGGTGTGATGTGATTGGCCAGTGAGAATGCAAGGGGGGAATCAAAGTTAGAGTGGGAGGTTTTGAAAGTCAATTGAGTTGAGGTTTGGGAGTTGAGGTTTAGGTGTGGGTTGGTAGAGTTGTATTGTGAGAGAGTGAGAGGAATTGTTAGGTGGAGTCGGATAGATAGTTGGAATAATCAGTCTGGAGTTGTTAGGAACTAAGAATAAGAAACTGACAAGAGAAAAATTAACTGAAACCATAAGCTTGTTCCTGCATTTAAAAATAAACTTGATTATTTGTTTATGCTAACAACTGACTGGACTCCATGTGTCCCTGTGAGATATGGGGTGGTGGCAGCAGAAAAAGCAATCGCAGTGGCGCCACAGGGTCAATAGACCGTCAAACGTTCGGGGGCCCTGTGTGTGATCGCCACACCCTTCCCCACCTCAAACCAGCTTCAATCCGACTAGAAAACTAAAGCCGTATTCACTTTCTGCTGCTGACTGGTGTGAACATGCGAGACAGCCACTACACATGCGCAGATGAGCCCTCGTGTCCAGATAACATCTTCACGAATAGGAATTGTGTTTGTGTGTGTGAAGGGGGAACTGAATAGGTCATGCGCCTCAAGTGCACGTATCCATACTACCTCTCCGATTTGAACAGCGTCACAAATGTGCCTTGAAACAGCAGGGGGGAATGACTGTATTTTAAGCTGCTAATGCGCACAGAGACTTATTTCTGCGTAGACTTGCATAGCGTTGTGCCATTGCTGACCTATACAGCCCCTTTCCTCCGTCATTGATTTACCCACAGCTGCCCCCCACACCCTGGAGAAGCAGGCCTTCTTGAACCCTGGCACATCTTTCCTCCTGAATTTAATGACTGACAGTAAACCCTCAGCACACGCAAAATTGCTTGCAGTGTAAAAGCCGTGTTCATTTTCTGAGCTGTGATGGGCAAGAATCCTTCCTCCCCCCGCTCCCTCTGCTTACCTCAGACTGGCTCAGAAATGAGCTGAGTGATTCCCTGACTCCAAAAGAAACAGGGAAACAGACTGACTCATTTCTGAACCAATACAAATCTCACCCCATCCCATGATTTCTCACAGACAGAGAGGCATGGAAAGCATGATGTCAATAGGGTTAGCAAGCCAGCAGTATGTTACTGGTCTGATCGCCAAGTAACTGGTAATGGAGATTGCAAAGTCAGTTCAATCAAGACCCGATATTGCCCTCACCATAGCCTTTCACATTGTGCCTGGCTACACCTGGAGATGTACAGTCATATCTCAGGTTACAGACGCCTCAAGTTGCACATTTTCGGGTTATGGACACGCCGAAACCTGGAAGTCCCGGAATGGGTTACTTCTGGGTTTCAGCGCTTGCGCATGCACAGAAGCACTAAATCATGCTTTGCACATGCGCAGAAGTGACAAATCACAACCCACACATGCGCAGATGCAGCGCTGCGGGTTGCAGATGCTGTGGGTTGCAAACGTGCCTCCTGTGCGGATCACATTCGCAACCTGAGCATCCACTGTATAAGGTGTTAGATGAGGGGTACTACCTCTGCTGGGCCACATCATGTTTGTCCACCTTTAATCCTCACCCTGCACTCAGCTCTCAGCACTACCTCCTAGAAGCTGTCAGTATAGCTGTCAGTATGCAGTAGCGGCCACACCCCAGGAAACGGCTTCAACTGGCTGGCTAAACCAGGCAAGGGTAACCAATGGGTCTCAAACCCTTCGTGAGTTAGGGACTTCCCCTGAATGTGAAGACAGACTTCGGCAGATTGAGTGGATAAGACAAATAGTGGGTCCAGCGGTCAGGTAGGCAGTTTCTGCATGTGCCATAGAGAGAAATAAGGGGCAGGTGGGGCCCACCAACCTGGGAAGTTAGCCCATCTAGGGCTAACTCTGATCCTAAACCTCTTCTGCCTTGTGAGATATTTTCGGAAGAAGAAAAGGCCGAGGAGAAAACCCTGCAAAGATCTGGAGTGGAGTCCCTAAACAGTTGGAAGATTCCTTGTACACCTCCTTTTGGCAACTCCTGCAACCCAGCTGGTGCCAAAAAAGCTGCTCTACTTTCCTATGGACCACATCAACAAGATCTTGTGTTTTTATCACACCTTTGGACTTAGAAAGGTATTCAAAGTTCTACACACACACACACACTTTATCCTCACAACAATGAGTTGGATTAGGCCCCAGGTGTTGCAAGGATTTGAAGATATAGGCTCTCCAGGACGTCTGTCAACAGTCACTGCAACGGGGGTAGAGAGCCTGTGACTTCCAGAAGTGTTTTGACTGCATCTCCCATCAGCCCCAGTCAGCATGGCCAGTGGTCAGAGGAGATGGGTATTGGAGCCCATAAGATGTCTGGAAGGCCGCAGATTAGACACCATTTTACTCATTAAAGGATGTTCCCCTGTGGCTGTGTACCATTTTAAGCCAAATCACAGGAGATCCAATGCAGTTAAGTATCATCTCACAGAGGTCACTCAAATATGTTGATGCGCACAAACATATTTACAAACTCAAAGCAAAGCTTACAGCTTGCTTTCTCCCTGCCCTCTCATTTTTTATTGCACCACATAATAAATCATTTAACTCTAATCTTTCTAATAGGCTCCAAACATCCTGCTCTCTCTCTCTCTCTCTCTCTCTCTCTCTCTCTCTCTCTCTCTCTCTGTTTTTTTCTCTCTTTTTCTCCCTGGGAACAGAAATGGCAGGTAGGGTTTTTTTAGGACAATGTGTTGTTGTTGTTCTTTTATTAGTTGAGAAGGAAACTGGAATGAGCTCCAGCCTTTTATGTTAATGGAGTTGTTACATTAAGCAAAGAGGTCTGAGATGCGCCCTGTGCCTTTTTTTATGTCCTCACCTTTTGGACCTCACAAAGCACAGAAGCAACATTCCACTTTTGGAACCATAAAATTCTAATTTCTTAACCAGTGACTTCCACAATTGACTGTAGTTGGCTGGAACCAGACATGCACCACAGTGAAATGGAAATGGGATGACAGATTCCGGAGGTCATTGAATGGACTGTACCATCTCAGTGTCAAGCTGGCGGGGGGGGGGTCACCTTTTTTTAAGGCTGCCCTCTGTGTCTGTGTGTTTATGTTAATAATACACACATACACAACTCCCTGCAAGTAGAATATAGCAAGGAAAGGGTCTGTGCATAATTTTCAGAAATATATAGTTCATCCATTTGTGTGTGTGTTTCTGTTAATAATACTGTCTTTACACTATGCATCCCTTTACAAGTTATTAGTAATCATTTATTACACGTAACAAAGCCAGAATTGTTGAACATATAAAGCCCTTTTCAGACACTTAATTGCCCTTAATCAAGAAGAAGAAATGTACATGTTCTAACATTTTCCCGGCTTGTGGTTTGCATCTCTTATTTTGTGGGATCAGCATGAACAATTTGAGTAAGTAGCTACCCAGGTTAGTCGCACACATTTATCTAAAGAATCGTTAAGTCAGTTTTGTCTAGGACAACACCACAGGCATGCTCTCCATTTCAAAGGTCGTCATCTCCAAATCCTAACAGCCCTGGACAGTGGGAGGCTGAGCATATTCAAGCCGATAATTTCTCAAAGATGGTTTAGGGAAAGGACTTCCTGATTCATTCATAAACATATCAATGTTTGCTGAAGCCATGTTATCTAAGTCAAGGATTTGGGTCACGTCTTTAAGAGGGTGATTAAGAAAGACAAACGGATCCCGTGGAGACAGTGGTCTCCCACAGCTTCTGAATTAGTCTCTGCAAAAGACAGATTTGTCTGGCTGTGGTGACTGACACCAGGGGGTTAAGCTTTGAAAAGTCACCATTGGGTAAAAATTCATTTCAGAGCGTTCATTCAGAGCGTTCAAAGCTCTTCACCTAGCAATCTTTGATGGCCCTTTGTAACAGCCTTCCCAGAAAGGTCAATCTTGTTACATATTCTTCAATTCTCTGAATAGTGAGATGTTCCAGGGACAGCACAACTCAAGTTTTGGTTTCCTCTGGCAGGGGTTTGGGGGGGGGAGGGGGGGTGGACTTGAGACTTAGGCTTTGCTTGGTTTTTGTTTTGTTTTTGCAAGGTTAAGATGATTTGCAAATCTACAAGTAGATTGTAAATGGAAGCAGACAACATCAGTGGAGTTTATTTTAGACCAGGCCCTTCTGGTGATTCCCTCACTGTGAAAAGTGAGGTTACAGGGAGCCAGGCAGAGGTCCTTCTCAGTAGTGGTACCTGCTCTGCAGAATGCCCTCCCATCAGATGTCAAGGAGATAAACACAACTTTTAGAAGACATCTGAAGGCAACCCTCTATAGGGATGTTTTTTAATGTTTGAAGTTTTGTTGTGCTTTTATATATGTTGGAAGCATCCCAGAGTAGCGGAGGGAAAATTATTATTATTATTATTATTATTATTATTAGTCCTAAATAAGGCAACCCTCTTTAGACGGCAATGTGTGTTACTTACTTCAGAAGATGCCAAGCCAACTCTGCTGTGCTTGGGGATTCTCTTGCTAATTCAACTGAGCAGAGCCCTGGTCCCCTGTCCCCAAGTCCTACCCAGATGGTGCTACCAAACAGGAGGCATTCCTACAAAGCAGCTGTTCTTCTGTCCCATATTGGGTCCCCCACAAAGAGGTGCGTAAGCCAACTCACAGAATTCATGCTTGAAGTGAGATCCAAACGGGGGCTTTCCTGGCTCATAGCTCTTAACCGCTACCTGGAGGAAGAAACCTCCTTCCAATCATCTTTTCCATCCATCCAGTGGTATCTGAGCCCTCAGTGTTGATCTTGCTAATCATATGTTTGGTGGAGCAGATCCTTTCCTCCAGCATTCTTCTCCCTCCCTCTGCTTTGCATGAGAATCTCTGGACCACAGCCCAGATCTATAGATAACACAACCATCCCTCACTGTAGGACTAGCCATCTGCTCAGCTATCACGACCTCGTTGACCTATCTTGAGAACTCGTTGAATTCTTCTACAGTTTCTCTTCTTTCTCATGCCTTCCTGGCACTTGCCCAAAAGAAGCAAAAATGAAAAACTCTCCCTTCTTTGGCTAAAGTCCACAACTCCTCCCCTTCCTGTTCTGTTTTGGCCATGATGGATAGCAGAGGGAAACCAGTCAGCTAATTGTAACATCTTAAATACGATAGTCGTGTTTCTTCCCTCTGTTGGAGATGGGAAGTTTTGTGTAGGGATACATGACTCTGCCAGGTTCGGGTTCAGTTTTCCCAATCTTAATTTTTTTTTTTTTTAATCTAAACTGCTCCTCATCCAATGATCACAAGGCAGTTTACAATATAAAACCACAAAATTACATGATTTACATAATTTCATAAAACATAACCCCCTCACAGCTCACTTCAGTTTACTCCATTTCCAAATCAAGTGGAATTATTTTTTAAAATGTCCATTCCAAAAATTAATGTGCATGTCCACACATTTTACCCAGTTTTCTCATTCATGACCCTGTAATATAACATAGTTTTGTACTAGGGCTTGGGCAAGGACCCTCTGATCTGCCCTGTGGCCCCAAGATTGGGCCCCCCCACATGATGGGTCTGTTTCCAAATTTGGGGGGTGGGGCTAAATTAAGTGTTTTTGAAGCCATGTTTTAATCCAAATTTAAATTATGATCAGGAGGAGGTGGGTGAAGGATCAGATCCTGCTGCTCAACAGCTGTGAAGCAGTAGGGTCCAATCCTGCACAGTGCTGCTCCTATGATCCTGCTGCTCTTCCTTTGTGAGTGGCTTTGCTTTTGTGCAATGGAGCCACTTGCAAAGCAACCGTACCACACAGACATGGATCTTCCTGCTTATGAGCTCTTAGGCAGAAGGATCCAATCCTGCTTGGTGCTTCTTCAGGGGGTGGGAAGGGAGAAAGACTTGGCGGGGCACATTTTACCATGAAGATCCTGCCTCCTGGTAGTTCTATTCTTTTCATGGTTCCTTGGCCCTCTTCTCACTCATGCCTGCCTCTCCTTCTTCCTGCTTGATGCCCCGTCCTGAAAATCCTTGGATGACTCTGGGCCACTTAACCCAACCTGCAGAAATCCAGCTCTGTCTAACACAAAGTGGAGGAGGTCAGGATCCCTCTGAACAGGCCCAGTTTGACTCAGGATTTGGGCCTCACTCAAATCAGGTACACAAGCCATGTTTTGTATGTTATCTTTTACTCACTTGAATTTTGTGGATTTTTGTAGCTGTTTGAAAAAGAAGAATGAATGTTGAAGTCTGGCTGTGTTTCACTTATTGGTTCTGGAAACAGCAAATTAGGTAGGTTTGCACAGAATGCAAACCAAACAGATTTCTTTCCCATCCCTCGTTCTGGGCATATAGCAGTTTCCATATATATATATATATATATATATATATATATATATATATGCTTTCGTAGATTTTCACGGGTACAGGAATGCAGGTTTTGGTGTCCTCGGGTGTCTTCCCGTGTAAAAGTTGGGGTGTCTAGGCGACGTTTCGACGAGGTCTCACTCGTCATCTTCAGGCTGGTGCTTTCGGCTTCTTGTTACTGGAACAGAGCAGGATCTCAATGTTTGAGTTCCTATAAATACTGTAGAGGGGGTGTGGTGTCTAGCCTCCAATGTTCTGGGCAGAGAGGAAGTTCCCAGGCTAGTGTGCCTTTTCTTCTTTTGTTCCTTAATTACTTGAGAGATACCTTGAGTGATTTCTTGAGTGATATCCTGAGTACCACTTAGGTGGGTCATTAGGTGTGGATTAGTTGCTAAAGTCTTTGTGTCTTGACCTCTTGAACTTTGTGAAGAGTTTTCCTGAGAAGATGGCTGTATTGCACTTAGTTGTGCTTTGGCTTGGCTTCGTGTATAGGGGCGAGCTGTGGTTTTGTGGCTAGTGTCAGCCAGATCTGTGTAGGGATTGCAGGGGGGTGCAGCATCCGGAGGTGCCACCATGGATTGGCTACTGGATGGTGTCAGTAATTCATCTGTGGAGAGGGTCTGGGTTTGGGTCTGGTGTGGTTGATTGGTGTTGGCGTTCTGTGTGCCTCTGGATCTGGTGTCAGTTTTTGTGGGGAGGGCTAAAGGCACACTAGCCTGGGAACTTCCTCTCTGCCCAGAACATTGGAGGCTAGACACCACACCCCCTCTACAGTATTTATAGGAACTCAAACATTGAGATCCCGCTCTGTTCCAGTAACAAGAAGCCGAAAGCACCAGCCTGAAGATGACGAGTGAGACCTCGTCGAAACGTCGCCTAGACACCCCAACTTTTACACGGGAAGACACCCGAGGACACCAAAACCTGCATATATATATATATATATATGCTTTCGTAGATTTTCACGGGTACAGGAATGCAGGTTTTGGTGTCCTCGGGTGTCTTCCCGTGTAAAAGTTGGGGTGTCTTCCCAACTTTTACACGGGAAGACACCCGAGGACACCAAAACCTGCATATATATATATATATATATACACACACACACACACACACACACTCCCAACATGGTATCAAGCTTGGGACTTAGTGGCCTCAGAAGACCCCTTTCGCTCTTCCAATTCACTGACCTTTCATTTTTCAAAGACGCTGCAGTTAAGAACGCAGCAGTGGCTCTCACTGAGTTCAGTCAGGTCTCTGTAGTCTGAGGATTAAAGTCAGGAAAATTCTGCAAACACACATTCCCATAGGCTCAAACCAGAGAATGGACCCCCCCCCTTACCTTCATCAGTGAATGACCATGCTTCCTCCCCTTTGGATGTGAAATCATGGGCAGATTTATTCCAGTCCAGCCAGCATTCTTCCAAGAGGGCTGTGTGCCTGCCTGCTCCCTGCTCCCCCAAGGTGGGGCAGTTGTGCCATCAAGGCAGATGTCCAGAACCCCAAATGAGCAGCAGGGGCCCCCAACACATCTGGGCTGACCTTTGCCCAAAATGAAGGCACATATACTGTACACATGACATTTACATACGATTTTCTTGTTTCTTTTCCTTTTGGGGGCATGGGTTGAGAAACGATGACTATAATTTTAAGGATGAATACAATGCATATCACCATAGTGGGGGAGACATTGATTGGGTGACCTGTTTTCTGCCCAGGGGCTAGGAATTGTGGATGAGCAACTTCAAGGCCCCTGCTCAGGGCTGTCTTAAGTATATATGGCACCAGGGTGCAAAGATCCGCCCAGTGCCCCCCCCCGATTCCCCAGAGTTGGTGACCTTTTCTTAGGGAGCTGACACCACACTTATCTCTGCTCAGGAAAAGAAAGCAGGACACATAAGGAGCCCAACACTGCACAACAAACCAGCCCGAGGCGTCAGCGGCTGAGCAAAGCCGGGTGCCTCATGGTGTATTCATGGCCCTATGCCAATACCAGGCACACAGAAGGGTGGAGTCAGCCGGCCGCCTCAGTGCCTTGTTGGCTCGCTCGCCCCCAAATTTGTGGCATAGAGCCGCCCACAGCAGAAGAGCCCGCTGCGGCTCTCCAACTTATAGGCGGGCTCTTCTGCAGACTCCAACTCTCAGGCCCCAGACTCTTGGTCTGGTGCCCCTGAGAGCCCAGCGCCCAGATGCCCCGCACCCCTGGGGCCTATGGTTAAGACAGCCCTGCCCCTGCTGCTCTCCCTTCTGATGGTTCTTTATCCTTAAATTGCGTTTGGACCTAACTGCCCATCAAATAGAAGACACCTTTGAACAGAGGACTGCCCTCTATACATGGCCATCTGAAAGAGAGAGAGAGAGAGAGAGAGAGAGAGATATGATACTGAAAGGCACAATTACAGTGGCTGATTGAAAAGTTGGCAACTCTTCCAGCAATTCTAAATCTTGCTGGAGAGAGAAAGAGGAAGACGGAGAGAGGGGGAGAGGACTTTTTTCTCCTCCTCCAGTTGGCTTTTAGGATGCTCCAGCCTGGCTCCCTCTTGTCTGAGTCTACCCTGTGCCTTGACTGGAAAAATAAATCTCTCCCCAAATTGAGTTCCACATGGAGACTGCCAGCCACCACAAGAGATTAATAACAATGGGGAAAAGAACACCTCTGCTAATATTGTTCCTCCATGCTGAATGGCCTGTGCTGTTTGTGGAAGTGCTTGCTAGCATCATCCAGGCACAGGTGAGGCTGTTTTGCCATCTTAATAGCAGCTTGCGGAAGCCACAATTTGTGTGTGTGTGTGTGTCCCTAATTAAATATCCTCCATTCTTCCATTGTACCTGGAGCTAGATGTTAACACCTCTACTTTTAGACCCACAGGCCAAGGTAAACACAGCAATATCCTGAGCTGCTGAAGGCAGAATTGGGAAGGTTACTATCATCTCTCCCTGTAACTATTTTTTTGAAAGGAGTTTTAATTAAGCCAGGTCCTAAGTCTTCTTCATTTGCATTTAGGGAAAGCATTCATCTTTGTAATGGGATGTGCTGGCAGGAATCCTTTGGAATGATATAAGGGCAGAACATAAATACACCTTGAAAACACTTGTTCTTGTGAGACAAGCTGAAGGCATGCAGGCTTTGAAGGGGGAGGGAACGTTTGAATCCTTTGTATTAATCCTTTGCCAAAAAAGTGGGGGGGGGGCTATCTATTCTATTGGCACTAGTGCCTTGGCTTAAAAATTTGCTGACACCTCTTGGGAAAGTTTTATTTAAAGAATCCTAGTTTCAGACAGTCTCCTGCATATACTACTGTCTGCTCTGATTTTGGCAAAACGTGGACCAGGGGCAGTAATTCAAAACGAAAAGCGTTAGAGGGTGGGTGGGTGTTTTGCTTTCACAGATTTCCACTAGGACAACTGATTGGAATCAGGTACCCGTAGCAAGAAGAAATCCCTGAAAACAATACATTTTACACTTTACTTGAGCTCCTTCTCTGGCCCACTTCATAGGTATCACTAATTTTAATGGTGGTTGCTTCAAGCAAACCAGGATTCAACCATGAACTCAGATTCTGGTTATTAGCTAACCATGGTTAGAACAAACCCCAGTTTTCTGAGTTTGGCTGTAACAGGAAACCGTGGTTTTTCATCACTGTCATTGGGAGCTTTCAGTCTCCTTTATTCAGGTGGAAATGAGATGAGGTGCAAGAAACAGGTGAGGTGCCAACACCCATCATGGTCAGGACTCCAGCTATGTCCTCTGTAGCTGGTGCCAGGCTGTGCCAAGGAGTAGCAGCTATGCCAAAAAGATATTCATGCCCATTCAGCGCATAGAATCATTGAATTGTAAATTGGAAGGGACCCCAGGGGTCAACTAGCCTAGTGTTTTCCAAACTTGGGTCTCCAGCTGTTTTTGGACTACAGTTCCCATAATCCCTGACCACTGGTCTTTCTAGCTAGGAATGATGGGAGTTGTAGTCCAAAAACAGCTGGAGACAACATTGATCTAACCCAACCCCCTGCAATGCAGGAATATTGTAGTGTATTGGCAGCTGTCACTCTGTTAAAGATAAACTGGCCCTGTATGAATCCTAGTGCTATGAGACAGGAAGAGGGGGAAATTACCTATCCACATTCTCCTTGCCATGTGTAATTTTTAAACTCCTGACGGGCAACTTCAACACCCCTGTGCTGCTCTCCCATCTTGGGTTTTTTAGACTGGACATCTCTATAAATAGAGGATATCTCCAAACAGAGGATTGTTCTCTAGCAACCCTTCAAAATAGAGAACTGGCCTCTGCAAAGGAGGATGCACGGACCCTTTGGATGGGCTACTTGGCACATGAGATCTCCAACATGGGAATGCCAAGAAGATAAACAAAACAAGTCCTGCTGTGTGTGCTCTAAAAAAAATTGACTTGTTTTCAGAGCATCTGACTGACGTTTGGCCTATATAACGGTGACCAACTAGGTCACTGAGCACATGCTGGACCATAACAAATTGATTCTGAACTATCACTTATCTGCCTCTGTTGCTGTCAAGGAGGATCCATCAGTGCATTTAATAAATTATTTACCAAATAGATAAAAGCATCTCCTGCCCTCCCTCCACCCCACCCCCCGCCTTCTCTAACTTCCTAGTGATTCTGGAAAGTGGGCTGATCGTCTTAAGCCGCAGCACTAATTGGGTTTGGTGTTCATTTAGCATGTGAAATGAGACGAGCGTTTAAGGGGATAATGCTCCCCCGCCCCCCCCCCCGCCCCTGTTGTGGGATGGGGCGAGAGTGGATGCAAGCCTCCATCATGGGCACAGCACCAAATGATTCTTAAAGTATCCTTGATGCACTTTGGTTAATGCCAGCTCATTATGGATTTGATATTTCAGTACATATTGAAATAGGATCAGGACAGTATGTCCTGTGCCAATCAGGTTGGCATTTCACATACACACGCCCAGGGCACGTGTTCAGTTTGGTCCTAAGTCAAAAGGGAGTGTCTTGGGGAAATGAGGTTTTTACTGGCCATGGAATTTCCTTGCTGTGATTATGTGATGGCAAAGTTTTTTGTGTTTTTCCCCTCCTCCTCCTCTCCTCCCCCCCCCCCGGCCAAATTTGTCCTTTAAAAATGGTCACAACCCACAATGTGGTCATGACATGGAGCTGCTAACTACAACTCAATGGAGCCTGTGGAGAGTAAAATATTAGCTACCCCTGAATTATGGTACTGTCGAAAAGCGGCCTACTGTGAAACTCAGAAAATTAGAATATCGTGAAAAAGTTCATTTATTTCAGTAATTCAACTTTTCTGATGAGAGCAGCTTCTGCATCTCATTTGGAAACCAAGGGCCCAGAGTCTGGAGGAAGAATGGGGAGGCACACAATGCCAGATGCTTGAAGTCCAGTGTGAAGTTTCCACAGTCTGTGTTGATTTGGGGAGCCATGTCATCAGCTGGTGTTGGCCCACTGTGCTTCATTAAGTCCAGGGTCAATGCAGCTGTCTACCAGAAGATTTTGGAGCACTTCATGCTTCCTTCCGCAGATGAGCTTTATGGGGATGCTGACATAGCACCTGCCCACACTGCCAAAAGTACCAAAACTGGTACTGGTTCAATGCCCATGGGATTACTGTGCTTGATTGGCCAGCAAACTCGCCTGACCTGAACCCCATAGAGAATCTATGGGGCATTGCCAAGAGAAAGATGAGAGACATGAGACCGAGCAATGCAGAAGAGCTGAAGGCTGCTATTGAAGCTTCCTGGTCTTCCACAAAACCTTAGCAGTGCCACAGGCTGATAGCATCCATGCCACGCTGCATTGAGGCAGTAATTGATGCAAAAGGGGCCCAAACCAAGTACTGAGTACATATGCATGCTTCTACTTCTCAGAGGTCCAATATTTGCAGTCCTTGTTTTGCTGATTTCATTTAATATTCTAATTTTCTGAGATTGTTAATTTGGGATTTTCATCAGCTGTACGCCATGATCATCACAAATATAACAAATAAAGGCTTGACAAATCTCGCTTTGCATGTCATGAGTCTATCTCATATATTAGTTTCACCTTTTAAGTTGAATTACTGAAATAAATGAACTTTTCCACAATATTCTAATTTTCCAAGTTTCACCTGTAAATCAGGGATGGAGAACCAACGTGACCCTCCAGAAGTTTTCAGACCAGAACTCCTATTATCCCTGACCATTGGTTGCATTGGCTGTGGCTGATGGGAATTTAAGTCCGCCTTGAGGGTCACAGGTTCCACTTACGAATTAAGACTGTAATCAGACCAATGATCTCGACTGCGTAAGCTAATAAGCTGCAAATTGTACTAGAACTCCTCTTTGTGCAGAAATGAGGAAAGAGAGCCCGTATAATGTGTATATTCCAGGCCGTAGTGTTTTATTTTCTCCCTGAATAGAAGGCTGTCCTGAGTTTTCAAGACACTAATGAAATAAAACAGCTTGTTACAATGAAAATGCACTAGGTCCTGACATTTCAAGCTCGTTATTAGCTTTCTTCCTGATGATCAGCCACTTCTCCCACTGGAGGGGGGAAAAAAACCTGGATTCTATTTTAATTGTCCATAATTGGATACAGAGAGATGCAACAGATTGATTCATTATTTCCATGTGCTACTGTCAGTGTTTAACGCTGTGCTTCCATTTCCGGTAAATTAATATCCTGCTAAATGCTTGTACTAGATGTCATTTTAATCTGGTTTCATGTAGGTTGATGGATTTGTTCCTCCTTTGTCCTAAATACCACCCAATCCTGCAGAGTTTTTCTTCTTTAGACAGTTCAGTTTAGTTCTGTGCCGAACATTTCGAAAATATCTTTTTGACCGTTCATTAGGGGAGGGGTTAAGTTTTCCCTCTGATTATTTTTTTGGGGGGGGCGGAGGATTCTGACTTAGTTTACTTAAGCTTATGATGTGATCAGTGATTTTTCATTTTCTCACCCCCTTGCTTATTCTATTTTAAAGCCCTCTGCCACTACCAGCAAAGCTACCTGCACACTTCCTGAAATACCTGGAGCTACACTTCCTGGAATAGAAGTGCCCCATGACGTCTCTTCCAACTAATTCCAGGAAGTGTAGCCAGTGGGAAGCAGCATGAGCCCCCTCCCACAGCTTTCCACTGATTGCACTTCCTAGAAAGACAAAGATGTGCACTCCCTGCAGAAAACTGGTTCTCATTTTCACGAAGGAAGAATATTTTTGCTAAGCAAGGAGTAGGGGTTCAGCTCAGCCTTAGTTCATTTGCAAAGACCTGGTGGAGAACTGGGGGAGTGACATGGAAGATGGAAACATAAAGGCTACCAATGCCATGGCACTGAGGCTGAGGCTGACCCACAATGGAGTTGGCAAATGTTTTCGCTGCTGGAAAGGAATTATTCATATAGGGTAACCCTGTCAACTCTACAATGAAGGAGCTAATGAATACCAAGCTCTCCATTTTGAGCAGGGCTGATCACCTCTTAAGATCTCTGATCCACAAGGATATTGCTTCAACAAGTAAAACCTCTAGAAGCTGCCTTTTGCTTGATGTTGAAGCGAAATTGGGATTTTGCTCCGTTGTCATTGTGACTCTCGCTTGCATCCTAGGAAATGCATCTCACTAATTTAATTCTGGGTGATTTAGTTCACTTCATCTGAAATAAAGATTTTCCTCTTGGCTTGAGAATGAATGGAAGAAAATCGCAGACATTTGAGATTTGGGATGTTGACATTAATTAAAAGCATGTGGCCTTTTTTGTTGTTTTGGAAAAATTAGTACTATTAAAACAATCCCTTTGTACGAAGCTGCCATTTTTTTATTTTACTGGCCCACAGGCAGGAGGTTTATTAAGATAATACATATCAAAGAAAAATGTGTTAGAAGGTAGCCCAAAGCTTATGCTATAATCATACGTATGTCATACAAGGGAGTGGGTGGCGCTGTGGTCAAAACCACTGAGCCTCTTGGGCTTGCCGATTGGAAGGTCGGCGGTTTGAATCTGCATGATGGGGTGAACTCCTATCGCTCTGTCCCAGCTTCCGCTAACCTAGCAGTTCAAAAGCATACCAGTACAAGTAGATAAACAGGTACTGCTGTGGCAGGAAGGTAAATGGCATTTCCATGCACTCTGGTTTCCGTCATGGTGTCCCATTGCACCAGAAGCGGTTTAGTTATGCTGGCACGTGACCCAGAAAGCTATCTGTAGATAAATGCCAGTTCCCTTGGCCTGAAGCATGATGAGCGCTGCACCCCATAGTTGCCTTTGACTGGATTGCAATATGTTAGGAACCTTTTACATAATAGCCCTGTTCATGCATTCAGTGAATCATGGACAAGGGGAATGAGAATCAGGCCAACTGGCCCAGATCATGACTTCCACATGTCCACATGAAAAGAACCTATATGCCAGTGAGGGCAATAGGTAGGTGTGATCCTGATTCTCCACCTCTATCACACACATAGTATTATTCATGAGTATACGAATCAAATCAAATGTCATATACTGTTAAGGTAAATGAAAGTCCTCTATCTGAAGCCGTCTTCTATTTGAAGGTGGGGAGAGCAGAGTTGCCCATCAATGGAGCAGGCATACAGGTCACCAGGTCACTGTCTTCCCCATTATGATGAGATGGCTTGTATTTCCATTTTTATTTCTAAATGTGCGTCTGTTGGCAAGAGCTGTTCAACAGTAGGAGGGACTACCTTGGTAGCTGGTGGGCTCTTCTTCATTAGAGGTTTCTAAAGGTGTTGACTGACTATCTGTCAGGGATTCTTTCGCTGTGATTTTGCAGGGGATTAAACTAGGTGACCCCAAGAGTCCCTTCTAATCCAGCAATTTTAGGATTTCATGACCTATGGCCTACACATATAAATTAGCATATACATATCTGATGCAAATCGGGGTCCTCTTTTGACCTTATTTTTGGCAATGCATTCTTCCTTTTTTTAGATGATGTGCACGGTTGCATTTAGGCAGTGTTTTGTTCCCCTTTCCTTCCCAATGTTTTCCATGTTTTGTGTGATCCTTCACACAACATAAAAGCCCGTTCTGGAGATCTTGCAGAATATATCAGAAGCTTAGTGCTCCTTTCTGTGTTAATTGTTTCCAGGAAAAGAAATCTGTTTGCAGCCCCATTAATCCAAAAAATCCTGAGAGTTTTGCACCATGGTGATCCTGCCACTTTCATGGATCGCCCCTTGTGACACAATTTGGGGACATAAAAGGCACTTCTGGGAGTCTAGCAGAATCTGGCAGAAGTGCTCGTTTCTGTGTTAATTGCTTCAAGGGAAAATAATAATAATGTCACACCACAACCTCCGGTGTGAATGAACCTTAGCATGACCTGGTGATATAACACTGAAAAAGCCACAGTTCCATAACACAACAGGCAATGCAGAGTAAAAAGAACACTTGAAATTGAGACAGAAGCGCTAGCTTTATAGCCAGGAAAGTTACTGCAATAAAACCCACATCTAAGTTACAGATAGGTAGCCGTGTTGGTCTGCCATAGTCAAAACAAAAAAATTCCTTCCAGTAGCACCTTAAAGACCAACTAAGTCAGTTCTTGGTATGAACATCTAAGTGCACCCTAAGTGGCTGAGCCATGACCATGTAGAAATGGAACCCTAAAAATTTCTTTAAGCAATGCATTTCATCTTATACCATGGAGAGTACTAAGTCCACTTACCTTAAACATTCAGGCGCCATTGTGACCTGGTCCTGGCCCATGTGAGCAATCCAGTGGCCAACTGGGTCAGACTGCAGGCAGTCCTGGATTCCTCAAGGGATGGGCCCAACCGGCCAATGGGCACCACTTGGGTCTTCCTCCAGGGGGAATAAATTGAGGCCGGCCCAGGACTCCTCTTCAGTTGCTTTCCCCCCATTCTGTTGATCTAGGTCTTAAAATGAGGGTCCTTTGGTGATATCTGACTTAGGCCATACAGTATGTTTTGTGCATGTTATATGAAGAAGAAGAAGAAGAAGAAGAAGAAGAAGAAGAAGAAGAAGAAACAACAACCTGGTTTTCCCCCCAAAGTGGATTTGTTGTGCTAGGGCAACAGAGCAGTTGACTCCACTTTAAACGTGGAAACCTAAAGTTCTGGTCTGCCCTGCAACAAAATTACAGTTTGGAGGCACCCTGTCTCCCTGCATGTATTTGTGAGACAGACAGACCGACCTCAGGGCAGGAGGAGAGTGAAAGGGAAAAATGAGAGCCACTGATTAAAAAAACAAGGTATAATTTCTCCCAAAATGCATTCCTTAAATTGGGAAAATTGCTTCAGCACATAATCACACGATTTCTCAGCGGTATTTATAAGTGAATTATAGGGTGTTTTCCTTCATGTTCTCTCAGTCACTACAGATCTACCCAGTTCAGTTTTACCAAATACCAATTGGACTAATCACAGAATAGCCTGCAATTCAATTATAAATAACCTCTGGAAACTACAATATGATTCATTGCTAACACAGTGGCACTCTATATTGGAATGAATATTTTTTCCGTGCATCACTGCACATCCACCCACCATTCCTCTTGCTGAGCAAAACATATGCCTATACCTTGAACTTTTCCTGATGTACATCTGAAAACAAAATACAATGGAGTGCATATACACAGCATCGCTCTGGAATATATTTGTTGCTGAAAACAATTGAAGCAATCAGCTGCAATGTAGAAACAGGAAGATTTGTTCTATCTTTGAGGGGGAAATTGAAACCAACAAATTAACTAATTCAGCAGTTGGAAGCTGAGTTATTAAGCTGTAGCATTGTGCAAGCTGGCAAATAATAAAAGTCTTTCTTTCTTTCTTTCTTTCTTTCTTTCTTCCTTTCTTTCTCACTAAGAGCTGTGTTACGGGAAACATGTCTGCAGTGATGCTTTGCCCTTGCAAATGACAGCCCAGATTAAATACCCAGAAGGACCTCCTGCAGTGGGTTTTGGGGCAAAGCCAAACATGGAGGGGCAGGAACCTCTGGGATCGTATCATCATGAACTTTAATTGACCACCCCTTTATTCACCAGGAATATTCTCTGAGAGGGTATTGAATCCCCTTTGCATAGAATGTTTCAAACTTGACCAATTAAGGACAAATCAAGAGGAGAAAATTCTGCAACAGGCGAAATGACCTAAGAGGACCTTTTCATCCACCCTGAATTGCTTAGTTCTATAATTGCCCAACTTTCCCTCGGACTTCCTTCCTACTGGGAACAGTTCCTTTTCATGAGTCGCTCTAAAGACATTGGCACAGTTCTATCGCTCATAGCACATTTTGCTCTGTTAATGTTTCATGTGTTTTGAACGTGGATGCATGGCAACTCTCCAAAATTGTGAACTAAAACATGAGGAATGGCACTGGAAAGACACTATAGAGTTTTGTAACGGTAATGGTTATCTGGAATGGCCCTTCCGGCCATCCATCCTCCCTCCCTCCCTCCCTCCCTCCCTCCCTCTAGAAAATCTGAGGAAAATACAAAATTTCTGAGAACAATCTGGTGATGTATGTACTGAGACCAATCTGTGAGGAGCCGAAACTAAGAATGCAAAATTGACGTTGTCTGAAACATCTTGGCAGTGTGACCCATCATCATCAAGTACTTTCCATGTCAACCTGCATCTCTTTCTCTACAAGCTGGAATAGTGACTATGTGGTGAAAATGTGCACATAAATGGCAAGAGCTTGCATATACTACCGCTACAGAGGGATGGAGCAAATTCCACCGGGATTCCAGTTTTGGTCGCCTCATGACATCCATAAAACAGGGGCCAGAAGAAAATAGGCGATGGTCATTCAGTAGATCACTAGCCAGTTGTGGTGGACTTAGCAGCTGCTAGTTGTTAGGATTCTTCCCAAGAATGTCAGCCTTGGTCTAATTCAACAGTGCATTGATATTCTTTGTTGATGTGCTGGGCCCGGGGGTTAACCTGAGCAACGCAGTCCAGGTCCGGTCCCGAATCCAAGGGTTCTGCAAGGAGTCAGTCCGACAGGGCCAAGGCAGGACACGAGGCAGGAAACTAGGCAAGGTCATGCACAGGGTCTCAGGCAGGTTCTAGCAAACAGCAATGTTGCTCCCACAATCTGGGACAGGGTCCAACAGCCTTTTATCTTTGTCGGGGTAACGGCCAGTCCTGATCCCCTGGTGACTCGCCCAACTTCTCCAAGCGAGTACTCAGGTCTCTCCTTCTCTGCAGCTTGGGAGATGTCAGTGGGTTACTAGACCCAGAGGCCACCTCAGCCTCTCCTGACGCAACTGGTAGTGGAGAAGCTGTAGGTGATTGCCCAGCTGAAGGCAATGAGATAATCCCCATATCTGGAGCCAGGGCAGGCTCAGGCCCATGACTTAGCCCAGCTGGTTCTTGTTGCAGGGGAACCTGTGCAGACTGGGGCTCTTCAGAATCAGGCCCCAGACTTGGTCCAGATGCCGCCTGAGGCAATGGATCCAGTGTGGACTGAGACTCCTCTTGTTCCAAGTCCGAGCCCGAGTCCCAGGCCATCACACCTGGAAACCATGGAAAACCACTGCTAGCCAGTGTAGAGAATCCAGAGGTAAATTGGCCAGTGGTCTGACTTGGTACATACTAGCTTTCTATGTTCTTATGCATTATCCTACAAGATTGGACAGCCCGCCTCTGCTGCGAAGTACAGATCAGCTCAGAGTTGCTTGTTCACCACCATCTGGATGAGTTCCACAGCTGAGCAGAGATTCCAGCCTAGATCTCTCACAACTTCCAAATCCAATATTCTATCTCTATTCTCAGATATTTATATATTTCTGTCTATCTATAAAAACCATGGGAGAGTAAGAGATGTACACCTTTATATAATGTTGACATGGACAGAGTCCTCATCTCTTCTGGTCAATGTCCAGAAGCTAAAGAATGAGTTATCTGGGTGCAATGGCCTTAAAGAAAAGGAAGAAATTGCTGTACTCCTAAACGGGGATTAAACTTCCCAGATGATTTGGAAATCGCGTTGCTATTGAATGTGCTCCTGCGTTTGTTCGCCGCTTATCTGAAGCATCCCAATAAATTTCACTTTACTGTTACAGCAGGCTGTAATGCTGTCCCCTAGAGGAAAGACGGCTATCAAAGGCTAGTTCCAAGTCTTCCTACAGTTGCTTTCTTAGAGTCAGCATGAAAACACAGACACTCAGTGTAGGAGAGCAGAATATTTCATTGCTGAAGTGTTCTTTGTATCAAAAGACAATGGATAGTTGTGACTTATGGTATTTCCCCTTCCAACCACTCTCTCCAAATCAGAAAAATCTTGGCTATATATATCCGTGGCTGCCTCTTACAGAAGTTTCACATACGTGTGACCTTTACATTCAATTTTTGCACAGCTTCTCATCCTTACACTTGTGATATATACCCATGCTTTAAAAAAACACACACACCAATATGTACTACTCACTGAGAGCAAGTTTACAAAACATTCATTCTAGATTTGCATCTTGCATTTTCTGCCTCTTTGCTCAGTGCTTGCAATCAAGCAATTATACCCTGTAATTATGGATCTAGCAGCCCTCTGAAGTCAGCTAGTGTACACAGTTGACACAGTCACTTGCATTGAACTGGCCAGAGTTTCCCTTTGATTCAGTCATCATCTACGTACAAAGACTCTTCCGTTAGTCTAACTCTTGTAGCCTTCTTTCAAGGACTGCATGAAGATAAACTGAGCAGATGAGCTCTGTTATTGCTGCAAAACGCGAAGAACTACAAACAACTCAGAATAAGTTGTGCTGACAAAGCTTCCTCCCTCTATTTTCTACACATACTGGGGCACAAGAATATATCTTGAGTTCTCTCTTCTCTCTCTCAAAAAAAACAACAACATTGTCTGCAAAACATGTATGAACCAAGGCAACACTTTCTCTAAGAAGCTACTCAAACATCTGATCAGTGTTCTCTACTCTAAACAGAAGCTAATAATTATCACCAAACTTAAAACCATGGAGAAACCTGGCCTGAACAAAGACCTTGGATTCTTATCTCATTATACATGACAAAGCCATTTTTCACCTTTTCACCCCTTGCTTCTCCCTGTAAGACCTATTGCAGTCGTTAAGAGTCGTCAACAGGCTCATCACAGCTATCTGCCAACCACCCATTCCCACCACCCTTCTGAGTAATACCCCTCCCCACCTTCTCACTATATAGAAGGGTCTGGAAACTTCTGTTTCAGTGTATCTGAAGAAGTGTGCATGCACACGAAAGCTCATACCAAGAACTGACTTAGTTGGTCTTTAAGGTGCTACTGGAAGGAATTTTTTTTGTTTTGTATATCAGTTAGAGATGGGTGAATCTGCCAATTTCAGTTTCTCTTGGTTTCTCACCCCCTCTTAAGTCAGTTCTTTGAATTTCCGCATCAGACTGGTTTCTTTTTTTCAAAAAACAGATTTATTATTATTATCCTAATGCTTTAGTAGTCAACAAAAATCATAATAAAGTTTCTTAAAGTATTGGGGAACTGCTGGTTTAGGAAGATAAAGGAGGAAGCCCCCTTAGGACACCAAAACAACCATTCTCCTTGTTATGACCTTCTGATAGATGAGCTAAGCTGAAGCATTGTAATGTGGCAATAATCTTTGATTTTCTTCTCACTTGGTTTTTATTGGATGGGCTTGATGGGTGATCAATAGTTTCCTTCCTATTGCTCCACAGTTGATTGCTGTCAAACCTCATCCATAATTTGGAGCACATTAAGGAGAGCTCTACTGAATTAGGCCAAAGGTCCAACTGGTGCAGCACTCTGTGCTTACAGTGGCCAACCAGACGCATGAGTGCGACAGCATTCTTCTGGTTGTGATCTCCAGCCACTGGTATTCAGACGCATATTGCTTCTGGCACTGGCGGTAGAACTTAGCCATCACGGCTAGTAACCATTACCTTATCATCCACAGATCTCTCTAACTGATTTCTTAATCATTTGATTGTTCAGTAATTGATGGTTGGCAGTTAAATAGGTATGCTGAAATTATTTTTTTAAAAAAGCATTGTGTTTAAGGCAATAATGGAAATTTGGTCTATGGAAGTTGGATTGGTGTGCCTCATTGATGTGTATAGCAGCCATCAAGTGAGGAATGTGTACAATTTGCAATGCACAATTTATTAGTCACCGTTGGACTTCAATCTCAGCCTTCTTCTATTGCATTGAGATCTCATGTGGGCTCCACACAATAACTTGGCAAAGGTTGTTATGCTGTGAGATAGTGAAGCCCAGGGTAACCCAATGGGTTCCATGCCCGTGCAGGGATTTGAGTCTAGCTCTTTCTCCAAGCCAGATACCTTTGTCCACTATGCCAACACCACTGCTGATGAATATCTGACTATGCCATAATCTGTCATTCAAAGGGAATACATGGGACAGCCTTCCTGGCCTCCGATGCTTCAGAATGCTGGTGGAATGATTGAAGGTTCCTCGGGTTAACAAATTCATTACATATAGAAAATCAGATTACCAGGGCAAAACCTTTTGGAAAAGGCTAGTCATGCAACCTCTCCCCCAAGAAATCTAAAATGACACTGCCCTGAGAGGACTGTACCACATGCTAAGCATGTCAATCTCAATAACTTCAGGTGGATGCAGGCATAATTCCAAATGTATCTTTTTTGAAAAGGTAGTTAATGAGCTATAGATCTCTGTAGCAGATTCCCCCCCTTTTTTACAACACAGTCAGAACATTCATCTGTCAATCACAATGGAAACTCAGCGCATGGAGGAGTGTGTTAAATGTGGAACCTATGGGACTATGCCACTAAGACTGAGAGCCAGATAATTGGCATAGCTACGCTGAGTGAACAGAATAGCCTCTTTACAACAGAGCTGCTCCACTCTAAGAATAATTTGCGGATGCATGGGCTTCTAAGGTCAAAAGGAGAACAGAATCAAATGCTGCTCAAAAAATAAAATAAAATCTAGCTAGCTATTTGGGGAGCCAGCAATGACAACCAAGTTCTTTGGCATATTTTATCACACAATGCATAGAAATGAGAAAACAAATAAGTAACATGGGAAATAAATATATGAGGCAAGTGGGGATCTGCAATACAGTGAGCTGAAACTCCACGCCTGGTAATGTCAAGAGAAGTGTGCTAAAAATCTGTTTCAGTAAATGGAAGCTGCAGGAATCAGTAGGGAATACTGGAGAGCTCAAGTGAGCACATCAAGCAACCATAAACAGCGGAAGGATAAGAAAAGTGGAAAGAAGCAGAACAATTAAGAAGCGTAAGAACTACACATTCACATGGCAGTTTATTCTGTTATCATTACTTTCCCCTAATTGTTAAGTTCCACTTTATATTTGAGCTTTCTCATGACGTAAAAGCCACTTGTGGAACGATAGTGGAACATAGTTTAAGTTTCAAGCTCTTTTCCATATTATTTGCTGTCAGAGGGAAAAAAAATGTTTGCAAATAAATTGGAACTGAGTGCTAAACCTGTGCCATATTCCGTGGTAATTCCAGAAGTGGCTTTTATATTGTGTGAAAGCTCAACTGTAGCAATTAACAGTTTGAGAAATGTCATAAAAACGAAGTGAGCTGCAATGTGTATGCAGCTTCAGAAACAATGGATTGTGTCCACTTTTAGTCATAGTGACTGAAATTAATAGACATGACTAACTTGAGCCCACGGATCTCAGTAGGTCTACTGTGAGTATGTCTTAGTTGGATAAAAGCCTTACCTCTTTCCCTCCCCACATTAGCTTTCATACAAAACAACATGTTGTTGTTGTTGTTTAGTCATTTAGTCGTGTCCGACTCTTTGTGACCCCATGGACCAGAGCACGCCAGGCACCTCTGTCCTCCACTGCCTCCCGCAGTTTGGTCAAACTCATGCTGGTAACCTCGAAAACACTATCCAACCATCTCGTCCTCTGTCGCCCCCTTCTCCTTGTGCCCTCCATCTTTCCCAACATCAGAGTCTTCTCCAGGGAGTCTTCTCTTCTCATGAGGTGGCCAAAGTACTGGAGCCTCAGCTTTAGGGTCTGTCCTTCCAGTGAGCACTCAGGGCTGATTTCCTTCAGAATGGAGAGGTTTGATCTTCTTGCAGTCCATGGAACTCTCAAGAGTCTCCTCCAGCACAATAATTCAAAAGCATCAATTCTTCGGCGATCAGCCTTCTCACTTCCATACATCACTACTGGGAAAACCATAGCTTTAACTATACGAACCTTTGTTGGCAAGGTGATGTCTCTACTTCTCAAGATGCTGTCTAGGCCTGTCATTATGCCACCCACATCTTGTGGTCACATTAGCCAGTCTTCTGACATTGCACACTTTCACTTTCTAATTGCTAACCAGAGTGCCTATTAGTAATACTAAATAATATCGTTCTTTCCACCTCACTCTCTGCTGTTGAGGGCAATCTACCCTCTTTGTGACATGGTCCCTTCTGCATCTACAATGAATATCTTACTTTCTCATTGCTGACAATCTGCCGCTCAAAAAAAACACTCCTGTTTGACTGTGAAACTGCTTAGAGAACTGTAGCCTTGTTACAGAAATGGGGGTCTCCTAACAACTCTCGGCGCTTTTAAGAAACTGCAGTTCCCAATATTCTTTGAGGAAGTGAAGCCATGACTGTTTAAAGTCATATCATAGTGCGTAGTTCAGATGAGGTCAAAATCTCAGCTCATCTGCATGCATGGGAAAATGTCCCAAGCAATTCTGAACCATTTTGGGCAGCCTTCTTGTCTTTTGTGCTGAGAGGGGTGGGGAAATAGGTTTCAACATGTCTTCTGTACATCATTCATGGTGAAATTTACTATAATCATGTGCTTTCTCATCTGCCTGCTTCCAAAGGAAATCAATGCCATCCTTTGCAGCGTCTTCTCTTAAGGCTTTCCTTCTGTCCTTGATCTGTATGGAATGCCCTTTCGTCCCTCCTCTCCTCTTTCTGCAAAATCTCTCTCCTCCCCCCCTCCCCTGCGAGGTGGGCTGACAGAGGCTTCAGAGGAGTATTCCATACGAGGACAAAACATTGGTCTACACAAGGGCTTCACAATTGCTTCCACATTATTTTCCATCTCGTCCCCCCCTCCCCACCTCCCTGCCTCCGAATGTTTGGCTTGCTTTTGTTTAGGGCTGCAGCTGCAGAGCCCTTCATGGTGATGCAATATGACAATCTCAATATCCCTGAACAATTTCTCCTTTTGTATGCCACTTTGCTGATTGCAATGTCAATAGAAAAGCATTTTTGAAATAACAACATGATGGCTGGGGAAACCAAGCTAGCAAATGCGATTAGGAAGGCCATTTCCTTGTGCTGGCTTTTGGAAGTGAAATGTTAACTATCAATTAGAGTTAAAAAAGAAAGCAGAAACTGGCCGAATTCAGAAAAGTGCAAAGTTGGGGCAAGTGCAAGCCGACTGTGATGTATTTCCAGGCTAACTTGAGCTGCAGTCACACAGCAGCTTGTTCCATTTCCCCAGCTGTTAACTTCTGTATTATATTTGAGCTTCCACACAACGTAAAAGCCAATTCTGGAATGCTAATGGAAGATAGCACATGTTTAACACTCTTCCATGCTATTTGGGCTGCATTCACAAGGCAGTTTATTCCATTTCCCTGACGCTTTTCTCACTGTTACTTTCCACATTATATCTGAGCTTTCACACAATGTAAAAGACAATTCTGGAATTCAGCACAAGTTTAGCACTTATTTCCATATTATTTGCATATATCTTTTCTGGAAGTAAATGCACTGAACATAGTGCAAACACTAAACTTGCACTATGTTGCACGATGGTTCCAGAAGTGGCTTTTACATCATGTGAAAGCTCAAATAGAATACAGAACTATTAAGTAAGGGCACGGTCGTGAAAATGAAATAAGCAGCCATGTGAATGAATTCTTGATTCGGGGGGGGGGGGGAAATCAATTTACACCCCTTTAACCCAGAAACATTAGAAAACGGGGCAGAAACCAGGAAAAATAACACAAGATTCTCTATGTATGACTGAACCCTTGGACAGCAGACAGTATTTCAACAGGGCTTCTATATAACCTAATAAATCTGTGTCAGATATATTCTAAAGAGATATTACTTGGTTCAGATAATATTGGCCACTCTTTGGACTTCCGGTGGCCACCTCCATCCCTGCTATCCACCAAGGATTGACCATGAGCTCTGTGTAATTGAGGTACCAGATTATGGGAAGTCTGCTATGCGCATCCAGCTAAAAGCACAAAGAATTCGCCTTCAGAACCTTCCAAGTCATGGAAAGTGAGTGTCCTTCTGAAGCCTCTTCTAGTCATGCTCTCTGCACCTCGTAGAATCCTGCAAACTTTAGGTTCTAAAATGCCTGGGGAATTTCCGTGCAGGGAATCTCCAGGAGTGCAGGAAGCTGCTACTCCAGACAGTTACCATCCACAAGTTGGAGGGTGACCAGAATGGTGATGAGACAGAGCTGGTGCCCTCGTCCCCACACACCCCTTATGTGCACACTTCACATGAATTATAGCTGCCTGAAGAGGACTTTTATTAACAGGACATGAATTTGCAGCATGCTCGTTTTATATAATTAGCCAAGGTTTTCTCCAAGGTGCACTTGATAGATAAAATCTTTGATCACAATATTCAAATAGAGTCATCGCAGCTGCAGCTGATCTCTGCAAAGCCCTATCTGTTGAGAAAACATAGCTGGCCTTGCAGCTTTATGAAATTTAATCTCTGCCCCCCCCCCAGCCCTCCTGTTCCATGCACACCCTTTGCTTGTCTGGGTCCCTTTGCTCTCCTTTATCTTTGGAGGAAGATAAAGCTGTCCAAAAGGGTAAAAACATATATACACAATGATCTGAAAATAAATGCCATGTCTCTATTAAATTTTCCTTTAAGTGCTTTCCAGAAGATACATCCCGTTCGTGGAGGAGCAAGAAAAATTACCAGGGAGAAGCCGGCTTGATGTTTGAAATGAAAATATGTAGTGCTACTGACACAACACTCTAATGCACTGGATATTTTAATTATGTCAGAAGGTAAAAGCAAATTTCCATTCATCATTAGCCCCGTCAGATCTACTGTGCAGCAGAATGCTCTGCATTTATTTGCAGACCTTGTCAATTCATTTATCTTCTGGAGAAGCTTAACCTTATGATAATACCTCATATTTTCCCCTTTCTTTCATGCTTTAGGTTTGGAGGCAGCCAGGGGGTTAGGAGGGGGAGAGCTTTCATAACATATTAATCCTAGCCAAGACAAGGCTCCAGAAAAGTAGCCAAACTGACCCTCCGAGGTTTTTATGGCTGAGAAGCAAAGAGATGCGAGATAGGGAATATAAAGATGAAGTGCCGCTTTCCTAAAATGGATTCCTTGAAGAAACAGATGCTGGGCCATACAGAGCACAATAGGCTTGACATCTTCTCCCTAATAGATCACCAGTCAATTAATTAGTTACTGCTTTAGCAGCCCAGTCCTAATCGTTTTTACCCAGTTTCATTAATTTCAGTGGGGCTTACTTACAAATAAGAATATTTAGGGTTGTTGGCTAGGTGGCACTGAAAACCATGGGGCTTGCTTCTGAGTAGACATCTATAGATTGTCAACATGGGGAGGAGGAGATAGCTTTTGGTGTGTGACAGCTGCTAGATTGGCCCACACAGGTGCCTTTTCCAAGTCTATTGCACCCCTCTGCCCCAATCCTCACCTAACTACCGACTCCTGTTTATATGAAAGAGTGGCCAGAACAAGCCCCCTTCACACACACGTTGTGCTGGGCCCGGGGGTAGCCCGAACCACATGGTCCACGTCCCATCCCGAATCCAGGGGTTCTGCAAGGAGTCAGTCCAACAGGGCCAAGGCAAGGTCAGGCACAGGATCTCTGGCAAACAGCAATGTTGCTCCTGCAACCTGGGGCAGGGTCCGACAGCCTTTTATCTTTGTCGGGGTAATGGCCAGTCCTGATCCCCCGGTGACTCACCTCCCTGTTTCGCCCGAAGGTGAGCACTCCTCCTGTGAGTACTCAGGTCTTCCCTTCTCTCAGACCTTAGTCTCTGCAGCTCGGGAGATGTTGGTGGGTTACTAGACCCAGAGGCCGCCTCAGCATCTCCTGACCCAACTGGTAGTGGAGCAGCTGTACGTGATGGCCCAGCTGAAGGCAACGAGGTAATCCCCGCATCTGGAGCCAGGGCAGGCTCAGGCCCCTGACTCGGCCCAGCTGATGCTTGTTGCAGGGAAACCTGTGAGGACTCTTCAGAATCAGGCCCCAGACTTGGTCCAGATGCCACCTGAGGCAAAGGATCCGGTGCGGACTGAGATTCCTCTGGTTCTGAGTCCCAGCCCGAGTCCCAGGCTGCCACACACATAAAGCCAATGCAGGCCTAGTTCTCACATCTTTGCACATCACTTTTGCTCTCATCACCTGAGCCCTTTTCCGTGGACAACCACAGGTAAGAATTGTGATAGCACCTCCCGCATACTATGCATATTGGGTTCAATGATATAATGGCCCTCTGGGCTTGAATGAATTTCAAGCAAACATATGAAGGCTTTCCTTTGAAAACTATTCACGGAGAATAAAGCTATCATGAAGGATAAATTAACCATGGTGGGTGTATTCTCCCTCCACTGTCAGAGGCAGTATGTGGGGAATATCTCTCTCTCTCTCTCTCTCTCTCTCTCTCTCTCTCTCTCTCTCTCTCTGTTTTTTAACATATCATTTCCAACATTCATATAACATAATTTCTTATCTTATACAATATTTTTGACTTCCGTCACCTCCTCTGATGATTTTCCATTTTTATCACTTATTCTACATTTCTTAATTTCTCTGTTACTCTTGATTATCATTAACTAACAATTCTCCTCATAGTCTTTCTTGCAATATTTTGAAATAGTCCTCCTTACAAAACTTCTTGCAGTCCTACTAGCATAAACTGTTCATTCCCCATTATGTGGGGAATCTCAAGTGAGGATAGTGCTGTTGTACTCATGTCTTGCTTGTGGTGTTCCAATAGGCATCTGGTCAGCCACTGTGACAACAGGAGTTTGGACTAGATGAGCCATTGATCTGATACAGCAGGGCTGTCCTTACGTTTTTAATATTGTATGTTTTTAATACAGTCATACCTTGGTTCTTGAATGCCTTGTGACCCAAATGTTTTGGCTCCCTAAAGCCGCAAACCCAAAAGTGAGTGTTCCGGTTTGCAAAGGTTTTTTTGGAAGCCCAACGTCCAACGCAGCTTATGCTGCTTCCAATTGAGTGCAGGAAGCTCCTGCAGCCAATCAGAAGCTGCACCTTGGTTTTCAAACATTTTCAAAAGTTGAATGGACTCCTGGAACAGATTCTGTTCAAGAACAAAGGTACGACTATATTATGTTTTTAATAAGGCATCAAGAGAAAATTCTCTTTCGTGTGTTAATTTACACAAGTTGGTTTTTCTTAATTTCAACATTCAAAGGAGCATCCTTGACATCCCTTGGTGCCAGTGCATTCATGCAACCAAGATCTCCTTATGCTGCAATCCAGGCATGTGTGCAAGTCTGAACCAATCCTCACATGGGGTGGTGACAGGATGATGATGATATTATTATTATTATTATTATTATTATTATTATTATTATTATTAATAATAATAATAATAATAATAATAATATATTTATACCCCGCCCATCTGGCTGGGTTTCTACAGCCACTCTGGGTGGCTTCCATCAGAATATCAAAATACAATGATTCATTCAGTATTAAAAGCTTCCCTAAACAGGGCTGCCTTCAGATGTCTTCTAAAAGTCTGAGAATTGTTTATTTCTTTGACATCTGATGGAAGGGCGTTCCACAGGGTGAGCGCCACTACTGAGAAGACCCTTTGCCTGGTTCCCTGTAGCTTTGCTTTTCGCAGTGAGGGAACCGCCAGAAGGTCCTCAGCGCTGGATCTCAGTGTCTGGGCAGAATGATGTTCAGTAAAAGAGAGGAACATTATGGACCGTTCCAGAATGTAAGTTGTGCTAGTATTGTATAGAAAGACTTCACTCCTCCCTAATTTGACAAAGGCTGCCTGCAGACTTTACCTACTTTATCAAAGGCTGCTGCTTTAACACCTCCTTGTATAAATATTAACACAGCAAAGCCTTTGTAAAGAGGATAATGGTCAGTTTGACATCTGCACCAGGTAGGAAATTCAGCTCAGCTTCTCCTCTAGAGCAAATGTCATTCTTTGATAGTTTTCCTGTGCCATTCATAAGGTAGTCAGCTTTTCAACTAACTACTGCTGCTGTGCCATTAACAATAGTTTGAACCACGGTGATAACATTTGACATTAGTCGTATATACACTCATATGGACAGTTCATATATTTTCAAATAGAAATCCAAACAAGATTGGATATACAGTGGTACGTCGGGTTACATACACTTCAGGTTACATACGCTTCAGGTTACAGACGCTTCAGGTTACAGACTCCACTAACCCAAAAATAGTACCTCAGGTTAAGAACTTTGCTTCAGGATGAGAACAGAAATCGTGCTCCGGCGGCGCGGCAGTAGCAGGAGGCCCCATTAGCTAAAGTGGTGCTTCAGGTTAAGAACAGTTTCAGGTTAAGAACGGACTTCCGGAACGAATTAAGTACTTAACCCAAGGTATCACTGTACATTCAAAGGTACAAAGGGCCCTAGGATCTTCAGCCTATTGAGTAAAGGGTGATGGGTGTTCATCTGGTGAGGCATAGTGGCCAAAGTGTCAGACTACGACCTGAGAAAGCAGGGTTCAGATCCCCGCTCAGCCATGAATTTCACCTGGTGACCTTGATCCGATTAACCCCTCTCAGCCTAAACTACCTCACTGGGTTGTTGCAGGGATTAAATGAGAAGAGGGACAACTATGTATGCCACCAGGAGCTCCTTGGAGACACAGGGTGGAACATGCCATAAATCCATAAAATAATCCTTCCAACCTTGAAGTAGAAGTCTCCCTGAAACTATAAGGGCTGGCATGATCCAGTTTCATTTGTCTGCTCTGATCCATATTAACATGTCTCCCTCGGACCTTTCATTCTTGCATTTGTTTTGCTTTTAGACAAAAAGGCTGAGCATCTATTTTTTCCAGGTTGCTAGCAAAATAACAAAATGCAGGTGCACCTTAAACACCAGATATAATGAGATGTGTCAACTTGTTACATTAGGAGGTTTTTATCTTACAATTATTGGTGTGATAAACAGTGAAGTGCCCCTCCCCTGCCATGGTTTGTAGCATTTCCCTCCATAAAGGCAGCTGACAGCTAAACTGCCTCAGGCCCTCTGGGGAAAAACGTTCACCCAAAGTCCCTCTAGTCACGTTCAGTTCCGCATACAGATGAAAGCATCATAAACAGACGGCTAGGTATGACCCCCGCTTCCTTTTCACCAATATTCCCCTCTCTTTCACTCTTTCCTTGCTTCTAAAAAGAAAAAGGTCGTCTCTCACTGGAGCAAGGCCTGCTCCTAGCTCCATCACCATGGCGACTATTTTGAGTGGTGAACCAGGAGACATCTACTGAATGAGGGCAGGCATTGGGAAAGATGTGCAGGTGGAAGAGGCAACACTGTCCGTCGAAAAGCTGGGCTGGGCTGAATCTTGATAGTCACAAGAACGAAACCAAACCCTGCCATGGAGGGACCTGAAACACAGGGAATTTCTTCGCTTTCTTCATTGCCGCTATTTTTATGGAATGAGCAGGGTTCTTTCCTTATTCCTGGAGGCCCCAAGCCAATGTTTGCTCCATTATCTAGTCATATGTGCACTCTATGTGGGGCTGCGCTTGGAGAGTCCAGAAGTTGCGACTAGAGCAGAATACAGTCACTGGAGCAGGTGCAAGGAACCATTGGCCCTCAATATGGTGCCGACGTACAACTCTCTTCAGCCCCAGCAAGGTTGGCCAATGGCCAAAGAAAATGCAAGTTGCAGATCAGCAACATCTGATGGGACAAAGGTTCACCAAACCTGCACCAGCATGCTGAGTGATGCATCCAATTGTGCCCATATAACACCAATCTTGTAGGAACTGCACTGGTTGTTCTGGGGCAAATTCTGATGTTAATCTATGAAGCCCTGCATGGCGTGAGACCCAAATACTTGAAGCTCCTCAATATCCTTCCATTATTGGAGAACATAATTACCTGAATCCTCTGATTCTGGAGTCATGGAAAGCCCTCTGCCACAAAAGAGTCACTATGCTTTTACTTGAGGAGCAATGACAGCCTTCCTTTAGATCCACAGATATTATTGGACTACAATCCCCCTCATTCCCAACCATTGACCATATTGGCTGGTGTGCTAATCAGCACACTGTTTTGTAAAGAACATGAGCTCTGTTGTAAAGTGTTTTGCTTTGCTGTAGCAAGCTCTGCTCCTGGACTACTTCAGCTGCTAAGTAGCATAGGAGACTCCAGTAAAGATGAAACAGACCTCAAACAAAGGCAAGTTGGGGAGAATCTAAGTTGGAGGGTGGGAGAGATAAACCTTAGAAACAGATGTCTTCCATTCAAAACTTGGAAAACTCTGGCAGTGGAGCTGCTATATAAGCAATGGAAATGTAGCCTGAAATGGTCCAAGATCAACTCTATTATTCAATACAGACCTTTTAAGCATGTTTCATAGTTTGGATCTAAATCAAAAGTGTGATTAAAATGCTGGTCAGGTATAAATGGTTCATCCTGGTACCTGAGTCTCTAAAGAAGTTGGCAAGGAGAGAGAATGCTAGGCATCTGTCAGGAGTGGTCAGCCATAGGCTACTCCCACAAATGTTCCAGGAAATCTGAGTTTGAGCTGAGAATTGGGGATGGAGAGTCCTCATTTTGGAACCTAAAGATATTAAGGAGATCCATCATTTACTGAGGAAGCATCATTTACTGACAATGAACCTGGAATTGTGCACCATCTAGGGCAGATCACTGGGGCTCTGTCTCCAACATCAGATATCTCTGCTATATTGCCTCTTTCCCAAGCGTGATCCTCAACCCAAGAAGTCACCTCAAGCAATGGGAGAAACGAAAGCTGCTCACTTTGCTGTTCAAACTGGAAACAGGTGGGTAAGTCAATTTTCAGCCCATGTCAGTTTCACACATGACCATTCATAGCTCCATGCTGTCCAATTAGACAGTATATGCTAGCAGGAATGCCCTACCTACGCAGAGAAGCTGGTTGGCTGTTAAAGGGCCCTCACCTTATTTTGCAGTCTTTGGTTCCAGGCCTGGGAAGACAAGGGAACCAGAAGATTTGTCCTCTGAATTCATCCTCAATAACGTTAGCGCTAGAGAGTTCAGCCTCAAGTAGGTGATTGACAAAGGAGAGCATGCGTGAGGGCCAAATGTCATCGCTACTTAATAGTTAAGGGCTCCTTGGAAACAACTGTACTCTCCAACAGCAAATGGTTCCTGGGCAACATTTTTAAACACCTGTAGCTGAACTCACTTCACCTGGGCTTTTGGACTCTCCTTGCTACTGCTTGCTGTTACCAGCTTTTGGAACTCAGTCTGCAATGACTGGTTCTGCTGTCTTGCCCCAATCTAACAGAGCTGGAATAGGATAGGCACCTCCTACCCCCTCAAGAAAAAAAAGCCAATCCTATAATGTCTAGTCTCAGGGCTGGCCCATCAGTCTGAAAAGGTCATCATTATCATCAACAGTAGCAAATGATCCTAGTGCTTCACCTTCCCTTCTCTGGACCACTGACTGTGCCTGTTTGGACTGCACTCCTGCTTCCAGCCCCTTGTTCTGTTTGCTTTAGTCTCAAATGTCTCTCTTTGGACCACACCTGACAACCAAGAGCAGACCCCTGCTAAGGGCTCATAGCATCCTCTCACTGTCCCCACTGATATATCTCAACATGCATAGAGAGAAATTAGGATGACACTCTCTCATGCTCATTGGCATTGCCATCATGTCTGGAAGACCTTACACTCACACAAACTCCCCATAGCTTTGTCCTGTTCTTGAAAACTTCAATAGGTCAGGTGGTGCCTGAATGCATGGAGGAGCCTCCACATGGACATTTTATATGTACCTATGCCCTTTCAAATGTGCTGCCAACTGTGCATGGAGGCAAGGAACAATCTTGCTCCCTTTCTCTCCGTGCGTTCAGATAATATCTGAATGGTGCTTAGGTCTTTGGCCAACTTTACCATTTGCCTGACTCCTGCCTGTTCTGTTCTCTACCTCCCAGGCTTGACCACCTGATATCCACTTCCCAAAGTCTATGTATCATGTTTTCTATCACGTTTCAACATACTGATGCTAAAACATGGCCTAGAGTTAGCCTGTCCACAACATTCCATCCTATTGTATATAGAAGATATTAGAAATCGTGCAAATATATATATGTGGTGATGCTTCTCATATGATCAGCTCATTCTTGTGACTGAGAGCCCAGGTTCCCCTGCCCCTTGAGTGTCCTTGCGTGAGCCAGTAGGATAACAGAGGATGCAACAAGTCTCATAAGCTGTCTTTGAAAGGTCAGAAGCCATTGAATAAAATGGATCTTAGGAGAGCAAACAGTTAACATGTTTTGATCTTCATAGAGAATAAGAAGCAAGGGCAGTTTGACAGATGTAGCATTTCCATTTCCTTCCGCTCCAAGTAGTGCCACTGGGGCAAGCAAAGGGCAGCAGATTCAGTTAGCATGACGGCAAAGGCAAGAGGGGGGCAGAGTATGTTGCAAGGGCAGTGTGCGAGGCAGATGTTATAGGCATTCAGCAGAGATGCAAGCCGACAGAAGCATCCCAAGAACAATATTTTATAGATGAGGTTTCTAGCGTTGCGTTCCTTTGGAAAAGAGAGGACCAAATGGCAGCAGGGATGCACCTGGAGGCTCAGAAAAGGCATCATTTGCAAAATTAGAGGGGCCTGCTTTAGCTTCCATAGAAAGTCACAGAGTGAATGCCATAAGCTGTTGTGGATCCAACAGAACAATGTCCCCTTGCTATGCCATAGATAGAGCAGCCACCAGACAGGTGAAGTATTTAGAGCAGCCTTCCTCAAACTTGGCCCTCCAGATGTTTTGGCCTACAACTCCCATGATCCCTATCTAGGAGGACCAGTGGTCAGGGATGATGGCAATTGTAGTCTCAAAACATCTGGAGTGCTGAGTTTGAGGAAGACTGGGTTAGAGCGACTTTTCTAAACCTTGGGTCCCCAAATGTTGTTGGACTACAAATCCCACCATCTCTAGCTAGAAAGACCAGTGATCAGGGGTGATGGGACTCCTCATCCAACAATGTATGGGGACCCAAGGTTGAGAAAGACTGGGTTAGAGTGTTGAACCTGGGAGACCAAGATTCAAATCCCCACTCAGCCATGAAGCTCACTGGGTGAACTTGGGCCAGTCTCTGCCTCTCAGCCTAGCCTAACTCACAGGTTGTTGTGGGAGATTAAGTTGTATGTCACCTTGAGCTCCTTGGAGAAAAAAAGAAGAAATAAAAAAGAAATAAATCTAATAAAATAAATAAATAAATCAATAATCTGGGGGTGCCCCCATGGAAGTAAGTCATCTGAAATGAACTAACCAATGCACAACGGATGCCACAACCACCATGCTTTTAAAAAGCCAGATGTGTGGGGTACGATTGAAGTATGTGGGGTGGCAACAAAGTCCATTACTGGAGCCTCTGAAGCCTTTAGGCAATCCATTTCCACATGGTCTGCACATGTAATTACTCCATGGGGTCAACCATCTAAACAAGGATGGGGAGCCTTTTGAAGACTGAGGGCTTCATTTCCATCTGGGCAACCTTCCAGGGACCACATGCCAGAACAGGCAAAAATGGGCAGAGCAATGAAGGAAACTTCACTTTTATACAGTCCTCCATCCAGACAAACAGGATTAGATGATGAGAGTTCAAGGACACTTTCAGCATGAAGTAGGACAGGTGAGAGAGTATGTGGCTGAGGAGGGGCATGGCCTGGATAGAGTCTTGAGGGCCAGACAGAGATGACTGTGGGGGCACATAATGAAATACTTGGCAGATGGATGATGATAGATAGATAGATAGATAGATAGATAGATAGATAGATAGATATAGATAGATAGATGATAGATAGATAGATGATAGATAGATGATAGATGATAGATAGATAGATAGATAGATAGATAGATAGATAGATGATAGATAGATAGATAGATAGATAGATAGATAGATAGATAGATAGATAGATAGATAGATGATAGATAGATAGATAGATGATAGACAGTGCTATTTTTCTAGAAAAAGAGGTGCCGGAGCTCACCATGAATGCCTCCTTTGTTCTCGTATAATCGCAATGGCACCCACCTGAGGTGCCATAACTGAGTTCCAATAAGTTCAGGGTGGGGGGAGTCGTGTCTGTGTGTACACACACACACACACACACACATTCTACAATGTAAATCACTTTTACAATATTCTGTGTTCTACACAAATAATAAAAGTCAGTGGCAACAATAATCTCTAAACCAGGTAACAGAACGGAATAAATTAATAACAGAAATAACATTAAGTTTGAACTAATCAGATTAGCCCAAATACCATATACCTGAAGACTTTGATAGCAGCTTTTGGTACCAGAGAATTGCAACCGGGTTTTTAGCTGTGTGCAAAAATTTCTTTTGTAGTATAGCTATTCTAAAAATTATTATGACCAGCAACAATAGTAACAGTAGTCATTAGTGGCATGGCAACATCCGGTAGTAGTCACCCTGGCAGTGGGAGAAGTGTAAGAGGCCCTAAGGTGGGGATAGTTTTCTCCTCCTCATATAACAATAGTAGTGCTATTACTGGTGAATTAAAAGAAGAAAGTATAACTGATCATGGATGTGCAGAATGACCTTTGTGATAGGGTGATAGCATGTAATATCAGAACATAAACGATGGGATATCTGTGATTGGTGATGGTGGTCATCATGGTAGATGATGTGGCAGATCCTTTTGATAAAGGTCAGGATGGTGCGTCTGCATATGTAACTTGTCCATTAATTTGGTTGTCCTACTATTAGAATGACTTAGCTGGATACCATATCTGACTGTGTCTGTGGTGCCTCGGGTTACAGACACTTCAGGTTACAAATGCTTCAGGTTACAGACTCCGCTAACCCAGAAATAGTACCTCGGGTTAAGAACTTTGCTTCAGGATGAGAACAGAAATCACGCAGCGGTGGCACGGCGCAGCAGGAGGCCCCATTAGGTAAAGTGGTACCTCAGGTTAAGAACAGTTTCAGGTTAAGAACGAACCTCCAGAACGAATTAAGTTCTTAACCCGAGGTACAACTGTATGTTGTGTACACACACAGCACAACACAACACACCCCTCTATCCTGAATTATAGAAATAATACTAGACGTCTTTTTAGATTTCCTTTAAAAGTGTTTACACATAGCAATCTCTGGATTCTCTACCGTGCCAAACATCTGCTAGGAAATCTTTGAAGAGAGAGATAGATAAACATAGTACATTTGATGCCTTGTCAAGAAGCATTTCCAAAAACATTTGGGCTTCCAAGCTGTAAACAGCACAGGTGAGGTGAGCGGAGAGACGGGAGAGTAATGACAGGCTTCCTTCCAGCCTAGCAGAGGTTTTATGAATCATCCAATCAATCACCATAAACCCAGACAATGGTACAATAAAGCTGTTCCGAGCAGCATCAGCCAGCATCCACACAATGGCAGCCGAGGAACACAAATCCAAAATCAGCACAGATGTAGATTAAGGAATAAAAGACACGGCGGGGTGATGATGTATGCCCCAGAGAAATCACACGGAAAGAATGTCATGTCTTGCTCGAATATGTCCTGCAGTTGGAAATGTGTAGAATGCTCTGCTCCACCGTGACTTCCCTTGAATGGCAAGCCTTAGATGCAGGCTCGTGCACTCTTTGGCTTGCAGCTTGGATTCACAACGGGAAACGAGGCAAGCTCAGAAAGTGGGCTGGGGGGGATCTTCTCTCTTTTATTAGGGACTCATAGCCTGTGCTGCTTGTGCACAACTTCAGCCACCATCTGTAGTGCGAAACAGTGCAAGAAACATGGGTGGAAAGTTCTGAAGTTACAGCAGCAGATGTCCATGGGGAAACGGTCCACCAGTTCAATTTCCCCATTGCAATTCTATTCCTTCAGTCTTGTGCTAAGTGTAAAATATTTCATTGCATATTCCAAATCAAGACCCTGCATGTTTTTGTACATGTTTATTTGTGTGTATGCACACAATGAATCATAGATTTTTTGTGTATTTTGTGCTATGGGAGTTCCTTCTCTGGGCTACCAGAGGTGGACTGGGCATTGTCCATCAGGCCCAGGGTCTAGCCCTTGGAACTCTCCCCAAGGCACACACCTTTCCCCCTCAGTGCTTCACATGTCCAGGTGTTTCCACCTGGCTGAAATAGGTTCACGAAGTCTGACAATGTCTCTTGCTTGTGTGGATGGATGACCAAGAGGTGAGAGTGCATGTTGAAAGTAGTCTAGTGTACCGAGGTAAAATTTACATCAGCCCAGTTTCCCATGTCTCACTTACCACCAGCTTGTGTCTCTTAAAAGGTTGCCCAACTCTGCATCCGTTCTGATACCTCGTACTTCACTGTTACCATTTTATTGTTGCATCAGGTGCATATCGTCAGGCTTGGTGGTGTTGCCTGGTTTTTAATTCTTGAAATACAATTGTATTAACACAATGTTCTGTGTTTAATGGGCGTAAATATTTTTTTTTTAGGTAATGAGACCAAAAGAGTGTATTTTGCTGTCCAATCTTCTCCTATCAGGAGGAGCTGGAGGAGCTGACCTTTCGTTTGCTTGAAGACAAAGAAACAAGCAGATACCCAGCTGCTTGGGAGGCTTTTGGCAGAGCTGCGCAATGCCTTCCTTGCTACAAAAGCAGACTGTTTAAGTACAGACTGATGATGAAGCCAGCCTTCCTTGCACTAAACATTGCTTAGAGTTGAAAGTAGGTGTGTGCATGCGTTTGTTAATCTCAAGTCAGTGTGGTGTAGTGGTTAAGAGTGGTGGACTCATAATCTGGTGAACCGGGTTCACATCTCCGCTCCTCCACATGCAGCTGCTGGGTGACCTTGGGCTAGTCACACTTCTTTGAAGTCTCTCAGCCTCACTCACCTCACAGAGTGCTTGTTGTGGGGGAGGAAGGGAAAGGAGAATGTTAGCCGCTTTGAGACTCCTTCGGGTAGTGATAAAGCAAGATATCAAATCCAAACTCTTCTTCTTCTTCTTCAAGCAAAGTTTCCTGACCAGAACTTGCTTGGAAAAAATTCGAAACTATAATCTCCTAAACTGAATCGATTTCAATATGCCCCATTCTAGATTTGGGAAATGTATGAAAAGTATGGCGTCTAATACTAATTTAAGAACATCAGAAGAGCCTATTGGATCAGGTTCAGCCTCCTATTCTCACAACCAGATGCCTGTGGGAAACCCACAAGCAGGAGCCAATCACAAGCACATCCTCACTACTTGTGGTTTCCAGCAATTGCTATCTAGAAGCATTACTGATTCCACCTGTAGAGACAGAGCATAGCCATCAAGGCCAGTGTTGTTGTTTAGTCATTTAGTCGTGTCCGACTCTTCGTGACCCCATGGACCAGAGCACGCCAGCCACTCCTTTCTTCCACGGCCTCCCGCAGTTTGGTCAAACTCATGCTGGTAGCTTCGAGAACACTATCCAACCATCTCGTCCTCTGTCATCCCCTTCTCCTTGTGCCCTCCATCTTTCCCAACATCAGGGTCCTTTCCAGGGAATCTTCTCTTCTCATGAGGTGGCTAAAGTATTGGAGCCTCAGCTTCACGATCTGTCCTTCCAGTGAGCACTCAGGGCTGATTTCCTTCAGAATTGATAGGTTTGATCTTCTTGCAGTCCATGGGACTCTCAAGAGTCTCCTCCAGCACCATAATTCAAAAGCATCAATTCTTTGGCGATCAGCCTTCTTTATAGTCCAGCTTTCACTTCTATACATGGGAAAACCATAGCTTTTACTATACGGACCTTTATTGGCAAGGTGATGTCTCTACTTCAGGCCAGTAACAATCAATAGAACCCTTCATGAGAACCCTTTTCTTCCATTCCACCCCCCCCCCAACTAAATGTGCACTGGCAATGTGTGCTTCTTGGAGGGAGTGCATTTGCAGCATCATGTTTCCTTGGATATATCCTAAGAACAGCTGGTGGTCCTTTGTCAAGCTCTAGGCTGGAGCCTACCAGGGTATACCAGCCAAGCATGGGAAGAATCTAGGATGGGTCACAAGTGGTCAGGACCAAGGACAGCTCACATCCAGGTTTGAAATTCAGGTTACAAGTTCAAGCAAGGAGAGATGAGAGCTTGGAGCAGATGACGGCAACGTGTGGCTCTCCAGATGTTGTTGGACTCCAACTCCCATCATCTGCAGCAAGCACAGCCAATGGTCAGAGATGATGGGAGTTGAAGTCCAACAACATATGAAGGCCCATGAATTCCAGTGCTCCAGTGCTAGACTGACACTTGTGTGGTCTTGAACAGAAACCTTATCTAAACTTCACCTTTCCCCCCAAAAAACTGGTTGAGCTTAAAGGGGCTGCTGTGTGTGTGTGTGTGTGTGTGTGTGTGTGTGTGTGTGTGATAGAATCATAAAACTGTAGAGCTGGAAGTGGGGAAACCCAGCCAGATGGGCGGGGTATAAATAATAAATTATTATTATTATTATTATTATTATTATTATTATTATTATTATTATTATTAGGTGACCCTAAGGATCATGTAGTCCAACCCATTGCAATGCAGGAATACACAGCTGTCCCATATGGGGATCAAACCTGCAACCTTGGTGTTATCATCACCACACTCTAACCAACTGAGCTATCCAGACTATATGATAATAAATAGATAAAAAGAAGCATAATTTTTAAAACAAGCGAAATGTGTGGGTTTTTTTACTCATAATACTAGAATCTGTGGACATCCAATCAAACTGAATGTTGGGAGGTTCGGGACAGACAGAAGAAAGTGCTTCACAAAACATATAGTTAAACTATGGAATTAATTCCCAGGAGAGGATGTGATGGTCACCAACTTGGATGGTTTTAAGAGAGGATTAGACAAATTCATGGAGGATAATGGCGACTAACCCTATGGACATGTTTTGCCTACAACAGTTGAAGGTGGTGATGGTTCTGAATGCCAGATGCTGGAGGCTACCAGAAGGAAGAGTGCTTTTGTTTTATTGTTTTAATGCTGCTGTGTTTTTGGACTGGTGTTTTTTTTTAAATTGTTTTGTATTTCTGGTTTTGTTTTGTATGGGGTCTTATATGTTAAGCCACTTCGGGCAATAATGTGATGGAAATACAAAATATACTTTTCCCCCAGTTTTTTTTGTGCTGAATTGCTTGGCTCTGCTCTTGGATTTGATGTGTGAAATAGATTTTTAAGAACTTGAAATGTTTTTTTTTTATTTTAACATGAGTGGTTTCATTCTGTTTAATGCATTTTATTATTTTTTATAAGCCACTTTGAGAGCTTATTCATATACTTAAAAGGTGGGTGTTTTGTTTTTTTTAAAAAAAGAAATAAAATGAAATGACAAATATCAGAGCTAGCTAGCCCCCCCCCCCACATGTTCCTTAGAGCAAAAGTGGTCAGTTTGCCTCCCCTCCCCCACCTGACCCCACCAATTTTAGCAAAGGTGGAGAAAGCAAAGTAGAGATTATGCTGGGTGTGTGTCTGGAAATGTTTAAACATCTTTGGCCAGCCAATACTGTTGGTGATGCAAATTGCTCCCTTCCCACTCATCAGATCAATCATCTGATGTCCAAAATGATCCCACTCCTCAGCTGTGAAGATCAAACGAGGAGGGGAAGACTATGTGAAGCCTGGGTCCATTCAGATGCACTTTATTCTGTCTCCCCATGTTTCCTTACTGATTAATTCCCGTGTTCTGTGTGATCTTTCATGCAATGTAAAAGCCACTTCTGGAAATCTAGTGCAATCTAGTTTAGTCCAGAATTCCATGTTTACATAAAATAAAATTAAAAAATCCCTTCGCAAGCCTGTTGAGTCTTCAACTCTCAGGAATTTTGTGTTGTAATTTCCTGGGATGAAATTTGTAGTGGTTTCACGACATACAGTTCCTTCTTGTGATTTAAAATTTAGCAACATGATGGCATGGTGCTGAAAAAGCCACCGTTCCCTAATGCAACAGGTACTGCATGATAGAAGGAGCATTAGAAATCTGGACAGAGGTGCTAGCATTGTAACCTGTAAATAAACCCCATGTCTGAACACAGCCTTGTTTGCACATGCTGAGGGGGTGGGCATTTGGCCCCCAATGGCTTGACCACTGGTGAATGTGGTCCTCTGCCATAGAGAAGCAGAGTGACCTAAAACCATCAGCAACATGATGTAGCAGAAATGTGCTTCAGTTACCTGTTTTTGACAGTACAGTGGTACCTCGGGTTACAGATGCTTCAGGTTACAGACGCTTCAGGTTACAGAGTCTGCTAACCCAGAAATAGTACCTTGGGTTAAGGACTTTGCTTCAGGATAAGAACAGAAATCGCATGGCGGCATTGCAGCGGCAGCAGGAGGCCCCATTAGCTAAAGTGGTACCTCAAGTTAAGAACAGTTTCAGGTTAAGAACGGACCTCCAGAACGAATTACCATATTTTTAACTCCATAAGATGCACCAGACCATAAGACACACCTAGTTTTTAGAGGAGGAAAGGGGGAAAGCCCATGTTTTGGGGAATCATCTCACAGTTGTGCAGCTTCTTTTGCAAAGGGGAAAAGCCCCGTTTTTTGAGGATCAGCTCAAAGTTGTTGAGCTTACTTTGCAAAGGGGAAAAATCCTGTTTTTATGGGGTTCAATTCACAGTTCTGTGGCTTCTTTAGGAAAGGAAAGGGAGCCGTTTCTGCAGTTTCCAGACAGATAATCCAATCAGCCAGTCACAGGTCGCTGGGGAAACAAACAGCCTCCGTCTGCAGAACTATCAACAATGTAGGCTTGGGCAAGGGGGCGGGGCCAGAAAGGGAGCCAGCGATTGACCACACATCCGCTCCATAAGACGCACAGACGTTTCCCCTTACTTTTTAGGAGGGAAAAAGTGTGTCTTATAGAGCAAAAAATACAGTAAGTTCTTAACCAGAGGTACTACTGCAAGGTCACATCACGTTATATAATCAAAGCACTATTATACCACTTTAACCATCACGGAGAATCCTGGAAACTATAGTTTGCTAAGGGTCCTGATATTACAGAGCTCCAATTCCCTTAACAAATTACATCCCCTAGGAGTCTCCCTGTTAAAGTGGACTTTAAATGTATGGTGTGGCTGTGACTAAAGCAACCTCTGAAACAGCAACCTCTGATTGAAGTTTGCAAATACAGTCTGAAAATACATACTTCTCCCTCTTAGCGTAAGTCCTTTATGTTCTTCTGTTGCAAATTATATCAAAATCTAGCTGTTCTGCCAGCTCCCTGATCCTTCTTTGGTGAGCTGTTATGTCTTAAGCTGTCATTTACTCGTGCTTGTATTCCACCCGGGTTACTACACCAAACATTGACTTTTTCTTTTTGGTCCATAGATGAAACTCTCTTGTCTGGAGAGACATTTGGGAGCTGTAGTGATTGAGCTTGCGAACATCAAGTGAGACAGAGCACAATTCGATATGGCCGTTCCCAAATCTGATTTCATAAAGATGAATTTGACAGCATCCTTCTATTAATTAAATTTGGAAAGGTGTTCTTGAGGATCAAAATAAAGTGAGGGCAAGTGGAATATTCTCCTGTGGATTTGGGAGGGTAGGGGGGAAGAGATTCTAAAATGCTATTAAATTTCCTCCTGAGAAGCAGTTTAGCAACACTAGTTCAGCCCACCTTCCAAACAATCTAAGGAAGACAACAATGACCCATTTTGCCTGCTGTTTGCTCTAAGACCTTGATACTAGGTAGCACCTTAAATAATGAGGTCACTTTTGAGAAGGAAGGAGGCAGCTGAACTAGTTGGAGATATGTTCAGTCTTCCCCCAGTTTGCGCAATTGCCATAAATCCACAGCAGTTCAGACAGAAATGCAAAGAGCAACAATGAGGCCGAGTGAAGGAAAGAGGAGAAGGATCGCCACTAGGGAAAGAGAACTGTGCTTAATTTCATTTGAAACCAGAAATATGATGAACTGTGCACTCAGTTTCATGCCAATCTTTTGGTAAATTCATCTTCAACAGTGTCTGTAGTTTCTGTAAACCTTCTGTTTTATTCTACATCTAAAGGTGAGGCAGCAGGGAAAAGATTAAGGAAATGAATATAAATAAATGGATTACAAGCGTGCCAACTGTTTTGTGCAAGAAATTCTTCCACTGATTGTAGATTCATAATCTGTTTTTTCAATGGGACTTTAATTAGAGTTGCTTGCTGAAGGGGGGTGGGGGGTGGGAAGAGGCAGGATCTAAAGCTATTCTATGGAAATTCCTGGTTCGCTTGGCAACGATCCATCACTGGCTGAATGCAATATTGGGGGTGTGCATCAACAGAAGGCATCCATCAAGTTTGGCAGGGCTCAGATGAACATCCTCTGTGTGTGCAGCTCCCAATGGGGCTTCAAAAGCCTCTCGTACATGCATATCCATTGTTAGATTGGGGAAAATCTGAAACACATTTATTGTATTTCAATGGAATGGGTTGGATCCATGCAGGGATAGGCGAATATATCAATTTTGGTTACTCTCTTTTCCCCCCCATCTTAGTGTGTGTGTGTGTGTGTGTGTGTGTGTGTGTGTATTTAGCCACTGTGTGAATAGGATGCTGGACCAGATGTGTCATTGGCCTGATCCAACAGGCCCTTTTGTTCTTAGCCCTCTGATTCCGGGCAGGAGTAGGGGGCACCAGAAGAGGAGGATTCAGAAGTGGAGGGTGGGAGGAGGCTATGCAGCAGAGCCTGCTTCATGAAGCCCCTGCCCTCAGACCCCAGATGCATTCAGACCTGACAAGGCAGGAGGGTCCAGGGTTATCCCTTTCCTGCCTGTGGAAGATATGGGGTATTGAGAGCAGTGGCGTAGCATGGGTTGTCAGCACCCGGGGCAAGGCAAGTAATTTGCGCCCCCTAACCCGTGGATTTTAGCACTCGAGTCTCTTCCACTAGATTAGTTAGTGCGAACGCGCCCCCCCCCAGATGTTGCGCCCGGTGCAGCCGGCCCCCCGTGCACCCCCCACGCTACGCCACTGATTGAGAGACCCGGTCTGCCATATGAGCCAACTCCTAGGAGCCTAAGTCTCTCTGCCAGCCTTCTATAAAATATTAGAGAGACCAGTCCCTCACCCAAAACTGATGGCCATTGCCAATCAAATGGTTTACATGTGCTGTGGCTTGTGATGTGGGGTGGGGCTTACCTGCCCCCCAATATTTGATTCAAGTTGGCACCCCTGTGACCTGCTGCGATGAAGCAGAAGAATTTTAAGGAGGAGACACACCCATCAATCTCTACTAGGGTGATGCAACCTATAAAGAACAGAGAGATTTATTCACCTCAAAGAAGCACAGTCTCCTGGCTAGGAATGATGGCAGAAATAGGGGTTTGAGCCTTTCCCGTCCCTGCTTCAAAGTCTGGCATGGAGGTGAGGAAACCTGTTGAAGCAACTTTGTAGCTCACAAGCAGCCTTGGAACTTTTGCTACTAATCTTAGGCTCTTGACCCTTGGCCTTTGCTGTCGGACTAGATGTATTATTCGAGCTTCTCTGCCTTGTGGGAGCACCCTGACTAGACTCTGCTCTTTCCTAGCTACCGTTCTCTCTATCATTAGACTGCCCTAATAAAAGGTGACTTCTTTACTTACATGTAAGCTCCTTTGTTGACTGGTTTTGGGTGGAAGCCAGGACCACCTGGTCCCATCAGAAAATGCATTTATTTGTATTCATTGAAAGCATGTCTACACCACCCTTCAGCGGATGAGATTTTAGGGCAGGGGGCAACCCATATAAGCGATAGCTTAAAAAGGTAAAGGGACCCCTGACTGTTAGGTCCAGTTGTGGATGACTCTGGAGTTGCGGCGCTCATCTCGCTTTATTGGCCAAGGAAGCCGGCGTACAGCTTCTGCGTTATGTGTCCAGCACGACTAAGCTGCTTCTGGAGAACCAGAGCAGCGCACGGAAATGCCGTTTACCTTCCCGCCAGAGCGGTACCTATTTATCTACTTGCAATTGGACGTGCTTTTGAACTGCTAGGTTCACTGAGCCTCTTTGGTTTGCCGATCAAATGGTCAGCAGTTCAGATCCCCACGACGGGGTGAGCTCTTGTTGCTCTGTCCCAGCTTCTGCCAACCTAGCAGTTCGAAAGCACACCAGTGCAAGTAGATAAAAAGGTACCGCTGCGACAGGAAGGTAAACGGCATTTCTGTGAGCTCTGGTTTCCGTTTCGGTGTTCCATTGCACCAGAAGCGGTTTAGTCATGCTGGCCACATGACCCGGAAAGCTGTCTGTGGACAAATGCTGGCTCCCTTGGAATTCAAAGACAAGGAGCAGCATTTTAATTGGGCTTGGAAGTGACAAGGCAGCCATTGCCGTTCTTTTAAGCCTGGATCAATATGAACAAACCTGGCATGAATTAAAACTTCCAAGTTGTCTTCAACGGCAGCCCCACGTACAACACCTTACAGTAATCCAGCTGGGACTCTACTACAGCACTGATCACTGCGACCAGAACATAGGCTCCCCAAAATATGAGGGGCCTGTCTTACTTCTTCTTCTTTCGATAAATAATACTATACTCTTTGATTCTCCTAGGACCATGTTTAGTTACTGTTCCATATCTGAAAGGGTTGGATTTTTTTTTTTTTAATGTGGTACTCTGGTTGAGTGGATTATTACAAAGAAAGCCACGCAATCCAATTATTTGCTGAGCCTCGGGCAGAGTAGGAAACTGCTGATAAATATAGACAGCCCATATGGGCATAGGAAATGATCTGCTTTCAACAAGAGTGACCACATGTTCTCAGTCAGCACTGAGTCAGAAAAGTTAACCCCGGTGTACAAATTGCATTCTTTCAGGATATGTCACCCTGCCTGGAAAGTCTAATCAAGGAGAAGCAGGAAGCTCATTTCTTGATAGAATTAAATCAGAGGACAACCTCAGAGCAGAGAAATACAGAGGGGTGGGTGGGAATTAGACACTCTTCTCTCTTCCTTTGTTTTGACTCTTTTGCTATCTTAGATCAGTGCTGCCTATCCTGAGCTGTTGCACTTTCTAAATTTAAAACGGGATGTAACCTAATAGCAAGTTCTGCGTTTTAGCAACATCCCTTGAGGGAAAGTGGGGGAGGGGAGGAATATTTTATTATTTTGACTACCGCGTTCTATTGTTCGGTAGAACATGAGCTTATAATGGCACGTTTCGAAGAAACACTATTAAGTAATCGGATGTAAAACGTGAGTGCAATTATAAAATATTAAGCACTTGGCTAATGCAATTCTTTGAATACAATATGCTGGTATCATAAAACATTTGGTAGTTGGGGAAGTAAAATACAAGCTATGGCTTCATTAACCTGCTTTCCCCATTTCTTCAAAAATGGTATAGAGTGACAAAAGCGGATTGTAATACCTTTATTAGGACAAACTGCAAATCACAGAGCAGGGAGCTCAATTTTGAAATTCACAGAACTCTGCCTTTTGCATGATATTAATGGGGGTGGGGTGGGTTGGAGAGAGGAAAATATTTTGCTTGCGCAACCAGCTCTGCAGTGTGCTACTGTCTTAATATAGTGATTATTGCCCAAAGGGCAATAATCAGGAAGTTTGTTTCTAGACTAACATCATAATCTTGTTCAGATGTGAGTCCTCTTAAATTCAATATGTCATCTTGTTAGTATTTCGGCACACAGTGAGACATTAAGAAAAGGGCATCTTAAGAGCAGGGACATGAAAAAACTTCACAATATTTACCTTTGTGTCCATGCCTCTGATGGCAAAAGAAGTTTTCCACTAATGAATTGCATTCATGCACTAAATAATCTCCTGTTCACACATACCACTTACGTCATTTGATTCCTTGGCACACTGAGTCCATTGAAAAGTGTTGCATTGGAGGTAAAACAAGACTTCTCTCTGTGGGATTTGTCTGATTCACTCTGGCTCATTAACACATTCAACTTGTCAGCACTTGATGCTGCAACTATCAAGCGATGGCTGGACACACAGTCAAAATGGAAGCTCCTGCTTTGTAGTGAGCCTAAGAAATGGCCCATCAAGGCCAGTACCATATAATCAATGGAGCTTTCTGATATGATTTATAGATGCGGGAAATGCCAACACTGATGTAAGCATAGATCTGTGGAAACATGCAGAGGATTCCATGAGTGAAGGGAGCATCTGGCATCACTTATCAATGTTGCTCAAGTGAGACAGAAAGTGAAAGAGTGCCAATTTGAATTCATTGGTACCTTTCATTGTGATTTATAGATACGGGAAATACAAAATATAGATACGGGAAATACAAAAACGGACATTGGCAGAGATGTGTGAAAACATCCTTAAGTTGCATCCCTATGCACACTTACATGAGGATAAGTCTCACTGAGCTGAACAGAACTAAGGTCACACCCCCGCCATGCATTTAAATCACTTATACCACTTTTGCAGTCATGGCTTCCCCTAAAGGATTCTGGGAACTGTAGTTTGCTTAGGGTGCTGAGAGTTTTTAGGAGACATGCCACAGTGCTACAGGTCCAAGATCCCTTAACAAACTACAGCTCCCTGGATTATTTGAATGGGCAAAACGTGAATTCTAAAGTGACATAAGAGTGTTCTAAATGTGTACTGTGGCTGTGACCTTACTTCTGAATAGGAGTGTTAAGGATGCTTGTGTAGTAGCAACATCAGTGGTGGTGGGGACTATACCTCAGCTGTAGAGCTTTGCATCCAGAAGATCTCATCTTCAATCCCTAGCATCTCCAGGTTGCTCTGAGAGAGACCCCCATCTGAAACCCTAGAGTAGATAGATCCATGGTCTGAGTCAGAAGGTGTCACCTTCCTATGTTTTGAACCACATGGTACCCTGGCAGTGCCCAGACAGACTGTCAAACGGAAGCCCTTGCCTGAGAGCTTTGTCTGAGATGCCGGGAACTGAATCTGGGATTTTATGAATGCAAAGCATGTGCTACAACCCCTTCCTATGCATCAGCCTGCATTACTGCAGAAATGGAGACGGGTTGTGCATGGAATGCATGCTGATTGCTCTCTGCATTGCACTGTGGTGCTGGCAGATAACTCATTGGCCAGGCTGGTGTTAGGAGCAAGTTGACCTGGACCAGGCAGTTTCTCCTTTTGCATCCCATTTCAGCCTCTCCTTGCTTACTGTTGTGCAGACACAGTCAAAACAGTTCAAATGTCACAAAAGAATTGTTTTGGGATTCCTGCCCCCAGCCACCCACACCCACCCACCCACCCACACACCTGTGACTGAAAGGAACATCTTTTCCTATGGAATGTTTTGCTTGTCAATGTTTTGATGGGAGACAGCGAGAGAATGCCAATTTGGAATCAAAGGCACTTTCCAGTCAAGGTAGCTTCCCAATACGATTTATAGATATGGGAAATCATTTTTTAAAATGACATAAGCACAGATATGTGGAAACAGGTTGTAATCCCATGCATACATACTCAGGAGCTTCATTGATCTGAATTATGACTTGCCTCTGAGTAGGATCACACTCAGGAAGCCTGCACAGAAAGGACTGTGAAATTGCTCAAACCACACAGGCAGAGCAGCCTAATAGTAATATTAGCAAGATTTGGAGAAAACCTTATAAATGGCACTTATACAGAAGAAAAAAAGATGCATTGTAATGTAAATTTCAAAGTGAAGTTTTTACGGTATATTAATGTGATGTAACCCTCCCCCCTACTTTGGTTACATTTAATTTAAAATTAGTCATGTGGATGACACCCTATTATAAGTAAAAGCATTAACAGCATATGGGGTTGAGAATAATTACAAAGCTGCCTTATGCTCACCAGCCTTCTCCCACCTGTTACCTTCCAAATGCTACACAGATAGATTATTATGGGCTTGTGGTAACATGGAGGTGGGCTTTTTCACAGTTGGCACTAGTGTTATGGAATGCTCTCTCTGCTAAATACGAGAGGCCCCATCAGTATTGGCATTCCACGGGCTCCTGAATTCACACCTGTTTAAGGCAAGCATTCTCCTGAATTAATTGTCTTAACTGTTTATTTAAAATGTTCATTGTGATGCTTTTTAATTGTTTGCTTCATTTTAACTTTTATTTAAGGACTTTGTAACACCTCAGTTGATGCACTATTGTGTATTTCAATTATGTATGGATTTTTATAGTTATAAACCACTTAGAAGCCATTTTGGCATGTAAGTAGTATATAAATTTATTATTAATAGTAATAATCATTTCACTAGAAAGAGAGAAGATTAGTCATATAAGCACTGAGGGGGGAGAATGAGATCAGGGTTTCTGCAGGGGCAAGGTATCCATGACCCTCCTTGAGCTACAGCAAGCATGCCCAATGGTCAAGAATGATGGGACTTGTAGTCTAGCACCTGGAGAGCCACAGGTTCCTCACCTTCTGGGTTACTGGGTGTGTTGTGAGAGCAATCAGAAGACTCCTTTGCCATGGATTTTAGATTCATCTTCCAATAGGTTCCACATCTCAATAGAGTCATTGGCAAATGATTGCTGCTAAGGCAAAAGACACATAATCAGACACAAGGTTGTCCTGAGGACAATTGGGTGTTCTTCAGATGAACCGCTTATTCAGTATTCAACCTGAATATTCAGTATTCAGTGGTTACTTCAAGGTTTGACTGTGTCTTGCCTTTATTGATTATCCAGATTGAGAAGTGTTTATACATCTTCCTGTTAATAATTCATCTATCCTACACTTTCGCAGTGCATTTCCCTATCACTTTCCTAACTGCAAACAGTCCATTTCCTTTAGAAGTGGATTTGTTGCTCCAGGGCAACGGAGTGCTTTAATCCACTTTAATTGTTCAAACCTAAATTTCCAGTAGCTGTTGGAATTCCTCCCACAGAATACTGATAGGCTGGAGTCACCCTTCCTTGCTGGTAAACGAAGAGCAAAAGGAAAATCTGTTGATATGTGTGCGTCATAAAAATTGTTTCAGGTGTGTGCTGGGTTCCCCCACAGCAGGTTTCTCAGACAACTCTTTCTCACAGCCTAAGCTGAATCATTTCTCTTGTTGAAGTGAGTCTGCTCTCAGGTACACAAAACCTAATCCGCACACAATCAGACAGGAATGAAGCATTGTGAGTCACCAAACCCACTAATCAGACCTTGTCTACAGTCTAGCCAATAATCAACAACACCCATGCAGGCAACAAAAGACACTGTGATGAACTAAGACACCTGGCCTTTCCTCTCAGTCCCACTTGGCGCTCTGCACTTTTCTTCAAACTTTTCTGTGATTTCACAGCTGGGAGCCAGCAACAATACAGTCTGCAGTTTTCAAATGGTCAGGCCGATCCAGTATAAGGCATTTAGGACAATGACCATTGGCTATCAGCAGAAATTGGACAACCAAGCGCCTTATCTTACTTCTAAAATGGCAGGCAGAATTCCAGACCCATTCACTGAAATAAGGCACACTTATTTCAGAAAGAGAAAGCCAAAGAAAAACAAACAACAGGGCCTTGTCCAGGTGAGTGCCTGTTGGTAGCTTAGAGGTGAAGACAAGTGAGATTCTTTACCTGCAGTGTGATCCCATTTTTGCTATTTGTCTTAGCCATGAATGTACTAGCAAATCCAATGCTGGTCTTAATCCTCTGCTCATACTTCAGTAGGTTGTGTATTGTTAATAGTAGTAGGAGCAGTAGTAGTAATAGTAGTAAAGTAGTAGTAGTAGTTGGGACGCGGGTGGCGCTGTGGGTTAAACCATAGAGCCTTCACTTGCCGATCGGAAGGGTGACAGGGTGAGCTCCCGTTGCTCGGTCCCTGCTCCTGCCAACCTAGCAGTTCGAAAGCACCTCAAAGTGCAAGTAAATAAATAGGTACCGCTCTGGCAGTAAGGTAAACGGCGTTTCCGTGCGCTGCTCTGGTTCGCCAGAAGCGGCTTAGTCATGCTGGCCACATTACCCGGAAGCTGTACTCTGCGAGATGAGCGCTGCAACCCCAGAGTCGGTCACGACTGGACCTAATGGTCAGGGGTCCCTTTACCTTTACCTTTTAATAGTAGTAGTGGTAGTAATAAACATTTTCAATGAGCACATCCATATTGACACTGCTTCCAATTGGACCACTTTATTTGACTCCTTTCTACCCAGTTTAACAAACCCTTGCTGAAAACCTCCATTCCTGGCAGGAGTTAGTTTCACAAAATCTATATACCCCGGTCATGTCTCTAACTCAATAATTCCACCACAACCAAAAATTCTGGAGCAGGAGTCATCATTAACTTTTTGTGGAATTTGTATTTTATAATATCACTCGGGAAGAACTAATGCTTGAGGTGTATTTACTAACTTGAGAATTTAACATGTTGACGAAAAGAAATTGTGACAGGGTGAACTTTGAAAGCTGGCTGTTCCTGCTGTTAAGCCCTGATAATTTGCCATCTTGCAAGTGCTGAGCCAGCACTATTAAGAGGAACTCCTCAGACGCAGAACAGTCAGATCCACAGGCAGGCTGCCTCCGTATTTCCTTCACAGGTTTGACTGCGTTCAGCACCTTGGGCTTGGAAGCCTTTGAAGGCCAAAGATGCATATTTATGAAGTGACAGATTCAAAAGAAATAGCCTGTCCTTGGGAATTGCTTTGATGACCGGCTAATAGCAAGGTCTGTTGCAATGCTGAGGAGTCTGCCGTGCCCCCGCCTCCATGAATTTCAAGGAGATGTAACGCTCTTATGCTGGAAAAGGAGTATGACCTGATTGAACCATCAAGTGTCTCTCCTTCAAAACAAATACCTACAACAATAAATAGAACCTGTGGTTCTGCAGACATATGCTTGGTCTCTAGAACATTTCTCTGACACCCTGCTTCTGTAGTGTGTGGGGCAGAAAGAGGCCACTTCCACACCATACATTTAAAGTGCCATGACATCACTTTAAACAATCATGTTGTTGTTGTTTAGTCGTCTTAATCGTGTTCGACTTTTCGTGACTCCATGAACCAGAGCAGGCCTTGGAAACTCTCACTTTCTTCTCAAAGCTTCTCTTTTTTTATGTCCATGGAGTTTTCTTGGCAAAGTACTGGAGTGGTTTGCCAGTTCCTTCTCCAGGTGGATCACATTTAGTCTAAACTCTCGCCTATGACCTGTCTGTCTTGGGTGGCCCTGCACAACATAGGTCATAGCTTCCTGGAGTTATTCAAGCCCCTTCACCATGACAAGGTAGTGATCCATGAAGGGGTTAAACAATCCCAAAGAATTATGGGAGCCCTAGCTTGTTAATAGTTGTTAGAAGACCCACAGAGCTACAATTTCCAGAGACGTTGAACAATCAAGCTCTCTGTGAGGGAAGCAGGGGCCTTCTGGCAACTCACAGCACCCTTACAAAGCACAGCTCCCAGAATTCTTTGAGGGAACCCACGGCTGTTTAAAATGGCATCATAGTGCTTTAAATATGTGGTGTGACTGTGACCCCAGTCCTTGGAAGCTCACAAAGGGCCTCGTAGTGATTGCAGCACCCTCTTATTCCACAGTCACCACCCTCAACATGAGGCATATTGTCTCTGACTAGGGTTCTTTCATTTTGGGGTTTCAGTAACAAGTCTCTCAGCTCCATTAATCTCCCTAATCCTGTTACAAAAACCCTGTATTCCTGTGCCTGCCATCCTCACATCTTGTGGCCAGGAATCTCATGAGCTGATTAGTCCATTGCATGCATCATCTGTGCTTCCTTTCAATCTGCTGTCAATCAGCGGGTTCGACTGTTTTCTGTTGAATCACGTTCTTCACAGGAAACACAGCTCCATAAAACTCTCTCATGCCCTGTGTTAGTCACCTTTTCCAACAATAAAAACATGGGAAAGCCTCAACCTCCGCTGTGTTGGCCGCATGGTGAAACCAGGATGAGCTGTCACTTTTTCTTTGATGGGTTTACCAATTCTACTAACCCTTTGAGATGAAGAGATTGTGATTCAGTACCCTCATGATCCAACCCATGTTTTGAAAGTTTCCTAAGACGTAAAGAGCTGAGATTCTTTACATGTTAGAACAGCTGAAATATTGCAAATTTTGTCAGTTCCGCATAAAAATTGTCAACGTGACCTTAAGTGTGTAATCATAACATTGGCCTCCAGTTCCCTTTTGTAGCTTGATTTTGTGGCATGTGGTGTGTTTCTTTTAAAAAATAAAATAAAAATGGGTACCTCCCCAGAACACAGCTGCCTCTTATCCCCTGAATTCACATTTTATGAAACTAATTTCTTGTTGGGCCAGCATCTCAAGGATAACACATGGGTGTTTTAGTAAAATTTGTATCAGCCCAATGGAGCAATGATACTAAATATGTAAATGAATAAGGGGGTGGATTTGGACATGCTCTTACATGAAGGACCACCTTATCCCAGATCACTTTGTGGGATCTGCTCTGTATCCCTCTTCTATCTGGGGGAGGAATTAAGACAGGAGTGGGAATTTGGGTCTGCTCAGTGAGCTGAGACCCTTATTTCCTCTACCTCTGTGAGGGGGAGGTTTCACAAATCCCATGATGTCAGGTGATCCATTTTCACACACATGTTTGAATTTAAACCATGGTAGTTGAGGCACCCTATGTGATACTTTGAAGCCCTTGTAGTTCGCTGATCATTCGGACTTCCATACATGACTCTATGCTTCTCCTTCTCCTTCACCTCAGGCAGCAAAATGTCTTGGATTGGCCCTGGTCAACTACCAATGCACCATGCAGCATGACTTGAGATGCCACTGGAATGTTCCAAAATGACCAACTTAACCTGTCAGTATGCCTCCTCCCATGAAAAATACAGATGGTATCTCCGTCTACTATCTATCAGTTTAAATTTCTATCTTCCTTTCCCCTCACCACTGTGATTTCTGCAGCTGGCTGGGTCGACCCTGTAGCCCTGCAGCAACTAACTACAGCAGAGGAACAATATCAGTCCTCTGGGAACTGATTTTGCTATGCAACAGCAAATACGCTGCGAGTTGCATTTCCACATGGAAAGCTAGCAAGTAAATAATAAATAATGCTGGTCTCGTGCTCTTATCTCCCCCCACAGCTAACCTTTTCCATATGTTATGGGGATTTCACAAGGAATAGATGAGTGCTGTCACAGTCTTGACCCAGATACCGTCCACAGCTTTTTGATGTCATGTGGTTATTTTAGCACTGGGCATGTGATTTCATCAAAGTCATTGCATTTTCCATATGATGAGCAAAGTCAGTTGACTGAGAAGGTGATGAATTATGATTTGGAGACTTAAAACAAAATAAGACAACAACAACAGTTTTACAATGTAATTTTATATAATTAAACAATAAGTTGGCAATTGACATAAGGGGTAAAAAAAACTGTGGAAAAGCACAAAGGTGGCAAGACATTATCAATTAAATACCAGGCGCATTCAAATCACAAATGTATATGAATATGAATATAATTACAATGTGATCTAATGGAACTCTGATTATTTAGAAGAACAAAGGGTAATTAATTCATCTATCATTGCTCCAGTCCACTAGTAGTTTCCCTTCTGCAAGACTATGTATATGCTCTGTTTGTTAATGGTTGGGGAGTAATTTGAATCAGAAGCCCCACTGATACTCAGCTTCTTCTGCTGAAAAATAAAGCTGAAATCTCAATGCTGATGGCATTTGGGAACAAGATCTAACAAGTTCAGGATCTCAGTCTGTTTAGCAATTATATCTTCTTTTGCCAAAAAACTTACACACACACACACACTTGAGAAACATAGACTTTAAAGCAATCAAATGGCCGGGTCAGCATAGTGAATCAGTTCATACCAACCTCTCTCCACATAAAAAAGGAACAAGAGTATTCGTGTGAATTAACCCTCCCATTAGGAACTTACATATTTTTTGTGTTTGTGTGCATGTGATTTCTTACCTGCCCTTCACTATACATATTTCCAGGGTAGGTTACAACATTACATTAGACAATTGTAAAAACATTTAAAGCCATTGCAATGATAAAACAAGTAAAGGGATTGCAAATGGATCAGAACAGGAAAAATTTAATATGAGAAATGGATCCCACAAATCAATATACCTGAACTGTCAAATGACAAGTTAAAGAGGTGTGTCTTCAGCGTATAGTGAAAGTTGTACTATGAACATGTTAGACACACATCTGCAGGGAGAGAGTTTCAAAGGCTACCATGGAGAAAGCTTTCTTCCAGGCCACCATTCCTCATACTTTGGAAAGTGGCAGAAAAACAAGGCAGCCACCTTTACATATCTTAACACCTGATAAGGTCAACAGGGATGGAGACAGTCTTTCAGATACCTTGGACCACAGTTGCTTAGGGCTTTGAACACAAATGTGAGCACCTTGAATTGATTCCACAAACAATCTGCCTTCCAGAACAGCTGCTTCATGCAAGTTCTAAATGACACTTCAGACATTCATCTGGTCACTATATTATGGACCAGTTGAAGTTTCCAAATTGTCTTCAAGGGTAGCCCCATGTAGAGTACATCACAACAGTCCAGCCTGGAGGTTACCAGAGCAGTGGGCATGTCAGCTGTGTCCGTGAGATGGAACAACCCAGCTTACACTTTTTCAAGGAAGTTACAAATCTACCTCATGCTTTGCTTCCAGCGTGTACACTTCTTAAACACTGCATTTGAGGACACTTTCCCTGGAGAAAAGTCTTGCATTCATCTCTGAAGGAGTAGTGTGAGAAAAAAAAGGAGCTGTGTTTGAATCATCCAGTCTTCACATCATGGTTGGTTTGATTTATGAATACTTCCTTGCTGCACCCAGGCTGGGTGAATTCATTCACTACAGATGGGTTGGCTTTCCCTCCTTCGTTGGCATCAAAGTCACCCACTTTGCTTTTGAAACTCCCATTCCCAGAACATTTGGACATACAATGTGGATGGCATCAACAGTCCCATGTCCATCACTGGTATTGTTCATGCCCTAGGGAGGAACTCAGATGCCATCAGTGATGAACAGCTTTGTCAGAGGAAGAGAATGTCATGGGAGTGTCAGCAGGAAGACAATGGACAGTTTGTAGCCTAGTGCAGCATGCTAGGTACTGTACTGTGTAGGGTATGTATGTATGTATGTATGTATGTATGTATGTTTTCTAATAGCAAACTCAGATGTACAGTGTTAACAACAATGGAGACAAAATAGGGTCGCAAAGAAATTTGAGGGAGATATCAAAATACTTGGAGGTACACAGAAATAAATAGCTTGGAGCTTTGCCAACCCCCCACCCCACCCCACACAGAATAAAAATAACCCAGGAAGGAATGAGCATGCTCAGTAGCTATGGAATGTTGGGTGTCAAGTGGAAAAAAAATAATAAAATCAGGTGGTAGGAAGTGGAATGAACCCTTTGAGTTCATTGCAGTGCATAACAGGGAAAGCGACTTCCATATGTTGCTGAATATATGTTGTTGAATAACACAAGTGGAGGCTGGTCCATTGGAGTGCCCTAGCTACCTCAGTCTGCCCACAGCTAGCCCCACCATCACACTGCCCTTGTCTGTCTACAGCTAGTCTAGGGTTAGGGTTAGTTTCCTCTTTCTTAGTGTCAGTGTTGCAGTACTCCAAAAGCCCTAAACAGCCTCAGCCCAGTATCCCTGAAGGAGTGTCTCCACCCCCATCATTCTACCCGGACACTGAGATCCAGCACTGAGCGCCTTCTGGCACTTCCCTCACTGTGAGAAGTAAATTTACAGGGAACCAGGCAGAGGGCCCTCTTGGTAGTGACATCTGCTTTGTGGAACAGCCTCCCATCAGATGTCAAGGAAATAAACAACTATTTGACTTTTAGAAGACATCTGAAGGCAGCCCTGTTTAGGGAAGCTTTTGATATTTGATGAATTATTGTATTTTAATATTTTGCTGGAAGCCGCCCAGAGTGGCGGGGGGGGGGGACTAATTCTATCTGGCTTGGTCTATCATTGGTTCTGGCTTCACCTACTGCTTGATGTCTGCTGTGGCTGCTTCCGTCGGTCATCTTGATTCAAAATGGCACCCAATTGTTTCCTAACACAGGCCAAAACCTGCTTCTTGAGCTGCAACAGATATCCTAACAGATCTCAGGCACCATCATGCCAAATGTTGTGATGATCTCTTAAGAGGTATTCAAATCTAAGAATCACAGAATTGTGCATAGAGAAGAGGCAGACATACAGACAATTCCCCAAAATCTAGGTATAGAATGAGAAGATAGAATTGACTGATGGCTGGTTTTTAAATCTCCCTAGGAGTTTTTCTGGCTGAAGAGCAGGATACAAAAGTTTTGAATGATGCATCTGAACAGGCTCTCTGTATAAGAATTGGATCTCTATATAAGAGTCTGCGCAGGTAATCTCAGCTCAACAGGGGTCCTGATGGCATATTGGGCACAATACAAAATCCAGCCTTGTTCATGCCAACCCGAAACACACAGTCTTTCAGCAGCAAAATTTACCAGGCTAGGGTTTAAGCAACTGCAATGGCCATTCACGATCTCATCCTCGGGCCAAACGAGCAGGATGATCCCTTAATTATTTCCCAAACTGGGCAGGCTAAAATCGCATTTGTGACATGATCCTTTTGGCACAGAATAGCTCTAATAATCCTTAATTTTCCAGTTCATCTTCCTGTCATACTTACTTACTGCTAAGGATTAGGAGATTAAGAGGAAAGAGAAAATGCTAGGTGGAAGTGAAGAGAAAGAGAAAGAAGACAGGAGAGAGAGGAAAAGGTCAATTTGTAGCAATGTTTCTACATGCTCTCGGCTGTGAAATAGATAATGGAGCTTTCAAAGCTTAAGTGGGAAATTGTTCCAAGCTGTGCCCTTGGAGATGGCTGGGCTTGTGCGAGTTTCCATGCTCTTGGGCAGCCTGATTCCTACTGCAGGTTCACTCAAAGGAAGTGCCAACTCCACATTTCGGGAGGGTGGGAGAGGTGGGGTGGAGAACTGGGCAAAACACCTTCAGTGGGCCTATTCACTTGCCAAATGGGACATTACTAAGCAAATTCCATCAAAGGTGTCTCTGAAAAATTTTATACATCACTTGGGAAGACAGGCGAACTAATACCAGTGTACTGGCAGAAGCAAAGATCACCAGTGTTGAAGCAATGATTCTTCAACATCAACTTCGTTGTTCTGGACATGTTGTGTGGATGCTTGATGATCGTCTTCCAAAGCAACTACTCTATTCTGAACTTAAAAATGGAAAGCATAATGCTGGTGGTCAACAAAAGAGGTTTAAAGACTGTCTCAAGGCAAATCTAAAAAAAATGTAGTATAAACACTGACAACTGGGAAACACTGGCCTGCGAGCGCTCCAGTTGGAGAACAGCCTTTACCAAAGGTGTCATGGGCTTTGAAGACACTCAAATTCAGGACACAAGGGAGAAACATGCTAAGAGGAAGGCACGCTTGGCAAATCCATACCATAATCAACTCTCGCCTGGAAACCAATGTCCCTACTGTGGGAGGACGTGTGGATCCAGAATTGGCCTCCACAGTCACTTACGGACTGATTGTTAAAATTGTGTTTATGGAAGACAATCTTACTCGGTTACTAGTGATCGCCAAAGAAGAAGAAGAAGGTGGGTTTTTATGTGTCTGGTGAACTGGTTTAAGTTCCAAAGCCAGCATCACAAAGCAAAGCATCCATGTACTTGCAGGCTTACCGGGCAATCCTAGGCATGTTTACTCAGAAGTTAGTTCCGTTGTGTTCAATGGGCCTTTCTCCCAACAAAACAGAGGCGTCACATTGGACCTAAGACTGGGGAGGCCCAGAGGCATGTCACATGCATGACGTTATGCACACAGCATGCATTGTGTGTGCATCATCAGGAGGAGGAGCGTCATCAGGAGAATGTCTTGCCCAGTGTCGTACAGCTTCAACAGCTGTGGATCCTCCTCTCTAGCACTCAGGAGAAGCCTGGCTTTGATGCTGCACTGTGCTCACTTCAGTGGTTCAGCCTCTTCCACCCCCTCAGTATTGGGGGGGGGGAGGGAGCTGAGCCCCCAGCTAAGGAATATTGAAGGGGCTGACAACACCTTCCCCCTCTAGAGTTGGTGCTCCTGCATTGGATTGCAGCCTTAAGTTATGACATCAGAAAAGCAAGTTTTCTCTTTGAATAGCATTTGATGACCAAGATTAAGTTTGGCGACATGTGTAGGTGTGCTAAATGCTACCTTGTTAGATTTAATAAACATGTTTTGAGCACCCAAAGCCTGCAGGATTGAGTAGGATATCAACAGAAAGGCAGAAATATGGGTCAAAGAGGAATAGCTCAGCGATAAAGCTTCCAGTTTACATGCAGAAGTTTCCAGGTTCAATATGCAGTGTTTTCAAGTAGGGCAGGGAATCTTCCCTGTCTGAAACTCTGGGGAGCTTCCCATGTTGCCATGAACAAGTTGTCCACTCGTCACTGTTCACCCCAGTGATCCTTGAACCAATGCTGCTCCTCTGTGCATTCAGAATTGCCTCAAGCAACACAATGCGATGGAGTAACTCCCAGCTTGAGAAATGGGGGAAGAACAGATTTGGGCAGACAGGAGAACATTTTGCAAATCTTCAGTACATAATGTCCCTCTAAAAATCTGCAGGATGCAGACAAAATGCAGAAGTGTCTTCACAGTGATGACATCGGTCCGTCAGAGGAGCAAAAGGAGCGGGTGGGGTTGGTTGCTGTAATCATAGAATGTAGCAAATTCTTCTTCTGGCCCCAAGTGAATAGATTGTTGGGAGATGAGAAAGAATGTTCTGCTCTTCACATGCCCAAAGGGAAGATGAAGAATCATAGGAGGGGTTGTTGTTGGCCATCTACTACAACCTCCAGCTGATGAAGGAAAACCAGAGCAAAGGGGCCTCCAACTGATCACTGTCCATCCTCTGCTTGAAGACCCCCAATGAGGGAGAAACCACCACTCTTCTAGATAATTGGCTCTACTGTCAAACTACTCCTACAGTCAAGAGGTCCCTCACCTCAATGTTCAACCAGGATTTACCCTCATGTAGATTTAACCCGGTTAGGTCATATCCACACCACACATTTAAAGCACATGGCTCCTCCCAAGGAATCCTAGTAGTTTGTAAAGGGTGCTGGGAATTGTACACAGGAAAACAAGAAGCTCCTTATCTGGATTCAGACCATTGGCATCACATCATCTATAAGACAGGCAAAGGCTCTCCAGGGTTTCAACAGGTCTGTCTCATCCATACTTAGAGATGCTGGGGATTGATCCCTGGACCTTTTGCATACAGAGCAGATGCTGTACCAGTGATCTACAGCCCTTTCCCTATGAACAAAGGAAGCTGCCTCACACTGAGTCAGACCATTGGTCCATCCAACCCAATATTGTTGGCAATGATTGGCAGCAGCTCTCCAGTGTTGCAGTCAGAAGTCTCACCCAAACATATCTGGAGAATGAATCTGAGACGTTTTATATGCAAAACAGATGCACTACCACTGAAGTAAGGCCCATCCTCTTTGAGGAGCAAATCACAGGTCCCATGATTCTTTGGGGGGAAGCCAAATGCTTTAAATGTGCTTTAAGTGTATGAAGTGGGTGCAAACCTAGTCCTTCCTTTGGGAGCAGCTGGTAAAAGAAGTCTCGCTAAAATTACGTAAAAGAAATGGCACCAAATGAACCATCTAAGAGAGGCATTGTCCCATTTTTTAAAAAAAGACATTTATACCCTGACTTTCCACCAGTAACTTCCAGAGAGCCAGGGTTGTTTTTTTCCAGCCAGAACTCACTGGAACTCAGTTCTGGCACCTCTTTTTCCAGGAAAATAGCACTGGAGGGAGCTAGCAAAAAAACTGAAAAATATGCCTAAACAAAACCCCCTGAAATTATGCAAAATGAAACCAGAAAGGTAAGAACCTTAGCATGACACGTCAAAATAATTTGACAGAAAACGGAGGATAGCCAAAAAGAAAAAAAGCCTCGTTTGGACAAACCATCACATCTTTTTCTGCCTATTTTAACACTATGTGGGAGGTTATCCCTTTCTCACCCATTAACAAAATGCATCACTTCTCGTCTTCACTCCTATAAATACCGACTTTAACATGAAATGAAAACAATCACCCATCTGCTTGTTATCACGACCGCAATCCCAAAATGGCTACTTCAGCCGCCTTCCTCAGCATACAAGATTATCCATAAATGCCTTTGTAGAGCTGCTATGTGAAGTCATTTTCCATGTGTCAAATAAGAAAACTATGTTTTGAGAGCTCAAACCATTGGCAATCTCTGAACTAAACTCTGGAAAGTATTTTTGTTTTTGTGGAAATGTCCCAGGTGGTCAACAGCACTATGGCATTATATTATTATTATTATTATTATTATTATTATTATTATTATTATTATTATTATTATTATTGAAAGGTAAAGGTAAAGGACCCCTGGATGGTTAAGTCCAGTCAAAGGCGACCAAGGGGTTGCGGCACTCATCTTGCTTTCAAGCTGAGGGAGCTGGCGTTTGTCCACAGACAGTTTTCCAGGTCATGTAGCCAGCAGGACTGAAATGCTCCTGGTGCATGGAGGACCGTGACGAGTGCCAGAGAGCACGGAAATGCCGTTTACTCCCCTCTGCAGTGGTACCTATTTATCTACTTGCACTGGCATGGTTTCAAACTGCTAGGCTGATGATGATGATGATTTGCTATTGTCATCACGCAAGAGAAAAGGAAAGATAAGGCAGCAGAAGCGTAAATCACCTAGGATATCAAATGTGCTTGGCTTCCAACAAGCTTTGACAAGCACAATGCAAGTTAAGTATAGTGTGTGCCTAATAAAATGATTCTCATGAAACCAGGATTTGAAACTGGGGAGGGGGGGGGGGTTGGAGGAGAGTAAACAATAATAACCGTTTTTACAAGGTGGGCTGTAAAGGATTTGGCCTGGAGTTTTGCAATACGGTCAAAAAGCATTTTGAGCTGCGAGCCGCACTTGTGAGTGAACTGAAGGCTGCATTGGTGGGATTCCTTGGAGCACCTTCTACAGAGCTCCATTGGATAAGAAAGCAGAGTTCCACCAGATCTAGCAAGTGGGTTGCCAGACAACCTGGAAAATAAAAGCTGGACCGTTCTCCACAACGGCAATTGGCAAGGCTGCATTTCTTTCCATCCCTCGTCAGCCGTTTTTAGATGAACACGATTACCTTTTGCTTGGGGCCCTTCCATCAGATCCGCTAAACATTTACAGGACTCTGCCTCCAACCTATTAAAAAAATTTCTGGATTTCTCTCCTTGGCTGTTCTCCTCAAGCCGCTTTGGACTCCACCCTCTGACCAAATAACTCTGCCCTTTGAGCTCACCCAGGGATTAGGACTTTTGATTTCTACAGTTGGCAACCCCACCCACCAATAATCACCAGTGCTTTCAAATTCCTGAGTCTTGAGACTTGACTACCACATTGCAATCTCTTAGGAGCTTCCCTTGAAGACTGCCGGGATATGGGTTCAGAACATGGTTTGGCAGCCCTTCTCCTGATAGTGATGGGCACTGGAAGTGTGTTCTAGCAGATTTTTAACAGCTGCGCTATCTTCCTTGTACATTTGAAGCACAATGGAAGGTGCCTAAATAGGTATGGCCCTTCATACTTTTGACAAGTCCTCTTCCTTCCTTGTGCAGTCTCTAGAATTAACTGGGAATGGCCTTTTTGCAGTTCCCTCCATGTTCTGAGTCTCAGTGACCAACCTTCATAAGGATTTCTCACTTAGGGCCATTCCTTAGCTAAAGAACTCTCAGATAAAAACATATAAAAGCAATGCAAACTGTTTTTCATACATATAATGGGTAATAAAGGTACTCATTATATGTATAATACTGTTGATCGTTCAAAGGAAACACTGAATGCATTACCTTGCTGTAATCCCTAACAAGAACAATTCTATATGAATTCCATGTTGCACATGGAATATTAAGGAGTGTTTTGCTCAATGAGTTCTTGTCAAATGCAAGATGCAAACTGGGGCTTCTTGATTCATAGCCGAGCCACTTCTCTGCCTAAGCAAGCGGTTCTTTTCATTCCTGACGTATATGTTTAACACAGTCTTGCAACATGTCCACAAAAATTACTGTTTTGCGGATGCTTGTATGTAACATTCTGATGCTCATCTTTGTGTCACATGGATGGCATCGAACAAAAAAGAGAACTGATTCTGTCTGTCTCTGAAAAAGTTCCTCTGCTTGGTCACTTACAGGAATTATTTACTCACCGTAGGTAACATGGTGAGTGGCTATTTACAAGTCTGGTGCAGAGCTTCACTTGCACATTGAAGCTCTCACAGCAGGAAAAAAAAAGTAGATTTGGTCTGTGCCTTGATTGCAAATTGCTAAAAGGTTCTGAGCCTTTAATGGACGGGGGAGGGAACAAATTAAATATTGGCACAAATATTGCATATTCTCTTGGGCTCTGCTACCTCCCACCTGCCATAAGGCAGGCATGCCGAGTCTCTCCGGAGATTGCAAATGCAGCATTGTCCAGAATGCTCTTCTTCTGTGGTCTTTGCATCCGTCCCCCCCCCCCTTAAATCCACAGTATTTCCAAACAAGGAGTGAAGCAAGGCAGCAGAACGAGGGGCATGTTGAAATGCACGGCAGCCTTGACAGATCATTGTTGCATGCTTGCTTTGCAGCAAACGTCTTGCGCCATGCTTTGCTCTGAGCGGAACGTTATCCTCCAGCCCTGCAAGGCGAGGGAGGGTGGAAGAACTGAGAATAGCTCAACTGGGCTTTTTCGCAAGCCTTTATTTAGGATGTGTGGTTGAAGCAATTCCACCATTACTCATAGGAAGCTCGAAAATGCAGCACGCCCAAAGAAAATTGGCAAACGTCTTCAAACCGTAGGCTCAGTTTTATGTGTGTGTGTGAAGTATGAAAAAGATCCTGTTTCCATAAATGCAACATTGCAACGAAGGGTGGTGCACTGGAGATATTTACCTCTGTTCCAAGTAGCAATGGACACATTCTTGCCTCCTCCCACACATGTGCAATATGGAAGGGGTGCGATTAAAACTCGTTCATTTGGAGCACATCTAGGCCCTATTCAGCCCTATTCTTTCATGGCGTTTAAAGAAACGAGTGTTTGCGGGACAGAACATGTTGGAAATGTAAGGATGTAGATGGAGATTTTTACCACATGTGGTGGACTTGGGACAAAGTAAAAGTATTTTGGAAATCGATCTACAATGAAGAAGATGTTTAGATATACTTTTCCCAGAAAGCCGGAAGCATTTTTGCTTGGCTTGATGGGAAATGAGATTATGAAGGTAGATCAAAGACTATTCATGTACACCACAGCTTCAGCAAGGACTTTGTTGGCCCAAAAATGGAAATTACAAGAAATTCCTACCATTGTGGAGTGGCAGGTGAAGATGATGGATTTTGCTGAGTTGGCCAAACTGACTTGCAGGATCCGAGACCAGGACGATCAGAAATTCCAGAGAGACCAGAGTAAATTTATTGTACATTTAAATGATAACTATAAAAATTTGAAGACACTAGCAGGATTGAAGTAAATCCTACAATGTAGAGATATTGTAAAGAGTTAGAATGCGAGATTGGATCTGATATGGGATACTGGTTGAAGGGAAGGAGGGAAGTCGTAAGCTAGACGGAGCAAAAAAAGTTTATATGTTGATCAATGTATTGTTTGAAAAAGTGTTTAAGGAAAAATAATAAAAATTTCTATCAAAAAAGAGAGAAGCAAGTGTTTGCTGTTTCCCCCATCATCTTCCTTGTTGACTTCCGTGAGTTATAGAGGGCTAACTTTGGAAGTGAGGAGCTTGCTCTACCCATGTAGAATGCCTATGTGTTTTAGAACCCTGAAATCAGGTCTCTAAGAGAGTGAGTGGAGAGTCTATGTGAGCAGAAAAGGCTTTTGCACTGAAGATGTTATTCCTCCAAATCATGGAGGATGGTGGGAATGGCAACTGGTGTTTGTGTCAGGCATGCTTAGCATATCTATCCTCGCTGATTAGGCCACATCCACACTATTCATTTAAAGGACTTTTTTGCCACGTTAACTGCCGTAGCTTTCCCCAAGGAATCCTGGGAACCTTTGAGGGTGCTGAGAATTGTTAGGGGAGCACTATTCCCCTCACAGAGCTACAAATGTTTTAACAATCAATCCCTCTTCCCATAGAACTCTGTGAAATGGAATTATTATTTGAGGAGAACAGGGGGCTTCCAACAATTATCAACACTTATAACAAACTTCACTTGCCAGGATCCTTTGCGGGGGGAAGCCATGACTACTGAAGTGCTGAAGGTATAACAGTGCTTCAAATGTCTCGTGTGGATGTGGCCTTGTGATACCCTGAATACATATCAAACCCGATTTTAATTTGCTCTCATTCCAAATCATTGAGACTTATAGGTCCATTGGTTTCATTTATTCATTATGTGTGGTCCTCCCTGGAACTGTGCACTTCTACTTCCTTTAAATTATGAGATGAGGCATATTGAAGACAGAACCTGGAAACTACCACAGTAGGGCCTCAACTGTAGCAGCTTGCAGGGATTCTGGCAGCCATGGGAAAGCGCTGGATCGGGAAGTTTTCATGTTTGACATTTTATTATGTTTTTATATGTACTGGAAGCTGCCTAGAATGGCTGGGGAAACCTAGCCAGATGGGTGGGATATAATAAAATTATTAATTATTATTATTATTACACTGTCTCTTTCCAGTAAGGAAAAGAGTACATCCTCAACTTGTATTCCACCCTCCAAATTTACTGGAAAAGGACCAATCAGAGGGCTGGAAGGGGCCACAAGGGCCATCTTGCAATGCAGGAATCAGTTATCATGAGATTCAAGGCCTAAGATTTCCAATAGTGATGCTTTCTTCCCTAGGTAGTGGGTGGGGTGTGTCTGGAAGCTAGCCTACCATATGTACAAAAGTAAAATCTCAATTCATTGCTCCACCCATTTTTGCTTCTGGCTCCTCCCACCAGTGGTATATGGCCCTTGGGAGGTTACCCAAAAAGGAAGAAGGCCCTCAAGCAGAGAAAGCTATTCCCCACACCTGGCCTATAGGAACTGGACCTTCAGTTGTCTAAAGTTATGAAACGGGACTCATAATAGAGGGCCTATAATTGCAAGAAACACACTTCTCTCCCGCATAATTTTCATCGCCTTCTATACACAGATGCAGAATATGCATGTTCAATGCACTTCACGTTTTTTGCTGAGTGACCACAATTGGGGCACATGGAGCAGATTTATGTATGTTGCATCGAAGGAAGTATAAGTGGGTTAGACGAATTCTCATTTGGCAAAGCTTAGCTCCTTGCCTTGACCAGGCAAGCCTAGCTAAAGCACTTTTAAGAACCATTGCCATCCCATCCGGAGCCAAGCAAATGGCGTGTTCACAGTGACTTAGGGGCAACTCTAGATAATGGAAATTCTGTTACCACGTTTAATTCCACTGAAGCAAAACCAAAGAAAGAGACCCAAAAATGCTGATAAGAATTTTTTTTTTATGTTATTCCAATAAAAAATACATTCATACAGAAATATAACAATCTTGCAAAAAACAATTTCAAATAAAATCTTGTAAAACAATTTTTTTTTTACAAAAATCTTACAAAGAGATTCTTTAGATAACAGGGTGCTTCCAAAAAACAAACAAACAAAAAAAGGAAAAAAGAAAGAAAGAAAGAAATTTTACGAATAGAAATTCTCTTCTGAAATTTCAAGCAATTTTTTTTCTCTCCGCTTTATTGAGGCTCAGTTATCACCTGAACAAAATGTACTTGTTTAAACTTACAAAACTGAGGCATAATTTGACTTATGGCACACAGCCCCCCATTCCAAAACCGTTTTGATGCTTTGCAATCAAGAAAAGCTAATGCAAGGGGATTTATTAAATTTCCATGTTTTCCTCCTTGAGCATTAATAGAGTTATTATGCTTCAGCAGAAAGCATTGCAAAATAGGTAAACAAAAAACCCACACCTGAAATGCCCCCAAACAAATAGAAAAACCCTTCTTAATTGCCTTGTTCCACTTGTGATGATCCTGATAAACATACAGGTATAGACCTCCCATTTTTACTATGGAGAATGCTCCATGTATGAAATGTTTCTCTCACTATAGCTGCAAGGAAGTCCCTCAACGGGGGGGGGGGGGGGGGGAGAGCAAGGCAGATCCCACATGCATGAAGCTCCACATGTAACATGAGAGCCCTACAGAGTGTAGACAATATAAACCTTTTTCCTAGGGCATATTAACTTTTTGTTTTTTTAAAAAGTGCACACTCAAGTATATAAAAATTGAACACAATACAAAAGGGGCAGGCCTGTGTGTTCCTTAGAATTGGATAAATTAATGTCTAATGTGTTCTAGAGAACTATTTAACCTTCACCACCAGTTCCTGGAAAAGCTGTCCGAAACAGCAAGAAATAGGCTATCACTGTGGTTTGTGGGTAAGTACAGCACTGCTGGGGAAGGCAGTTCTGAAACTCACTGACAACTTCTGGGGGATGGCTATATCTAAGCTCTCTCATGAAAACCATCTTGCGCCTTCAGCTGAAATGTAAATACCCAAAGTAACAAAGCAATCATCAAGGAGCTCATTCCTAGATCTTCTCAATAAGCTTCTAGACAGAAGCCAAAGGGGTGGATTTGGGTTGGAGGGTTTTTGTTGTGGTGGTGGTCACCTGCTAGAATTGTCAACTGATAAATGTGGCACAGGAGGTGAAGACCCCGTTGCCCTCCAGATGCCATGCAACCAGAACTCCCATCAGCCCCTGCCAGAATGGTCAACAGTCAGGGATTGTGAGAGTTGTGGTTCAATGACATCAGAGACCAAAGGTTCCCCACCTCTGATGTAGCGCTTCCAGATGATGTGGAAACATGTCACTAAGTGAGTTCCACCCTCAAGGTGATGTACCAAATCAGTGCCCTTTGGGACAGATGGAAAGCCAGCCAGACACCAGCAGAAAGTTGGTTGGAAGGTCCAGTTAGGACAAGAGGGGCAGTCTTGGGACCTTGCCAAGGTAAACGGGAAATGGCAGGCTCATTGGTCTGGAGAGAGAGAACCTGATTCAGAAAGCTGCCAAGTTGCATTGAAAGATGCCCAATCTCGCAGTAGCCCTCAGGGAAAAGGTTCCAATCTGCTCCATTCGCTTGACGGTCGGGGATTTTTGAGCTCGCAAGTGCGCCCCCCCCCCGACACAGAAGCGAATGCAGCCCAGCTTTCTCTTTGCAAGAATTGCTTGCGCCCAATGGAGCCTCTCTTCCACCTCCAGGCTGCTGCCCAAACCCTTTTTAAAGTAGTCTGCAAGCCAATAATATTTTTTTAAAAAAATGTTTTTATGTGTTTAGTGTCCACCACTTGTTTGCTTCCTTTACAAAACTTAAGGAAAAGCAGAGGACTTCTTATGGGCTACCATATTTCACAGGAAAGAACTCAATTCTTTCCTTGAAAAATATATATTATCCACACACACACACACACACACACAGTGCTTACAAATACTATACAAACAAATATATACACCCAATAAACTTTCTGCCTGCTTGGTAACTTTTGTTTTGTTTTGCTTTTTCCATTTTAAAAAAGAAAGAGTTTTATTTTAGTATTAACCAAGAGAAAGCTTGATATAAAGACATGGAACTTGTGCCATTTTAAGCAAATGATTATTTTTGTAATGCTCCTACACTTTTAAAAAGGGAGGAATTGTAACATTTTGAGCTACATGGGAAAGGGAGGTTCAGGGTGCATGTTCTGTACACATATTATTGGTTGTGCAAGGATGTATAAACAGGGATTTTCAAGATGGCAGAACCAGTCATATTATTCCATGAGATTTTTAAAAGGAAAAGTGTAATATTGTATTGACATGTCCAAAGATGCTTTTCTACATGGAAAAAACCCTGAAGATCAGCCTATGCTTTCCTCCACCTCTTCATAATTTACATTTGATACAGTCAGGTGACAAGAGAGCCTTAATGAAGCACAAATCACCCATACCCCTGTATAAGACCTCTTGCGAGAAGAGATCACTTTTGCATAAGGCACCATTATTAAGGTCAACAGTGCATTAACAGCTAGAAAACCAGAAATTAAGAGACCTCAAGGCATAAATAAAAGAGAAAAGGAACAAAAAAACAAGACCCCAACATAGCTGCATGAGAATTTTCTTTTCTTTTCTTAAAAAATATTACAGTTTCTAACCTACAGTGGTTTTATCCACCCAACAGGACAAAATAAAAATAAAAAAATAAAAATCCAGGATCTGTATGTTATGTAACATTAAACCAATTGCATTGTAGCAGCTTTTTAACTGGAATTGAGAGAGGGGGAGAGAAAACAAAAGAAATACCTGCAAGTCCTGATTAAAGAATGGAAAAGCATATAGTTCCCCAGAACCATGCAATAATCTTTGTATTATAATGAAAAAGTTATAGGTTGTGTTATATTGTAAATACACAGCTTATACAATGGATTACAAATGAGCTCTGTAGCAAGTAAAACAAGCTACTTGACACATTGCACATTTAAGAGCTGGACCAGACACCAAAAGCTCCTCTCACACAGGATAGGGGCCCCTCCCTCCATTCTGGTGTCCTGACTTGCCACCCCCTCCCCTCCATCTTCCCCTCCCTCTTTCTTTTTCTTATTTTTAAAGGTGCAGACACCCCTTTCGCCCCGCCCCTTGGAAATGATTGATCGCTCCTTTCTTGCGGCATACTCCTCACATACGCAAATGATTCCCCCGCCCTCCCCCATTCAGCTGACCTTTCCTCTCTCTCTCTCTCGCTTACGGTTATAAAACAACCACGAGGAACAAAACGGAAGGAAAATGAAACAAACAAACAAAAAGCATTCATGTGCCTCAGCATACAGTCGCCCAGTACGATCCTCAATAACATACAGTCGTCCAATCATTAACATTCTCAGTGCACGTGCTCACGGCAGAAGGCGTAGAAGGTTGGGTGCCAGCGTACGAGACCCACAACCGTGCGGTCGCTATGCCGTTTCCTTACATGACTTGTTTAGCCCTCTGAAGACCTTCCAAGGAAGAGAGGCCCTGGAGGCAACTGGGTTAGGGTGCAAAATGGCATGCTTTGGCTGGAACACGCATCCCTTCTTTCAAGGCTGGTTGACCTCGAAGCCTCTTAGCCCACAGGATTCGACCTCTTCACCCACTCAGAGATGCCTCTTCATGTGCAGGGCCAGGTGGTCGGACCTGGAGAAACATCTGTCAACAGAGAAGAGGGGAGAATTTTGAGGACCATCTTCCTATAGGTGAGTGAATCGGGTTAGACCAGGAGGAGTTAGCATGGCTTCCTTCAGATGTTGCAAGACTATGACTCTGCTTGTCCCATTCCACTGGCCATGCTGGACTGATCCGAGTTAATATTCCAATAACATCTAGATGGCACCACATTAGGGACTGCTGTGGTAGGTTGTGAGGCCCTATAGGTCCATCCAAGAGACACAGAATTTGATTTGGGAGACCCAAGTGCAAAGCCCTTTGGAATCCTATTGTACCCCACCCTTACTATCATCAGTTGCAATGGAGGCAAATATTACAGAGCACCTTTATGGAGCATACTTAAAACAAAAGCAACTTGCAGAATTAACTCCACTGCAATCTGTGTGACTTCGGACTGGTTCGTGCAACCTTGGGGCATAGAGATAGGTTGTCAAGCAGGCGAACAGAGGAACAGAGTGGTCACTCCGCCACTTGGCCAGAATGCAAAATGCTGTGTCAAAGCAAAGTGTGCAGAGTGCAACCACAGTCACGTTCCCGGTCATTCACCTATTGGGCTGACATTCATATCCTGAAAGGAGCTCAGAATGGCATGCAAGGGTCACAGCAACCCCATGAGACAGACTAGGCTCATCTAAATCAATCCAAGGGAGCATCCTGCAAGAATCTTAGCCTAAGTTCACAGCACCTGCTAAGATAACTCTTTACAATCCTCTTCCAATAACTCATTGTGACAGAAGGCTGGTGCAAAAGAGACCCAAACAAAGATGGCTAAGCAGAAGAGCTATTTCTTAGAAGACATAAACTGTCTTGGAAGTTTTGGAGGAAAGGGAAGGTGACTCGCAGAATAATAGGAGTTGGGAGAGAGACCACCACGGGGACCAAGTCCACCTCTTTATAATGTGGCAGCATTTGCTAGGTGTTTAACTACACCATAGAATCTCAACCCAACCCTTCCAAGACGTTCACTGAAAGAGACCCTACAGACTGCTCCTCCTCCTGTCAGCTTCTTCCGCTTTCCTCCTGATCTCAGCATCAGAAGTCACTCTATTATTTAACCTGTATTCATGCAGACACTATCTAGAATGCATTAACTTCAATCCACTTAATTCTGGGAGTATTTCCACTGGAATTTCAAGTAGGCTGTTCTGAAATATGTAACTGGAAACGCTTTTCCTTTAAGCGGAGACAGAATTGATTCACCTGATCAGAGACTTATTTCTCTCTCTTTTTGCACTGTTAGAACTAAAAAAGCTACACTGTTGCTGATCACTGAAGCTGGATGCTTCCTTTGAAAAGCTCCGGTGCAATGGGACAGAGCTGATACTTGATGAAACTGCCTGCGCCTTGGTGGCTTCATCAATGCGGAGGGCTTAAGTCATTGCTTCCCATGGAAGCACTGGGGAGGAGGGAGGTGCAGGGGTTATTAAAAGAGAGTGTCCGTCCACGTACCTGTCACAGTGACTACATTTAAAAGGCTTGGCACCCGTGTGCTTTCTGAAGTGTCTGGTTAACTCATCACTCCTCGCAAAACGCCACTCACACCCTTCCCATGAGCATCTGTAAGGCTTTTCTCCTGCAAATAAAACATACCAAAGATTATTAACCATCCGTTTCTCTCTCCAAGCAAAGATGAATATTGATTCATTTGTTTTTAACATAGGAAATAAGGCCACTCAATTTAATTCACAACAGCACACTAAGTACTTCCGAGAACGCTGATGGAGAATTTAGATGTTTCTGAGCTGACAGCTTTGCTGCAACAGCAAAACATCAAGCCTTGACTGGAAAACATGCCAGTAATGTAAGCCTTGTGCAGCTGCATCCTAGGAATTCTCTGAGTGTTTAGAATACAGGCTTGTAAAATCACCCCTAACCTGGTCACCTAGGGCGAATAAGAACTGCCTCCAAATGCCCAGATTGTTATAGAAGTTTAATAGAAGTTGGTTCTCTATATCTTTTAGGCTCAAAACAACTGATATAGACCATGTTTGGAGGTCTCCTGCTCTAGTAGCTTTTGTGGACTTCCTAGGTTAAACACAATAGCAGAAAATTATGGGCTGCATGCTTCAAATTATACTCATAGACTAAACCCACTGAAAACAATGGAGTCGAGTTAGTTAGGCCTAATTTGCATCCACGGATTTAATAGGTCTTCTCCAAGTATAACTTAAGCACATACAACCCAATATATATTGGGTTCACCTGTTAGATACATAGGTTAGGCCGATCAATATTGGATGGTAGTGAGAAACCTAACCTACAAATTTGGGGCCATTCAAAGGGGAGAATTATTATTAACTATTATTAAGCCAGAATGTTTGGATGCCAGCCTTAATCCTGACAATATGGGAAAGCAAGTCTTAGACCAGGCATACCCAAACTCGGCCCTCCAGATGTTTTGGGACTATCATTCCCATCATCCCTGACCACTGGTCCTGTTAGCTAGGGATGATGGGAGTTGTAGTCCCAAAACATCTGGAGGGCCGAGTTTGGGGATGCCTGTCTTAGACTCTCCCAAGGTTCCATTCCATGTCTTTCTATTGCTCTAGAAATCTAGCGAGTGTGAAAATGTCTGTCCCCGAATTGTGAATGTCTAATTGCTTTGCCCACACAGCCAACCACCTTCTCCATGACTACATGGGTCAAAGTGGGCTAGGGTGGGGTGCAGGGAGCAGAGAAAAAACAACAACACAGAATTTCCCAATCCATTGTCATTCAGATGTTTAAGACTGCCAGGCCCCAGTGAGCATGGTCAACCATCAGGGATGATGAGACTTGTCCAAAACACATGGACAGCAGCAGGTCAGGAAAGGCTAGAGTGGAAAGCAAAACCACCTTCATCAGGAGATCATAAAAATGCATTCTGGTCCAGAGATTCTGGTTATAAGATTCTATGGCTTAACCCTATTTGTCTGATTTCCGCAGAATAACGGGCATATGAGAAGTAAGCTCTCCCTCGCTCACCAGGCTGTAGAAGCATAGAGCAGATCCATCTTTTTTGTATTCCCCTCTTCAAACGGTGAAAAGAACATCTTTGAAGAGGAGACCTCTAAGCTGTTTGTCTCAAGGTGCAGAATCTCGCTCTGCACCTTGAGCTGGAGATTGGTATGCCAGCCAGCGGCTCTGCACATCTAACCACAGTCATCAAGCACTCTAGAATATTAATGTCAAAAAGCAACTACTTTCACTATAAAAAATTTATAGAAACCCTGGAGTGCCTGCCTGCTTCAAATCCTTTCAAGTTAAGCTAGGGAACTGGGTTTTGTTTTGTTTAAATCTAGGTTTCATACTAGTAACATCCTGTTTGCTTAGTGTTAGCAAAACCACATGATAATGAAGCACTCATAAAGTCCGCCATTGTCTTTATGATCATAAACATCTCTCTCAAAAGATCATTTTACTTCTGTCAATGCACACACAGCTAGCTTGAGGCAATTAAGGGAACTAGTTACTCTTCTGCTATTAAATGAATCAATGAGGAATCTGTCCTTCAGAATCAGGACAAAAATCTCCAATTTCTGAGAAATGTTTCCATTTCCTTTTGCTGTTGCTGAGTTTCAAAGCTAGTTTTCTGTTGTTGTTGTTTTTTGTTGTTGTTTTTGAGGGATTCCCTCCGCCTCCTTGGAAAAACAATTTAACAATTGTGCATCTTCTCAAGCACCAGCTAATTACAAAACAGGAACCAAACATGTGCAAGAGAGAGAAAAGTTAACTAGCCTCATCCAAGCTTTGCACATAGAAGTTTGCAACTGGCTAATGCAGAACAAAAATGAGGAAGTGATGCCTTGCATTTTGGAAACCTCAGCTGTTATTGCATCATCTGATTGCCCCAAGCTCCTGCTCCAGAAATTGCGTAACATTATGACACTATTAGCATCAAGGGTTTTCCTTAAAGTTATCACCAACCAAAGTCAGACATGAAGCTAAATCCAGATGGATTGCCTGGAATAAGGGACAAAAACTTCTGGTGAACTGTAGATCAGAGATGGGGAACCTATGGCCTTCCAGATATTGATGAACTACAACTCCCATCATCTCTGGTCATGGGTCATGCTGACTGGGGCTGATAGGACATGGGAGTCCAGCAAACATCTGGAGGAACCATATGCTCTCCATGTCTGCCAGTCCTAATAATGGCACTCTGGTGCATAGTTCTGCTGGCCATGAACAGAAAGGGAAGGGGAAGAGGATGATGCTGTCATTGAGAACCAGCCACCAGCTGAAGTATTAAGCAGAAGTCCTATAGAAACCATATGTGATAGTGAACACCATTAGCCTGTCACGTCTTAGGGCCCAAGCCATGGAAGGTTTGACACACATCCTAGTAAGAGAAAGCTACCTGCCAGAGCTATAAGAACAGGAAGCAAATGGGGTCCCCCTTATTACATTTATATCCTGCCTTTCTTCCATGATGGAAAACTGTAAACAGGGTTCCCAGAAGGCCTCCTAGCTCCCTGCTGACTGGTCACAGACCTTCTTAGCTGCACCAAGGACTCCATATCTTGTGGCTTCAGATCACAGCCAAGTGGGATGAGACAAGGGGTGCTTAAACCCACACATGAACAAACAGCTGAGGCCACCTTAGTATGCCCCAGTTTTGTTTTCTTCCATGGAAAACACAAAGTGACCACTATTTGGATCACCCAAGACCAGATGTTTGGATCGCCCAGTGGAGAAGATCTCACCTGTATGGGTACGTTGATGTGCTTTCAGATGTGAACTTTTGGTGTAAACCTTTCTGCACCCATTGAACTGACACCTGTGGATCCGCCGCCTCCCATCTGGAGAGGCATCACCGTTCACTGGGGCACCCTTTTCTGCAGTCTTTCCACCACTACCAGTACGAATTTTGCCCGGCGAATGCAATTCACCAGGCGCAGAATTCCACGGTTGAGAAGAAGCTTCCTTCCCCAACTCAGGGGAGGAAGGAGGAGTTGACGTGACAGATGAACTCAAGTTTCCTGTACTGGTCAAGCCCAAGACATCACTAATGGGATCAGATGTAAATTTTGTTGTAGGCGAAAGTTCCTCAGAGCTGTCAGAAGATTCACTGCTGATGTCAGAATTCAAGCTGTTAGTCTCTAAACTCTGAGTCTTTACGCTTTCCTCCTTTGGAACACACGTGGCCTTCTGTTCAGATTCCTCCTTTTTCTCACGCGCCAAAATAATTTTGGTCCACAGATCCTCTTGACTGTCAAATTTTATCTCAGAGGCAGATACGTAGCAAGGCTCGCTCTGAAGGTATCGTTCCAGCTCTAAGCATGTCTACAAAAAATAATAATAAACACAATAAATTAAAATTAAATCTCTTTTTTTTAATAAAAAAAAGTGCAAAGCTATAGAAGCCATTCTTCAGAAACATCAACCAAACCATGTGTGTGCAAAGGATGGGGTGTTTATTTCTGGTTGCTAGGCTCCCTTAAAGTAATAGGCCACTCAACCCTCATTTAATGACTGTTACAGTAAACAATGCAGTTCCCAAGAACTGGGCTGGAGTTCAAACACACATAGAAAGAGTTCAAATCCACCTACATTTTCCAGCCATTACTCTTATTCTGTGAGCTGAAAAATCATCTCCTAGAAAGGAGATGTTCAATGGGTTGGCTTGGAAGTGACTCTGTTCTCACCCCAACCCTCCAGTTTTAATCAGGCCTTTCCACAATTTCCAGTATTTTATTAACTAAGAGGGCTTCCAAGTGAATTGTGTGATCTCCACAGAAAGTTGTCAAGCTAGACTTCCACTGAGCTGACAGCACCAGCGCTCTGAACTCAAGAAACATGTGCGGTTGCGGCAAAGTCATGATCCATATTCAGGAGGAACCCACCAAGCCAGCCCATTTCCTGCAGATGAAAACTCAGCCTAAGGGAGACGTTCAAAGAAGCCAGTTCTTCCAAGCACACTGGCATGAGTTTTGCGTAACTTGGAACAATTCTGGTAGAAATGATAGCGGCCTAAGGACTTTCAGTGAACAAAACCTTTCAGAGTGATAAGGCGATGCTGAGAAGAAGAAGAAAGTTTTAGAAAATGGAATTGCAGGGAAAGCGGTCAAAGGAGAAATACAACTTTTCGAGGTCCTGCTGGGAGCCCCACATTGAAGAATTTTATCTACTGGCCAAGAGCACAACCGTATGAGTCATCTCCCTATTTCTTTCACTCAATGCCAAAAGAGACTTCCTTTTAAAACCCTGAACTTCTGCCAAGAAAGTACACGGTTCAGATAGACATGCAACGGGCCATGTAAAATAAAATGAAATAAAGTAAGCTATCCTCCCTGCTGCAATAGGAGACAAGCAACCCTCCGAGTGACACAAATGTGTTTCCAAATTCCTAACAAACTTAAGAGAACTTAGAAATGCTAGCATTTATCTCTCCTTTTTTGGGGGGGGGGTGTCTATCAGTGCACACTTCATTTCCCCTTCACTATCATCCTCATAATTAAAGGTCAGCATGTTAATGGAACTAAATATATAAGGGGGTTTTGTGTGTGTGTGTGTTTATGGACAAATATATCAGACTCCATAGTTACCTTATTTTAAGCAGGAACCCCCCATAAGCAAAGCTGACTCCAAAAGCAAATGTCACACATTTCACTCTCTTAAGTGTCAACTTAATGGGAGTTTCTGTCACAGTATGTTGCAGATTTTTACACTTCTCCCCCATCTGTTTAGGCTCTACTCCTAAGCACACTTACCTGGGAGTAAGGACCACTACTGACCTATGGGACTTTTTTCAGAGTAAGCATGCCTAGGTTTTGACTGACCATTTCTCCCCTCTTGTTAACTGAAGGTTGGCCCAAAAAGTGGGAGAGACTGCAAGCTTAATCAATATTTATCGGTTTCCCTATAATTAGGGAACTGATTTGCAGTGCACTTCAAAAATAAAACAAGACACATCATTTCTATAAGGAAACAGGAAGGGAATTGACAGAAAGGGGCAGGTTCAAATTTCTTATTCAGAGTGGATTTAAAATTCCCCCATTATGCAAATCAGCCTGAAGGACTGGCCTGAAGCTCCAAAGGAGGTTTTGAAATTATTCAAAAGGCTACAGTGGGATACATATCTAGCTCTGGGTTAAAAATCCCAGAAATGCCTGAAGGAAAAACTATTTAGATCAATTTCAATTACATACTATTGGTGCTGCCTTGGAAAGAAAAAAGAAAGAAGGGGGGGATGGAGAGGGGAATTGGAAATGAGGAATTTCAAAACATGCACAAGGTTTCAACCTTCTTGATAGGTTCTCAGGCTTTACAAACAAGATCTCCAGACTGATTTGATCTGGGTACTCAGCTGGGCTTAAAGAGAGAGAGAGAGAGAGAGAGAGAGAGAGAGAGAGAGAGAGAAGGAGCAAATATCACAGCTAGGGGAAGAGGCAAGTAAGTAAACACTCTCTCTTCACTTACACCCCCCCTTCCAAGGGGGGGGGGGAATCCAAGACAATGCAAAAACAATCTTGTTTCCAAGCAAACCAATTACTTGTACTAACAAACAAGCGCACCCCCCAAGAAAAGAAAAAAAAATGTCCATTAAAGGAAACAAGCCTCCCTCTTTCCCTCCGCTAGGAAGACTCATAGCAATTTAAAAAAAAGGGGGGGGAGAAACAAAACAGTATCATTGTCATATGACTGACAACTCAGGAGGGGGGGGTGGCGGATAAGAGAGGGAATAATAATAATAATAATTAATGGTTAACATGCAGCAGGGAGTTAGAAGGTTGGCAATTCTGCTAAGGAAAATAATACTGGAGGGGTGGAGATTATTTTTTGAAAAATCCCAATTTCCAACCATTTCTCTCCCTCCCCCCCAAAAAAAAAGTGGGGGGTGTAAAAAAAAAAAAAAAAAAAACCCGGTGGAAATGAAAGACAGTTTGGATGACAAGACCCAGTTGTAGTGTTTGGATCTGCTTCAAGGCGGGGGAGGGGGGAGAGAGAGGAGAGACAACTTAGCCAGGAAAACTAGATCCAGCAAAATGCAAAACGCAGGACTTGCGGATTTATGCTATTTATTTTTTTGTGGCAACATTTCGCTCCCGCGGTTGTTGTTTTAATGGCACACACACACACACACACACACACAGAGAGAGAGAGAGAGAGAGAGAGAGAGAGAGAGAGAGAGAGAGGGAGGGAGGCAGGACAGGCATTCAGAAATACACCAGCCACTGTCTAGAAGCTGTGACAGCGGCGCTGGGCATAAACAGCACTTCTCCCGGTAGCGAGCAAAAACAAGCATGCACGGCATTAAGAAAACCCCAGAAAGCAGATATAACAAACAGTGTTGCACAGCAGCCCAAACAAACACACTTGCTTGAAACAATAATGTTACTATTTAAAAATTATTAAAAAAAAAATTCCTGCAGGAAGCCTTCCTAAAAGGCAAGCCTCTAACCTCGTTTATCAGTGTTGCTCCGAATTAAAAGCAACGTTTGCCCAGCACAAGCAGATATCCTTCGGTTTACCTGTTGCCAATATTCCTCCAGAGATGGTAAAGCGGAGAAGTAACCAGTGTCGTGGACAATTTGGAGTTCCTGAAAGATGCTACACATTGGAAGCACATCCATGGTTTTTTTTGTTTTTGTTTTTGTTTTCAAGGGGAAGGGGGGAAAAGAAGTTGCAACAAATAAACCCTCCACAGGGTCAACGTCCGATTGCAATGCGTCTCGTCGTAAGGAAGAAGAAAAAGCACAAGTATCAACACCGCTACAGATGTTTCTCAGCTGCTACCGCTGCTGCTGTCGTCGGTAGTCGTGATGGCAGGTGATGGCGAGAGAAATACGACCAGCTATTTACAAAGTCCCACTTCCTCCTCCTCCTCCTCCAGAGGGAAAGACGGCCACAAAGAAGACAGGTTTGTTTTTTTCCTCTTTCAAAAAATAAAAAAAAATAATTATATATTAAATTCCTCTTCGGCAGTTCAGATGCAAAGGGTATTTTTTTAAATATAATAATAATAATAAAGCAAAAGTTTCATGCAAAGTTTAATTGCACAGCAATATCAAGGTATGGATATATATATACATAGATCTATTTATATATATCTCTCTCTCTCTTGCAGTCTCCAAAATGCAGCTGCTGCTGGTAAATCTTGCTTTCCACTCCTGGGGTTCTCTCCAGAAGATACTTGCTCAGGAGCCTACTCAATATTTGCAAACACTGAGATGACTGCGAATGTAACCCCCAGGAAAACTTCCCTATTCAAAGCTCTCCTTGGCCACAACCTCCTCCTCTTTCTACTCCCCTCCTCCTTCTACTCCCTCCCTCTTTTCGGCTCCCCCCTCCCTCGCGCTCCCAGCTACTCTCGCCCCGCCCCCTTTACTCCTTCTCCTCCACCCCCCCTCCCTCCGCCACCTCGTGATCCTATTACGCCGGCTCCGAGCGCTGCCCAATCTCGAACAACAAAACTCGTTACACCGCGTTCCAATGATGTCAGAGGAGCCCAATGGGCGCCCGCGACGCATCCCGGCTCCTCCTGGCGTGACCGAACCTCTCCGTGACGCCGCGCCCGATTGGGCCGATTCGAAATTCGAGCCGCCCTGATTGGCCGGCCGCGCGGCAGGCTATTTTTAGAAGGGTATATAATGCCGGGGAGCCTGTTTTAGAGAAGCGACTCGGAGCGAGAAGGGGAACGTTTTGCTTGTTGTTTGCGGTTGCTAGAGAAAGAGAGGGGAGGAGGGGGAGGTTGCAATGCTGAGCGTGGCGTCCGGGGGCGCTGCTGAGCCGCGCAGGAATAGCAGAGGAAAGCTGAACCGCTTAGACGTTGCAACAAGCTTTTTACCAGGGGAAACTGGGAGGGGGGGTTGTCATTACACGTGGGTAACGTTTTCATACGTGCATTGTCTCCCGTGCATTCCCCAATAATGCAACAGAATTCTGCTCCTGGCGTTCAGCGGTGCAGTTTGCAGGAGAAATCGATTCCTCTACCCCGAAAAAAATTAATGGTTTCAACTTTAATGTGTGCTTACTCGGAGGAAAGTCGCACGGAATTCAAAAGGGTTTTTTTTCGATTTGCCAGCAAGCGAAGGCTTGGAGACTTGCGCTGAGTGGGGCTGCACTGTAAATGGATGTTTGTTGCAGCGCCGTTTAACTAATGCTGGCTTCTGTCGGGAGATCATTTGCTACACAGCAGCCCCTTAACTGCTTTAGAAAAAAAAGGAGCTGTAATGGATGGTGGTGGTGGTTTATTTAAAAAAGAAATCTAGTTTTTGCATTTGCCACCCCCAGCTCTGCTAACTGTATCTGCCCTAACCCTTGTGAGTTTCGTTTCTTCAGCTTCATGGACAGAAAAATCTCCACTTAGAAGAAAGCATTCCTCGCAGGGTTGTTGTGAGGAGAACCAGACGTCCCATTTTGAGCTTCATGGGGGATGGGTGGGGTAAAAATGTAATAATTAAGCCCAGGGATCTACTTATTTACTGCATTTCATAGAATTATGTAGTTGGAAGGGTCCCAGAGGTTTTCTAGTCCAGCTCCCTGCAATGCAGAAATCAGATAAATAATGGGATGGGATGATGGGAGTTGTAGTTCAGTAGCACCTGCCAAGCCAAAGGTTTGTACACCAGCTGTATCTCAATCACCAAATGACTTCCCTCCTACAGTGCTCCATTTGTTCAAATGAGGTTGCTGTGGACCTCAGAATGGTAAAATAGAGATTTCTAGCAAACCAACTATATGTTCTCATGTACCTGTCACCAGTTATGGGATCAGCTGTCTTTCATTTCATCTTCCCTGCCTCAACTTCTCAATTCTTCAAAAATATGTAGATATATTTACGGTAACCATGTCTACTCAGAAGAAAATCCTATTGAGCTCAGTGGCACTTACTCCCATGTAGGTAGGGTTGACATTGTAGGCTAAGACTGCAATGCTGATCCCACTTACATGGGAGTAATTACCTGTTGAATTAAGCAGGACTTACTCCTGAGTAGACATGACAGGGATTGCTCTACCTACCAGGGGTCTGATTTTCCCCTACTGAAGTGAACCGCCAAATGTCAGGTCTGGGTAAAAGACCTGGGTCAAAAGCAGATCTTCATGATTTTTTTACAAGATGTCACCATAATAATAAAAAATAATAATAAGCACTATCTCTTTTGTGAATGGATTTTATGCAAATAAATAGTGTGACCACACTTGGAATATTGTGTACAGTTCTAGTTATAATACTTCAAAAAAGATAGTATAGAGCTGGAAATGATGCAGAAAAGGACCCTCAGTGTTTGGTTTAAAATGATTTTACACACTGCTGCTGTCTCTGAGAAACTTAACTCATTTGCTGAGAGTTTCATGAGCCACAGCCAAATCAATGGGTTATGCAGCAACATGGTGGATGTTTATAATTTATATCAAGAGACAAACACATGATTGGCAAGTTCCCACACAATTTCATTTTATTTGACTATGCACCAAGACTCAATGTCCTTTACCCCTTGGTACTTCTGTGGTGCTGATAATTTCCTACCCATGACTACATTGCTAATTTCCCATGCTGTTTCCATATTTTGAGTCATATTTTATTATTGTCATTATTTCAGAGCTTAAATGGCAAGCCATTGTCCTGGTATATTATACTGGAATATATGTAAAAGTTAATCTGATTGATTAATGAAGGGGGGATGTTGGAATCATTTCCCAATGAAGGAAGGTTATAGCAGCATTAACCAATCCAGATGTGCTCTTTTACTGAGCATTTATCAGGATTTGTCCCTGTGATATTATCCATGCTAATATATGATTGTCCCTTCAATACTGTTTTTGCCTGTTTATACTGTTTATTTTGATGCAAGAATTGAGAGTCTCAGAGCGTAAACTTCCAACAGTGATTTCTTATTTGCAATGTTTTGAAAACGGAAAAACTATTTGGTTATTGGGGCACAGTGGATTGCTTCCTTTATTGATGAGGCCATCACAGCTATTGCTATCCATGTTTGCCTCAGTTACCAGCTTGCTAAGGACACAACTGGAGTCCTGATCATTTATAAATGAGATGGGGTGGGATGCGGATGCTCCTACATCCCATTGCTCTGAAAACTTGTAGATCTGCAGAACTAGCACTTTTACAAGTGCAACATAATGTATGTTCTGCACTTCTGAGAAATCAGACTTTTAGTATGACAGCTCTTATTCTCTGCAACTCTCTGCCTTTTGATATTAGACAAGCGCCATGGTTGTAAGTGGTTGCATGTTAAAAACTTTTTTGTTTGGACTGGGCTCAGATTTTAAATTTTATTATGTCCATTTGTTTGATGTATTGACTTTTATCTGTATTGCGATAATTTTATCGCATTGTATTCAACAAAGACATTAGTGCAAGGACTTCTGCCTGTGCTTCGTCTCCCCACATCACCCCCAAAATCTGTTCTGGTTTTTCCCCTGACTCTCTGGAGCAGATTTGTGAGAGAGGGACATGCAGCCACAAGAAAGGCAGAGAAAGTCCTATTGAGCAGATGGAACTCATTTAGAGTCTAAACCTCTCAGGGAAATGCAATGATTAAGCAGCATATAAATCTTGTAGAATAAAATGATACTGGAAAAGAAGGGCTCTGGATTGCACTGGGAAAACTATGTTGTATTCTGTGTTCTGTCTTGATGACCATAATGGCTCAGGTGCGGAGGAAAAGGTCTCCTGTTAAGGCATCCTTAAGAAAAGTAGGTCGTGGAAACAAGTGAATGAAAGATAAGATACTGAAATTACTGGATGTGTTTTAAATTGTGTTTGTTTTGTGTTGTTAATTCAATGTTTTAGTGTTCGTGTAATGTAGTGTTTTTGGTTTTGTATTGTATTGTATTGTATTGTTGAATTCTTTTTCTTTTATAGTCTAAACTGTTAATAAATATTATTTTTTTAAAAAGAAAAAAAAAGAAAATACCAATAGCTTTTTTGGGGGGGGGTTGAGGAGAAAGATTTGTTTCAGTTTGCGTTTAATAGCAAATTTACCGAATTCTCACTTTGTAAAACAGTGTGTGAACTGAAACACAGCCTTCCTTTGAAATTCACCCTTCTCCAAATTTTGCAGTTTAGTTCTCCAACCAAGTGATGGGCATTAAAATACACAAAGTGTATGAATAACACACAAAAATACGATAGGGGAAATTGCTTTGCACAAAAATTGTGGACGTTAGGGTAAAATTGCAGTGAAATGCTGAGGAATTTTCATGAAGGCTTTTTTTTTCAGGTAACTGATGTGCTAACGTGGAGAACCGACCTTAAAAATGAGAAACCGAAATTGACGTATTCTCTCATCCCTTGAAAGGTGCATTGCTACTGGGATTGCTGTCCTAGGCCCCCCTTTCTAGTATGTGACAGCTTCCCCCAGTGTCCTTCAGCAATGTTGAGTCCTGGCCAAAATAAATTGGAGAAGAGGGACAGTCTGCTGATATACCCCCAGCTTCAAACCTCTGTGCTCTGAAGATTTGGGAGGTCTACCTCCCTGAGAGCTAAGCTGCTTGCATTCTGCAGCGGTGCCAGTCTCCCAGTAATCCCCAAAGGCAAACGACTGGTTGTTATGTGAGTGTATTTGGTTATGGAAATATCTCCCTCTGTCCCACAGCAGCTTGTAACAAAGGTGTTTGCATATCGCCGGTATCATAGTAATTATTACTACTTTGGCTCTTGGTCCTGTAAGTAGTCCCAACAGAGAGTTATCACCAGCGGTGAGACAACATGATTTATTGCCGCTGTCCACAACAGCAACAAACTGCATGGATGTGTATAAGAAAGCTTTGAAACGCTGGGGCAGGGTTAAAACGTTTGGAGTTACCTAAATGCCACAGCAGACATGGAGTCTATGAAACCCAGTGGGATAGTTAGGCTCAGAACTGAAAAAGAGAGAGGTAGATGTTCTGCCTTCAGGGCTGTGATGTCTTCTCGGTCCCCTATGATTTGTGGAGCATCATCTGATCCTAAAAAATAAATTGCACCTGGTTTTGATCACATAGATGTTCAAATGGCACCAAGAGTTACCCAAAGACCTGTTTAGCAGAGCTGATTATTCTCCGCTAGAGCCTTTATTGGTGATGATAGATTTGCTCCCATTATTCAGGGCCCACCATGCTTGAGAGGCTGCTCAGCTAGCATTGTTGTGACATAACTATTGACAGAATTTTTATTGGATTTATTCTCGTGCATACTTCCTGGATTCATCACTGTGGAAGCATACGCAACACCTGTGCTTAGGTAAAGAGACCCCTGACCATTAAGTCCAGTCACTGATGACTGTGGGGCTGCGGCGCTCATCTCGCTTTACTGGCCGAGGGAGCCAGCGTTTGTCTGCAGACAGTTTCCGGGTCATGTGGCCAGCATGACGAAGCCACTTCTGGCAAACCAGAGCAGCGCACGGAAACGCCATTTACCTTCCTGCCGGAGCGGTACCTATTTATCTACTTGCACTTTGAAGTGGTTTCGAACTGCTAGGTTGGCAGGAGCAGGGACCGAGCAATGGGAGCTCACCCCGTCGCAGGGATTTGAACCACCAACCTTCTGATTGGCAGCCCTAGGCTCTGTGGTTTAGACCACAGCGCCACCCGTGTCCCAACATCTGTGCTTAGGAGTGCCTTTTATCATCTTAGATCGCATGCTGTCTCAATAATCCATGTGTTGGTCACAGCCAGGTTAGACCTCTGTAATGCACTGTATTCAGTGCTGCCTTCAAAGATGATGTGGACATGCCAACTAGAGCACAATGCAGTCCCTTTTGATCCTTTGTGTTTTAATGGCCCACCAAACTAGCCTGGTGTAATTATTTTTTGACACTTACTGATTCCAGGGGAATAGAAGTGTCTAGTACATGGGTGGCCAACTCCCAAGTGACTCTGGTCTACTTACAGAATTAAAAACTGGGGGGTTCAGGTCAACAAATCGCTGGGGAAACACTGAGTAAACTCCATCTTCCGTTCTACAGATCGTCCAACAATGGAGGATGGGGCGAGGGGGTGGGGTCGGGTTCGATTTTACCAATGCTAAGGAAAGGGACCCAGCGATCAACCGTGATCTACCATCTACCAAAACTTCCCAGAGATCTACCAGTAGATCACGATCGACCTGTTGGACATCCCAGGTCTAGTACATAACTTAATGCACACCAGTCTGGTGCCAGTTTTTTAACACCGTGAGCCATGTTTAAATTCTAACACTTACCGGTCCCAGGAATTTAGTAGTGTCTAGCACCCACAAACTCCTAATACTAGCTATAACATTTTCCCCTTCTGGCAAAAGTGGATGAAATTTACAGGTACAAGAACCCCCCCTCCAGAGTGGATGAATCCTACAAAATTGCAGACAATAAAGCTCAGGAGCTTTGGGTGGGGAAAGTAAAAGAGATTCACTCTCTTCCATAATCCCTTATGTGGGGTTATTCTCCACACAGATAGTTTTTTGAAGAAGCATTCAGATAAGTGGTCCTCTACCTGCATTATGTAACAGTAAAGTACCGGAAAGATTGTACCATGCATTTTCTGAGAAAAGTCATGTAAATAAGACAGATGGAGTCCAGGGATAAAATAAATCTTAATTACTGAGGGCACTGGACAAAAACAGTGTACAATTTGAGGAAAGAGCAATTTGAGGAGAGTTTTTCAGACTTCAGGCCTTGTTTTTAGCAGGGGGACACTAAAACACACAGAGGTAAAAACTCCCTCTGAATTACGCAGCCAATCAGAGCATGTGCTACTTCACTAGGGCACTCTGCACTCTGCTGATCAAGACTTCCAGCCTCCTTTGGGTTATGCTTGCAGCCTGACACATAATGGCACAAATTTGTGACTAAATCTATGCGGTTACATAATTCTTATACTCTGCTGCCTGCTTCACAAAGGAATTAAAGTTATGCTAATATGCACAGGGTTACTCCGAGTTCCAGGTCTTGCATGCACAGAACTAAACAGTAATTCTGCTGTGGGTGGGGCCACCATGTAAATGGTTATGAATTACGACAAACTACTGCCCTGAGCAGTCCCAGCGCAAGGAGGACAAATGGCGAGTAGTTTAATTCTTTATTGACAAAGCAGAGTCTTGCAGTAGCTCCTAAGGTGCACAGAACACACAAACGCTTCTGTCGACTAAATAGCTGCATCCCCTCCCCAAATTTGTACTCTGAGCTGGACTATTGGAGCAACAGCACAACCACTCCTTCACCCAAGATTATATACCTTTGTCTGATGGGGCACACGCAAGCGACCTGCGACGACTTCTATGCAGAAGTTGTCAGGGATTGGCTGGACAAAGAGGAGTGGTGGGAGGCACCAGTCAGGGCCCCCTCGTGGGAAAACCCAGAGGAGGGTGGCTCTGAGCCAGGGGATTGGTGGTGGGACATGGAGAAGGGAGAAGAGGGAGGAGCTGGATGCTGAAGTGGCAACAGGGTTTAGTGAGCAGGAAGAGCCTGTGACAGAGAGCAGTTCAGACCTCGAGGCTGAAGCAGAGGAGGTGGCTCAAGAGGCTGCTTCAGAATCCAAGGATTCTCCCCCTCCTGCTGCGACAAGCTCCCCTCCTTGCTGATCTCTAAGAACGTGCAGAATATTGAGAGCAGAACAGAGTCCAGAGGTGCACAGATGTCATTTGAGACTGCTTGGGAAACATACGGGAGAGGTGAAGCCTTAGAAAGGGTGGAAGACAGGGACTTTCAGTCCTGGCAACTGCTGCACAGGGGCAAGACCTACTGGGAAGTGTTGCTGAGTTGTTTGCCGTTTCCTTGAATGAAGAGTTAACTTTACTGACAATGGAGCCCTGCGTCTTTCGTGCTGACCTGAGTCTGGCTCTAGCCCTGACAGCTGTAGTGCCAGTCTCTTCAGGCCCCTCCTGGTCCAGAGGGGACAGAGGGGGTTCTACTGCCCACCCCATGGCACTATATTTTCCTCTGTTCATTGTGTGTCCTGTTCTTCCTCCTACCTTGGCTCCTTCCCCACATCCTGCACCCATCCCTGATCCTGTCATGCTCGGACTATTCCCCTGCCTCCAGCCCCCTAGCTCCTGCCTCGTGGGAGGTACAAACCCCATAAATTGCTGTCCCATTCCCTGGGTCAGCCTCTGGCCTTGCAGCCTTTGCCACCTGTTCCTTGGCACCCTGCCAGTCCCTGACAACTACCAAGATCTAATTTTATATCTATTCAGCATTGAAGACATTTAATTTACGAGTCCCCAGGAAAACTGCCTGGGTGTTCTGATGTTCCTTGACTCGTTCAACAGCTGTACGTATAGTTCATAATTGCTAGAAAACAGTATGGTCCCTGATTCATAGGTAGGAAAAGAACTCCACATTTTTACATCATCTTGTATTATGTGGCATAGAGAAATGTTCTAGAGAAGGAACTGTCTGCTTTCTTAAATTTGATGCCTTAGTCCAATTTTACTTGGTTATCCTCAATACCTCAAAGCACCTATGGACTTATAGTTAAAGTGTACAAACATGGTACTCACAAGAAGGTGTTTGGGCAGGTGTGTTTTGCACTGTGTACAGTTCCAGTTTTACTATGAAACCTAATACTTCAGTGAAAAATCTGGGGTGAGATGAGGATTTTGCAACAGAATACATGCAACCAGCCACGAACCTCTGCAAAATGTCATGTCCTAAGGCCGGAATGTGAATATTGGGACCTATAGCAGAACTTTGCTGGATGTTTGAAACTTTCAGACGTCCTTTAAGGCAGGGGTGGTGAGCCTGTGGTTCTCAAGCGTCAGGAGCCAGAGTGCAGGAGTAGGTCTGTAATAAAATACCCAGTGTCAGCGAAGTTAACTTTTTAGTCAAAGAAACCAAAACAGTGCAGGCCTAGTGTTCACAGCAGCCCTTCCCAGTAGGTCTTGCCCCAAGGAGGCATTGTGAGGACTAAAGGTCCTTGCTTTCCCACCACTCTATGGCTTCTATGGTTTATTTTAAAGTTATTGTGACTTTTTATATAGGATCTGATTGTTACTATCAATGTTTGATGTTTTATTATTATTATTTTTGTGTGTGTTGGAAGTCGCCCAGAGTAGCTGGGGCAACCCAGTCAGATGGGTGGGGTATAAATAGAACATCATCATCATCATCATTATTCCCCAGTTCCTCCCCCAGTAGCCTAAGGCTCCATAGTCTTGTCTCTTTTTCCTCTGCCCTCTACATTTTCCTCTGTATTCTGGGAGACCTGGGTAGGAGGGGAGCTGGTTGCAGCAGGAGGGGGAAACTCCCTGGATTCTTCAGTTATGTCTCATCTCTGTTTTTCTGGTCCCCTTCCTCCCCTGCCTCTGAGACCGGACTGCTCTCTGTCCCGGCCTCTTCCTGCTCACCAGACACTGTTGCCTCTTCAGCTTCCAACACAACCCCCTCCCGGTCTGCTCCCTCTGACCACTCATCACCGTCCCACCACCAATCCCCTGGCTCTGAGCCTCCTTCCCTTGGGGGTTCCCCAGCTGCTGCCTCCCACCATTCCTCTGCATCCAGCCAGTCCATGATATCAAGATGCCATTGAACTACAACCTCCAACATCCCAGATGTTGGCTGGGGCCAAAGAGTCTGTGTCCAAAAACATCTGGAGAGTTATAGGCTTTACGATGCCATGGACTAACACAGGTTGTTGTGGTGCATTTGTTAGGACTTTGAATTGGGACGAAACGTGTCTTTGATCATTGCTCAGGGTCAACAGGGTTATTATCCCTTGCTTCTGTGGAAGTTAGGCACTGGAGGTTGCTAGGCAGAGATGTGTATTATCTTAAAATAATTTGTCTGAATCAATCCACTGAAAGGAGGGCAAAGGCTTGAACACACATGTCCTGAAAGACCCTCGCCAGGGTTCATTCTGGCAATCCTGCAAGGCAGAGAGAGTCTGGAAGGTGAAGAGAACTGATTTGACATGTGGGCAGATAAACGGTGATATGCTCTACTTGTCTGAGACAAGAGGGGAAAGTCCGTGAATTGAGATGATGATGGTGACCAGGTTCACCCTGCAAAGAATGTCAGTGACGTACTGCTGAGTCGTTCCTGTCAATGACGCCGGTGAGACAATGGAATGATTGGCTGGGAGCAGTTGTGAAATCGTCAATACTGGGAAGCAGTCCAGGCAAGACAGGACAGGGAAGTCAAGGAGAGTCTCAGGAAACTGGCGGCGATTAATGCACGACAGCCCTGTTGTAAAACTGTTAATGCGACTGCCCATGCAATCCCTCCTATCACTCAGGCTCATCTTTCCGTTTTGCATTTGATGGGCTCGGCAACCAGCTGTGGTGTTGATCCATGTGATTTAAGAACACTAGAAGAGCCCTGCTGGATCAAACCCAAGGGCTGTCTGGTCCAGCAACACAGGAAGCTGCTGTATATCGAGTCAGCCCATTGGTTCTCCTGGCTCAGTATGGCCCATGATGATTGGCAGTGGCTATTTTGGGTGTGAAATGCCGGGATTGAAGCTGAGACCTTCTGCATGCAAAGGAGATACTCTACCACTGTGGTCCTCCCTACAGCAGCCAATCACATGCCTCAGGAAAACCAACAAACAGGAAGGCAATAGCCCAGCCCCGCTGTTGCTCTCTCATGCTGCCTCTGGTCCTGAACCCCACTCCCTTTCCTCAGAGGTCCTTAGTGGGAACTGTTGCCTGGCAACTGCCAATAGGTGGTAAGGAAACATTGGCCTCCATCATGGGCAGAGAGCCAGCTGCCCCTTGCCTTAGAGATCACTGATGGGCTTTCCTGCCTACCAAGGGCTGGCGCTAAGGAAGACCAAGGATGGGGGTACAAAATGCTACCTGAATATCTCTCTCTACCACCGTAAAGATACCATGTTCTTCCTGTTCCTGATGCTGTGACTAAGATTTTCCTTGCGAGAATATTTTCTAAGCCACTTACATTTCTCTCAGGAGAAATATAAGCATGCTAAAATAATGGAATAATAAAAGAGTGCAGCTTGAGTCATCAGGCCCACCGTGAAGCTTTTCTAATTCATGTTAATAGAACAAGCAGCTCTATTGGGGAGGTTTGTTAGGACTGCCATATGTCCGGATTTTCCTGGACATTACTGGGATTTCAAAGGCGGAATTGACTTCGGGGGGGGGGGAGCTCAGCAACTTTTGGGGTGTCCTGGTTTTTTACTTTTTGAAATAAGGTTTGTGGAAATGCTCTGTGTATATCCACCAGGACCCTATATTTATTTTAGTTTTAAAAGCAGTTTGAGGGCTTAATTTTTTTGGGGGGGGACCCCAATGTAGTGTGTGTGTGTGTGTGTGTAATTATACACAAAGAAAATATAAAACAACAATGAAAAGAAAAGCAGGGGTATGTAAATAATACAGGTAGTGAGGTTGTGAAAGAGATATTTGCCCTGAGAGCCCGCATATTAGAGGGTCAGCTTTATTGTAGTTTAGAGGTTCAAAGCACTGCTCAGCCATAAAGCTTTACTGGGCAACTTTGTGGGCCAGTTTCTGTCTTTCAGTCTAGCCTACCTTACAGGGTTGTTGTGAGGATTTGAGGGAATTGTCTAACCTCTGGAGCAATTGATCGATGGATTGCAGACCCACACTTCTTTCTTCTAGAGAGTTTTTTTCTGCCGCCACTCTTCAGTCGGGATGGCGTGATTCTTACCTGCTGCTGTCAAAAACCTTCTGTGAGCAAAGGCGAAGCTGTCCGTTTCCTTGCCCAAAGCTGTCACTTGCCTTCATCAGATGTAGGTCTTCCCCGAATCCTTTCTTTCTTTGAAGAAAATCTGTCAAAGGCTTGATTGGCAGGTGGAGATCCACAGCCGGCATTTATAGAGCTGGGCGCACCTACGCACACACAATGCTTCAGGAGAAATTACTGTTTTCAAGAGCTGCACAATTAGTTTTATACTTTGTATTGCTGAAGTTGAGTCTTTCCCTCTCTCCTTCTGTGCGTGCATAAAATCATCATTTGACCTTAATTTTGAGAGGCATGATAGAGAAATAAATATGATTCGTTGAACGATGAATAGTGTGCCGTGTTACTTGTGCTTAAGGAGCCGGGGGTGGGGGGGAATATATCTTACCAGCTGATGTTTTTCTGTTTCCATCTGATGGAATTTACAGTAGCTCAGTCACACGTCTGTCCTTAAAGATTGCTGAATGCTTTGGAAGAGAGCACATGCACACCGAACCACGCTGTTCTGAGATGATTCCATTTATATGGATTTGCTGGTTTGCTTCTTTTTGTGTGTGTGACTACATTATTTTTATAGCCAGGAACATTTTTCAGGCAAACAAGATCTTTGTTTTTAAGGATGTCCCTACTCCTCTTGCACATTTTGTGCCTGAGAACACAATCCGTCAACGTTACCAGTGAAATTATCTGATCCAAAACATTTCACATAGGAAAGGGAGGCCGGTTGCCAAGTCAGCAGACACGGCTCCCACGCAGGAGTAATTTTACACCTGTGAGGTGTGTCAGTTCATCGATGCAAATGGGTAAATGCTTCCATTGTCCAGATTGGGACAGAATGTTTTTCTGAAGATTATTAATTGCTTATAACTTGGGAGACGGGAAGTGATCGTCAGCCCTGATCTCATTAACTGAAACAACAAATCTGTAAGGAGGCAGGGATTACTATTCACCAACGGAGGGCCCATTATTGTATCTGTGTGTTTGCAGGAAGTGTGTGTGTGTGTGTGTGCATATGGTTTCCTGGATGGTGGAGCCTTCCTCACCACAATGTACTGTTGTTGCTGTTGTTAACTGCCTGCGCCCTCTGCCCTAACATCCCAGGGCCGGTTACAACATTAAAACACTAAAAACAGTTTAAAGCAACTTAAAATCACAAACTGGCCAAAATATATAGATAAAAAAAATGAATGTTAGAAATGTAAGGAAAAGGAAGGTACAGTACTTTTTACCATATGTGGTTGACATGTAAAGAGGTAAAAGCTTTCTGGGAAATGATATATAATGAGTTAAAGAAATGTTTTAAAACACCTTTGTTAAAAAACCAGAAGCTTTTTTATTGGGTATAGTGGAAAGAGAGATACTGAGACAAGATAAAAAATTGTTCTTATATGCAACAACTGTGGCAATAATTTTGTTAGCTCAAAGATAGAAACAGCAGGTGTTACCAACAAAAGCAGAACAAAACAAAAAAAAATTCCTTCCAGTAGCACCTTAAAGACCAACTAAGTTAATTCTTGGTATGAGCTTTCGTGTGCATGCACACTTCTTCAGATACACTGAAACAGAAACAGATAGGTAGCCGTGTTGGTCTGCCATAGTCAAAACAAAAAAAATTAAATTAAAAAACAGAAGTTACAGATATTGGCAGATAGCTGTGATGAGCCTGTTGACGACTCTTGATGACTGCAATAGGTCTTACAGGAACAAGCAAGGGGTGAGAAGATGAAAAATGGCTTTGTCATGTATAATGAGATAAGAATCCAATGTCTTTGTTCAGACCAGGTCTCTCCATGGTTTTAAGTTTGGTAATAAGTTGCGATTCAGCAGCTTCTCTTTCCAGTCTATTTCTGAAATTGCTTTGTAGTAAAAGATCTCAAAGTAGCTGTTTTCACCTTCTCACCCCTTGCTTGTTCCTGTAAGACCTATTGCAGTCGTTAAGAGTCGTCAACAGGCTCATCACAGCTATCTGCCAATCACCCATTCCCACCACCCTTCTGAGTAATACCCCTCCCCACCTTCTCACTATATAGAAGGGTCTGGTAACTTCTGTTTCAGTGTATCTGAAGAAGTGTGCATGTACACGAAAGCTCATACCAAGAACTAACTTAGTTGGTCTTTAAGGTGCTACTGGAAGGAATTTTTTTTGTTTTGACTATGGCAGACCAACACGGCTACCTATCTGTAACGGCAACAAAAGAAGAGTGGCAGATGAAAATGATGGACTTTGCAGAACGGGCGAAACTGACTGGAAGAATCCGGAACAAGCGAGGCCAAGCATTCCAAAAGGACTGGAACAAATTTATATTATATTTGAAAGACAACTGTAAGCAATTAACATCATTAGCAGGGTTATCTGAAGATCTGTAAGATGAAATTGCTACCTATTCAGGTTGAGTAATATAATATTTTAGGTAATGATATAACAAGGATAGGAAACAAAGTGAAATGTAAAGACGTAGAGTTTAATTTTGTAAACCATCAGAGAGGAGGGAGGGAAGTTGTCTGGCTCAGTCGAGCCAAAGAGATAAAATAAGAGGGAACGATGTTACGTAATGTGATTATATGTAAAACCAATAATAATCATTTATATTTCTACTAGAAATGTTAAAGGAACTAAGTACAAAATGATTGTTAATGTATTAAAGGGAAAAATAAGGTTAGAATATGTTAAGATAATTACAGGACAGAAATCAGAGGAAGATGGAAAGGAATTGCTGAAACAGTTAACTGAAGTGGAATACAAAAAGGGAGGTGTGAGGAGGTCGTTGAAACAAGTGAATGAAAGATAAGATATTGAAATTGTTTGATGTGTCTTAAATTGTTTTTGTTTTGTTTTGTTAGTTTAATGTCTTAGTGTTAGTGTTATGTAGTATCTTTGTTTTTGTATTGTATTGTTTTGTTTAACTTTTTTTCCCCTTTGTAGTGTTTAAATTGTTGGGAAAGTATTAAATATTATTTTAAAAAAATAACAATCATTTATAAAAAAAACCTTCCACTACAAACAGTTTAAAGCAACATAAAATCACAAAAGGTGGGTCCTAAATATATGCACCTCAAGTATTAAAAACCAGGGCAAAGAGGTGCCTCTCCGGAAATTGCAGGAAGCTAGGTAACGGAAGTACCAGACACAGCTCTGTGAGAAGTCAGTTCCACAGCTTAGGGGCCACCACTGAGAAGGCTCTTTTCCAGGCCACCATTCCTTGAGCCTCTGAAGACGGAGCAACTACCAAGCAGGCCCCATCTGCCGATATCAGCACCCAAGAGATCTGTTGCTCCCAAATGCAGCAATTTTGTTTTTCCTCTTGGAGTAAATGCATTTATGATAGAAAATGAAAGGGTGCACTTGACTTGAGAATGCCATAGAAGTGGGGACACACTCATTTTGAGGTGCCTGAGGCAAGGGGGGTCTAGTAAGGTTTCTCTTCCCTGCAATGGTACCTCAATTTATAGCTGGTTCTCTTTGTTCTGCAGAACTTAACAGGAGCCGCTGAGAACAAATAACTGTTAGGAATAAGAATCTACTATGCACCTCGCTTGGAGATTGGGGCATATGCAACAATATAGTTAGGACTCATGGGAATATTACAGGAATTTTTAATGGTGTGAAACCCTCTAACACAGCAAGACAGATCCTTAGCGAAAAGTCTCCAAACATGGATATCGTTTTCAAGCAAGGACCTGCAAAAAGAGTGACATGTTTGTTTATCGTTTTATTAGAAACTGTTGTTTTTATTAAAAACATTTAAAATAAAAATGCTGTGTGTAAACTGGGCCTCAATCCCTCTGCATCTCACTCGTTTCCATCTGAGGTCAGATTCTAACACTGTAGACCACAAATATGCTGCCTCCTTAAATAACACTATGAGGGTGGGTTTAAAAATGTAAGTTTTAAAAAATAACTATTAGCATGGTCTAAAGGCATCAGCCTGAGGCCTGAGTCTGATCAGGGCCTAGTTCAGTGTTCTCCAACCTGGAACCTTCCCTGTTTATTTTATTTACATTGCTTATAACCTGCCATTGCTAACATGAGCCCAGAGCAAAGAGCAGCGGACAATAAAAGAATATTTCATTTAAATACAACTCAGTAGAAAAACAGACATTACACTAACAATATAACTACTACAGTGGTACCTCCGGTTAAGAACTTAATTTGTTCTGGAGATCCGTTCTTAACCTGAAACTGCTCTTAACCTGAGGTACCACGTTAGCTAAGGGGCCTCCTGCTGCTGCTGCGCTGCCGGAGCACGATTTCTGTTCTCATCCTGAAGCAAAGTTCTTAACCCGAGGTACTATTTCTGGGTTAGCGGAGTCTGTAATCTGAAGGGTCTGTAACCTGAGGTACCACTGTATCAGCATAGCAAGGAGACCACTTTAGCAAAATGCTTTAGTGAACAGTCACGTTTTTACCTGCTGTTGAAACTTCATTGGCTCTGATCACATCCAGAGTCAAGGTGCCAGTATTGAGAATGCCCTTTCATGTCACCAGAGACTGAATCTTGAAGACCTTTGGTGCTGTGAGAAGAGCATCATGCCCTGATGACCACAACATACAGGAAGGTGCATAAAGAAGCAGGTCTGTGGATCCCAAGTAGGGATGGATGCAGGGCTGTCTTAAAAGCATATGTGGCGCCGGGGTGAAACGATCTGCCCGGTGCACCTCCCCCCAGTTTGCCCAGTCCCAGGTGCACAGGAAGGCGGAGCCGGCCGGCCACCTCAGTGTCTTGCTAGCTAGGTCATCCCCCAACTCATGGCGCAGAGCCGCCTGCAGCAGATGAGCTCGCTGCGGCGCTCTGACTGATGAGTGGGCTCTTCTCTGGACTCAACTCTTGGGCCCCGGACTCTCGGCCTGGCGCCCCTGAGAGCCTGGCCACCGGGTGCCCTACACCCCTAGCACCTATGGGTAAGACGGCCCTGGATGGATGGATGGAAGGATCTGTCAATGTTGGTTCTCTCCATTTCTCTTTTTTCCAGTCTTAATTTTTTTTTTTTTTGCACATTTCTGCAGCAAGCTGTGATTTTTCTTTTTAAAAACACTCATGAAAATTATCCATCATTTTAGTGTGGTTCTCCTAACAGACACACTTTTGTATGCAGTTTTGACAAATGTACATATTTCTGCGAGCCATTTTCCCCAATATAATGCATTGCTAATGCTATTTTAACTAACATGTTCATTTTTTACGGACACATTTACCTAATATATGCACTTTTGTAATTATTGTTTGGTTGGACAACAGAACGGCAAAATTCAGATAGCGGCAAATTTCAGACTGCAGGTAAATGCAAATTTAAATGGCTAGGTTTCAGTTTGTGAAAGTCCAGATTGGATAAATTCAGCTTTGAGCATGAACTGAATTGAATTTCTGCCTGAACTCCAAGCTTTCTATGGCTTTATAGGTCAAAACAAGGACTTTAAACCTGGTTCAGCCAGTGCAGAACTTTCAGTACTGGTGTTATTGTATTTTATTTATTTGCTTGTTCATTTATTTATATGGTTTTTAAAATTAGATTTTGACTATCTGTATTCAGAAAGAAACAAGAAAAATAAAAGAAAAACAGAAAGATCATTGTATGTCTGTGTGTATATGGGGAGGGGAAAGGCAGAATCAGCTATTAGCACAAACTTGCCCAGTGCTTGTCATTTATGCAAAGAAATCTGTGCAGGAGGTCCATATACCTATGATAGCTCATCCTTTTTTCACTTATGGGAGGCCATTTTCTCCTAAGCAGCCAGCAGCCACCGGCGTTTGATGTTGATAGCAAGCTGCCTCCACAAGCAATCTCATTGCAGCATTCTGCACCAACGGGGGCTTCTGAGTCAGACCCAAAGGCAGCTCCGTGTACAATGAATTGTAATAATCCTGACATGAGATTCCAGCACAGGCTATCCCTGTCCATAAATAGTCATAACTGGTCACCCAGCTGGAGTTGGGGGAAGACTCTCTTAGTCTTGGATGCCACTCGGATCTTCATCTACGAAGAGGGTTCAAACCTGATCCTTAAGGGGAAGTACAACCACATGGGAATTCCTGAATGAGACAACCAGCCGCCCACAAAGCCTCCATCTTATTAGGATTCAACTTTAGCTTTTTGGCTCTCATCCAGCCCTTTGCATACTGACACCTGCATCAGCTCTCCTGACTCGGATGCTACAGAGAAACAGAGTTGTTTCAAGGCTGATGGGGAAAATCCGACACCAGAGCGACCAAGTCTTCCAGAGAGAATGGAGTAAATTTATTCAATACAATAGACAGTTATTGTAAACATGTAAAGACACTGGCAGGACTGAGATAAATCATGCAGCGTTTATTGAAGGAAATTTTCTACTTGCGCTTTAAGTCTAGATTAAGTAAGGAGAAATGTAGAATTGAGGTGGTATAAATGTGTGGAATTAAGATGTGTATTTATAAAAACTGGACAATGGAACGGAGGGAAGTCGAATGGCTTGGTGTAGCTAAAAAAGTATCAATTTATAACAATATGATGTAAAAAATGGAAAATCAATTAAAAATATATATTAAAAAAAGAGAAACAGTTGTTCGTCACCAGTGTACTGTTGACAGTTCACTCCAAATCTAACGGCCACCATTTTGGACTACAACTCAGCTCAGGGGATAGCAGTGTAAAGTCAGGTTAGCTGTACTAAAAGGAAGGCTGCCTATGATCTCAAGGGTGCCATTTCACTCAACCTATGAAATGAGGAATGTAAGTGCAATCATTCAATCAAAGCTTTGGGACACAGAAAATTCATGTTTCCAGGATTGATTGATTTTTAAAAAGAAGCCCTTGCTATGATTATTTATATTTAAAAATATGAAGTGTTTCACCAGAGATGGGGCATTTGTGGCTGTCAAGATGCTGCTGGGCTGAAATTCCCATCACCTCTGAAAGTTGGCCATGCTTTCTGGGACTGATGGGGGCTATAGTTCAGGTGGGGGTTGGGCAAAGGATCCCCACACCTGTTTTAGGTCATAATAACCTTGAAAACAATGCAATATATTAAAACAAAGTTGCAAAACTGCCTCCTCTCCCCCATACTTCTAGAAATCTACTAAGTACAATTTCTCTCTTGCTGAGATCATTTTGGAGAAACATAAAAAGGGGAATTGTCAACTCCATAAGACAATAATCAGCATTTGAGCATTTTTCAGGCCCTGTGGAGCAATGTGAGAGAAGATCTTTATACAGTTGCCTCAGTCAGCAGTTGCTTCTGTTCTAAGATAAGAAGGAACTAGTCAACACAACTGCATTCGTATCACATGAGAATGAGATGGTTTGTTTAAGCAGTAAGAACCTAAGCTATTTTAATAAAGTTATAAATATTCCACATGCTCTATTTGGGTTCTCTGTACAAGTGCAGAATCTGACATATGGAAAAATACCAGCCTTCTGGGTTTGTTTGTTTTTTAATGGGCCTGTTTTCGAGACTTCATGCTTGCCGTTGGAGATCTGTTCCTTTCCTGACGTACCACCCTACCCTAAATGGGTAGATGGGTACATGATTGTGATAATGCATAATAGAAGCCATCCATTATGAGCATATATTTCAAGTCTCTCATCACATAATTTGGAATTTAAGGGTGCACTTAGCCCTGAACATCTATCTGGTGGTGGTGGTGTCAGGAGGAAACACCGTTAAGAGACAAAACCTGAAGCGTCATACAAAGCACTCATGTCCGTTCTTAACCTGAAACTGTTCTTAACCTGAGGTACCACTTTAGCTAATGGGGCTTCCTGCTGCCATTGCACCGCTGGAGCACGATTTCTGTTCTCATCCTGAAGCAAAGTTCTTAACCCAAGGTACTATTTCTGGGTTAGCGGAGTCTGTAACCGAGGTACCACTGTACTACCATGGAGTGGGTTTTTTTTTTTTTTGCCACAGTGAAGGTGCATAGCTGTGAGTGGATAGTACCTCACGCTGTGGGCACAGACAACGACATCACTGACTTGTGCTACATGTCGGAACTGGGGATGAAAAGCCAACTGGCTTGGCCCTAGCCGGAGCGTCTCCCTTTTTAGCCTTGCCGGTGCAGAGATCCATCAGTCATCCTCCTCCGACATGCGTCTGCAACTCAAGCTACTATGCATGCAAGAGCACACATTTCTCAGCAGAGTAAACACACAACAGATCAGGCTCGAAGTGTGGATACTGTACTAAACTACGCATTTACTCTACATAAATCAGGACAAAGAGAAACATGGCTTCTCTCCTTGTCGTTCTTCCCGGAAAGAGAGAAAACAAAAGCAATACAGAGCGGATGTTCCGCTCAAGGGACTCCAGCAATCTGTGCTGGAATGTAAACAGACATGTGACATGTAACAATCCCACATATCCAGTTACAGATAGGTAGCCGTGTTGGTCTGCCATAGTCAAAACAAAAAAAATTCCTTCCAGTAGCACCTTAAAGACCAACTAAGTCAGTTCTTGGTATGAGCTTTCGTGTGCATGCACGAAAGGTTTCTGAAGAAGTGTCCATGCACACGAAAGCTCATACCAAGAACTGACTTAGTTGGTCTTTAAGGTGCTACTGGAAGGAATTTTTTTTGTTTTAATCCCACATATCTGCAGCAAAGGGTGGAATGGAATTCCTAACACTATATTGCCATCACAGGAACACAGACAGCTGCCTTATGCCAAATCAGACCATTGACGTATTTAGTTCAGCATTCTCCATACTGAATGGTGGGAGTTTCTCACAGGGGTACTAAGAATAATGTTGGGGATTCAACCTGGGACCTGATGCTCTACCACCAAACAAAGTTCATTCCCCAATCTGCATCCATGTGCTGTCAGAGCAGCCTCACTTTTTATGGCACCGTCTCCTAATAGAGCTCTTTGGTAAGAATGTGGGGTCCATGTACTCTGGTGGCCAGTGACAGATACTTGGCTGCCACCAAACTGCCACATGGACGGCCACTGGCAATGCTGGGGAACAGGGATGCACTTCCAACTGAAATCTGGTCATGCCAATCCCCCAAAATGTCTCAGATTCAATATTGCTATGTATTTTTAATGGCAAATCTCCTGCCACTGATTAGCACAATAGTTCATGCCAGCATTGAAAATATGAACATCTTCCATCCATGTATCTCCATGCCTCTTGAATTCCCACCTGACACAGAGCCATTTAAATCAGGGATGAGGAATCTGTGGCCTTTCGACATTGTTGGACATTGGACTTCAATCACATCCGACCATTCATGGTTGGAACTGATGGGAGATGAAATCAAGCAACATCTGGAAGGTGACAGGTTCCCTATCCCTGATTTAAAGTGACAGGAACTTTGTTAGAAACTGAGAATAACTGGTTCATTTTAGGTACACATATTCATATATTGCCTTCTTAAAGTAGAAGCCCTTTATAGATATATCTACTCATCTTCTCAAATTTTTAGCTCTACCACACAGAGCACTGGTTGCTATTTTTATTTGCAAAAATTTCTGTACCACTAACATTAGGGGGAATATATATATATATATATATATATGATGAAAAGTGGAAAGCATCAAATCAACAGTAAAATTACGTTCACAACTATGTGCAATATGCATCACAAAACTACATTTCTGGATCACTCATGTGCTAGAGTGAACAGATGAGCTTTAAGCAGATACCTGAATGCTAGTGCCAGAGGCCTGATGTTTATGGGGAGCACATTCCAAAGGGCAGTTGCCACCCTACTAAAAGTCCTGATCACAATGGACACTATGCAACATTTGGGACCATACAGCAGTACTATGACTGTATTTCCTGATGATCAAAGTGATTGAGCAGGGGTGTACAAGGGGAGGTATTCCCTGAGATAATCTGGTCCAAACTTGTTTCTATGCCAATGGCAAGACCCTTAAACTTGTCCTGATAACATATTGGCAGCCTGTGCAGCCCTTTTGGCATAGGTGTGGTGAGCTAGTTGAGGGTTATATCATTCCTGCCATGTTTCCTGATATCCTTGGTCCACCATCCATCCTTCAAGCATTCCTTCAGAGCATCCCCCTGCCCCGTACTAAGCTTTCAATGAACACCCTCTGCTGTATTCGATTTCCTCATTGACAAGGGGCTATTCATTCCATTAGACTAGGTCAGATATGACATAGGTTTGGTGTTTTATCGCCACAATGAGTACACCACACATCACCATGTTCCCTCTTGTTTTCACTGTGATCTCAGTGGGTATGTTATGATCTGTTATACATCAAGGGCTTTTAGTACCAAAAGCTGTAACATAATAACTCTATTAAAGTAGCAGTTTAGCTGCAATTTCAAGAAGATAGTAGCGCCGCTCCTTCAGCTTCTTTCAAATCAACACTTGCTACAGAAGAATTGTGCAAATCTGTTATATTTTGGCGACACTAATGTATTCTATATCCTTCAAGATGGTGCATCTATGCACGGCAGGTGGATTCAAGTCTAGGTAGTCCATTCGTCCAAGATGATGAGAGAGCCGAGGGGAGGAACCCATCCGTCAGCCAGTCAATTTTTCTAAAACACACATGCCATGGAATCTTAAAAAAGAGAAGCGTACTTTGTCAACTACAGATACGGACAATGAATCTGCTAGAATCTGTCCTACACAACAGATCCATGCACCATAAAGCATTGCTGCAATGTGAGTAATTCAAAGTGAGACTCAAAAGGTCTTCTCAGCTTTGCTCCAGTTGGTGCCACTGACCATAAGACCTATGTTCTACCTCCACCATTGGTGATAGTATGCTTCTGAATGCCAGTTTCTGGAAACTGAAGATGGCAGGCTCTCCCACACTTGCAAAAATTTAGGCCACATCCACACCCTATATTTAATGCACTATTATTCCACTTTAAACCGTCATGGCTTTCCCTAGCAGCCTTTCTCAAACTGTGGGACCCCAGATGTTCTTGAACTACAACTCCCATCACACCTAGCTAGCAAGGCTCAAGGATGATGGGAGTTGCAGTCCAACAACATCTGGGGACCCACAGGTTGAGAACCGCTGAAAGTATCCTGGATGCTGTTGTTCATAGACACACAGCTCAGTCGGTAGAGCATGAGACTCTTAAATTCAGGGTCGCAGGTTTGAGCCCTACACTGGGAAAAATATTCCTGCATTAGGAGACAGCCAAACCGAAAGTTCAAAAAGGAGTGGGGAATTTATAAAGAATAATTTAAAAAAACCACAGTGTTCTCAAAACCTGGACATGCTTTGATTCATTTTCGCAAATTGCAATATAGATTATAAGTATAGTATTCAGATAACAGAAGAAATGGGGAAATGATCAAAGAAGCAGTTTAACAAATAGAGAAGACTGAGCCGCTTTGAGGAAGATGGAAGTCTATTGGGAAAGATAAGTAATTGGGAATTAAGAACATGGTGGCACAAGTTATCTTGTAAGAACTTTGGATTTATGGATGGATGGCTGTTTCTCCTTTTGTTATTATTTTATTATTTTTGTTAATTTTTGGGTGTGTCAAGTAAGAAAACTAATAAAAAGCATTTAAAAAAAGATTCCTGCATTGCAGGGGGTTGGACTAGATGACCGCTATGGTCCCTTCCAACTACAGTTCTAGGGTGCTGAGCATTGTTAGGAGACCCCTATCCTGCCCAGAGCTATGTTTCTCAGACTTTCTGGGGTGAGGCACTGACTATTTAACCACCACAGGAATTGTAGTTCTGTGAGGAGAACAGGGGGCCTTTTAACAACTCTTAGCTCCCGTAACAAACTACAGCTCCCAGGATTGTTGTTTTTTTTGGGGGGGAGCCACCGTTTAAAGTGGTATCGCAGTGCTTTAAACATCTGCTGTGACTGTGGCCTTGGTTTCCCAGCTCCGAGTCCAGCACGCTAACCACTAGGCAACACTGCCCCTCAGGGCCTTTCAATACCTTAGGAGAGGGAAGTTACTAACGTATAGTTATGACATAAGGGGGAGGGGGTTCCTCCAGTTTTATAATAAGCTCAGTGACAGATTTCCATGTGACAGTTTTAAAATAACAACCGATCCAGTGACAGCTGATAGAGAGAGAGAGAGAGGGCTGCTTGAAAGGAAATGGCCGTTGTTGCTCAAATATTGACATCACCCTCATATTATTATCAGGGAAAGTTATCCAGTGCATATGCGCACACACCCCTGTTTATTCATCTTTGCCACCACGGTGATGAAGATGGAAAAGAGAAAACGAACAACTGGCTGAGAGGACTTTTCCCATGCTGGGACAGGGTGGGAATCAAGGGGTTTTTGTGTTGCTGTGGCCACGGAATTTTTATAATTCTCCTTGAAGGCAACAGCTTCCCGCATGCCCTGAATGAAACAGCCGTGCTTATCAAGGAAGGGTAACTTTGCTGGTATTCCCCTGCCTTCTCCAGCATGGAATCGGTTTAAAAATAGTTTTATTTTCCCTCAACGAAACCTGTTGCCTCATGAAACAGCAGTGTGTGTGTGTGTGTGTGTGTGTGTGTGTGTGTGTCTGTGTGTGTCTGTGGTCAGGAGGAAAAAATGACCACCTCATGTTGCTGAATACAGTATCTGATCTCTCGTTGCCAAGGCTGAGTCATTTCCTGTCACAATAACAAGACTGTAATCTGCAGAAAAAGAAAAGGGGGTGAAAAAAAAAGCCCTCCGAGCCAGTCTATGTTTTCTCTTTGCCTTCGCCAACCTGGTGCCCTCCAGACATTTTGGACTGGAAGTCCCATCAGCCCCAGCCAGCTGGGAGTTGTAGTCCAAACCGTGAGCGTGCAAGTTAGCGAAGGCTGGTTTATCCGATTTAGTTTGGAAGAGCTTACATTGTGCAGATTGTCAGAAGGCTTAGTTTTGAAGCAGAACTGTCCTTTTTTTTTTTTTTGGGTGGGGATTTTGTAGGCAAATGCTGGGGCAACCCTTCCCCAGGATCTGAAATGAGAGTTTTAGGCAGTGCTTTTTCCCCCCCTTAAAAAATGTTTAGGAGTACTCTCGTTTTCCTACTCATATTGAAATTCTGCCCCTCAATGAGGCCAAACTTACATTCACAGAATGTTTAGGGGTATGCGTCCCCTCAGAAAAAAGCACTGTTTTTAGGTCTCGAGGCTGCCTCTCTCTCTCTGCTCTGTAAGCTCTTGTGACAGCATCCTTTCTTTTTATAAAAAATGTGTTTTTTCAGTGATGAGATACAGCACTTTTTGAAAGTAAGGAGCATGTGTGTGTGTGTGTGTGTTTTAAAAAATGTGGACACAGTTTCAGAATATTGTCGGAGAGGACTAAAGCAATGCTTCACTTTTTTTAAAAAGGTGTCAGTCCAATGGGGAAGCCAGTCACCATCTGTGTCTTCTGCTTCCTTCTACATGTGAGGAGACCAGCAACATGGTAAGGGGGAGCCTGGCTTTGCTTCTTTGTGCAAATTCTTTTGCATAGGCAGCTAATTAAAGATTGCACACTCAAAAGAAGGGAGTTCTTCACACCTCAACGCAACAAGATGTAATTAAATACTTAGAAGGCTGGGCGAGTTCATAGAGGGCAAGGTTTTCAATGACTACAAACCACCATGGCTATGCAGAGGCAATCTGCGTCTGCATAGCAGTTTCTGTGAATCACGAACAGGGAGAGCGCTGCTAGGCTGAGTTCCTGTTTGGAGGCTTCCCATAGTTATCTGTCTGGCCACGGTGAGAACAGGATTCTGGACCAGATGAGGCCTTTGTCCTTATCCAGCATGGATCTTCTTAAGTTCTTATAATTTGTCAACACCGAAAGATGTTCTGATGGCTTTTAACTTGGATAGCTTTGAAAGCAGGGTTAGACAAATGTACAGTGGTACCTCGGGTTAAGTACTTAATTTGTTCTGGAGGTCCATTCTTAACCTGAAACTGTTCTTGACCTGAAGCACCACTTTAGCTAATGGGGCCTCCTGCTGCCGCCGCAGCACGATTTCTGTTCTCATTCTGAAGCAAAGTTCTTAACCCGAGGTACTATTTCTGGGTTAGCGGAGTCTGTAACCTGAATCATATGTAACCTGAAGCATATGTAACCTGAGGTACCACTGTATTGTTTATTATTATTTGTTACATTCATAGCCTGCTTTTCTTCCCGTGAGCTCAACATGGCAAAGATCGTTCTACTTCCCCCCCCCTTCCCTTTTATCCTCACAACAACCCTGTGAGGTAGGTTTGGCTGAGAGGCTGTGAGTTTCATAACCTTGTAGCTGAGTCACCAATTAAGTGAGCTCATGGCCAAGTGGATTTGAACCCTGGTCTCCCAGGTCCTAAACTGATACTCTAACCACTGCACCAAACTGGCTCTCTCTCTCTCAATTCATGGAGGTTATATCTGTCAATGACTACAAGCCATGGTAACTAAATGAATCCTCCAGATTCATTGGGAGTCTGCCCCTGAATACCCATGTGATATTTACCACCTTCATGACCTGACTGTGGAGGGAAATATGCTGTGCTAGACAGGTCTTTGGTCTGGTCCAGAAAGTTTCTTCTTCTGTTTTTGTGGCTAATAATGGGGAATCGAGCTTGGTTAAAGAGGGAGGGATAGGGCTAAATGAGAACCAGTAACTGCAAAAGGTTCCCGGGCCTTTTCTGCTAACTCCACGCTGACTGCTTGGCATGGAAATGAAAGGAAAACCCTAAGTAATCCTGCTCTCCCTTCTCACCAGCTCTTGCTTCATGCTGGATAAAATTCCAAGGCATCAGCTGTTTCTCAAAAGGCAAACACAGCGGTTGCACTTTCCTCTCCCTCTAATTGTCATACATGATCCCTACACTGAAGAAATTAAATAATCCACACTCAGTGGTGTGTCGTAATGCTGCAATTTCATCAAGGGAGCATCACAGTGTAGTGTTAAAGGTGGAAATCCTTCGGATTTGGTGTCCCTGTGCTGAACAATGAACTGAAACAAAAATGTGCACTGGGTCAACATGCTGCTCCCAAAGCACTTTTGGGTGGTCCACAAATTCCTACAACTTTGTGGCCTCCAAAGAAGAAATCCTAAATGCTAGCCACCACAGAGAGCTCCTGGGTGAACTTTCATGTTCCAGATTTGAACCCAGGAAATGTAAATACCATCCAAGACATTTGGGATTACTTTGCTTTGAGTTCCACTTCCGAAAACATAAGTAATTTTGGCCTGCCTTCAAGGTTTCCTGAGAGAATCAACAAGCAACAGCCATGCAGCTCATTAAAAGTGCTGAGATATAATCCCTAAATGGATTTGGACCAGAATACTTGAAGGACAGCCTTCTTCCACTTGACCTGCCTGCCCACTCTCTTGATCAAATGAGTCTTTGATTCATGCCTAGTTGCCATTTGATAGGCTGGGATGTGAGGAAGGGCTCCTCTGCAGTAGCACCCAAGCTGTGAAATTCTATCCTTCGAGAAGCCCAACTGGCTGCCTCGTAATAGGCATTTAGAGAGGATGTCAAAACCATTTTGTTGGTGCACCCATCAAGTGATAAATATTCCTGTGTGAACCAAGGATTGAATTGCAAGGACTTGCCAGATGTTGACGCGTGTGCCCTCCTGCCACTGATCTGTGGTTTCTCCCTGGTCCCTTGTCTGATGAACCCCCAACCACCCCACATTAGGAGAAACTATCTTAACATTGATCTCTTATGCAATTAACCAGCAAGACACAAGGCACCGCTGGCCCTTTTATGGTATTCCCCATTTGCCATCCCATACTAGTGCCACACCAAAGGTTTATCAGTGTTTTCCAAACTTGGGTCTCCAGCTGTTTTTGAAATACAATTCCCAACATCCACTGGTCCTGCTAGCTAGGGATGATGGGAGTTGTAGTCCAAAACCAGCTGGAAACGCAAGTTTGGGAAACCCCAGTTTACATGGACATTTTATGAAGAAACTCAATTCTTCTTCTTCTTCTTCTTCTGCCTTGTGCATGTCAGCACCACTGCGGTTGTCAGCTCTGGCAAATGGCGGGGCTGTTTTGCATCTCTGGATTAAAGTCACTGATTACACAGCTTAGGTCAAGAAAGCCATCTCTACAGGGAGTATTTGGGTTTCTGTCATTAAGAAGCTGTAAATAGGCAGTCTGCTTTAAAAGCAGCTGCGGAGACCCCTGCCTGAAATCGATGGCTGTGTGGAATCCTCCGTGTACTCTTCCATTATTTCTAGAAGGGGATGGAAAAATACTGTCAGTTGTTTCACTCGCCCCACGCTGAAGCAAAACAAATGTTGCTCGTAAACTTGCATAGGTAGTTTTCCAGGCTGTTTAAATGCAAAGACCTTGTACTTGCTCCAGACCCCTTCTAGCCTGCAGCGCTATTTCACAGGCAGGCGGGGGTAGGAACAGGACTAATGCTGCTTTCGAAAGATACATTTATTTGCTCATGAACTTCCACTCCCTGCCACATACCTTGAACGTTTTGCTACGGTCAGAGTATTCATTACATATAACCAGGTTTTGCTTCCCCTCTCTGTTACCTCCATTACCATCCGTGTATCTGGGAATACAATTGCGTCTCAAATTTCATCAGGTATTAAATAAAAGTCAGAAATGCATGCCTTTCCCAAAAGGTTGCACATCATTTGCACATTGACTTTTTATGGGTCTGTCTCTTGGGGAACATCTTGCAGCATAATTGCCATCTCTGATACAAAGGGAAGCCTCCAGGACCACTAGGCACAAAGTCAGGGGCTTTATTGTTACCAAATTATGCTGCAAGAAACTGTGTAGAAAGCCGCAGACATCAGCATTACAGAAGCAAGAAGCAGGCTAGCCACAGAGAATGATGGGTGGTTGTACCCAATAGGTGAGGGGTAGCCAATGTGGTGACTTCCAGATGTCATTGGACTACAACTCCCATCCTCACTGGTCATTTGGCTGATGCTGGTGGGAGTTACAGACCAATAACATTTGGAGGGCATCATCATTTACTAAATTCCTATACAGCCATACCTCGAGTTGAATGCGCTTCAGGTTGAGCGCGTTCGAGTTGTGCTCCATGGCAACCCGGAAGTAACAGAGAGTGTTACTTCTGGGTTTTGCCGCTTGTGCATGCACAGATGCTCAAAATGATGTCATGCGCATGCGTGGTGGCGGCAAAACGTGACACACGCAGATGCGCCGTCGCATCTTGTGTTCTGTTCAGGATGCGAACGGGGATCCCGTTCGCATCCCGAGGTACCACTGTACTGCTTTTCATCCGAAGATCACCTGGAATTTTACAGGGCCTGTGTAATAAGTGATACAGGAAGCATCAGAAGTCAAGAAGCACAAACAAAAGTTCACCAGGTTAGATGGAGATGCTACCTTAGCTTCCTGGCAGCTGGGCCACTGTTACTTATTGGGATGGAGAGTGCTGACGCAGTGGGGAGGTCAGCACAATGCAAACGCACTGGCAGAGGCGATTGGACTCTCCTGCCAATGTGTTTGCACCAACCTCATCTTTCCACTTCTGCTTCCTGGTATGCAACACAGTCCTGCCTGTCTGGAAGCTAGTGTAGGAGCTCAGCACTACCCACAAAACCACTTTTCAACGCCATGTTACTCTGGAAGAACTTGGAAAGGGGGAGTTCCCACACTTATGACTCTTGGGGCAGAAGGATCCAAGGGAAGGGAAGAGATGTGTTCCGCCAACAGCGACTTCCCAGCTCCAACCCCCTTCTGTTGGGCCATTTTTAATTATTTGTTTATAATATTTCTACCCTAACTTTCAATTTATATATCACAAGGCAGTTTACAGAGTTCAGGGGGTAAGGGACACAATGCATTAAAACAACAACAAATAACTATTTATGGCTCAGGAAAAGTGGACTGAGCCACTTTGGATGCAACAGCAAACTAGAGTTCGGCATTGTATAAGCAAGCCTCAGAGACATCTGCCTTCCCACCCCCATGCTCTGATTTTCTCCGCAAAATACTCTTCCATGACAGACTAACTCATTGCATAAGTTACAGATAGGTAGCCGTGTTGGTCTGCCATAGTCAAAACAAAAAAAATTCCTTCCAGTAGCACCTTAAAGACCAACTAAGTCAGTTCTTGGTATGAGCTTTCGTGTGCATGCACACTTCTTCAGATACACTGAAACAGAAGTTTCCAGACCCTTCTATATAGTGAGAAGGTGGGGAGGGGTATTACTCAGAAGGGTGGTGGGAATGGGTGATTGGTAGTTAGCTGTGATGAACCTGTTGACGACTCTAATTGCATAAGTGAGTCCATACATTTCGCAAAGGCATAATTTGTCTGCAAGCCAGAAATCGGAAGCCACAATCAGAACACGGTTTCCGCTGGGGTTTGCTCACAAACTGTGGGTTGCACAAACCATCGTTTTGCCTGGTTCAGGTGCAATGACAAAATGTGGCTTGTCAAGGAATTCAGGAACTATGTGAGAGAAAGAGATAAGTATTCGGGAGTAGTATGCAAGCCTGGGGGTTCACTCATGGAAGCCCCTACTGTGGTTTGGCTATCCACCCAAACCCGCTCAATACAGTGGTACCTCTGAATACGAATGCTTCTGGTTGCGCACGCTTCAGGTTACGAAAGTAGTTGCTCCTGGCTGCGAATTCTGCCCCAGGATGCGAGTGGGAGATGTCATTAGCGAAAGCGCACCTCAGGATAAGAACAGTTTCAACTTAAGAACGGTCCTCTGGAACGAATGAAGTTCATAACCAGAGGTACCACTGTATAGCATGAGCTGACCTCGATTACATTTACAGTATCTCCCTCTCCCTCTTTCTTAATCATATGAGCCAAGAGTGAAACTGCAATGTAAGACCTTTGGCACTCAAACCGTCTGACTTTAGTTCAGGGAACGGTGAGTACTTAGTTATAGGGAGTGGGAAGATGATGTCACGGCAAAGATATTGCTTTTGCTTCTGAAAGGAGTCAATTTGTTTCAAAGTTATCCAGCGTATTTTCAAGCTTGGAAAAGGAGGTGGAAGGGGGAGGATTGGAGGCGGGGGGGGGGGGGTAAAGGGGAAACTCCTTTTCCACAGATTGTGGAACAGAGACAGTTTCGCTCTCATTCTCCTCACCCCCCTCCACAATTTTCCTCCTTTTATTTGCACTGCCACAATCTAGGACTTTTGTACTAATTAAAATGCAAACAAAAGGCATTCATCTGTTCTTAGTAGGCAAGGGGTGCATGAAACACACTTCAGCACTCAGAGGAGTGGGTAGAAACATATTAAGCATACTTGGGAGCATTAAACTGAAGCCAGAAAGCACGGGGGAGAGTTGACAAGCAAATGGGAAGATGCATTAGGAGGAGGGTGCTTTTGAGGACAATTTATCCACTTCAAAACATACAGGCTTCCACCTAGGAATAAGATACATTCCAGATTATTAGTATTAGTATTTCTCTTTCTTTTATTTTTCACAGGGTGATTCATGCTTTATATTTTGAATTCCAGCAGAGTAACTAAGGTGAAGCAGTGAGAGGGATCCAGCCTTGCATGCAACCTGGACAGGGTTGCAAAATGAGGCCTCATCATTCATGCCATATTTGGGCAGCTGTTCGTGTTCAGTGTCGTAATGTTTTCTTTTCCGTACAGAATGAAGGATTCGGCATGTTTTCAAGATGGCAAGCGATAAGGGTATTTGCTCGCTCGGAGGCTCAGTAAGGGTGGCAGGCCAGACGCAGGAGCACCGTTCACGGCTCGCATTGGCCCCCTGAGCCTGCAGCCTAGCACAGTAAAGCACATTCAGTCGTTAAACGTTTCTGGTGCTGGAGGAGGAAATTTGAGGCAAGGCAGCAGCAGCCAGCAGGAAGGAATTGTGTGCTCGGATTGGCTAGCTTTCATACACGATGAGCTCATGGTCAAAGATGGTTCAGACAGACAGATCTCATAACAGAGAATGGATTACGCCAACCGTCGCTTTGTAACCGCAACCAATGCCTGGGGACTCTCCCTATATAATCTCATTTGACTGCATGTATGTACGTCATACACTGAAAGAGTCTAGTTGGGAGAGTTGCCAGATAACAGCAGACATCCTGCAATAAAACCTCATACAGCAATGCCTATTAGTTTTGTAAAGTTTCACCTTGGTCTATTCACCTTGAGAATATGCATTAATGGGTGGCTTATTATTTTTACTTTTCAATGTGCCAGACTGAGATTCTGTCAACCAGCCTGTGCACATGAAATGACCTCTTAAAAATGATACAGTGGTACCTCAGGTTACATACGCTTCAGGTTACATATGCTTCAGGTTACAGACTCCGCTAACCCAGAAATAGTGCTTCAGGTTAAGAACTTTGCTTCAGGATGAGAACAGAAATTGTGCTCCGGCGGCGCGGTGGCAGCAGGAGGCTCCATTAGCTAAAGTGGTGCTTCAGGTTAATAACAGTTTCAGGTTATAAACAGAGCTCCGGAACGAATTAAGTACTTAACCCGAGGTATTAAGTACCGGTACTTAACCTGTATTCAGCACAAAAGATATATAGGGTGCCTACATTCTCCATGTGCAAATGGCTTTAGATACCTATTAGATCCATAAATTACCATATAGCATATATGCAACACAAAAAACAGTGACAATTTGTTGTTGGCAACGGACAGCTGGACATATAAAGGGCCCCATTACCTTGAGTAGCTTAGGGCCTCATCAAAGCTAAATCCGGCCCTGGGTATATACATACATGGAAATTGTCACAGTGCGGTTCTAGACAGGCCTATAGTCTGACTCAGTGTATTCTGCCAGACACAGACACACAGCCTGTGGGGATGAACCACCTGGACTCATGAATGCCTGGGGTCCTCTGAGCATGAAATAGCCGGAGGAGTGTGCAAGGCCAGTCGATTTGCAACGTGCAACTTTTGTCTTTCTGACGCTTTTCTTTCTAACTTTTTTCGCATCTTATTTTTCTTACAGAAGTCACTCCAAATGCAGATGGCCGAGTCTTGTGATTTCCCCGTCTGTGTCTCATGATTTTGATGGTTTATCTTGCAGCTCAAAAAAAAATAAATCACAAGATGCGTGATAGCATCATGAGAAATCTGGAGCCGTTTCCCCTGCAAACACACACACTGTTATAACCGAGTGTCTTAATCATACCGAGCCATTACAAGTAAGTTTGAGTTTTGCATTCCCTGTACAGACAATTGCGCAGAATGTGCATTAGCGGAAGGAAGCAGTTGCAATATTGAGTGTGAGATTAAAAGCACGGCCCCATTCCCAATTTAATTTGGGAATTGCCCTACGTATGAGTAATGTGTGAACTAGAATTAAGAAACAAGGAAGCAAACTGCAGCTATATGCAATGAGGAAGAAAATCCTAGAGTTGAATGCATTCAAAATGTTGCAAAACTATTATTTAATATTTAATCATCATTTCATTTCTTGCTGTGTGCAATAATGCACCCTTCAACATTTCTCCAGTTAAATTAGAAGGATGTCCTATATAATAATAATAATAATAATAATAATAATAATACCCTGCCCATCTGACTGGGTTGCCCCAGCCACTCTGGGTGGCTTCCAACATATATAAAACCATAATAAAACATCAAACTTTTTTTTAAAAAAATCCCTATACAAGGCTGCCTTCAGATGTCTTCTAAAGGTTGTATAGTTACTTATCTCCTTGGCTTGGGGCTTGCATAACTCCACATGCTCCAATATTTCCCCAGTGAAAATAGGGACGTTGTAAGCGGGACATTATGGGATCAAATCAGAAAGCAGGACAGCTTCTGTAAATCCAGCACTGTCCCTGGAAAATAGGGACACTTGGAGGGTCTGCAATAATTGGGCTTCAATCGATCACAAATTTATCTTGTTGTTTGTCATCATAAAGGTCAGGGTGGAAGGAAAGAAAAGAAAAGAAAAGAAATTGAAATAAAAGAAAAAAAGGGGGGAAGAAAAATAAATAAAATAAAAATGTCTACAGCAGCATGAGGACTACACCAGCATGGGGAACCACTATAGGGCGACGGTAGCCCCAGTCAGCATCTCCAACCAAATGTACAGAGACATGGTTTGCATATAGCAGGCATAGGCAAACTCTGGTCTTCCAGATGTTTGGGACTGCAATCCCCATCATCCCTAGCTAACAGGACCAGTGGTCAAGGATGATGGGAATTGTAGTCCCAAACATCTGGAGGACCAGAGTTTGCCTATGCCTGGCATATAGCAATGGGAGGAATAATTTCTCATTTGCATCTGCAGGTGAGGCAATCTAGCAGATGCTAGTCTGATGTCTGGCCTTGGTAATGGAGTGGAGGTGAGCCAATAAACGGACGCTTAACCAATATAAGACTGAGGCGCTGTTGGTGGGCGGTTTCCTTGATGAAACGGCTGGGCTGTAACCTGCTTTGGATAGGGTTTCACTCTCTCTGAAAGCCCAAGGTGCATAGTTTGGGGGAAAGATGGTCTGAACACAAAACACCAATTCTGCATGGCTGCATTTGCTAGCCATTAGCTTCCAGGCCAATGGAAGTGCAGGTTTTGACCTATAAGGCCTGATGTGTCTCAGGAACCTGGTACCTAAAGGTTTGCATCTTCCCACCTGCACCTTACATTCCTCATCTGAGGCCTTCTCTGTGTGCCCACTCTGAGGGATGTACAGCAGGTGGCAACATAAGGACAGGCCTTTTTGGTGGTGGCTCCCTGGTTGTGGAATGCTCTCTCCCCAGGGCAGCTCACCTGGCACCTTCACTATCTCTTTATAGAGACCAGGTAAAAACATTTATGGTCACCCAGGCTTTCGGAGTTCAATGTCTGCATATTTTAGTAGGGTGGGGTTAAACTGGATTGGATTGGCTCTTTTATACATTATTGTACTTATTTCAGCTTGCGCTCATTCTTGTTTTTGTAAGTTGCCTTGAGTTCCTTTTTCAAAATGACTAATAGATATTAACAATAAAAATAATCTGTTAAATGTTGATTCTCTGAGTTTCTCATTCTTCCAATATTCTCTACATTTCTGTGGCAGGTTTAATAAAAATTCTCCAAATTTTTGCTTGCAAACACATCTTCCCTAACATACACAATTTTTTTTTTGCAAGTAATTTCCCCCCAAACATAATGCATTTTTGTATGTTGGTCTCACTAAAATATCCATATTTATGCACAATTCCCCCTTATATTTTCATTTTTCAAAAATGTGGTTTGGTTGGAGAACTGCATCGAATAATTTAAATAAATGCTGATTCTGAATGATAGCTGTGTTTGGTTGCTGTGTAGTGTTTCAGGGAGTGCATGCATGCTTTTAAACGCCGACTGAATCAACCTTTCTTCCCCATCTGCATTGGCATGCTTCATTTTGTCAAAGCAAAGCGGTGCTTGCAGTCCAACCTGCTGCATTGTTCTTGACTTGCTCCCCTCCACAGCATATCCTGTAAGATATTATGCAGCGATGTCTTCGTTGCTTTCTCCCCCCTCCCTGCTGACAAAAGAGCCTCTTTGTCCACCGGACAAACTGATCTCAATCCAAGTCATTAAGTAAATTAACATAATCTGAGTAATAACAGCCATGGATGTGCCTATGACAGAGTCACTGGTGATGTCATTGCAGGATATGTTCCACAGGGCTCACCTGTTTGTCAGGTTTAGTCAGCGCTGAAGTTAAACTGTAAGCTCCACATCCGGTAAAGAACCTGAGAGCATTGAGCAAAAGGTGAAATTGCCAGGAGCAGTTTCTGGGAAATGGCTGCACGGTCCATAGTGCCAACCATATTGCACATTTATTATATTTATGTTGGGGGTGGGCAGGGATGACACAGCAGCCGGATAAATCACCACTGACATTTACAGGCAGGGAGAGTGGAGAGTTGCGGCCAGGATAAATTTATGGGGCAAAAGGAGGGTGGTGGCAGAATAGGGCACTGGAACACTGCCTCTTTGGGGAGGACTGCCACCTCATTGGTAGAACGCATGCAGAAGTTCCTGGGTTCACGCCCTGGGACCCGTAGTCACGAAGGTCAGGTAGGAAGGGGTGATGGGAAAGAGACCTGAGACCAGGGCTGCTGGCAGTCAGAGTAGACAATATACCGGTAGTCTGCTTTCGAAGTTTCATAGAAGAGAACAGGCTCATTCTTTTTGGCAACCCAGGATTCTATACTAATTTATCCCCTTAATACAAGGTTTCTAGCTCTCATGGTGACAGGACGAAGCATGGGCATGGCAATGTTGACAGAGGCAATGGGCTTGTACAACCTACTGGGGTCATATCCAAAACGGACGTAGACCCACTGAAATCAATGGACCTAAGTTAGTCAAGTCTATTGATTTCAGTGGGACTATCAGTGTAGGGCTAAGATCATGTGCCTGACTTTTGTGCAGCTGGGCTGAAGCTTAATAAGCTGTCCCCATTTTGTGGCTTACCTGGGAACCAAACAGGTACTTAGACCTGGTACAAACAGGTACTTAGACATTAACGTTTCCCACAGACAGCAAGCAAAAGCTTCAGGCTATTCTATCACTTCCAGAAATGGAAATACATGAACATAGCATTGTCAATCAGCCATAGGTTTTTTTTTTTTTTAAAAAAAGTTTTATTTATTAAAAACATTTGAATGCCGGTATATTCTCTCTCTCTCTCTCTCTCTCTCTCTCTCTCTCTCTCTCTCTCTCTGGTATACAACATTATAAAAATAAGAACCATGTAAAAAGTTTAAAATCGGAGGTCATCCACCAACTATTTACAGATATATATTTTATTAATTGCCTGCATAAGCCTGGTGGCATGGGGAAGTTTTCAGTAGATGTTTAGCAGTTAAAGGCGAAGGCACCTGCTGAATTTCCACTGGCAGACTGTTCCACAGGACTGTTGCAGAAAGTGTTTCGGGTTTTTCATGGCCTTTAATGGTATTTAGGTCAGGGATGGAGACACTCTAGCCCCTTTCAGATGTTGGATGTTCGCAGCGCCCAGGGGCGGGGTGAGCTGCCCATAGGGGCGGGTTGACTACGGGGCCTCCAGAGTCTGCCTGCCTCCTTCCACTCAGCCGCCCTACAGCTGGGGGGGCAGCGGGCAGACCGTTTGGGCAGCGTGGAGCCTGCATGCGCCCAAGCCACCGTGTCTCTCCCAGGAGAGATGTGTGGCTCGGGCACGCTGCAGGCCCCACAGTGGGTGCCGCCTACCATTTTGTCACCCCCCTCAGTGTTGACACCCGGGGCGGATCCCACCCACCACACCCCCTTCCTCCGCCCCTGGATGTTGGGCTCCAAGTCCCGCCCCCTCTGACCATTGGCCAGGCTGCCTGGGGCTGATGGGAACCTGAGCCCAACAATATCTAAAGCAACATCCGATTGTCACCCCCTGTTTTGGAAGATTACCCCTTCCAGCTTCGAAGGCATCTGAATATATAGACTCTGATGCTGATGATATAATTTTCCTCTTGTTCCGGCCAGCACTGAGACATGTTTCATTTGCGGCCTGATTAGATCATGATGTGATGAGACACTGTGTACACCATGGCTATGCATTTCGATTAGTCATTTAGCTCTATCTGGAACTGGTATCCATCTTTATAACTCCAAATTGAAGCTGGGTATATTATATAATAACACAGGCATTCCAAAGCTCTGAACAGAAGCAGGGCGGGGCAGGGTCAAGGGTAATGGGGAGTGGGTGGGAAATTCTTCCTTTTTGTGAGGCTCTGAATCATACAGGAGATATCACCTGATCTGGGTCAAGCAGGCCCATAGATCCACGCTGTTGTACTCCTCAGGGCCAATAATCCTTCAAAAAAGTATTACTATGCACAGTGCAATCTCTGAGCAGCAAGGAGCACCAGGGGTGTTTGTGCTTTGCACAGGGTCTGGTTTTGTTGGAAGGGAGGTCAATGGAGACCATGGTGTCTCTAGGATATACCGTCTCTATGATATACAACCCAGGCATGGGGTGGAGGGGCTCACAGCATTTATACCCCAACAGATCTTGCTTCCTCATTAGGGTTCCTCTACGTGGGGCTGCCCTTGAGACTGACCCAAAAACTCCAGTGGGTGCAGAATGCCGCAGCGAGACTCCTTACGGGTCTTCGCTGCGAGATCACATTCATCCAGTGCTATACCAGCTGCACTGGCTCCCGGTGGAGTACAGGATCAGGTTTAAGGTGCTGGTTTTAACCTTCAAAGCCCTATACGGCCTAGGACCCTCGTACCTACGCGACCGCCTCTCCTGGTATGCCCCACAGAGGAACTTACGGTCTTCAAATAAAAACATCTTGAAGGTCCCAGGCCACAGAGAAGTTAGGCTGGCCTCAACTAGAGCCAGGGCTTTTTCGGCTGCAGCTCCAACCTGGTGGAACGCTCTGTCACAAGAGACAAGGGCCCTGCAGGCCCTGCAGGACTTGACATCTTTCCGCAGGGCCTGCAAGACAGAGCTGTTCCGCCAGGCCTTTGGTCAGGGCGCAGCCTGACTCCCTCCTTTGGCAATCTTTATAAAACTTTAGTTTATGGTTGCCATCAATTTTGATTTTAATTAATTTTTATAATGTTGCACTACTTTAGTGTTGTTAGCCACCCTGAGCCCGGCTTCGGCTGGGGAGGGCGGGATATAAATAATTTTTATTATTATTATTATTATTATTATTATTATTATTATTATTATTATTATTATTATTCCAGGGAAGCTCCAAGCCACTTCTCTTGGGTCCAGCACAGAGCAACACGTGCCTCTGTCTCACCAGTTTCCAGCATCAGTCAAAACTCTGACTTTTGCTCATCTACCTTCAAAGGTAATGTCGCTTCCAGCTAGGTGAGTGTGGGGAGTACCAGCATTTGTCCCTATGGCATCAGGGCAACCTCTTTCTAAATGACAGTAGTTAGCCAGCCATCTAAGGCCATTACCTTAACAAAGGAATGGGTCTAGGCTGTTTCCTCTTATTCTAACTCCACATACCAAGGGTTTGGGGGAGACCCATGGCTGTCATCCAGACCAATTGTCCAAACCCAAAACACCATCTTTAAAAATGGGGGGGGGGGGGGATACCATATTACTACATTTATTTATTTATTGAAATACAGACTTCACAGAAACTCTGAGGACAATTAAAAATGTCAATATAAACATTGGCGAATACTGGTTGGTTGGTGAAAAGACATTTGCATTGCAACAGCAATGGAACCAGGATTAACTAAATCAGGAGCAAGAGTGTGGCTTGACTTTTGTGATGTCAGTATTTGGCCCAAACTAGACTTCATCGGGTCTGAGAAGCACACTCTATCAGATCTCTGAAGCCTACACATGAGCTCTCTGGCTTCACGTAGACCCTGTTTGATAAACCCTTAGGCAACTGATGGGTAAACATTCCTTTGGTTTCCAAAATTGGCTTATCCACTGGGTAAATAGGCCACATGCTTGTGAGCAGATTGGCACAGCTGAAGGATGCACTTCAAACGTTTGGCAGGGAAAAGAGCTGTTCCTGTTGTCACAGGTCTGTCGCCCTTCAGGGGAGTTCATTCTTGAACCATATTTGGGGTTCTCTTTTAAAGTTGCAGCCTTGGGGCTCTCCTGCTCAGAAATGTGACCACCACTATCTTATGCAAACCTATGAGTGAGTCTATTGAACTTATTTCTGAGAAAGTGAAGGCATTCCTCCTCCTCTTTCTTCCGAAGGAGTGTCTCCCCACCCCCCATTGTTCAGCCTGGACACTGAGGTCCAGCTCTGAGGGCCTTCTGGCGGTTCCCTCACTGCGAGAAGCAAAGCTACAGGGAACCAGGCAGAGGGTCTTCTTGATAGTGGCGCCCGCCCTGTGGAACGCCCTCCCATCAGATGTCAAGGAAATAAACAACTATCTGACTTTTAGAAGACACCTGAAGGCAGCCCTGCTTAGGGAAGTTTTTAATGTTTGATGTTTTATCGTGTTTTTGATATTCTGTTGGGAGCCGCCCAGAGTGGCTGGGGAAACCCAGCAAGATGGGTGGGGTGTAAATAATAAATTATTTCTTCTTCTTCTTCTTCTTCTTCTTCTTCTTCTTCTTCTTCTTCTTCTTCTTCTTCTTCTTCTTCTTCTTCCTTGTCATCATTAACACCTTCTAAACCACCAGCTCAAGGCGATTGACATATGAAAATTAAAAACAGCTGAAAGCACCCCCCCCCAAATACATTTAAAATAAAACTAAATGCCTAACAATTGGGCACTTGTGGTAAAGACTCACTATTTAGGCGACCTGGCCTTCATTTTTTTTTTAAAAAAAAGAAAGTGAAAAAAAAGAGTATTTTTTTTGGCCACCTCTGAAAATAATCATTTAACAAAATCAATATTTTGTATGTCTTTCTCTGCCTATGACAGCTTTGCCCATTGCTCAAGCCTTTAAAAATAGCCACTTCTTGAGCCCTGTAAATAGTCAGGAGTTCAATCCCCCGAGGGGGTAAAAATATTTTGTCTGTTGACGTTTCTCTGGATCACTGCTGGCTTTCTCCTTTGGCTTGGTGACCTCAGCCAAACCTGAAATTGCCAGCTTTGAAAGAATAGGAACTTGTCTCAGCCTTCATCTGGCTCTGGGAGCTTCAGAAACATAAATAAATATGAAAAGAAAGAGAAATTGAATGGTTAACCAGCAGATGTTTCCTACAGGAGATATAAACAGGGGAGGGAGGGAGAGAAAGAGAAAGACCTGGGATTTCCTTTAACACCTGCAAACTCACTTGACAGGTTTGCCAAGCCGGATGCCCAGACGGGATACCCCCTTTCCCCCCCAAAGGATTGTTTGTGCAGTGATATTATTTTATTTCCTGAGCAGCTTGACTCAACCTGATAAGATGTTCTCTTTAGAATGACATCGCCAATTGGCACACAAATAACACAGGCATGGGAGCTCCTCCTCCTCCCTCACAAAAATGTTTTGGTGCTTGGCCTTTTTGTGAGGGGGAGGATAATGGTCGGTTACTTTAATTTGGGCTGGAATGTTTAAAACTTTGTGTACCAGGTTCCAGGAAGGATGGAAAAACAGCAACAACTCAAAAACACTGGTGCCATCTTAAAGCAGATTTTGAAAGCCCGTTTTGCTGTACATAATATACACTGCTATTTTGAAATACAGCCATACCTCGGGTTGAAGTAGCTTCGAGATAAGTATTTTCGGGTTGCATGCTGCGGTGACCCAGAAGTAATGGAGCGCATTACTTCCCAGTTTCGCCATTCGCGCATGCGCAGAGGGTCAAAATGACGTCATGCACATGTGCAGAAGCGGCGAATCATAACCAGAGCACATGCAGATGCGCAGAAACGGGTTGCGTTCGCTTCTGGATGAGAACGGGGCTCCAGAACGGATCCCGTTCGCATCCAGAGGTACCACTGTATCAGCAGACCCTCCAAGTGTCCCTATTTTCCAGGGATGTCCCTGATTTAGAGAAGATTTCCTGGTTTCTGATTTGATCCTGGAATGTCACACTTTTCCTTAGGACGTCCCCATTTTCATTGGAAAAATGTTGAAAGGTATAGGTTTATTCGACTCCAGAGCTGTCTGAAAGCAATCTTGTATAGGGAAGTTTTTTCAATATTTTCTTATGTTTTTATATATGTTGGAAGCTGCTCAGAGTGGCTGGGGCAACCCAGTAAGATGTGTGGGGCATAAATAGTAAAATTGTCATTGTGGAATGGGATGTTTCATTGGAGAAATGTTGGAGGGTATGTATCAGCCATTTTAGAAATGGTTTTAACATATATATAGAAATATGTAAATACAATTCTGTAGATAAAAACAATTAAAAATAGTTCCATTTATAAACATAATTTCATATGTAAAAACAGTTTCAAATCAAGTACAGATACAGTATTATTATTATTATTATTATTATTATTATTATTATTATTTGCTTGTCCCTTATAAATGGTTTTTGATAGGTCACACAATTTGTTGAAGCAAAGGGAATATGTTACTTAAAAAATGAAGAAGTAATGATGGCTTTCTCAAATACTTCATTTCCTGGAGTATTTTAGCAAAGGTTTCTTGAAAAAAGTGACATTCACCTAACATTTTCACCTTCAACAAAATTATTATCTCTCGTTTTGAAGTCAAAAGACAGCTGAGAATAAAGGCTAGAGTTCACGTTTGTTTGTTTTTTAAATGTTTCATCGTTTTGAAACCGTCAAATGCTTTCAAACTGATGAGATGATGTGGCACGAATGGAGGCTGAAAATCCACATCAATAATGAACTTTCTCCTCTTTTGGAGAAAAACTTAAGAGCGACTTCACCTCCCTTCCCCCAGGTTGTGTGTGGTTTTTTATTTTTATTTTTTTTAAAAAAGCACCTTTGTTTTCAAAGTTATGGATTCCAGGAAGTTGTTGAGTTTGGTTGGAGGTGGTCCTAATGTTCCTGCCGAAGGACTGATCTGCACATGTAAACAACTGCTGGCCCACTTTCCTGTTTGGCTGTGGGCCTTGTTTGACGAGAAGGAATGCAAGGCATTTTTATTTTGCTCATGTCCCTTTGGCCCTACAGAGCAGGATCTCTACCTTCTGAGCCCCAGATCTCCTTTATCGGAGCCATTCATGTATTATCTAGCAAACGGATTAGGTCATTTAGCTGGCTGCGTGTCTCTGCGCTTGTGTGTTAAAGATCAGGCTGACCTTATTGCCCTGTGATCTTCAAAAGAGCCCCTGCCGTTCAGCTGAATCTGATATGGCACCATTGTGTGAGGAATAACTGGGGCAGAAGTCATGGATGAAGCTGTGGAGCCAAGGCCACGATCAAAGGTCGAGCCAACCGCTGAATGACTGACTTCTTTTCCTTGTGGCTCCCCTTCCTCAGTACAAAGTGAGGTTGCTAGATGAGTGATAAAGCACATAAGACAGATCTTTAGGTGTGACGTATCATAGTGGTGGCTTCATAGTGGTGGATGCTGTTCTAACCATCACATGTTACTACAGAATCATAGAGTTGGGAGGGATCTAGGGCAGGCATAGGCAAACTCGGCCCTCCAGATGTTTTGAGACTACAATTCCCATCATCCCTGACCACTGGTCCTGTTAGCTAGGGATGATGGGAGTTGTAGTCCCAAAACATCTGGAGGGCCAAGTTTGCCTATGCCTGATCTAGGGGATCACCTAGTCAAAAACCCTGCAATGTAGGAACCACACAGCTGAAGAATCCCTGGCAGATGAGCATCCAACCTCAGTTTAAAAACCTTCAGTGAAAGGAGAGTTTACTACCTTCCAATGGAGTTTAACACCTTCTGCTATTGAACAGCTCTTACTGCCAAAATATTCCCAATATTCAGTTGGAATCTCCTTTCTTCTACTTTGGATCCATTGGATCTGGCCCTAGCCTATAATATTGCAGTGTATGTTGGTTAAATAGGTCCTTCCTACCTGTGCAAACAGGCAAGGGGGGGAATCCCCCTCCAACTTCTCTTTTTAATATTCTCTTCAGACAGAGGCACATATGTGTGTGAAGTACAGTAGAACCAGCCGCCTGAGTTATGAATCCTCACCCCAGCTAAACGCTGCAACGATAAATACATTTTCACCACAGGCAATAAAATACTGTATCATTAGTAAAGCAAAGTGCAGAAATATTATCCCCTTCCATCTCATTTATAACCTAAATTCTGCACAATTCCACCCTTATAATTTAGTGCCGCACATTAAACACTTCTCCTACAATGCAATTCCCCTCTGGCCCCTGCAATCTCGAGCTACTGTGGCTTCGAGGAGTGATGAACTGGGGAAATGGAAACTGATTTTCAAGGATGAAATAATGGACTAATTCAGTTAGTAACAGTTTCCGAAGAAAGGCATCGGAGAGAGGCAGAAGTAAATGGGGAACTAACAGGAGGTGAACTCTCCAGGTGCTCCCTGAGAAGTGTGGTTCAGCCTCTAAAGTAGCAAATGCTCAACAACAGTGTTTTCCAGCCTGCAAGCCAACTGACTGACATTAACCCAGTCTCCCCAGTAACTATGCATATGTAGCATATTTTGAGATGTTGAGAGCAGATGTCTCCACCCTCCCAATTGAGAGAGCTAGTATGGTGGAGTGGTTAGAGTGTTGGAGTAAGACCAGGGAGACCAGGGTTAATAATCCCCTCTGAAGCTCACGTGGTAGAATTGGTCCAGTCACTGTCCCTCAGACAAACCCACCTCACGGGGTTCTTGAGAGGAAGAAATGGAGGAAAGGTGGAATATAAATGTCCTAAAATAAAAATAAAAAAGTTTTCTAGAGCTGTTCTGTGTAGCCATGCTGGCTGAGGCTGATGGGAACTGTAGTCAGAAACCTCTGGATTACAAATAAATGATTAAATAAAATACCACGTGATATTTGCCCACTATAGCCCTAGTTCAGACACTCTGCATCACAGATGTAGAATGAGAGTTTCACATGGAAGTTCGTCTTCTCCTTTACCTGCACCCTCCATCACGAGATTCTTCATCCTCAAAACTAAAATAAAATGAATCCTTTAACTGTGTCTGCATCTTCTTGGGCTTTCCTGCTTCCTGTCCTGCCTTGCCTGTTGTCTCTGTGGGTTGCCCCCTGCCCCGGCGAATAGCTACAATGGATGTCATTGGCTCCGATTATGCTGTATTTGGTGTATTGTTGGGTGATTGGACAAGGACAAGCACATTAAAAGAACATCCGTGCTTAGGAACTGGAGTCAGCAGAGCTAATGAGCTCGGCGTTGCAAAGCTCCTATCCATTAACTTTAACTAATCTACCTGGTAAAAGTCCAAAGATGAAGTCATCTGTAATTGTGAAAGCTATGGGGAGGAAAGTTCCTCCAGACAATTGTTGAATGAAATGATGTAAACAGTATGTGGAAGCCCCATACAAGGTGATATTCTTGCCCCCCCCCCCCCATGGTCAAATTCCAAGATGAATTCTCTGCAGTCTACAATTCTGATGTTGTGTCACACTTTGCCTTGAAACAAGGCCCTGAGTGAGGGATGCCCGATTATGCAGAGATAAGTTTCTCAACAAGGGTTTAATTGCCAGCAAGGCAGATTTGTCAAAACCATTGTAAAATGCAATTATTATTCATGAACTGAAAATCCCTTCTTTCATTTTACTCTTTCTCTGTAATATTAATTTGTCTGGGAAACATTTCAGAAAACCTTCTCTCTCCCCCCCCCCCCCCGTTAGTTGCTGGGCAAGAGAGAGATTCCTTATAAATCTATAGCCCCCTCCATCATTTCATTGCAAAGGACAGCATGTACAGAAATGCCCCCCTTTGTTGAAATTTATGGAGATGTTTTTGTAGGCTGCATATGTGTTGGAATAGCAAGACTTTCAGGAGACCACTGGATTGGCTTCATTCTCTATGTGAATTTAAAAAAGAGTAAGATGAGTGTATAAGGTTATGCTTGGTATGAAGAAAATGGACAGAAAAATGTGTTTCTCCCTTTCTCGTAATTAGGGATGTCACAATGGCAATGGGAGTGGAAATTATTGCAATTCACATGCTTGTTGGGAGTCAGGAATATGAGCAAATATGAGCAGTAGTCGCTATTGTTATTTTTCAGTCTGCAAAAGGTATGTAAATAATTAGGTTACATTTTGCATTTGATGTTTCCCTTCCATGGAAATGCATTAAATGTTAGTAGATGTCAAAAGGAACAATGTAGGCTTTAGCAGAAGCTGAAACGTAGCTGAGCGGAAACGCTGTGACGAACACAGAATGGGATAGAAATTGCTGCCTCCTTACATCCCTACTCATCATACCACAACTAGGGGAAATCTAATGGAGTGGAATGGGGGAAGATTCAGCACAGACCAAAGAAAGTACTTCTTCAGCTACTGCACAATTAAACTGGAATTTTCCACCACAAGATGCAATGATAGCCACCGACTTGGACAACATTAAAAGCTATGAGTGGCTGCTAGTCACAATGACCATGTTCTACCTCCACTAGGAAATGCTTCAGTGAGTTCTCTTGCTTAACATCCAGGACCGTAGGTGGAAGAGGTGAGTGGTTCAGATGAAGATGATTGACTGAATTTGGTTGCTGCAGAATTGGAGGAGGAACTCGCCTCGGATAGGTTGTTTAGCAGGAAACATGTGATTCACATTTACTAATTACATTAATGTGACCTTTATTTAGCAGGAATCCACGCTTCCAATCACCTTCAATACCAAATTCATTGGAGTTTCATCTTCTGCCATTGCAATTTATGGGCTGGAAGAAGGAGAAAAGCATCAGCAGTTGTTGATTACTTTAGTCAGAGGGGGCTAATATTGCCTCTTTTTGTCCAAGTGCATAATCTGTCAGATACGAAAGAACAGGCTTTAATTTAGCACCCTATTGATTTGTAATGAGTTACAACTATGTGATCAGAAGGGCAATGTGTTTGTAGCCACTTATCCTATAAATGTAGCTCCATTCGTATGGTGTATGGTTATTGGTAGGGAAGCAGGGGAAAGTCCGAGTTAAATTAGAATTTGATTGTTGTTGCCTCTAATCCAGCTCCAGCTCCTTCTGTTTTGAAAAGTTTAGAGACGTTTTTACTTCTTCTCCTTCCTGGAAAAATCTGACACAAAGGAGAGTGATGCAAAGCTTATCACTAATTCAATGTACTTTGGTGGGACGATTGGTATGTTTTCCCCAATAATTAAACATGTGGCATGGTTCTGTGGGCTAAGCAGATTGTTAAATACAGTGGTACCTCGGGTTAAGTACTTAATTTGTTCCGGAGGTCCGTTCTTAACCTGAAACTGTTCTTAACCTGAAGCACTACTTTAGCTAATGGGGTCTCCAGCTGCAGCTGCGCCGCCGGAGCACGATTTCTGTTCTCATCCTGAAGCAAAGTCCTTAACCCGAGGTAATATTTCTGGGTTAGCGGAGTCTGTAACCTGAAGCGTATCTAATCCGAAGCGTCTGTAACCCAAAGTACCACTGTAAAGTGATTTAATTTACTCAAACCGGGAATGCTTAAATGCATTATTGGGTGTTTAATTTTGGAGTGTTCCCCCATTACTCTTGTGTGATTGGTTAACTTTGGTCACGTGACATTTCTTATTACATTCTCCATTTTGTTTTGTATGTGAGTGACTTGACTGCATTTGCTGCATCTCCCTGAACATTGAAGAAGAGTTCAATAACTCTCTCTAATGCAATACAGGACAGGAGTGCTAATGTTTCTGTGTGGATGTATGTGACAGAAAGAAGTACAGAAGTTGATGTTCTCCCAAAGGTGCATTAAGGAGAAGTCTGCTAGAAGGAGAAAGTGGAAATCTCTTAGAAGGAACTGCATGGCCCAGCTGGGTAATGCACAGAAGACTGTGTACAAGTACTGGAAAGAAAGACATAGCTTGTTTGAATGTTTAAGGAAGAAGCTGTAATCTTCAACTAAGAAAAAATAAGCCTATGCTTGGATAAGCATGTGAATGTAAACACTTTGCATATATTCTTCTTTAGCTACAAGTTCTGTAAGCAAAAGCTTCTGAATATTTTAACAAGTGTTTGGACATTGTTTTAAGTTCAAGAAAAGAGTCTGCATTGCACATGATTTGGCTTCCTAGCTGTAATTCAGCTACTCTGCTAACACAGATGACTCCTTGCTAGAGTTCAAGATGAATCAAGAAGCAGAGCAGGGCAAAGCCCAGCTTTCAGGAAGGCAAGGAAAGAGTTCAGGATCCAGACAGCACCTTGAACAGCTCCACAAGGACCTCATAGTGGAGACTTATAGGGGAAGACACAAACGTTGCTTCAGCAATTGCAAACTAAGCTGTAAATACTGTAGAGCTGCCTCTGGGTGGCTGGCTTCACTTCCAGTGAGAGAAGTGTCTTTTGTTAAAGCTGCTCTTCAACCTGGGCTCCCCAGATGTTGGACTGCAATTCCCATCAACACCAGCTAGCAGTTCCCAGAGTGGATTAGGAATCTATCACTTTCCCTGGGGAATTTAGGGAATTGCAGCTCTGTGATGAGAATTGGGGTCTCCTGGCAATTCTCAGCACCTTTAACAAGTGGAAGTGCCCAGGATTCCCTGGGCAAAGCCACAATGTTTTAAAGTGGTATGATACTGCTTTAAATGTAACCTGCCAATGAGGCCTCATTGACTGAATGGGCATGAGCTTCTGCCTTAGAGGAGAGACGCTGTAGAGGAAAAGCTGTTGTTACAGCAGAAAATGCAAAGGAAGAGGCCATATACATCCGTGGTCAGTCCATAGCATGAGGGAATAGAATGATTTAGAGATTCTAACCTCAGGGGAAATAGAACATGAACGGAGAAAAACAGTATATCAGCATCTTTCAGACACTATTAAGGAGGATCTTCCCCGGAAAGATCAAAGTGATGGTTTCAACCTTCATTTAACTAACGGATACATTGCAGAGCCCCAAGAGGATTACAGCAGAGGGGGAAACAAGACAAGGGAGGAATTGAATCGATACAGGACAAGTTACTCTACTGGAGCCACTGTAAAGGCTGGACGTACCTGCACTCAGCGAGATGGTAACATTCTAAAGTCATCTGCCTTAGCCTTATTCTTGCAGGTCGGTGACGCTGTGTTAATCCACCGGCGGACAAAGAAGAAACAGTTTAAATAATGCATTTGTCTTTTTGATATATTTTTTTCAACTCAGATGTGTGGATCACAGTTTGGTTGGTTTGATCGCTCAGAAAGCGGAGTTGGCTTCACGGCTGAATTGGAGCCTTCTGCTCTGTGTACCTCCCAATCATGTCATGTAATATTTCCCCGTAATTACCGGAAACGTCACTTGCGGTACTGACAGCGACAATGAGCAAAGGAATTGCAAATGGCATTGTGCTGGTGTCACAGTGGAAGAGGGGATGATTAATTATGGAGCAGGATAAATTAACTCTCATATCAAACATGTGAGAGGCAGTAGATGTGGTTAGTGTTTTCCTTTTATTCCCTTCTGGGGAGGAAATTGGAGACAATTGTGCTGGATGATAATGAGCAGAAATGGCCTTCTTGACCAAGGGGGCGTTTAATCCCACCTTAATGTCTATAGATAGTTAACATGCCTATTTTAAAGGGATGCCCAAATATCTGCACACACTTCCCAACACCTGGAAAATGGGGACACTTGGAGGGTATGCAAATGTGACCTTTGACTGAAAAGCATTCCCCTCTCCTGATATAGGGGACCTGTTTGTTCAGCTATTATGTATTTATATTTATGCTTTGAAATGTGCTGTAAGTTGCTTGAAGACCTTCAGTTAACAAGCAACTAACATGCCATAGGACGCGGGTGGCACTGTGGGTTAAACCACAGAGCCTAGGACTTGCTGATCAGAAGGTTGGCGGTTCGATTCCCTGCGACAGGGTGAGCTCCTGTTGCTTGGTCCCTGCTCCTGCCAACCTACCAGTTCGAAAGCACATCAAAGTGCAAGTACATAAATAGGTACCGCTCTGGCAGGAAGGTAAACGGCGTTTCTGTGCACTGCTCTGTTTTGCCAGAAGCGGCTTAGTCATGCTGGACACATGACCCGGAAGCTGTACGCCGGCTCCCTCGGCCAATAAAGCGAGATGAGCGCCACAACCCCACAGTCGTCCACAACTGGACCTAGTGGTCAGGGGTCCCTTTACCTTTACCTTAACATGCCATAATAGTCATATAGAGGACAGTCTTCTGTGGGGTAGGATACATGGCCACCCTAACAGCAGAGTTCTCTCTTCTCACATGGCCACCCTAACAGCAGAGTTCTCTCTTTAAACTGCAGGTGCCAGGGAATGAATGTGTTTCACCTTTTGTATGCAAATCACCTTCTCTGCCACTCCGCTAAAGTCTCTCCCTGCCACCAGCCAAATGCACGAAATGTTTCTTGCTTACTGAGAAGGGCAAAGATGGCCTTCTTCCCAGAAACTGTGCAGATAACATATTCAAATTTGCTTCCTTGCATGTCAAGTTGGCAGCCAGCACATACATCGCAAAGCATAAATGTTTCAATATGTAGCCCATTGAATTTGGGTTGTTGCTCTGTCTATACAGCAGTGTTCTCATTTACCAAAAAGGAGAAAAAGTGTAAAAGTAAATGGCCTCATATTAAGAACATATACAGTCATACCTCAGGTTGAATGTGCTTTGGGATGAGCACATTTGAGTTGCTCTCCGCGGCAACCCGGAAATAACGAAGTGTGTTACTTCCGGGTTTCGCCGCTAGCACATGCGCAGACGCTCAAAATGACATCATGCGCATGTGCAGAAGCGACGAAAAGCGACGTGTGTGTGCGCAGACGTGCTGTCACTGGTTACGTTTGCTTCTAGATGCGAATGGGGCTCTGGAACAGATCCTGTTCGCATCTAGAGGTACCACTGTATACTTTAGGAAGGCGCCCGCCCACTGCTTTGACCAGAGCTAGCCTGGACTACAACTCCCATCATCCCTGATCATTGTCCAAACATCTGGAAGGCATCACATTGACTACTCTTGTTTCAGACTTGATACATGACTTGATACTCTTGATACATGACTGAAAAGCTCCCCACTGTTCTTTTGTACATTGTTAGACTTCTTTTTAGCCTTTCTCTAATCCAGTGGGTTTCAAACGTTTGACCTTCAAGGAATTTGTTCTGCTTTCCCACAGGAACCTGTGCAAGATCTGCTACTTTCTGGAGCCATGTGCACCGAATGTGGGCTCTGACCCTCTTGAACAGAGAGGGTGATCTTGGAAATACCTTGCACTCTCATCATGCTGTGCATTTCATGGAGTAGTCAAGATCAGTCTTGAAAGCAAAGCTCCCCTTCAGGGAAGCTTGCCCAACATTGCGGATCTTGGGAAACCCCCATAAACTTTCCAACAAATGAATTAAAATACAGTGACCAAAACATGGTTCCTTGAAACACACATTGGAAACCACTGCTGTAATCTCCAAATTGTTTATTGAGGTTTAGCCGGGAGAGCTGGGTGGAAAGACATCTCCACTCATTCCTCCACCACCTCCAGTCTGGCATATTTGTGTGTGTACGTTTGGATTGCTCTGCCCTTTATTAGTTAATTGCATTTCTATCCCACCTTTCTGAGGTCAAGTTAAAGTACATGGTTCTCCTCCATGTTTCTTTCCTATGCCAGGTTAGCCTGAGAGGTGATGACTGGCCTAAGGTCACCCAATGAGCTTTGTAATGGAGTGAATTTTGGAACCCTGGCCTCCCAGGGCCTAGTTCACCACTCCAACCATTGCATCGCACTGCCTCACCTTGATTCCCTTCCTTATTCTGGTGCATACCTTTGGTGTGTCATTTATAATGTGGCATTCCAGTCTTTCTGCCGTTCGCTCCTTCTTTCTCCTTCCTCCCCCCCCCCCCCTTAATATATATACACAAGCTTTCGACCCTTTCCTGGTTGTTGACACAACGTGTAAATTATTCATCTCTTACGCTTCATGTAGTGAATTCGAGGATTTCTTTAAATAATTAAAAACACAGACAAATGCTTATTAACCCCAGAAACAGTTGGCGGTGCTCAACTATAATGTGGAGCTAAAATGCATTTCAGTCCTTATAGAGGGTTATGTTAAAAGGGAGGTTGAGGGGAATTGTTCCACGTCTGTCCAGATGCATGTTTTTATTTTGGATTTTTATGCTGTGATCTGCCCTGAGATCTACAGATGAAGGGCGGTATACAAAAGTAATTTAATAATAATAATAATAATAATAAGGCAAATAAAAATCTACCCAATAATCTCATTCTAGAGTAAGGACAATTGCCAATGAGGAAGCTGGAAACTCACATTTTCAAAAAGATGCAGGTGATGTGCAAATGTGTCACTTGGTGTAACAATAAAGTAATTTTAGGCTCTTGACCTAATGGCATATACCATGCAAACTCTTTAGACTGGGGCTGGGGAAACCATTTCGGCCCTCGGACCACATTCCATTCAGGACAACTTTCCAGGGGCCACATACTAGCGATGGATTGAACCAATGGCAAAAGAAGGCAGAGCAAAACATGTAAATGTTACCATTGTCCAGTAGGCTAGATTCCTCACACTCACGCTTCCCTCTCTAAGCTTCATCCAGGAAGGCAAGAAGCATTCTCAGTGTTCAAGGAAACATTGTATGGTTTGGATGGGCCTGTTATTTCCAAAATAGATCCCCTCAGAGGATGCGCATGAGAAACAGGGAAAATCAAATGATTTGTTTTTCTTCTCGTTAAGAGAATAGAACACTTGTGAACATATAGCTTTTGCACCTCTTGACCATGTTCACTAATAACTCCTGGTGGATCTGTGACATCTGATACAGACCAGGTGGTCCGAAACCTTTATTTCCTGCCCTAATGTAGTAGCTATGATTTCTTATTCATCACTGACCCTTGATTTTATCTTGTTCAAATATGACTCAGCTGTCTCAGCGGTGCTTTAACAAGGCTTGCCCTCAAGGCCAAGGATGACTCAGGGTCCCATCACATCAGTGAAATTAAGGTGGGACAATGTATACTTAGAAGTGGAGATATTAGTCATTAGCCTGGCATGCAATGTTGCACTTCAGTTGGGCTTCCAAAGTCCATATGGGAAGTCATGAGCTGACAAGTGTTTAGAACATCCTTCCTCACCCTGATACCCTCCAGATGTTTAGAACTGCAGTTCCCGTGAGCCTTAGCTAGCCCAGCTGACCTTAGCTATGTTGCTTGGGGCTGATGAGCGATGTTGTCCAGAACATCTGGAGATCATCAGGTACAACACCCATTTTCTATGCAGAAGATTCCAGGTTCAATCTCTGGCATCTCTTAAGACTTCTGTCCAAAACTCTGGATTGCTGCCAGTTGAGCTAGAGAGACTAGTGGTGCAACTTGATAAAAGGTAGCTTTCTGTATTCCTCTGTTGTTACTAGATTCCATAACAAGACTAAACAATCAACCAAAAAGCCAAATAAAGAAACGGAAATGACAGACAAGAAACAAGAGATAATGATGATGGTAAAAAGAAACAAGTTCCAGCAACACACATGTAACACAGCAGCTTGCATCATTCTGTGAACCAATATGTGCCAGCCTCAATTCCCCACCTTTAAAATAGGTCCAGTTGTTTCTTGCCTTATAAGGAGTGTGTGGGGTGATGAAAACAGTTTTTGGAGGCAGGGATGTAAACAAGGCATTGGAAAGGAAACAAACCTAGAGATAGATATTGCAAAACGGACTACTGGAAATCCCCAGAGCCTGCCTGCTCTTTACCTAGTTACTGCCATTTATTTCTGATATGTCTTACAACATGCATGTCACTATGAAAATAGAATGGCATCTCGGCATCCATTCATGCAACTGGATCAAGTTTCGGCAGTTGCTCTATTTTAAGAAGTTCCAAAGAGGTTAGCGTAGATATTCAAACCTTTTAGGTCCTTGGATTTACATGACTTCAAAAACCTTTGACCTAGATGAGAAAACTCTGTGTTGAAGCACATAGCTGAAATAGCCGTCTTGATGGGCCTGTTGAAACCAATTGAAATGCAGAGCGGATTGCAGTTGTAGGAGTCCTAAAATATTTGGTCAATCTGAAAAGTTTTCCACCAGGAAATGTCCCCTCACTCCACCACTACGGATGTGGAAAAAATGCATTTCAGTTTGCATTTAAAGGTTCAACGTCAGAACTGAGACAAAGCCATCCTTTGAAAATGGATTTTGTGGTGCAGTTCTCCCCCGAATGCATACATTGGGATAAAATGTGCAAATTTATTTTGTATATACTAGTGAAAGGGGATGCGGTTGGTGCTGTGGGTTAAACCACAGAGCCTAGGACTTGCCGATCAGAAGGTCGGCGGTTCGTGAGCTCCCATTGCTCGGTTCCTGCTCCTGCCAACCTAGCAGTTCAAAAGCACGTCAAAGTGCAAGTAGATAAATAGATACCGCTCCAACGGGAAGGTAAATGGCATTTTCGTGTGCTGCTCTGGTTCACCAGAAGCGTCTTAGTCATGCTGGCCACATGACCCGGAAGCTGTACGCCGGCTCCCTTGGCCAATAAAGCGAGATGAGCGCCGCAACCACAGAGTCGGTCACGACTGAACCTAATGGTCAGGGGTCCCTTTACCTTTATACTAGTGAAAATAACATTAAAGTGAATGCTGAACCTATAAACCCACTAAATGAGGATCTCTGGCTCCATCTTTGTGTTCACACTGTGCATGATGGCAAGAATGAAAGAAACCCCCAAGAATTCCTCCCCTTTCCTGACTCTCTCAATTACTGCACATGGAGGCAATAGCTACCAATCTCACTTTTGTAGCAAGCAGCCCCTCCCCAAACACACACACACACCCCATTTCTCCTAACTTCTGGATGTGCGCCAAATACATTAGAGCAAAAATTGGAGCTATTCTCTTCTCTTCTCTGCCAATGTTCTCACAGTGGGGAATAATAGTTTATAATTTCCCCCGGAAGATAGGGTGGGGGGAACCCACCAGTCTCATGGAAGCTCAAAAGACCTGTAGGATCCAAATCACACCTTCTCCAAGTTCTTTTATTCCATCATTTGCATTTAAATGTAAACAACCCTGATTTCCCCACCCCCACACCGTATTAAACATTTAGAAGAGGTTGTTTTACACGGTGCTCACTTCTGAAATAGCTGCAGCTAATGCCTTCATATATTACTGACTCGTTCATATTGTGCGTCCTCAAAAGGGGAGGCGGGGGGGGGGATGGAGAGAGAGAAGTGTGGGAACAAGCCAAGCTGTCTTAATTATTCACTTTCCCTAACAGAGAACCATTAGAGAACAAAATAAAAGCTTGCCTCATGCAGTTTGTTTTAGTTGTTGGGAATTTATTCGGCTTCCCTTAAGAAGCTTTTAAAGATGATGAACCGCCAGTTATTGAAGGAGGGAAGAGAGAGGGAATCTATGTGCTGGAACATCTTGAGTAACAGTGATCACAATTTTCCTGGTTCTGGAAGGTATGATGTGGCACAGAATCAGAGAACTGTAGGGTTGGATGGGACCCCAAGGATCATCAAGTCTAACCCCCTGCAATGCACAAGTCACTGCTAAAGAATCCCTAACAGATGGCCGTCCAGCCTATGTTTAGAAACATCCACTGAAAGGGAATCTACCTTGTTCCAAGGTTCCACTGTCAAACAACTCATACCGCCAGAAAGTTCTTCCTAATGTTCAGTTGGAATCTCCTTTCTTGTAATTTGAATCTGTTGGTTTGGGTCCTATCCTCTGGAGCAAGAGAAACCAAGCCCTTGAGATATTTGAAGATGGCTATCAAAGCTCATCTCAGTTTCCTCTTTTCCAGGCTAAACCTACCTAGATCCCTCAAGCATTTATCATAAGGCTTGGTTTCCAGTCCCTTGGTCATCTTGGTTGCCCTCTTCTGCACACATGATAATTTGCAAATAGAGCAGGACAATTACTTGATCTACTTCTGTTTAGATTGTATTAGCTCCCCCCCCCCCCCGATGCTGCATCACATCATTGACACACGTTAAGCTCATGGTCTACTAAGACGTGTCGATCTTTCTCACATGTACTGCTGTCATCCTATATTTGTGCATCTAGTTATTCCTGCCTAACTATACAACCCTACATTTGTCCCATCAGGACATGTGATGTGACATGGATCTACCAAAGCAAAGGTGGCGGGGGGGGGGGAGGATACTCAGTAGTCAATTTCATTGATATATTTATATAGATCAAGGTGTCTGAAATCTTTTCTTTCTTCACCTTGCTGCTTTTCTCATAGATCAGGGATGCAGAACCTCAGGCTCGAGGGCCAAATGTGACCCTCGAAGTTTCTCTATCCAGCCCATCTTGGCATTTCTTCTTGAAATAATAACAGTGTTGAAGCTAATAATAATAATAGATAATAATAATTCTCTGAGCTGCTTGGGGGAAGCATGGAGTCTCTAAAAACTGGCAACAAGAAGAGGATTGGCATAAAATACAACCTTCATCACTAGAGTGCCTCAACACTTTATACCAGGCATGACCAAACTTGGCCCTCCAGCTGTTTTGGGACTACAATTCCCATCATCCCTGACCACTGGTCCTGTTAGCTAGGGATGATGGGAGTTGTAGTCCTAAAACAGCTGGAGGGCCAAGTTTGGCCATCGCGGCTTTATACAGTGGTCTCAAGCCTTCCTCTGTTTTCACAGACCCATGTGACCTTAGGGCAGGTGGTCTACAAATTTCTATTACAGAATTAATTCCCCAGGCTTGACTGGTTTGAGGTTAGGGTTAGGGTTAGGGTTAGGGTTAGGCTGCTTGCCCAAAGGCTTACTTAGTTACTCAATAATTTGCTACTGTTAGTACCTAAATTTTAGTTTCTGTGTTTTTCTAGTCAACCAGTTCATAGAAATCTAGAGTTGGAAGGGACCACCAGGGTCATCTAGCTCCAACGCATGACCCTGAGATTAAACTCTACTGATTTGCTAAGCCCCAAAGAAAGACTTTCCCCAGTTAACTCAAGGACTTTCCAATACAGTCATACCTCGGATTTCAGACACTTCGGGTTGCGCGATTTCGAGTTGTGCACTGCGCTGAACCCGGAAGTACCGGAACTGGTTACTTCCGGGTTTTAGCACTTGCGCATGCACAGAAGTGCTAAATCGTGCTTGGCACATGCACAGAGGTGCCGAATCGTGACCCGCGCATGTGCAGACGCAGCACTGCAGGTTGTGAACGCTGCGGGTTGCAGATGTGCCTCCCGCAAGGATCATGTTTGCAACCTGAGCGTCCACATCCTCAGCTTGGGAAAAATAGGGGAGGGATTTAGCCCCTTCCCACCATTTCTCAACTGCAGACTGCAACGTCCCCTGAAACTTTTTAGATGTCTAACAGAGTCCTGGTTTATCCCTATGAAATATAGTTTATCCCTATGAAATACAGCTTTCAATAGTAATGGGATGCATTTTATTACCTCTTGTTGTAGATCTGTGTCTAGGAGGGCTTACTTAATAAGTAATAAAAAACACTATTAAAGTTTGCTTCCTGTTCTCTTGAGGCACCAATCCAGCGAGTGCATCATTTCATCTTGCATGGAGTTACTCAAAGGAAGATGAAATGTAACAAGTGGCTCATTAAGGACAAAAAGATTGGATCTATGTTAATATGCAAATTTTAATCCATTAGGACTGTGCTCATACACCAATCCATCAATTAACTTGTCTGTCTCTGTATTGTTCATTATTTGAAAACTGCTTTTAATCACTTTGAAGTGCATTAATTAATAGAATACTTAGTTAAGAGAGGGGAAAAATGAAATTTAGCATTCCCTAGAGCTTCTAGAGGCAAATATTTAATCTTCAAGTATAATTCCATGATTAAGCTATATCATACATTTGACAGGGGTTTTACCGAAGTCTCACGCTATAAAATTTTATTTCATATAGAATCCTTCATATAAGGCTTTAACCTAGAGGAGTTTTTCAAGACGAAATAAGTAGAATTCTAAAACTGCAATAAATGAAGACAGGCAGTAAGAGAAATATAAAAAGAACCTATTCATATGAATCAATGTTCATCTCTTTTTCATTTGTAGGTGAATTAATGCTTTAGAACTCATGACTGAAAAGATAAGTTTCATTAAATTTTGAACTGTGAAGAATGCAGACGTAGTGCAGAAATGAAAAAAATAAATAAATCCGCTTAAAAACTGTTTAATTATGAAAATACAAAACAAGCTCTAGTCACTGGCATTTTATGCTTCGTGTTTCTTTCTTATATTGTCTTGATGATTAATAATTTAATGTTTTATTGTAATTGGTGCGGTGGTTTTGTTTTATTATTGCAGATATTTTATTATTATCCCATAACGCTATATGTGAAACAAATGTTTGGATTTTTTAAAAACTGTTTTTAATTTTAGGTGTATTTTGAATTGCTATAGGATGCCAATGATTTTTGTTGTATGCTTGGTCCACACATTTCTATAGGTTGCCAAGAGGAATGCAGAAAGGAGGTATGCAATTTTTTTAAAAAACAACTACACACACACAAACATTAATACACATAGAGAGATCAGGGGCCGACAATGTGTTGCGCTACTAGCATTTTGGACTACAACTCCTATTAGTATTGAGCCAGCAGGGCCAATCGTCAGGTATGGTGGGAGCATAGGTGCCATTTCCTAGAGGCTGAGGAGACTTCAAGCCCCAATATATTTTATCAAGAGGCTCAGCCTTCACCCCCAAAAATGAGGGGGCCAAGGACAGAGCCGAGAGAGGCAGGCTCCTCCTTAATCAAAGGTTTAAGCAATGCAGCATCATTTTCTTCCTCAGATATGGAGAGCAGTGATGACTTTTGGACCCATTACACCAAGACGAAATACTTGATACTTTACCTTTTTTTTTGCCAACATGGGCTTTATTATCCTTAGCCCATTAAAGAGACTGCTAATTTCCCCTTCCCAGTATAAATGAAGGGGAAAATGAAAGTTTCCTGGTGCAGTTGGATCAACCAGCCATCACCAAGGTAATTTATGTTTACTGAGACATTGAGCTGTGTGTCAGTGGGGTTTGGTTTTTTTTTTGGAGGGGGCGTCCCTTGCATTCACAGCTTTTCTTTAACTATAGTTCATCTCAGTGAAATCCAGACAAGCTATGCACTCTCTCCATTAATGCTACACATGCACACACAGAGACGTACCTGCCTTGTTAAGATTCTGACTCACAATGTTCAATCATAGCTACTGTTTGTTCATCTCTAACAGGAACTCCTCAAACATTTACTGTAGCAGAGGGAAGAAACTGAGACACTCGAGGAATGTTCTGGAGCTGAGAATGTGTCAGTACCACCCCCTACCCTATTACCATACATAGGAGCCTCTGGGTATCTTTTTATTAGCTGTTTTGCTTTGGGATAGCTTTTGGCAATTGGAATACAGGGGTTGTGATGCTATCTATCTGGAGATTTAAAGGAGCTTATGTGGATAAATGGGCATTGAAACTAGATATAAACAAAACTGGTAAGTTCAGCTTGTGTTCTGCGAAGCGCAGATATAGCAACGGCATTGAAATCCCTTCCAAGGCTGATCTGATTTCATCTGCAGGACTTTGGGTTTCTAGTTAGCTGTCCTTAATTTGGATAAATATTTTGTTATTTCATGATGAGGAAGAATAACGTGAACCACGCCAAGTTGGAACCCTCTGACAATTTGATATAGCATGGCTGCCAAGTTGCTAATAGAGTCAAAAACAGGAAGCAACACCCACCTCATATTGTCTTCATGTTTCAGGCATGCTTAGCACAAATATTAATCGCTGAGCCAAAAAACGAGAAAGAGGTGGCATGGAATCTGGACATGACAGAATAGCTGCTTGAATTTATTGAGTGGCATCACCTTTAGCCAGGGGTCAGCAACCTTTTTCAGCCGTGGGCTGGTCCACCGTCCCTCAGACCATGTGGTGGGCCGGACTATATTTTGAAAATAATAATAATGAACAAATTTCTTTGCCACACAAATAACCCAGAGATGCATTTAAAATAAAAGCACACATTCTAGTCATGTAAAAACACCAGGCAGGCCTCACAAATAACCCAGAGATGCATTTAAAATAAAAGGACACATTCTACTCATGTAAAAACGCACTGATTCCCGGACTGTCCGCGGGCCGGATTGAGAAGGCGTTTGGGCAGGATCCAGCCCCCGGGCCTTAGTTTGTCTACCCCTGCCTATAGCTGTCTGGGAAGGATGAGGTGATGCTTGCAAGTTTCTTGAAGCACTTCTCCCAGCACAAAAGATACCAGGAAAAATTCAAAATAAAAAAAATGCCAAATAGGCCCCACCTCTTATTTTAGACAAATAGGGATCGATATGGATTGTTGTCATGTCTAGCTTGACCCTCAGATTAACTCAAACTGAATAGTGGAAGGGAAATCCCCCGTTTTTTAAAAAGTTTTAACATGATAGGGGTGAATAATGTTTTGGTTTTTTTAAATCACATTGATTATTTTTACATTCAGGTTTTTTTTCAGCCAGAACTCACAGGAACTCAGGGGTTCCGGCATTTCTCAGGTGGGTGCTATTGCCATTATAAGAGAACAAGGGAGGTGTTCATGGTGAGTTCTGGTACCTCTTTTTCTAGAAAAATAGCACTGTTTACATTTATATCCCTTTTATAATCACATTAACCCTGTTGCTTTGGGAGTCATCCTTTTCACAACAGGCACCAGGGACTGACTTTAGCGTCTGGTGGCTCTAAAGATATGAACCAGAGAGGGCCAGAGAATGGCTGCATTTTCTGTTTTTCTTCCAAAGCCCAATGTTGTGGACCATTGCACATTCTTCAGCTGAGAGCGCTGCAACTCTGCAAGCACTTCTGATACTCAAAGAATTCATTTGGAGACATTCTTTTGTGCCTAGGATTGCTCCTATCTTGGCTTATAAACATATAGTAAATCATTAGCGTATGGGAAGCTGTCTTGTTTCAATGATTGCAGATAACGGATGGCATTTAAAGCAAAGCAAGAATTAAGTCCTCTCTTGCCTGGCAGTTTGGCCACTACCCACTGAATTCTCGATCTTTTTTTTTTTACTATCCTCTTTGGCTTTTTAAAGAAAAATCAGCCTCCCTTACCTCCCCAACCCCAGCCTCCATCTCTTTTCTTTTCTCTTTTGAGATGGTTTATGTGCAAGCATTGAAGTGTTACTCTCTTGGATTGCAAAGTGACTCAAGCAGCCTATCCGTCTCCTCGGCAAAACGGTATTGATGGAGCTCTTGCCAGGCTCCATGTCGGGAAAGAAATGGCTTTCAAAGGGAGAGTTACTGGTGGTTACACTAAATTATTAATTGTTATGATTGTGCTTGTTAAAATAAATATGTGCTGGGGTATTTGTCATTTTCCATTCCGCACAGTTGTCGGTTAAAACGTGCATTGGAATCCATTTCGCATCGGGCCTGGACTATTTGCCCCCCTATAGGGCAGTGTTCTTCAACCTTGGATCCCCAGATGTTGTCGGGACTACCATTCCCATCACCCCCAGCCATCTCAGCCAAATGGTCAGGAATTATGGGAGTTGTAGTCCAACCACATCTGGGGACCCAGAGTTGAAGAGCATTGCTATATCCTGTGGATTACTTGATAGAGAAACCACAACGTAGATGGAGAAAATGAGGAGTCCCATGATAAATGGACTCTCTAGAGGTCCTGGTTGGGGAAAGTGATCTCCAGGAAACAGGATGAACGCTGCAGCTTGTTAGAGATGCTTTAAGATACGACCAGTATTGTGATTTCCCAATCTTGGCAAGAGATTCCATTTCAATCATGGCTTGGTTTCCTGAATCAAAAGCCCAACTTCCACTAACTTCAACGGACAGAGATTTTTTTCCCCATTTCCAGTTCTTCCCCCCATCTCCCTTCCCCCATCATTTAAATTAAAACAACAACAAAACAGATTAGAAATAATATAGGGTCCCACCCACATCACGTTTCAGCACAGAGCCCACCCTGTCTTTTCAGTCCTGTCCTTGAATGCAGTTCTGATAAATTAAAATGCTGTTAACAGACAGCACCTGTGACAGTGAATACATGAACAATCCAACTTTCTTTGTATATGTGTGTTAACAGATTGTAGCCCTTAGCAACAGCTATCTGATTAATACCGAAACTGCCTGAAGCACAGGATTCTGCATCGGGAGATGGGACCTGTGAGTCACTGACGAAAGCTTTCATAACCCTGATCTCTTTCTCTCTGTGTCTCTTTATTTAGGCATGCAGTTTCATTATTATAAAGCATCAAAATGCAACACCTTAGAAGCGGTCAGGAAGAAATGTGAACTGACTGCGGGGAGGCAGAAAAAGGAAAGTTATTAATATGCCTACCTTGAGTTGGGTTGTGCAAATGTCTGGCTAACCAGATGCAAACATTATACTTAGCAATGGGAAAAGTTTGTTTTCAAGTCGCTGGTTCTCTTTGCTTTTCTCCGTAGTTCCTCTTTGACAAAATCCTCAAGCTTTTTTTTTTTTTTTTTTTTAAATGTATCTTTCCCAGTCACATTGCAAAAAAAATAAATGGCCATTTCTCCTAGCACAACCAGGTAGCCTCCAGATGCTTTTGAACTATAGGTCCCATTAGCCCCAGCTAGAACAGCTGATGGGAATTGTAGTTCAGAGGGCGCCGGCTTGGTGAAAGCCGCCTAACGTTATATACCACCTTTGCTCTCAAGTGGTTCGATAAGCACGTTTGCCTCATGACTGTGCAAAATACTTTGCCCCAGTAAATATGACAAATGCAGGATAATAACGCAGGCACGCAGCTTGTTTGTGTTTGGAATGCGACCTTGAACAAGCTTCTCAAACACTTCAGAAATCTCAGCTATTTGGAACGACCGCCAAGTGTTACCCAAACAGTCTCCATGTTGTGTAATCAGCATCGAAACTGATACAGGCCACGATCCCCCCTTGACATGAATGGGAGGTGTGCAACAGTGTGGCCTTGAATATAGATACTTAAGAAACTGACAGTGTTGGGTTTTTGTTTTTTTTTAAAAAAAAACATTTTCAGTTTTGTGTCCAGCCAGTTTTCTGAAGCTTACAATGAGTCAGACAATCCTGTGACTGTCCAGGCAGCCTTCCAGCCCTGAAGGCTATTAAAAGCCTTGACAAAAGAACCTAGAGCTGGTTTGTGAAGCAGCGAAATGTACGACCCGTGTGTGTGAGAGAGAGTTAATACCCTGACCCAGGCAAAAACATTCACATAAGAAGCGTGTTCCACTGAGCTGTAAATATTTAGGCATAATTAAAAAAGGGGGGGAGCAAACAAGGCAGTTAATTAGCCACTTTCAATAATGGAAGGCCAAACCACACTGTTAGCAGATTTTCAAAATGGCATACATTAGCAAAGAAGGGACCTAGATATTTAACTGTGTTGTGTCATAGGGGATGGTATAACACACACACAGAGGAGGGGGGGGGGAAACCCCACAAAAACATTTTGTTTTCTTAACGTGCTTTACTTTAAATGTGAATAAAATTAAAGTGGTATGGAAAACATCCATTTAAATCACCATGATTATAGGAATACAGGCATTTGCCGTAAACTGAGTCAGACCATTGGTCCATCTCACTTGCTATTGTCTACACTGACTGGCAGCCGTTTTCCAGGTTTTGAGGAGGAAAAAGGTAAAGGGACCCCTGACCAAACCGGTTTCAAAACCCAGACCTACCTGGAGATGTTGAGGATTGAACATGAGACCTCCTGCATGCAAAACATGCTCTGTCACTGAGCTACAGCCCTTTCCCTAACTCCTCAAGGTCTATACCTGGGTATTTAATGTGAGTGCAGCGGCATAGCGTAGGTTGTCAGCACCCGGGGCAAGGCAAGTAATTTGCGCCCACTAACCCATGGATTTGCGCCCCCTAACCTTAACCCCCAGATGTTGCGCCCAGTGCGGCCGGCCCCCCCTGCACCCCCCACGCTACGCCACTGTGTGAGTGGCCTTATTTCTAAGGAGAGGCATATGCTTAAAAGATGTAGAACAACCCTTGAACCTTATGTTTCAACTGTGTGATCTGCAGTGAAGCAGCAAGCAGCCCTCCTTTTTCTCAGGGAGATACCATCAGGTCCTTCCTCTGGGGGTTTGAAAAAGGCAGCATGGGGGGTCTGCTTCTTCATCAGGCATTGGTTGGGGGAAGAAAAGGGTCTCCCAGATGAGAGCTGGGATGGTACATCCTTCTCTGCAGGGGATAAAAGTTAGGTTATATTGGCGAGAGGGGACTTCGTATTCTTTTAACTATTTTTCTTCTTTCTTACTTTTTACTCTTTTCTGCTTAGAATAGTTTTTTATGATTGTATTGTGAAGAATCTTAATAAAACTTCACACCAAAAAAGAAATAAATAAGGCATTGGTTCATACCCCTGCAAGGGAGAGGGGCTGTCAACACCTAGAATCTCCTGATCTTACACTTGCTCCTGTTTGCTGCGACTGCCTGTTTAGTTGCCTTCCCTGAGTGAACACACAGTGCAACAAGCTTTGCCCTCTTCTTCTGGGCTGCTGAAGGGACATGGGTGGCGCTGTGGGTTAAAACAGAGCCTAGGACTTGCCGATCAGAAGGTCGGCAGTTCGAATCCCCGCAACGGGGTGAGCTCCCGTTGCTCGGTCCCTGCTCCTGCCAACCTAGCAGTTTGAAAGCACGTCAAAGTGCAAGTAGATAAATAGGTACCGCTCCAGCGGGAAGGTAAACAGCATTTCCGTGCGCTGCTCTAGTTCGCCAGAAGTAGCTTAGTCATGCTGGCCACATGACCTGGAAGCTGTACGCCGGCTCCCTCGGCCAATAAAGCGAGATGAGCACCACAACCCCAGAGACGGCCACGACTGGACCTAATGGTCAGGGGTCCCTTTACCTTTACCTTTACTTCTGGGCTGCTGTGCAGAGTGAGGCCAGAGGGGAATGGGGAACACCAATAGTAGCAAAGGAACCACTTTGTGGGGGGGGGGGGAGTACGAGCTTCTAAGCCTGGGATGATCTAGCAAAACACACATTTGCCACCCAAATGACAGCTGGGTCTTCAATATAAACCAGTCTTCTCCAAGCTGGTGCCCCCTAGATGTTGTTGGGCTCCAGTTCCCATCAACCCCAACCAGCATGGCCAATGATCAAAGAGGGTGGTGGGACAACAGTCTGACAACATCTGAAGGGCACATCAGCTTAGCGAAGGCTGTTGTAGAATTAAACCTGCTCACATGCCCAGCTGGGCTCTCTTCCAGGGACAAACCAGTTTTAGTGAGCAGGAGCTACCTGCCAGAGGCTGACATCATCGCTATCGATTTGGAAGCAAGGTCTTGCCTCTGAGAACTACAATAAATGCTGTCATCTATTACCAAACTGTTCCAGGAAAAAAACAACACCAAACACCAAATAATAACCTGGTGGTTTCCTTCCAGAAGACAGGGTTCCCATTCAAAGAGAACAACACTCGCATTGTTCCTGTTGGTAATCAACTTCTTGGTTTCTCAGTGTGGAAATCCAGGTGATTGTGTGGGCATGGAGGATAATAGGTGCCTTGTTGCCTGCAGATGCAGTAGGGCTCAACTGCAGCATATAGATTGTAGGGAATGTGGAGTGTGGAGAAAGGCCTGCTCATCAGAGGATTTGGGTCTTCTCTGAATAAGCTCTGGCTTTCATTGTCTCCCCTTCTAGATGAAGGAAGGAAAGGAGGAAGCTGACTTAAGCCCAGCAGCAGAGGAAGTCAATCGGGCACCTGGGGTGGCGTGCGTGCCCTGTGCCCAGGGATGGGGCCAGCCACCAGCGGGGGCGGAGCCAGCTGGGGTAGGATGCTCTGCAGGGCCTCCAAGGCATCTGCCTGCCTCCTCCCACTCAGCCGCCCTACAGCTGAGCAGCGGGCAGACCGCTTGGGGCAGTGTGGAGTCTGTGGGCACCCAAGCCACCGTGTCACTCCCAGGAGGCCCCATGGTGAGTGCCGCTTGGAATATTGTCACCCCCCTCAGTGGTGACACCCGGGGCAGACCGCCCCCACCACACACACACACACCCTTCCTCCGCTCCTGCTTAAACCAAGTCAGACCATTAATCCATCTAGCTATATGGCCTAGGACCCTTGTACCTACGGGACTGCCTCTCCTGGTATGTCCCACGGAGGACCTTATGGTCTTCAAATAAAAACATCTTGGAGGTCCCGGTCCATAGGGAGGTTAGGCTGACCTCAACCAGAGCCAGGGTTTTTTCGGCCATGACCCCGATCTGGTGGAACGCTCTGTCACAAGAGACTAGGGCCCTGCAGGACTTGACATCTTTCTGCAGGGCCTGAAAGACAGAGCTGTTCCACCAGGCCTTTGGCCAAGGCACAGTCTGACCCCCTCCTTCAGTAATCCTCATAGACCTCTAGCCCAATGGTTGTCATTAATTTGATTTTGAATTGATTTTAGAATGAATTGATTTTAGAATGCATTTCAATTAATTGATTGTGATTTTATATAAATGTGTTATTTTTACTGTTGTTAGCCACTCTGAGCCCGGCTTCGGCTGGGGAGGGTGGGATATAAATAAAACATTATTATTATTATTATTATTATTATTATTATTATTATTATTATTATTTATTACCTCATGGTTGTCTAGCCATGTCTCTCCAGGATTTCAGGTGGCAGCTTTCACCAGATGGAGAGGGATGACATTCCTGAAAGGGATGACTCCCCCTCGTACCTACAGGACCGCCTCTCCTGGTATGCCCCACAGAGGACCTTATGGTCTTCAAATAAAAACACCTTGAAGGTCCCAGGCCACAGAGAGGTTAGGCTGGCCTCAACTAGAGCCAGGGCTTTTTCAGCTGCGGCTCCAACCTGGTGGAACGCTCTGTCACAAGAGACAAGGGCCCTGCAGGACTCGACATCTTTCCGCAGGGCCTGCAAGACAGAGCTGTTCCACCTGGCCTTTATATATATTTAAGCATCAATATTTGACTCCCTCCTTTGGCAATCTTTACAAAACTTTAGTTTATGGTTGCCATCAATTTTGATTTTAATTACTTTTTATAATGTTTTTATAATGTTGTATTGTTTTAGTGTTGTTAGCCGCCCTGAGCCCGGCTTCGGCTGGGGAGGGCGGGATATAAATAAAATTTATTATTATTATTATTATTATTATTATTATTATTATTATTATTAGAGACAGGCAGGGTTTTCAACTTGCAACGTCCTCTCCAGAGGGGAGGAGTCATCCGGCCTCTCTAGACCGACCCTGCTTGCTGCTAGGGATGGTTGGGTCTTTGGGTCTCTGTGTGTGCAAAGAAATGTTTGCTTGAGTGCCTGTGTGGCTTTCCCCTTTGTCTAGTCCTCTCCTTTGTCCTGTTTGCTAGATCATCGCGTTTTTCCACAGTGCTTTCCTGCTGGCTGCCCTCCCCCTCCCAGTTTCTTGATTTCTACTTTGTTCTCTTCATGTCCCCCGCCCCCTGTTGTCTGGGACCTTTTGCATGCAAAGCAGATGCTATTCAGCCCTTCTGAAATTCTTGCATTACAGTGCAGTCATACTGCTTTCCTATGATCTCTTGCCACAACCCTCTGGAAATGTCCGAAGGATCCACGTGGCCTCTAGAGTTCAGCACAGTGCTGCATTGGTTAGAGACATATAGGAGCAGGGTGCATGCTGGTCTTCTAACATAGCAGCTGGGCCTCAGGCACCAGAGAGCTTCTCACACTGCTGGTGAGAAGTGTGGTGTAGTGGTTAAGAGCGGTAGTCTCGTAATCTGGGGAACCGGGTTCGCGTCTCCGCTCTTCCACATGCAGCTGCTGGGTGACCTTGGGCCAGTCACACTTCTTTGAAGTCTCTCAGCCCCACTCACCTCACAGAGTGTTTGTTGTGGGGGAGGAAGGGAAAGGAGAATGTTAGCCGCTTTGAGACTCCTGAAGGGGAGTGAAAGGCGGGATATCAAATCCAAACTCTTCTTCTTCTTCTTCTAGTGCCGAACAGGGACTTGGGCATAGAGCTTTCCCTCTGCAAGTGTGGTAGGTCAGAGGTGGAACATCTGTTTCTCATGCAGCAGGTCCCCAATTCAATCCTCAGCATTCCCAAGTATGGCTGGGAACGTTCCCTGTCTGAAACCCCAAAGCGCTGCAACCAGTCCGTGTAGACAGTACTGACCTAGATGGACCACACATTCCTAGAATTAATGGGGAGAGTCAGGCTTTCTTCACCCGCTCGTTCGTTGGCTCCATCCTTTGCTCAGCACACTAACTCACCCAAAAATAAGCTCTATTCATTAGCAGATGAAATTAGATGGAAACTGTAGGGGAGCCAAAAACCGAATTCATTCACACATCTCAGATGCCTCTATTCTTCCCAAGAGCCACTGGTTGCTTTTTATAACAAAAGTGAAAATGACACTCCTGCCAGTAAGACATATTCCCTTACGCTCATTTCGCATTCATATCTTCCCACCTCATTTCTAATTTAGGGTCTGCCCGCACTAGAATTCACAACAAGCCAGCCACAAGCTATGTTTAAATGTGGTTGCTGCCTCAACATTCCAGCACAGAATCCATAAACCAGTATTATCAATGGGGCTCTGTTTGTTTGTTTGTTTGTTCCTTTGAGAGAAAAGACAAGGTGAGCACAAGGTTTTTATGACGTTGTGGCTCACGTCCCAAAAGGAATGGTGAAATTCTAAAAGTTAAAAGAAGAAGTGCTAAACACCTAAACTAGAGTGAAATTCACCCCACCGATTCTTCTTTTTGGATTCTGATAGTCAATAGTCTCTGAAAGTGCAAATATTTAAGCATCAATATTTGACAACCAATTGAAGTCAACATTTGACAGTATCTTTAAAGTTCTCTTGTGATTCTGGGAAGTCATCATGCAGCTTTCTGGATCTCAGTGAGAGATCTTTGAGTTCTGGTGGGCACCAAGGCATTTATTACAGATTTCTTGCATGTTTTAGCTTCAATGTATCTATATTATGCATAGTGAACATGGTGCCTTTCAGATGTTGTTAGACTCCAACTCTCATTGGCTCCAACCAGCTTCACATGCTTAGGACATTAATGGTCAAAAATTGCTCAGCTGAGCATTTATTTTCACAGCTGAAGTTTATATTAAAAATCTCAACAGAACAACCATGCAATGAGGCAGGCTGAATGTCTTATCCCTGCTAAGTATGGAAGCAGAAAAACTGTTATGCAAGATTAGTTTTGAGGACTAGATCAAAGACTTTGCAATTAGAAAAAGTAGGAGAATTCCCCCCAAAATATAAATAAAGTGGAAGTATACAAAAGTTGAGTCTGAAGCTCAACATCAAAAAAACGAAGATCATGGCCACTGGTCCCATCATCTCCTGGCAAATAGAAGGGGAAGAAATGGAGGTAGTGAGAGATTTTACTTTCTTGGGCTCAATGATCACTGCAGATGGTGACAGCAGCCATGAAATTAAAAGACGCCTGCTTCTTGGGAGAAGGGCAATGACAGGCCTAGACAGCATCTTGAGAAGTAGAGACATCACCTTGCCAACAAAGGTTCGTATAGTTAAAGCTATGGTTTTCCCAGTAGTGATGTATGGAAGTGAGAGCTGGACCATAAAGAAGGCTGATCGCCGAAGAATTGATGCTTTTGAATTATGGTGCTGGAGGAGACTCTTGAGAGTCCCATGGACTGCAAGAAGATCAAACCTCTCCATACTGAAGGAAATCAACCCTGAGTGCTCACTGGAAGGACAGATTGTGAAGCTGAGGCTACAGTACTTTGGCCACCTCATGAGAAGAGAAGACTCCCTGGAGAAGACCCTGATGTTGGGAAAGATGGAGGGCACAAGGAGAAGGGGATGGCAGAGGACGAGATGGTTGGATAGTGTTTTCGAGGTTACCAGCATGAGTTTGACCAAACTGCGGTAGGCAGTGGAGGGCAGAGGTGCCTGGCGTTCTCTGGTCCATGGGGTCACGAAGAGTCGGACACGACTAAACGACTAAACAACAACAAAAATACAAAAGTAAGCATTATTTTGCATCTTACTGGAGGTTTTATTTCATTTTGAAAAAATAATTTACAATTTATCATTGTTCCTATATTGAACTAGATATATATGGGGGCACCAAAACCTTTTAAGTGCTATGGGTATCTAAAGGTCTTAATCTCCAGCCCTTACTGAATTCCAGTCGCTGGACAGCAGCAGTAGAAAACTATTGCCTCCTTCAACAGCTAAACATTCATGGAAGCATTTCATTTGTGTGGCTTTCATGCTGCTCCAGCAAGCCTCTTCTTCTCTCTCCTTAAAATGATGGGCTCTTTTTTAGGGCTGCTACTGCCGTTCCCTCCCCAACCACCCCTAAAATTTTCATGCCTTTAAATCTACCCCCGATTTGCCTCACTTGATAAACTGTGCATTAATTTGCTGCCCTGACATGGGAAGCCTGAAACTCCGGCGTGACTCACCGCTCATGTTATATTGTGTTCAATTATATTCCAGTCATTTGAGCTAATTGAGTCAAATGATATGGTGTCATAGAACTCACTGCAGGGTTAGAGGTTCTCCCTTTCTGCCTGTGTTGCTCATCGTCAACTGTCAACAGCTCCTAGCATTCCACGTACTCGTCGCCTGACCCCGGGTGGGGAGAACCCAAGGCAAGCCATCTTCTGCTCTGAAAGTCACAGTTCCTGTTCCAGTCTCCTGCTGGCGGCATGTTCAGATGATTGGGGGACAGGAGGGAACAGGGTTCTTGCAGTCGTTGATGAAACAACAACTAAGGCACTGCAACAAGATGTTATAGTGTATCCCCAGCTAGTAACACAAATGTGCCTTGTTCAGGGCTCTAGTCAGCCTGGAAATGAACCAAATTTTCTCCAAAGGCTTCCATTGCCCCTGAGAATATTTCTGAGATTTTCCTTTTCCTTGCCACCGTAGAAAAGGAAGGCCCGCTTTGCAGCATTTTCTTCAGATATTCTCCATAATTCATTTATTTTTGTTGGTGTGTGTGGTGGCTCCCATTTCCCCTCAGAAATGCCCCAGAATAATTCTAGGCCTTGTGGAGAATACAAATATTGCAGCAGAAAGCAAACAGAACAAACCCTGAAGTAATTCTCAGAAAACGGTTAAATTATCCATCGTATACTAGTATAACACAATTTTTAAAAATTCATCCCAGATTTGCAGCCTGGATCCTGAATTCTGTTGTTGTTATTTTAAATAAACCTTCTAGTTTTGAACTTCGTATGTGCCAGGGCATTTGCTCTTTGCCACCATGTCCCTCCCATTCTCCCTTCTGGTAAGCAGGGTCAACACTGCTGTTGGGAGGTCAGGTAAGATTCACCACACCAACCTTTGCTACTGGCTACCAGTCCCTCTTCAACCCTTACAAAGTTGTTGTTATTTAAATTTCTGTTCTGCCTTCTCAAATGGAGTCTAGGGGGGCAGACAACAAATCTAGTTGTCAGATGGGCTATGGAAATAATGTCCCTATGAAATGCCAATCAAGGTCTGGCAGACATCTCTTGGGGGGGGGGAACTGCTCCAGCTTTGTGGCACACCACTGAAAACATCTGTGCAAATGTGTAAGGCTGTCGCGAGGACCTCCCTGGCACACTGAACTGCTGCCCTTCTTTGTGCAAAGACTGAAAACTGTCTTTTCTGGTGCACCCGTTTTGATGGCCCACATTTTTTACATCTGGAAGGTACTCTGAGACTGACAATATGATTTATTCTTGCACATGATGCGAGATGCATCACAGGTCAATTAAAGTCTCTTTTGCTGAAAGATGCAAGCTCAGTTTAAAAACTCCAAGAGGGGGCCCGTTCTGCTGTTTTAATTATCCTCATTATTAGAAAGCAAAGGAAGGATGTGCTGATCTGCAGCTGATCAGAATCTGCTGGTGTGTACATATTTCACATCTGTGGGCATGGCAACATGGCTTCCTTTGTGGCACGTCTTCCTTCACACCGTGCTTGGCGGGGGTGATTACCATAACAACGTCTTTCGTTTTTGACACGGCAACCCGTCCTGAGGTTCCTCATCCCCTTCTTCTTGGCATTTCTGAAGTTTCTGTGACAGCGGCGTGTGCGCTTTGGTTTCCTACGAGGGATCTTCTAATACGAGAGCGAAAGCGCCAGGAGGAATAAGCTCCAGTGCCCGTGTAAAACCACAGTGGAAACTCCTGCAGAATGGGAAATGTCACAGTCGCACAATTTGCTTTGTGGCGGATAAGAAAAGTTGATGTGTTTCTTTTCTTTATTCCTTCTTCTTTTTATTTACTTCCTCTTTTATTTTTCATTTTGTTTTTTTTCTGAGGGGAGGACTTCCCTTCCTCTTAACTGCAACAAACGTTTACTATGAACAGTTCGTGCCCTGAGGCATGTACAGTTTCCTCAGTTTGTTCCCAAAGCACAGACGACAGCCATGCTCAGTGCAGGCTCTGCGCCAAAAGAGCATTCTAGGTAATCACATGCAAATGAACCTCAGCAAAATAATTCACAGCTCCTCCACAATCCCATCATTAAAGGAATGACACTGTCCAAAAGAAACGGGTGTGTGTCCTCAACTCTTTGTTATCAAGGCTCCTTTTATAAATTGTAAAGAAATGGACCACACAGAGAGAGAATCAGCCTAGTGCAGTGGTTTTCAGCCCGTGGGCCGTGGCACCCTGAGGTGCTTTGAATGATGGTCAGGAGTGTCGCGGGCACATGGCCTCTGTCCCCCTTTCCTTCCCTTCCTTCCTCTGATGCTCTCTTGTGTCTTGGCCTCCCAAAGGCTGCCACAGCTGTTTGTTGCAGCAGCCCTGGCTACAAGCTCTGCAGACAAATGGTGCCTCTGGGGCTGGCCAGGAGCTGACGACGAAGAAGAAGAGTTTGGATTTGATATCCTGCCTTTCACTCCCCTTAAGGAGTCTCAAAGCGGCTAACATTCTCCTTTCCCTTCCTCCCCCACAACAAGCACTCTGTGAGGTGAGTGGGGCTGAGAGACTTCAAAGAAGTGTGACTAGCCCAAGGTCACCCAGCAGCTGCATGTGGAGGAGCGGAGACGCGAACCCGGTTCACCAGATTACGACTCTTAACCACTACACCACACTGGCTCTCCAGCGTGCTGGCTGCCAGGAGCTGGAAGTGGCCTCAGAGTAAGCAAGCAAGCGGGTGAGGGAGGGAAGCTAGCCAGCCAGTCTGCCAGCCCTTGCCGTTGGAAATGGACTGAAATCCTAGGCCCCGGTTGCAGAGTTTGGAGAAACTAAAAGATAAAGTGCGAGATTGGTTACATTATGCTCAGATCAAAGAGGTTTTTAAGATGGATAAAAAGATAGGATTCCAGGTGGAAAAATCAAAGTTGGAAACGGAATTGTTAGAACCTAAGACTAAGGTACTTTCAAGAATGTATAATTTGCTGCTAAAATGGAATACACAAGATGAAACGGTTAAATCGGCTATGATAAAATGGGCACAGGACATTGGGTACAATATCATGTTTGCTGACTGGGAAAGGTTATGGACCACCGGGTTGAAATTCACGGCATGTAATGCCTTGAAAGAAAATATTATGAAAATGATATATAGGTGGTACATGACCCCAGTCAAGCTTGCAAAAATATACCATTTGTATGATAATAAATGTTGGAAATGTAAAGAAATTGAAGGAACGTTCTTTCACCTCTGGTGGACCTGCCCTAGAGTTAAGGTTTTCTGGGAAATGATATATAATGAGTTGAAAAAGGTATTTAAGTATACCTTCCCTAAGAAACCAGAGGCCTTCCTTTTGGGCATTGTCGGCCAGAGGGTGTTAAAGAAGGATCGGACATTTTTTATGTATGCAACAACAGCAGCAAGGATACTTATCGCCAAGCACTGGAAAACCCAAGATTTGCCCACACTGGAAGAATGGCAGATGCAACTGATAGACTATATGGAATTAGCAGAAATGACTGGCAGAATCCGAGACCTGGGAGAAGAGGCTGTGGAGGAGGACTGGAAGAAATTTAAGGACTATTTACAAAAATACTGTAAATTGTATGAGTGTTAAGAAAGATGTAAGATTATTAATAATATGGCACCATTAAGATAGTTAAAAGGAGTATGAAGATAAATGAAAATATAAGAAAAGACAAATTTTGGGTAAATATTATGCTAAAATTAAGCTTTTTAGGTTTGGGTAAAACTATCTAAAATTAGGGACACAATATTGGAAATTATAATATAAGAATTGAAACAAGGTGATAATTTGCTGGGTAAAGTTCAAAAAACGTAGAACGCAGGAACGAGAGATGTGAGGAAGTCCAAAGAAGTGAAGAAAATGTGGATATTGAAAGAATTGTATGTTATTTTGTTTGCTTTTTTTGTTGTATTGAGAAAACCTTTAATTATATATATATATATATATATATATATATGCAGGTTTTGGTGTCCTCGGGTGTCTTCCCGTGTAAAAGTTGGGGTGTCTAGGCGACGTTTCGACGAGGTCTCACTCGTCATCTTCAGGCTGGTGCTTTCGGCTTCTTGTTACTGGAACAGAGCGGGATCTCAATGTTTGAGTTCCTATAAATACTGTAGAGGGGGTGTGGTGTCTAGCCTCCAATGTTCTGGGCAGAGAGGAAGTTCCCAGGCTAGTGTGCCTTTTCTTCTTTTGTTCCTTAATTACTTGAGAGATACCTTGAGTGATTTCTTGAGTGATATCCTGAGTACCACTTAGGTGGGTCATTAGGTGTGGATTAGTTGCTAAAGTCTTTGTGTCTTGACCTCTTGAACTTTGTGAAGAGTTTTCCTGAGAAGATGGCTGTATTGCACTTAGTTGTGCTTTGGCTTGACTTCCTGCAAAGTCTGCCCAGCCACGTACATTGGACAAACAAACAGACGAATAAATGCACGTATCGCAGAACACAAGAATGCCGTCAAAAAAGAAGAAAAAACTTCCTCTCTTTTCCAACACATGAAAGAAACAGGACACGAAATTAATTTTGCAGATTCCAAATTGCTCTTTAACACGGAACATCACCACAAGAGAATAATCATGGAAGCCATCGAGATAGAGAAACACCCTCACAACATGAACAAGCGTGACGACACATCCCGCTTGCCAGACATCTGGAAATTAGCCCTCTCCACAAAAACTGACACCAGATCCAGAGGCACACAGAACGCCAACACCAATCAACCACACCAGACCCAAACCCAGACCCTCTCCACAGATGAATTACTGACACCATCCAGTAGCCAATCCATGGTGGCACCTCCGGATGCTGCACCCCCCTGCAATCCCTACACAGATCTGGCTGACACAAGCCACAAAACCACAGCTCGCCCCTATACACGAAGCCAAGCCAAAGCACAACTAAGTGCAATACAGCCATCTTCTCAGGAAAACTCTTCACAAAGTTCAAGAGGTCAAGACACAAAGACTTTAGCAACTAATCCACACCTAATGACCCACCTAAGTGGTACTCAGGATATCACTCAAGAAATCACTCAAGGTATCTCTCAAGTAATTAAGGAACAAAAGAAGAAAAGGCACACTAGCCTGGGAACTTCCTCTCTGCCCAGAACATTGGAGGCTAGACACCACACCCCCTCTACAGTATTTATAGGAACTCAAACATTGAGATCCCGCTCTGTTCCAGTAACAAGAAGCCGAAAGCACCAGCCTGAAGATGACGAGTGAGACCTCGTCGAAACGTCGCCTAGACACCCCAACTTTTACACGGGAAGACACCCGAGGACACCAAAACCTGCATTCCTGTACCCGTGAAAATCTACGAAAGCATATATATATATATATATATATATATATATATATATATATATATATGCTTTCGTAGATTTTCACGGGTACAGGAATGCAGGTTTTGGTGTCCTCGGGTGTCTTCCCGTGTAAAAGTTGGGGTGTCTAGGCGACGTTTCGACGAGGTCTCACTCGTCATCTTCAGGCTGGTGCTTTCGGCTTCTTGTTACTGGAACAGAGCGGGATCTCAATGTTTGAGTTCCTATAAATACTGTACATTGGAGGCTAGACACCACACCCCCTCTACAGTATTTATAGGAACTCAAACATTGAGATCCCGCTCTGTTCCAGTAACAAGAAGCCGAAAGCACCAGCCTGAAGATGACGAGTGAGACCTCGTCGAAACGTCGCCTAGACACCCCAACTTTTACACGGGAAGACACCCGAGGACACCAAAACCTGCATATATATATATATATATATATATAAATGAAATCCTAGGCCCCTGTGGGGCAGTATGAGGAGGCACCTCTCTTTGAGGGTGGGGGGGGCACAGCTCAGAGACCAGGTGTGATGGCCTGGGAATCCGATTCAGAGGCTGAACCGGAGGAATCCCAGCCTGCACAGGAGTCCCCACCTCCAGGGCCAGCTGAACTGGGGCAGGGCCTTGATTCTGAAGCGCCTGCACCTGTGCCGGATCCTCAGGAGCAGGCACCAGGTGAATCCAGTCTGGCTCCAGAGGTGGTTGAGGACACAGTGCCTACAGGTGGGTGAATCTCCCCCTGGGCCCAGTAACCCTTCAGCCTCTCCTAAACTGCAGAGGCTCAGGGCAGAGAGGTGAAGGGAACTGGTTTCTCCCAGGAGGTGTGCTCGCCTTAAGGCCAGGAGAGGCGGGTCTCCTGGGGGCCGGGACTGCCCCTGGCCTCAGAGAAGATAAAGGCCAGTCATCCCTGTCTCAGGTTGCGGGAGCAACGTCGTTGTTGAGTACCTGTTCCTGCCCGGACCCAGACCTGACCCTCTAGTGTTTCTGTCCCCGCCCGGCTTCCTGCTTCGGACCTCGCCCCGCTCCTTGTGAACCGTTTCCAGGCTAGTGACCCAGGACCAGACTTTGACTACGCCAACGGTAACCTTCCCCCCGGGACCAGCACACCAGGGTTGGCAGCAGCATCTGGCCATAGGGACTCACAAAGAGAGGGGAGAGGAAAGGAGGCTGAGGAAAAACTCCACAAGGGAGGGTTTTTGAAAAAGGGCAAGAGGCTGCCAGCTCTGCAGGCAAGGGGTGACATAACTGGGCTCCTGTGCCCCACAGGGGTGCCGCAGAAAGAATGTAGTTCGAGGACTCAAAAGGCTCTGCAAAGCCTTTCTCAGACCCTGAATGTGATACAAGATGCTTTCTTCTGCCCTAACTGAGAAACGATGGCTTTTGCCAACTTTTGTAAGACTGCTGGTGCAGAGGTCGTGTGAGGGTAGAGGAGGACAGGCCACTGCAAAAGGCAGGAAGGAAAATGAAAAACTGAGTCAGAGTGAAGGAGCCCTGAATTGATGGGGTCTGAACCCTTTCTGGGAAGGAGCGGGGAGATTTAAACTTTCCTGGGTCGGACTGGAGAGCAACTCTGGGTTAGCTTTTGTCCTGGACTTTCACTGCAGACGATGGATCACTTATCATAGATCCTGCAAAGCTATTTGCTTTGCAAACATATGCCCTGGCGGGGTTCAAGTTTGCATTTAACTTTGGCTGGCTCATGCTGCTGCTGCTGCTGCTGCCAGTACTGCTACATCAAAGATGGTCCCAAGGGGTGGTCATAAGGGACAAGATGCAGCCACTTCATTGAAAACAAGCTGCTCTGGGTCTGGTCTATCCTGGATTGGGAACCTCCTAGGCAATCTATATATGCTGCCTTTAGCTCTGTCGTAGAATAAAGGTAGGATATAAACACAGCAAAATATAAATTGTCATTGCTTTCCTTAACTTAACACCTGTATTGTACCAGAAAATGGGGCACCAGATCTTTTTAGCATGAGCAGATTGGCATAATTGAAATATTTTTGCCATGCAAGGCAATAAGTGATTTCTCAACAGATGAATCTGAAGAGAGAGAAACCATATATTAGGAATTTAGGAAGCTGTCTGGGACTTTCTGCATGCAAAACAGATGCTCTTCCACTGAGCTAAGGCCCTTCCACCTTCTTCCTCTCTCACATAGTGAAGTTCACTGGTATTAGGTTCAAGACAGGGAGAGAGAGAGAGACAAAGACTCATGAAAAAGTTGTAGGCCAGAAATAGATTGGTCCAACCACCCCTCATTTAACAAGGCAATCCTGATCTTCTTAGTTTTCCTGGATAGAAACAGAAGTTCAGAGTTTTATTTCCTCTTTTGTTTGCTTTATTTTTCTACTTTTACTCCTCCACTTCTATTTTCTAGGAGGAATTTTTATTTAACCCATTTTGAAACTCTTCATATGGGAAGTTACAAAGATGGAGGTTGTACCGCTGAGGTCATAACAGTAGTTCTTACAACCAAATACTAATATAGATACTTGTGTTTTCCCCCTAAATAAATAGATAGATTGCCTTGGATACAGGCTGTGATGTTTAGCCACAGTAGATAGATTTCATATTCAATATGTAGAAATATCACACTTGCCTCCCAAGAGAAATAGCTGGTTGTTAAGGCATCTTCTGTAGTGCCTGGTTCGCCTACCGTTTTGTAATTTAAATCTTATTCTCAATACAGTATTGTGCAAACACCGAGCTCTTATTTTTCATGCGACTTGTGCATCAAGGATTGGGCTTTGTGCTGCTTTATGTTATTCTTTGTAATTATAAATGGCCTTCAAGGCAAACCCAGCATCCTATTTTATATGTGTGTGTGTGTGTGTGTGTGTTCAGTTTGCATTAACAACAGTTTTTAATTACTCAAATCAGCAGCACAATCCAGTTCAAACCTATAATATAACTGTAGATTGGCTTCTTTGAATTACATGCACAAGGAAAATTGGATAGTTATCAGCAAGCAGAGACAGAAGGGTTGCCATATTTCAAAAAGTAGACATTTAGAGCTTTCCCCCCACAGTTTTGCCCACAGTTGTTGCAAAAAAAATTGGTGTTTTTGAACTATTTTTCTGGGAAATCGGCAAAAATGGCACTGCTGATATGGGTTCCCCTAAGTCTAGATTTTCCCAAACATTTTGCCAATTTCTGTCCAGACACTGCTTCCGATTTCAGTTTTCTGGGTATGTCCAGGAAATTCTGGATGTATGGCAGCCCTAAGAGACAGGAAGGCTTTTGCCCTCCAGATGTGGCTGGACTACAGCTCCAACCAGCTGCAGCAAGCAAGGAAGAGAGGGGCATGTGGATTGTGTGCAGAAACTAGTCTTTGATGCCAAGGGTAACATTTACGTACATTCTTTGCTCAACTTGCTTTTGCCTCTGATCTCACCCACTGAAGCACGTGGCCCCCAGATGCTTGCTCAGAAGGGAATGTGGTCCTCACAATCCCCACTCCTACCTTAAGGATGAAGCAGCCTCCAGATTCTTCTCCATCTCTCTCTTCCCTAAAAGCAGTACTCAAGCTGAAGGGGGCAGGCATCATAAGCTACTGTTTTTATTAGGTCAAATTCAGAGGGAGTCAGCAAATTATTCTAGTCACCCAGCATATGAAGGGTGCTGCGTTGCTTACATCTGCAATAGATAACACAGCAGCCCCTCAAGTGTCCCTATTTTCCAGGGACAGTCCTGGATTTACAGAAACCAACCTGATTTCTGATTTGATCCTGGAATGTCCTGCTTTTCCTTAGGACGTACCTATTTCCATTGGAGAAATGTTGGAGGGTATGTTATGCAACACCCCCCCCCCCAGCCAAGAATACAAGTATCTGTACAACCTTAGAAGACATCTGAAGGCAGCCCTGTATAGGGAAGTTTTTAATGTTTAATGTTTTGTTATGTTTTTATGTATGTTGGAGAACTGGATTTTAGGTTGGGATAAAGGAGAAACAGAGAGACTTGAAATCGACAGACTTGTCCATCCCTATTTAAGAATGGATTATCTCTTAAGAAAGCAATTGATTCTGTTTTTTGTTGTTTTAAAAGTAATCTTGGAGCAGAAGACATTTGGTCGCTGAGTATCTCTTTTTGCCTCTTACGAGAGTTTTCCTTAAGAATATATTTTCTGGTGGCAAGATTAGCCTATCTTGGTTTAGATGTCTGAGGCAATGGAGTTTCCGCCTCCCTTGGGAAATTCTTACCAGCTAATAGACTAGTGATTACTGCCATGATCACAGATCTCCCATCTTTATTTTCTCCCATCATTCCAAGTTACATCCCCCTAGTGCCAGATGAAATAATCCTTTCTTCTCCTTGGTGGCTTATGTCCTTCAGCTATTTGCTGCTTTGTATAATATCTCCTCTGAGCAGCTTAGCCAAATTATGCATATTTAGTTCTGTCTCCCCTCATTAAAGTCAGTCCCTAGTCTCTCATAGTGATTGTTGCTGCCTTCTCTGTTTTAGTCTCTTTTTTGCTTTCCCATTTGGTCTTTTGTCAATATTTCTACAGAGCAGAAGGTCCCAAGCAGAAAATGTTGAGGTGGCTCCTCCTCCTCCATCACCCCCTCAACACCTGGCTTAGTTAAAATGAACCCTGTAGTCTTTTGGTGGATCTGAATCTGCAAGAAATGAATACAGGTGGCTTCAGACAAACATTTATGGTGATGAGCACCATTGGAGAATTTTTATACCACAGAGTCCATCGGGTTGATGCTCTGCAATGTCACAGGTGAGGTTGAATTTCATTACCACATTTCCAAAGAGTTAGAATATCTCAGGGCTGGTGTACATGTTAGTTTGGTCACCCAGTGGAAACCAGAAGTGTACAGATGAATGGATCTGTCAGTGCTGGTTTCTGACAATTTTGGTTTGGATCTCTTAGCCGATCCTTGGTAATCTTCCATGTCTGTGTTCCACACTCTCATGGAGTGCTTTTGTCTGCCTAGAATGAACCTTTGAATTTATGCCTGGATGAATGATAGAAAGGTGTGTCTAGAAAACAGCCCTCTCACTTTTCCATAGCCAGAATGTTAGGTGAGAGGTACAAAGGTAAATTCTAACCTCCACTCAACCACCTGTTCCAGACTTCTTGTGGGCAGATCATCTAATGGCCTTACCTGATATAAGCTAGTTTTGTAAGTAGATCCAAATGGTGCAATCTCCCTAACACACTTCGAGAAGGGAATCCTGCTCAAATCAATGTGTGCATACGGAAATGCAGGCTGTGATCCTGATCTCCTTAGAGGAAGGAGAGGGAAACAAATGAGGTGGGGAAATGAGATTTCATTGCTGTGGTAGGCAATAGTCCATGAAGACCACCTCCTACTCTTTTTCATCTAGGGAAGTAAATCAAGCACATTTGGTTTCCATCCATTTAGCATTGCAGGGCACGCCGTGTATAGTATTACCCAGTGATTCAGAAAGACAGATTGATTACAGGAAACATTTAATCTGATGCTTTTTTATTTTTATTTTTGGGCTAACATCTCATTTTATTCAATCTGTATTTACAACAGTTTGATGATTGCCCTGCATACAGGGCTTAGTGTTGCCATGGGAACACATGATCTTTTGCAAACAAATATGTGGCATACTACTGACCTTTTTTGAATTCTATTATGCTGAATTACAGTCATAAAGCTAAAATATTCATTCCAAGGTGTTTACATTGTATGTATCTTTCCCCCCGCCTATTCAGCCTATTTGTATTTTATGTGGAATGCGTATTTGTAGGGAAAGAATTGCCAAGTTTATTATACTGAGCTCTGTTAGCTATCCTACCAGGCAAATATTCCACTGCATTTGAATATGTGTGAATTCTATGAGCATTTCTATGTAGGTGTGTAATTCCTGTTTCCCTGCCGCCCAACAAGCAAATGTCAGAGGGGTGAGATTTTTTTTCTGCAAATTTTGACACATTAGAGAGTGATCAAGATATACAATCTGGTGAAATTCTTCCACCAAAATATCACAATGGATTTCCCATGAATGAATCCTACATTTAAGAGTTTGGATTTGATATCCCACTTTATCACTACCCTAAGGAGTCTCAAAGCGGCTAACATTCTCCTTTCCCTTCCTCCCCCACAACAAGCACTCTGTGAGGTGAGTGGGGCTGAGAGACTTCAGAGAAGTGTGACTAGCCAAAGGTCACCCAGCAGCTGCATGTGGAGGAGCGGGGAAGCAAACCCGGTTCACCAGATTACGAGTCTACCACTCTTAACCACTACACCACACTGGCTCCACAGGGTTAGGGAAGGAGTGACCTTCAGAGGGCTGTTGGACTACATCTCCCAATATCCCCAACAATGTCTGGAGTCGAGCAACATCTGGAAAGCTGCAGGCTCCTGACTCTCTTTTACTATATGGAGGCTCACTCATAAGAAGGAGTAACCACAGGTGTATTTCCTGAAATAATCATGTCCTGGAAACATTTCCCAGTAAAATGAATGCACCATTAGACTAATCAACCGATTGAATTTTTCTTAGCATCCATCTTTTGATGCTTTCTCCTGATGTATAAGTTGCCCCATTCTCCCCATTCGGTGTACATTTAATATCCTTTCATGGAAGTCTGATTATTACCAAAGCTGGGCAAAACTAGTCTCTCAGAACTGGGGAGACCACTTTGCCAAATTTCTCCGTGGGGAGGAGAAAGCCTTCCCCACTTTCTCAGAATGGGGCCCACCATGATCACTGCAGCAACAGTGGTATAAGCTGCCTGGGGCTATGTGAGGGGGAGGAAATGGCAGCCTCTACACACACACAATAATTAATTAAAAATAGTGGATTCTGCAAAATGAGCTTCAGCTGATTATTATGTAACTCTTCTGACAGATCAAGATAAGCTGGTGGAAGCAGCAAATACAACAATTCTAGCAACTGCAATTAGAAATATGGGCCACAGAGATGGTCCCTGAGTTTTAAATTGGATAATTTTTATTAGTGCAACTTAATTGAGTTTGGTAATTTCACCTGCTTAGTTGTGCTTATATATGTTTGAACTTCATAACAAATTGCAATGGTTGGTGGCTGATGCCGATAAGTATCTAGCATTTTCTAGGACAGAGATGAGAAAGAGTGAAATCTCAGCAATTTTCTCAGAAAAATGTTTTCTGAGAAACTTTAACTCGGCTCTTCCTGTGACTCACTGGTGGTACTTTGTGAAATTACCTGGCCTTGTGATATCCAGCAAAGCAGGAACTTATGTTGCTGGGTCCCCTCTTAATGCTTCATAGCTTTTTAAGGGATGAGGACCTGGTGAGAAACCTTCTCCTGGAGGAAATGCTTCATGATATTATACTCAAAAGCTCTGTGATGAAAGTGGCTGGATCCAGTTGATGAAAATCAACAATGGCTTGCTAGTGGTTTTCTGTATCTATGTCAAGATATAGGCCCAAGAAGGACTTCCGAGCAGTCTGTACAACACAGACTGAAGAGCCAGGCTAGAGTCATAGGTTGAGATGAGCCTCCATTGGCTCCTCAGGTCTTCTTATTATGTTGGGCACAGCTGCTTAGGGCTTTCAAGGTCCACACCAGCACTTTCAACTGGGGCTAGAAAAGGACCAGTAACTAGTGCAGTTACTATCATAAAGGTGTTATAGACACTGACTACCTAATGCTCAGTAGGATGTTTCTGAACCATCTTCAAAGGTAGGCCCACACAGTAGTCCAGTCTGGATGTGACCAGAGCATGGATCACTGTGACAAGCTCATGAGATAGTTTCAGGAGGTAGTGCAAGCTGAAAAGCAAGAATTGGTGGGTAACTTAAACATTACTGTTTGAACAGAAGTGGTGAATAAATGCACAAAGTTTGTACATAAATGATTAGGTTGAACAGAATATAGAAAATATGATATATATTGGGGTGATATATGGCTTCCCAGGGTTGCAGGGCTCTAGCTCCCATCAGTTCCATTTAGTGGGGCCGGTGGTCAGGGATGATGAAAGCTGTTGTCCAACAACATCTGCAGGGCCAGATGTTCCCCATTTCTGCTAAAGATGATAAATCTTGCATGTTTAGTTTGTTTCAGAGAAGGTAGATAAATCATTACTAATATAATTAGTATTTATTTGTCAATTTTTGCAATGAACATCATAAACAGAACAGAACTGCTGATATTTTAAAATTTTGAGGTAAAATCAGAAATATGAAAAGTTGCTATAATTATGACTCTTGTAACTGCAATTGATTTTTTTGATTTTTTTGCCATAACCTCCCACTTGGACTCTTTCTTGTTTTTGATGCCACAGACTAACACAGATACCCTTTCAAAAAGAAAAAAATATGTCTAGAAGTCTTGCGTTGCGTGAACACACACAGACACACACACACACACACACACACACACACACACACAGTATATATAATGTTCATTAAAAAAATAAAATATCTCAGATTACTGGGGAAGTGGCATGAAATGGTTTCAAGTGACCTGGAGCAGAAATAGAATGATCCAGTCATCTCTAAAAGGCACATAACCTGCCACTTTTTTTTTAGTCTCTGGCATAGTTCTTTACATAGAGAAGTAAACAGGATATAATCCTGTACAAGAGCTGACTGGGGTAGCTGCTGTGTTGATACCAGTTGAAATCCATCCCCTAAGGGCTGCTTCAACCAATGACTCCAGTCATGGAAAAACATTCCAAGAGAGAGAAGTAAATCACCTTCCGTCCCTTTTGTTCATTTAGGATATGCATATCAGAGCTGATAATCTGTTGGGTGTCTGGACAAAGGCTGGATTCAGCACACACCGGAAGGTTTAATTGGGTCAGCCACTGTCATCGGAGAGTGAATGCATGTTTTTTCTCTCTGCTTAGATAATCAGAGATGAGTGGGAATTTCAGCCTGTCAGCATCCCACTGTTGACATGCACAAGGGTGAGCCAAGTTTCTGTACTTTGCAACTATGCATATTTGTTGGGTGACTCATTTGTTTCTCAATGACCAATTTACATGAAAAAAAGGGCCGTACATGACCAAATAATACCGGTGGTAAGGGAACGGCGCACTCATTATGTATCATTTCCCGGTTGCAATTGCTTGCAGAGCAGCTAAAACTCCAGATGCATTGACAACATTTGTTTCTATGCCAACAGTGTAACAAAAAGTTTGTAAGTACAAGTCCTTGTGTACATACACCCCACTCACTCACCCTCACCCTCATTCTCGCTCACACACAATATTATTTCATATAGAACATTCTGAGAAATGTGAAACATTTTGAAGTTTAAAACGGGTCAACGCTTCCTTTGTACATGTTATGGGGAACAAGCGATCCCTCTGGCTTTGTGCGTGCACATTGCAGCACACAGACAATACCTTTCAGTGTGAACCTCGTGCACACTTTGCATGCGTTCAGCCACAGTTCTCCTCCTCAGACCCACGAAGCAATTGTGCCACAGGGCCCTGGGGAGGTGGGGGAGAAAGATGCCTGGAGGCTGCTGTGGCTCCCAGTTCATTTCTGAGTCCAGGTCAAAGTGCTGCTGCTTACCCAGAAAGCCCTACATCACCATATTTTCCCACACTGGCTCTCTCATGCACCAAGACGGTTTTCTGGGGAATCCCCTCCCCTGGGTATTCCACTATCTGAGATGAGGCAGTGGTGACCCGACAGAGGGTCCCCCCCAAGGCTGTTGCCCCATCCATGGAATTCTTTCTCAAGAGAGAATCACCTGGTCCCTCCATTAAGATCTTCTCTCCATTGGGGAAAGACCTACATATTTCCCCATGGCTTTTTAACTTTGTGAAATATTTCCTGCTGTTAGTTGGTTTGTTCAGTTTGCTCTTCATTCAGCCTTCTCTATTAACATTTTTTTAAAAAATGCATTTATTGTATTCTAGCTTTTTCCAAATGTAAGCTGCCCTGGAAATCTCTTACTGAAAAGCAGTAAACAAATGCATTAAATCCATAAATAATAAATCCTTCCCATTAACTGCAGTGTGCTTGTGGGGCAGGAAGATCAGGGCACAAACAGCCAGAAGCTAGCTGGAGAAGCAAACAGAGGCAAAAAGCTGCAGCGAAGTCCTGTGTTGAACCCTTGCACATTCGGATGTGGAGAATTTTTGGTTACTTTTCCCGATTATAATGCTAGTGCTTCTGTTCCCTTTTCTAGTGTTCCTTTCTCATGGAAGTATGTGTTGAAGGCTTTTGACCAATAAATTGGCATGTCACGGTGTACCACTGGGCAACATTTTTATTCATTCACCCTTTCCACATATGGTCTCTTTCCCTTGATTCCCCCATGAAAATGGCAAGGAAGAACTGTGTGCCAGAATAAAAACTTCAGTTTTCCCCACCTTTTACTCCTGCAACTTTTTTGGTTGACTGTGTTGCAGATGGAATGCAATAATGCGGAAATATATGCTAAACGTGCAGTGTAGCCCATTCGTTTTCCAGAAGTGGCTTTTATGTTGTGCGGAAACTGAACTATAATGTGGAAATGAACAGTGAGGATAATGGTCAGGGAAATAGAATAAGCTGCCAGAATTTGGTCTTTCAAATTTCAATGGTGCCCTGGACAAGCCCAAAATTTGGTGCCCTTTGACCTTTCACCTTCCATTCTGCTCAATCCGCTATGTCATAGTTGTGACGCCCTGCAGTGTCCCCTAGGCTTGGCATCCAGTGCATTGGAACTGGTTGCTCTGCCCTAAATCTGCCCCTGCTGCCCTGTGAATGCAGGCTTATACTGGCAGGAGCAGCCAGTCTTGTGGGAGCAGAGCTATCTTCCTGACACTGGTGCTATTTCAACTGGGGTAGGGTGGGGGCAAAGCACACCAGGCGCTCTTGCCACTGGGAGGGACAGCTCTGACTTTGCCACTGCCCTCCCCCAGGGCTGTCCTAGTAAGTCCGCTCCCCTTCCCTGGGGGGCGGTGTTGCGGACTGGCATCTGGGACCCCTGGCCAGGAGGGCAGCCTCCTTTTGCCTCCTTGCCAGTCTCCCAGCCCACCTGCCCTCTTTTTATGCGTTGCTATGACAGCACCCTTGCTATGGACATATGTCGGCTGCCATATTGATGGGGCCGGGTAGGAATTTTTCCACTTAGCATATTGGCACCAGCCATTTGGTTTTCACCTACTTTGTAGCAATTGTTACAACTTTGTAAGGTTAGGCATTGGGTCAGCCTTTGCTTATGGTTGTATCCTCCAGCTGCCCCTCCTCCATAATTAAAGGGATCTGGGGGTGTGGATCCTGTCTGAAGCCTGGTCATGGGCTAGGGCCATACCACAACCCATCGGGGACCCTGGGGGTGCCCCAATTTGATGTATGCCATAGGGCTGCCCCTACTGGGGGTTTACCCTTAGTGAGACTCCCTGCAAATGGGCAGCAGTTGGGATATAGTCTGGTTTCACCCAATGCCCAAGTCAAACCACTCCCATCTGTAACCAATAAAGTTGTGGCCTATTTTTGCCCATTAAGCTAAAATATTCATGACCTTGCCAACAAAGGTCCGTATAGTTAAAGCTATGGTTTTCCCAGTAGTGATGTATGGAAGTGAGAGCTGGACCATAAAGAAGGCTGATCACCGAAGATTTGATGCTTTTGAATTATGGTGCTGGAGGAGACTCTTGAGAGTCCCTTGGACTGCAAGAAGATCAAACCTATCCATTCTTAAGGAAATCAGCCCTGAGTGCTCACTGGAAGGACAGATCCTGAAGCTGAGACTCCAGTATTTGGCCACCTCATGAGAAGAGAAGACTCCCTGGAAAAGAACCTGATGCTGGGAAAGATGGAGGGCACAAGGAGAAGGGGATGACAGAGGACGAGATGGTTGGATAGTGTTCTCAAAGCTACCAGCATGAGTTTGAACAAACTACAGGAGGCAGTGGAAGACAGGAGTGCCTGGTGTGCTCTGGTGTGCTTTGGTCCATGAGGTCACGAAGAGTCGGACACGACTAAACTACTAAACAACAACATTCATGTCCTTGTGTTTATTATGACAACATTTTGGAGGTTCCAAGTCGCAAGGTGATTAGATTGGTCTCAACTAGGGCCAGTGGTACTTTTCAGTACTGGCCCCAACTTGGTGGAATGCTCTGTCACAAGAGACTAGGGCAGTGTGGGACTTGACATCTTTCTGCAGGGCCTGCAAGACAGAGCTGTTCCACCTGCCCTTTGGTTTGGACTCAATCTGACCCTTATGTTTCCCTCCCCTTGTGGTTTTGATCTATAGGCTATCATCATCATTATTATATCAGGGAACTATGCAGCCCGGGACCTGGGCACGCAAGCTGCAGTGATACCAAAGTTGGAAACCATGGCTCTGTGGCTCAGTTGCTCTTGCTGCAGTGTGCATGTGAGTACATTGTGACACTGGACTTCTGTTCCCTATATTAAATGAACAATTCATTGTGTTGGGGGACTATCTTACGTCTTCTTAGAAGCATAGGAAGCTGCCTTATAGTGAGTCAGACCACTGGTGCATCTAGCACAATAGTGTCTACGATGGCAGGAAATGCCTCTCTAGGGTTTCAGGCGGGGAGGGCAAGGTCTCTTGTAGCCCCAGCTGGAGACTGAAACTGGTACCTTCTGCTTGCAAGGCGGATGCTCCACCACGGAGTTATAGAGCTGCTTGTTTCAACTGCAGCAAATATTTGCCTAGCCAGAAATCTGCATCTTCCTCAAAGGTGGTGGTGGGGACAGCATTTTTGTCAGCAATGTTTTTTGTTAGTTCAGATCCAGACATGAGTCACAGAGACATGGCATAATACCGTCATCTGTGGTGAATTTATTTGGGCACAGACCTTTTCAGAAGGTTGAGGGGAAACCCAGAACAGATTTCAGGAGGGCATAGGGAGAGGAGATAGGGGAAGCCCCATTGTGCAAGCTTGTTAGTACTGCATTGGATAGTTTCTGCACCAAGGTTTCTGCATCTAGGAGTGTGCATTAGGCTGGAACACATTTAGAAATCTGTGTATTAAGATAAAAAAGACATATTTAAATATATATGTTTGATAAAATAGGCATTTCAGTATGAATTGTCATATGCTTTTTTAAAAAACACACACCCAAAGATCCCTTAGATGAATTTCAAAACGGGTTAAGGAAAGATTTAAGACAGTAAAATTGACAGGGACAAGAAAAATACAAGGATGTATCCATCTCTGCTAGGCATGAAGCCCACTGCAATCAGTAGGACTTACTTTGGAGGATTTTATTGAAAGCCTGCAGTCCTAAGACACAATTGCAAGGGGGCAAATCCCATGGAACTGTGCCGGCTTATTACTTCTGAGTTAATATCTGTAGCACTGGGCTGTGGACATGTTTTCTCTTTTAATTAGCTTTATTGTACATTCTGCCCTTGCTGCTCCTGTAATAAGCCCTTCGGGGTTGCTTGGAAAGGTGGCTGATAAATATTTTACTTTTTTAAGGAAGGCTACTAATCCAGCTAAGTATATATTTTATTCATCTGCCCAATACACTATGGGCCAAACGAGACACGGTACTAGGGATTTGCGAATGGAATCCCCTGGTGTGTTAACAGCAGCCACCAGGGTTTAGATGTCAGGGGTGAGTATTTGGATGAGAACCATAGTTCAGGGGGCATAGCTCTTTCATCTCCCCATTGTTTTCGGTTAAAATAACCCTCTGGTGCTGCTTTTCATTCCATAGGGGAAACATACAGACACTGTGGGGCAGGGCAGGTCTTGATGAGGAACCCACTGAGCAAGACGAATGCCAAGCAATTGACTTCTTCACATAGTTAACAAACAGTCAAACTATGGGGCTCACTTCACAGGAAGCAGCAATCGTCACCTACCTAGATGGCTTAAGGAGAGGACTAGGCAAACTCATAGAGGAGAGAGCTAGCAATGACTACAAGCCATGGTGGCTATGTGCTTTACTCCCACAGTTGGAGGCAGAAATTCTTCTAAATCCCAGTTCCTGGAAGCCACAGGAGAGGAGAGTGTTTTTGTCCTGACCCCTTCTATTCTTCATGCAAAGTGTGGAACCTGGGAGGAGTGAAGTGGCCCTCGAACCCTTTTGAGCCCTGCTTGTGGGTTCCCCCACAGGCATCTAGTTGGCCACTGTGGGAACAGGATGCTGGACTAGATGGGCCTGATCCAGCAAGCTCTTCTTGTGCCCTTAACTTGTTCCTGCACATTTTGAGAGCAAACAGAAGGATTCGAGGGCCAGTTCAGCCCTCCCAGGTTCCACTCTTTCCATGAGGAATTGAAGGGGTCAGGCCTCTGGATTGGAGCCTAGCATTCCTTCTCCATTTTGGGTCTCTGGCATGAAAGGTATAGCCTCCATATGTATCAGATGAATCAGAGAGCCTGATCCAGGGCTCTTGGACTTACGGGTCCCAGATCCCCTGGGATTGGACGGAGTCTTATATCCGTTTTGGTTGCGTGGTCCTAGGTTGTCCTTATGGATTGGATCAGTCCATCCCATTTGGAACCTAGGATGCAGCAAACAGCAGCAATCTGGGAACTGGTCCTGGTGAAAACATTAGCCAGCTCTCTCTACAGCAAAACTGTCCTGATCTCAGTTCCTTCTGCCCTTTGCTCCTCCAAATTCCCTGGTACTGCTATGGATATTTCCCAAAGCCATTGGAGTTCCCGTTCATAGGTCTCCTGGATTACATCTCTTTGGGCTCTGCGTAAGCAGTATTTTTAACCTTTGCTGCAAAAACAAGTTTATAATTCCTGGTGGAAAGATACACCGAACAGGAATAGCAAATTTAAATCCATCGCCGAGAAGTTGTTTTTCATCTTTCTTATGACAGAGCCTATCCTCATGCAGACTTTCCCCCTTGAGATAGTGAGATGGCACACCAATATAGAAAGGATCAGATATTGAATTGGAAAACTTTCTGCACCGTATAATTACAGCTGAGTCTCATCCCACTCACACACACTTCCCACCCGCCCCTCTTCCCAGGCAAGGCTAGTTCTTCCAGTTGTGAATAACATCTTGTTTTTCTCTTTGCATTTTAAACTCCTGTTTACCATTTTTGAGCCTATGGATACAAAGACCACATTCAAGGGAGATTCAGCTTTATATTCTTTATGTTTTCTAGGTCTGCCTGATGATGCCAAGCCATGCCACATCACGCACCTTCCGATTTCACCTTCTGTGCTTTTAATAAACCTCATCCTCCCCACTTCCCACATGCAATGCTCCAACAAGGAGAGGAAGCAGAAAATGCAATCTCATGAACATCAGTCCTTCGTGGGTCATGCTGAAGCCAATTGGACAACCTACTTCATTTATTACTGTCTCTGAGGAGTTTGGGGCAGCACACATGGTTCTTCAAGCCCTCTCTGCCATTTTTAGCCTGACAACAACCTTGTGTGCTAAGCTTGGGCCATAGCTCAGTGGTAGAGCATTTGCTTAGCATGAAGAAGGTCCCAGGTTCAATACCAGGTGTCTCTAGATAAGGCTGGGAGAGAATCTTGGAAATCTGTAATCCTGGAGTGCTGCTGCCAGTTAGTACATACAGTATTGAGCTAAGTGGAGTAAAACTCTGACTCAGAGCTTCCTATGGCAGCTGTCAGTTTAGGAAGATGATTTGATGGATTCAGTGGAAGAGCATCCACTCTGCATGCAGACATGGCTCAGTCTCTGACATCTCCAAGGGAAAGACCCCTGACTGAAACCCCAGAGAGCCCCTCCCAGTCAATGTAAGATAATAGTCTGATTTATAGCATTAGAGAGTTGGAAGGGATCACGACTCGGTACAGTGGTACTTCGGGTTACAGATGCTTCAGGTTACAGACTCCGCTAACCCAGAAATAGTACCTCGGGTTAAGAACTTTGCTTCAGGATAAGAACAGAAATCACGCAGCGGCAGCAGGAGGCCCCATTAGCTAAAGTGGTACCTCAGGTTAAGAACAGTTTCAGGTTAAGAACGTACCTCCAGAACGAATTCAGTTCTTAACCCGAGGTACCACTGTATAAGGTAGTTTCATGTTTTTCACCCCACGTTCCTATGGCTTGAGTTAATTGGGCATTTTTATATCCAGCCTTCCTACTCCCTAGGGTTCACAGGTCAGCTTGCCATGTAAAACAATATGTTGATCATAAAAAACATTAAATGGATCCACAGCATTCCAAGTATCATTCCATGCAAAAGAACTTGAGAAGGACTCTTTTGTAAGAAGAGGCATGCTGTATCCAACCCAAAGGAAACTGCGCCAGCACTCTGTAAGGAAAGTTTTAATAGGTTCCCATTGTTACCTAACACCACATCATCTTAATCAGGGCTACAGAACAGTGTGTGAGGCCTGTTGGAGGTGTCAAGGCACAAGAACTGGGATATGGCATATATTTTGGTTGTGTCCTAAAATCAGAAAATTCAGGGAAGACATAATATTGGAAACTTAACTAACAACGGGCTGTATTTCACCACTGACCCTTTAACTCTACTGTCTGAATATGTCAAAGAAATTGCACTAACAGTAGACAGGGTATTAACTATTATTATTTGCCATCATGCCCCAAAGACTTGAGAGACTGAGCTTATTGGTAAGCAAGTTATATTTATTAAATATAACAAAATTATAGAGGATCTGCAAACCAACCAGATTAACCAAATCAAATTTTTAAATTGCAGTAAATTGTAATAAATGGAAGGGATTCGATCCCTCCCATCTCCTTGGCATGTTTACAGCCACATGTTGTAAAGAATTCTCCCTCTCTGTTGTGCGCCTTGAATGTGTGAACCCTACATGTGCCATGGCCCCACCAGCCAGCATCACCTCAATCTTCCTGCCAAGCTTAAGGACACCCCAATGTAGAGCCCATGGAAGGTGACTAAAGAGTGCCCTCAACCAAATAACACCTTGGGTACTCTCACCTGCCCAGATTAATCTGCACCAGTTGGGCCAGATTAAGAAAACTCATCTCCAGTCCCACAGTCCCCCACCCAACAGTGTGAAGCAGGCAAAAAATAGAGGAGTCCCAAGGACCTCTCATGGGCTTCCCTTCCAAATCCTTCTCAGCCCCCAAAAGGAGGAGCTAGCAAAGCTCGCATTGTAGAGGGCAGGAGGGATGGAGCCGAAGTCAGAAATAAGCAGAGCATGGGGTGGATCCATCTTAACTAGCCTGGTCTCTGCCTCTTTGTTTATTGGACGAAATAGTTCACGAGCCTTCTCCCTATTCCAACTCTTCTCTTCTTCCAGGGGAGAAGGGTGTGGCAAATTCACCCCCCCTTCCACGTGAAATGGGGAAACGGCATTGCCAAAATACCTAAGAGTGGGGATGGGAACACCATCCATGAGAGAACTGATAACTGAAATCTGGGATACAGTATATGTATGGTTAAGCTCACACATATGGTTAAAGCCAGAGAGGCTAGAAAGCAAGTTATTGTCTTTATGAAGAAATGGAGCCTCTCTATAATGTTCTGGAGCAATGAGGTATAATGTGACCCCATTTGTGTTATTTGGAACCTTGCAATATTGATCTGTTATACTTGACTTTGGTACGGAAATTTGCTATGTTTAGTTCTGGTTTTTCTTTGACCCTTTTACTTTCATATTTGGCCTTTGTTGAAATATTTTGTTACGTTCCATTAAAAATAGTTTTGAGCAAGCATTTGATGCTTAGTGGCATATTGTTGGGCAGAGAACATGTTGCATACTGCTGTGTTTTTGAAATTAGTATCAATTTATTGTAACGTTAACTATTTCTATAGCATTTGTATGTTGAGATTTAAAGATAGCCATCCTGGGCGATAGATACTTTTTAAAAATAGTTAAAATTACAACAAATCAATTGTGTGTGTGTGTGTGTGTGTGTGTGTACACACGAAATAAAATGTGACTCAGTGTTTTGCTTCTCCACCTCTACAAAGTGCCGACTTGAAATTCAAATGTTCTCATTTCTTAATGGGTTGAGTTTTATCTTGTTCTGAGCCCATCTGCATCCTGAGTAGAATATGTGGTAATCTTCACTGTTGTTATCAAAGCATTAATTTGTGGCTGCACGTCAACAATCGTTAGCACGTAAGGTGAGCAAACTGGAAGATCTAACTTGTTATCGTGGAAATAAATAAAAGAGTTGCACTACCAGAGAGAATTGCAACACCTGTTGTTCCAGACTTGGGGCTATCCAAAGCAAAGATTACAACATTCTTAATAGCTGCCAATTTGTTTCTGGGCACAGTTCAAAGGGTTTTTGGAAGGCATAAATGGCTTCAGTCCAGGATAGATGAAGAACAGTCTTCTCCTGAACCAGCCTGCCCACTTCCTAAATTCCACCAGAGATGCCCTTCTGTGTTCCCACCCATGACTGAGGCAGTTTTAGTCTGGATGAGAGGGAGGGGCCTTCTTGGCGTCTGTACCCAGATAGTGTGTATTAGCTTACCATGTGAGCTCCATTTGCCCCACATCCAACCGGCTTTTCTACCTCTCCTGAAGATCTAATCATCCCAGTAGGAAATTATCCCCTTCCTAGGAAAATAACATTTTTAGCAAGAGAAGATTTTCAGTGGGGCAAGTAGTTAATCCCCACATGTCCTCCTGGGCTCCTTTGGAGGAAGGCTGGTATATAAATTTAATTGTTGTTAATAATAATAATAATTGTTGACATCTGTCTGTGTAGGGAGACAATGGGGGAGTACATCTTCAAAGGTAGTCAACCATTGGAGAGTTACAGTGCCTGCTGTGGCTGTAGAGACTGATACGAGAGATACATGTTTTATTGCAAGTGGGGCAGATAAAGGGATCCAGTTTTGCTGCTACAGATGCACCATGGTTCTTCTTCTTCTTCTTCTTCTTCTTCTTCTTCTTCTTCTTCTTCTTCTTCTTCTTCTTGTTACCCTAGCCCTTGATATCTGAGATGTGCGTTTACAAGGCTCACCATATTCCTGGGGTTGCAAACTGTTTTAACTGTTTTAAATTTTTAATTATTGTAGCCTATCCTAAGATCTGCTAGTGAAGAGAGGGTAATAATAATAGCTTTTGGCATCCATTGTATCTTGAGAGATAATGGAGGAGTGTGCCTTTAGGGATGAACTGATGGAGAGTTACAGTGCCTGCTGTGGCTGTGTGCTGCTGAAGATGCACCATGGCGTTTCTTCTCTCTGCAATCCTCCCAGCAGCCATTCCTCCTCAGGACACTGCTATGGATACACAACCTGACTGCTTGTTTCCAGGCACTGGGGTCATTTGCAAGGGGTTGATGTTGCCAACCTGCATGTCACATTTGCAGACATCTTTGTAACACAGAGTCAGTCTGCATGAAGCCAGCACCTCATAGAGCTATTAAAAGTTTCATGGGCAACAATGATGATGATGATGATATCCTGATCCTACTTCCCCTGAAACTGTCAAAACATATTTAATGCATTTGCATTTGTAACATAATGTCTATTTTTAACCACATTCTTGGAACAGAGGGAGCACTAAGATGGGTAGATAATGGTAATGGTAAAGGTAAAGGACCCCTGGACGGTTAAGTCCAGTCAAAGGTGACCATGGGGTTGCGGTGCTCATCTCGCTTTCAGGTCGAGGGAGCCAACATTTGTCCACAGACAGCTTCCGGGTCATGTGGCCAGCAGGACTAAACCACTTCTGACACAACAGAACGCCGTGACAGAAACCAGAGCTCATGGAAACACTGTTTAGCTTTCCACTGCAGCTGTACCTATTTATCTACTTGCACTAGTGTGCTTTCAAACTGCTAGGTTGGCAGAAGCTGGGACAGAGCAACAGGAGCTCACCTCGTCACAGGGATTTGAACCACCAGCCTTCTGATCAGCAAGCCCAAGTGGTTTAGACCACAGCACCACCTGAGTCCCATCGGGTAGATAATGTGTTTGGAGAACCTTTCATCTGTGGGAAAGCCTGCATGGCACACCAGTAGGAAAAGGGCTCTTCCAATGTTGAAGGCAGTTTTGGCAGCGGAAGGAGGTGGACCAACCCTCTCTTTCTGTTCTCCTTTGTATTTGAATATTTTGCAAACCCCAAGCTGAGATTGACAAGGAGGGGCATAATGCAGATACAGCCACTTTTGGGTCAGCACTTGGCTAGTAATCCTGAGAACAATCATAACTGGCAAATTAATTCACAGCATAAAGAAATTAGACATATTTTTAAAAATACACTATACTCTTTTCTTTTGCTTCTTTTTCTGCATAGTGCAAAACCAAACCAGTGTCTTCCCAGGGAGTTCATTAGTATGTGGAATGTATATAATAGGAAGCAAGTTCACTAGGGAAGCATTATCTTTTACTGGCGATCTGCAAACACTGTTGAAAAATGACCTTTTGCTATCAAAATATTAATGTCTTCATCTCAAGGAAGAATCTCAAATCTCAACCAGGGGAGAAAATTAGATGCCATTTTTCTTTGCACTCTGTGGGTATGGATGAAAGTTTTGTAATAGCTGCATAATTCTAGGTCTTACATGCACCTGGTGCCATATTATATCAATTTGCATGTTATCTACTGTTATTATATTTCAGAAGGCATTTTTAGCATTCTTGCAACATGCTATCGAAATAGTACATGCTGAAGAGAGAGCAGAGTGAGTTAAATGTCCATCTTGCCGAAAAAAGCGCTTAGGTGACATTCCTCTGTGTGCACATTCTCACATGACATTGGGTTCCAGGAACACAGAGCAAAAGCTTTTGTCTATCTGCATATTTATTAAATATATAGATCAACTTTCCATACAAACATGCTAGCAATAATAAAATGAATAGAAATTAAACAACCATAACAAAAAAAAAATGTTGCTATGTAAAATCAGAAAAGCTGAAAATGGACACAATATCTGGAGGACACCAGCATGGCTCTGCCTTTCATAGTGTAATAGTGTCCTTCAACATCTTAGGTCATGCTTGCCACTGGACTTTGATAAACATCATTCGCCTATAGAAGAAACAGGTCAACAGAAGATGCCATAGCTACAGCCTTGCACCTTGCAGCGAGTCATCTGGAGAGACCGGGGAATTATGTCAGAATGTTGTTTATTGATTAGAGCTCGGTGTTTAATACCATCCTCCTGGACATCCTTATTAAAAAGCTGACAGATCTGGACCTTTCTTCTACCATCTGTGACCGGATTAAAGACCTTTTGAGGGATTGGACACAAACAGTGAGGATTGAGACTGTTACATCTACCTCCCTGAAGCTTAGCACAGGCACCCCACAGGGATGTGTGCTAAGTCCCTACCTGTACTCATTGTACACATATGACTGCATATCATCTGATCCAGCCACAGTAATTATTCAGTTTGCATACCATAATGGGCCTAATTGCAGGTAGAGATGAAACAGAATACAGGGGGGAGGTTCAAAAAGTATCTACATGGTGCTTAGCGAATAACTTTCACCTAAATATTAGTAAGACAAAGGAGATGGTGTTGGACTTCTGGAGGAAGAGAGGGGAACCTGCCCCGTTGTATATCGGGGGGGGGGGGCTGTGTGGAGAGAGTCTCCTCCTTTAAATTCCTGGGAGTTTACCTTAGTGAGGACCTCACTTGGAAAATCAACATAACTCAGGTGGTCAGAAAGGCCCAACAGAGATTCCATTTCCTCAGGGTCTTGTGAAAGAATAATGTTAAAAAACAATTGATGAACTCCTTTTACTGGTCCACAATAGAAAGTGTCCTTTCATATTGTATCACAGTGTGGTATGATGGCCGGACAGCCACAGACAGAAAGTTTCTACAGAGGGTGGTGAATACAGCTCATGAAATCATGGGCTGTCCCTTGAGTCCGCTAGATGACAGTGCAAGGGATCGTTGCCTTAGGAGAGTGAGAAAAATTCTCAGGGATGACTCACACCCTGGCCATCACCTCTTTAATCTTCTACCCTCAGGCAGGAGATATAGAAGTATAATCAGCTGTACCAACAGGCTAAAAAATAGCTTCTATCCGTGGGCTGTTAGGCTGTTGAATGGAAAATAACATGGCAAAATTGACTAGCGAGGTGGTGTGTTGTTCAAGAAGAGATTGAGTGTTTGGGTGGGTGGGAGGCTCGTTTAATTTCATTGTACAATGACAATAAAGGTATTATTATTATCCATAACATTAATCATTTGGTACAGATTTTTGAACCAGTCCCAAATATATAGGGTTGTATCCAACATCATTCATACCCAGAGTAGAGTCTATGGAATTGATTTCAATGGTTTTACTCTGTATCAGTTGGATACAATTCTGGTTGGTATCCGTCTGTCTTGGTAGACAATGGAAGAGTGCACCTTCAGGGGTGAAGTCAAAACAATGGAGAGCTACAGTGCCTGCTGTAGCTATAGAGACTGATATGAGAGAGACATGCTTTGTTGCAGCTGGGGTAGATGAAGACATCCAGTGCCCAACATACAAACTTGGCAGACCTTCATCTTGGTATGGGTTGTTAGCAACACATACTCCCATACCAAGCAATAAAGTAAAGGTAAAGGACCCCTGGGCAGTTAAGTCCAGTCAAAGGCAACTCTAGAGTGTGGGGCTCATCTTGCTTCAGGCAAAGGGAGCTGGCTTTTGTCCACAGACAGCTTTCTTGGTCATGTGGCCAGCAGGACTAAACCACTTCTGGAGCAATGGAACACCATGATGGAAACCAGAGTGCACAGAAATGCTGTTTACCTTCCCACCACAGCGGTACCTATTTATCTACTTGCACTGGTATTTATCTACTTGTCGCCTTGCCAGTATGCTTGTTTAGCTCTGTGTCGATGGAAAGGTTGCTGGTTTTGGTGGAACCCAGGCAGAGCTTTTTTTCTTTTTAAAAAATATGTGTTTAGGGGTGCTCTCACTTTCCTACTCATATTGAAATACTGCCCCTCAGTGAGGCCAAACTTAGATTCACAGAATGTTTAGAGGAATACGTATCCCTGCGTCCATTGATGTCTAGACCCAGGATGTTGGTCTTCATCAGGCTGACTGTAAGGCCTAACTCTGTGAAACAGTTGATAAATCTCTATAGAACTTCCTTGGAGTGTGTTGTCAAGGCTGTGCCACCTGTATCTATCAGCTGGTGTCTATGAGTGTACATATATAACAGAATTGCTTGACCAGGAACCAATGTGACCTTTGTGGAACTTTCTATACTATGACCTCTGTTAACCACATAATGCATCCATACTTATTTTGGATTTGTAAATGGGAGCAATGTCTAAGTGACAAAAAGATGCTAATGCCGTAATCCTAGCTTCTGAGTTCCTATGATTTGGTGTGTGTTTTTTTCAAACAGTAAAAGAAAATGCGTTTTAAATCTACAGCAGGGATTCAAAGATTTGGGAGTTAAAAGGAAGGCTAATTAGTTTCAAATCTTGCAATTAGCACCACCAGCGGAAACCCAACCATGTGGGAGCTGAGCAAACAACATTAATATTAACACTACAACAAAAATAACATTCTGCCATACTCAGATTTTAGGTCAATGTGACTTTGAATTGATAAATAATTAACTGACGTGGCAAAAGATTAGTGGGATAGATATCAATTCCAAAATGGTTTTACAAACCCCAAACAAATCCTACATTAAAAGAATCAAACAACATCTCTTTGATGAGGACATGCTTAAATTTGTTGTAATTTCCACTATCCAGTCCTGTTTGTGTTGTAATGATTGCATCTGGCCAAAAAAAACCCCCAGCAACCCTCAAATCCTCCATATATTTTCTTCCCTTATGCTGGGTTTCAGCTATTGCCTTCATAATGCTGGCACGTTAGATAAGGCCACATAGTAGCACCAGCGATCAGCTGCTTGAAAGTCATAAGCCACCAAACAGATGGAGGAACATTCTGGGTTGTATTCATGACATACATAGAATACAATATCTTTTGTGGAAATGACTCAGGGACATCCCAAAATATTCAGGCACTCTGAAATTTAGAGAAGCGAGAGTGCTTTTACTAGGTACATGCCAGCATCAGCCTGCATTAGAAATGGCCTTCTTCCCATCATGGTCAGAAAACAACAGGAGGAGAGGGTCATTGTCCCAGTGACCTACTTGTCACCTTCCTAGAGGCACCTGGTTGAATTTTTTGGACTTTGAAGTTATCCTGGGATGATAATGCCCTAAATTTGTTTCAATATAAAACTTGTTTCCGCATGTTTAAGGGGTAATACAAAGGCCGACACTAGAACACAGCAAAAATAACCTTGGGATATTTGGGCTGCTATCTAACGATCCTAAGATAAATATTTGTGAATCATGGCTGTAAATAAGTCCTGCATCTACTCTTCAAAACATGCCAGTACCATCAACTGGTCGGAGATATCCACTGCTGAGACATGCTCATCTCTTGATGCCAGGTGCGCTGCATATTCTCTGAGAGTCTGATGCTAGATCTGGAGGAGCAGGTAGCACAGATTAATCTTCTTTTCAATCTTTCCACCACTTTTGCTAACACCCAAACTTTCACAGGCATATCTGCGATCTCTTGCCTAACTGCCCATGGAACTACGCCAGGTGGATTTTCAAAGCAGCGTGATGACTCAGGTACCCAGGATTACCATAACATGCCAAGCCAGATATATAAATCCTTTATTTTTTAATGCAAAGCTGGTGTGTGTTAAGAGGAGTGCAGAACTCTTGTTTTATTTGCATGAAGGACAAATTTGGGCATGAATGATCATTCACGTTTCGATCCTGTAAGCTTTGGCAACGACAACTAATACTATACTGCCGCCGCCACCTAAGATTTATCAAGTGTCACGAGTTGTTGTATTTGAACTGGCCCTGTTACCTGGCACAGACTTGCTTGAAGCATCTACACAACATCCTCATTAGTCTACTGCATCCTAGTGTTTCCCAAGGCTGCTTCCAGACTGTCCCTATTTTGCAGGTGGGATTCAGTTGCACCCTGTCAAATTCAGGTTGTGCAACTAAAGTGGTTTTGCTGCTGTTGTGCAATGCACCTGTTTCCAAACAGGGGGAAAAAAAACAAAGCCCTGGGAATTGTACAGTAAGGGGAAATGCACTGGAAAGTGTGAGACAACAGTTGCTTGATGTGGCCTTGCATAATCTCCCTGCCCGCACTACTTGGAATGAATGCTCGATAAACAGCTGACATTGTATAATCTCCGTGCAAACCTTGTGCAGACAAATTGAGATAGATGCTCAATCACAGGTCATCTGGAAGTGGCCTGAGTAATTCTCCCATGATTTCTCAGGCTTTATCTGTAGCCATGTGAGAGAGAGATTGAGTGAGTGAGAGAGAGAGAGGACAGCAATGGCAAAAATGGCCCCACAAAGATCTGTTACTGGCCCCTGTGCCTTCAAACTATGATCATGCTCTCTCCCTACATGGCTTTTGGCTGAATGAAGAAGGCTTTGAATGTTGTACAAGTGGAGGAATAATGCATTGTTCTGAGATTCATTCTGGGAGGTCAGCCCTTCCTTGAACAACCAAACGAGCTTCCTTTTTTGCTTTTTCAACAAAGGGACATTTCATATGCTGTGCATTTTCTGCAAAGTACAAAATAGCACAAATCTCATGACCATTTATCCTCACACGTGACAATCTCACATGCATGGAGAATGCATCAACATAATAAAAGCTCAAGCCAATGGCTCATCTTGTCCAAGATCTTCTTGTCAGCCCACAAAGAGGATCTGAATGTAACAGCAGTTCCCAGCGACTGGCATTCAGAGGCATACACTCTCCAACAGCAGAGGTAGAACATGCCCATTATGGCTAATAGCTCCTGATAGCTTTATCCTCCATGAATTTGTCTAATCTTCTTTTAAAGCCATCCAAGTTGTTGGTGATCACTGCATCTTTTAGGAGCAAATAGTTCAATGGGTAACTGTGTGAAGAAGCACTTAGGTAAAGGTAAAAGGACCCCTGACCATTAGGTCCAGTCACGGACAACTCTGGGGTTGTGGCACTCATCTCGCTTTATTGGCCAAGGGAGCCAGCGTACAGCTTCCGAGTCATGTGGCCATCATGACTAAGCCGCTTTTGGCGAAACAGAGCAGCACACGGAAACGCCATTTACCTTTCCACCGGAGCGGTACATATTTATCTACTTGCACTTTGACGTGCTTTCAAACTGCTAGGTTGGCAGGAGCAGGGACCGAGCAATGGGAGCTCACCCTGTCACGGGGATTCGAACCGCCGACCTTCTGATCGGCAAGTCCTAGGCTCTGTGGTTTAACCCACAGCGCCACCCGTGTCCCTGAAGAAGCACTTAATTTGTCCCAAATCTTCCCACACTCCACTGATTGGGTACCCCAGGATTCTAGTATTATGGGGGTGATGGGGGACTTCTACTCCCAGGTTTTATACTATTTCCCTCACAGAGGTAATTTCCATCTACATCCAAAGTGACTTTCATTTGTGATTATGTTTCTCTGGGACAGAAATTGTCCAAGATACTTGAACACCTAAGGCCAAACATTCAGAAGGGATTTCAAAGAAAGGGGGATAGGGATGGGAAGAACAAAATATGGGGTTGAATTTAGAAGAAGGTAATCATTATTATTATTGTTTATTGGATTTGTATTCCGCTCTTCACCTGTAGATCTCAGGGTGGTTCACCACATAAAAATACAATATAAGAAACACAAAATCCATAATGGAAATAAGAACAAAAACAAACCAATTACCTCCCGTTCCACAACACATTTAAAAGGACATCGGATGCCAATCAGACCAAGGCCTGGTTGAAGAGGAACATTTTCTCCGGGCACCTAAAAGTGTATAATGAAGGCAGCAGCTGAACCTCCCTGGGGAGAGCATTCTACAAACTTCTGGCCCCTCTCACCCTCTCACCATTGGCATGTGGCCCCCAGAAAGTTACCCAGGAAGAAATTCATCCCTTGGGCCGAAACAGATTCCCTCTGCTGCATTATACTTTTATGAAGAGTGTCAGACAGACAAAGAAGGAAAGGAATTATCTGTATGCAGAAATAATGAATCAATGTGACCAGAATGGGGAACTATTAGAATATACCAATATCAAATATATGCAAGCATTTATTCAGAATGAACAGTGGAAAAATACGTATAAATCGAGCAAACCCAAGAAAACAGCGAGTTAAATTGAGGCTCTCCATTCAAGAGGTCAACATTTCAAAGAAGTTTTTTCCTTCTTCTCTTGAACGCTGCATTAATGGGTACTCTTACAAGTCTTAATGAAGCCGCAGAGCGGCTTTAAGTGAAAGCAGTAGATGTGGAAAGTCTATTGTGAGTTGGAAGTTGTTATTCTGACAACTGATTGTTTAATGCAAGCTTTTAGAGTATCCATTTGTTCCTAGCTAAATTTTAATATCTAGTCTCATATCCTCTCTATACTACCACTACACCACTGAGCATAATCTTTAATATTGAGAATTTAACTGTAGCATTTCCTAAGGACAACAAGCCTGAATGAGCAAGTGATTTTTTAACCTATATCTCAGTTGGTTAAATAGGATACGTACTTTCCCCAGTCAAAACCAAGGGGGAAAAGCAGTGCAAAACTTTGAGAAGGCTCAAAATTATTATTTACCCAGAGATCAAATAGTTTACTTGCAAAATAATTTTATATTGGGGGGAGTTCCCCCCTTTCTCATCCAGGTACAAAGTATCCAGTGCAAAAAAAATGTCTCGTTTAGAGTCACCAAGCTCTATTGGGCAATTACTTTAATTAGCTAGTTTTTGGAAACTGCATATTAGCTACATGACAGATCAGAATGGCTGTGGTCTATTGAGTAATTATTTAATTAGGCTATGTTTTAAAAACTGTTTATCACTCATATAATGGACTGGAACTAGCTCCTTCTGGTCTTTTGTGTGAGTATTTAATGAGGCCAAATGTACTATCAATTGCACGCGCACACACAAACCCCAATAACAAAACCATTCTGCAACTTAGTGAAAAGAATTTATAGCCTCAGACTGCAGATGGTTTGTGTGTGTACAAGGAACCCTCAAAGACTTTTCAGGCCATTGAGAGAATTTTGTCTATGGTGATATAGCCTCGGGAAAGGATAATTTCTGCAGTCGTTCTATTCACGTGTTGGGAGACAATTGGGGAAGAAATGAAAATGCAAAACAGCTTAAAAATATGTCGCTGGTTCTTTCGTTCAGATTGTCTATTTAAGGGGAGGGCAAATGGCTGCCTTCCAGGAATGGTGTTTTCTTCACAAGTTTATGGGAAAGTGAAGGAAGGATCTGAGATGTTTTGGCAGCTCCCTGATGATTCAGGCTTAATTAAGCCCAGTGATGAAAAGATCAATGTTGAAATCGGCAGGTGTGGAATGTTTTCCCTCTCTCGTTAGATTCTCTCTGGAAGGTGATTCAGAAGACCACCCCCCTCCCCACCACATAATATCCCTTTTCAGACACTATCAGGTATGTACAATTCACGTAGGGTAGCAGGTCCCTCCCCCCCAAGAAAATCTGAATGTATTTTTACTGGCCACCCCAATCCCTGTCCAGCTGGGCATTGGATTCCAGGAGTCTTGGCCCCTAGCTTGGGTCTGTGCTCCTTTGGAGAACTGAAGAGACAGCAGAAATATGAATTTTCCCTGCATATTTAGACCTGAGTTAAATGGAGGGGTTCCAGATCTCACAGCATGGTCATCTCAAGTGGGACTTCTTCCCAACAGCAGTGCAGCACAGGAGCCCAAGGCATCTATCCCAGCTTGTAAATATGTGTAAATAATCCATACATCCTACAGACAACACAGTCTCCTGTCTCCCTCATTCCAAAGGAAACACAAACCCTGGGTAAATGGCTGGAACTCCTGGAATCTTGCACCGATCGGAGATAGAGGTGGCATGCCACAATACTTTGAAAAGCTGTTCACATCTTGTGGTAGGAGCATTGTGGGGTTTTTTTCTAGCATCTCACTAACCAAGAGTCAAATCACCTTTTAGGTTTTGAATTCTGTGGACAGCAGATCTCTAGCAGAGAATACAGCACAAAGCAGCTGAGGAACCTTCAATAAATGAAAAATTGGAAGAAGAGAAGAAGAAGAGTTTGGATTTGATATCCCACTTTATCACTACCCTAAGGAGTCTCAAAGCGGCTAACATTCTCCTTTCCCTTCCTCCCCCACAACAAACACCCTGTGAGGTGAGTGGGGCTGAGAGACTTCAGAGAAGTGTGACTAGCCCAAGGTCACCCAGCAGCTGCATGTGGAGGAGCGGAGACGCGAACCCAGTTCTCCAGATTACGAGTCTAGCGCTCTTAACCACTACACCACACTGGCTCTCTGCCTTAAAGGAAGCTGCCTTAAATCAGACCATTTAGATAAGTATTGTTTACACTGACTGGGAGCTTTCTAGACAGGGGCCTTCCTAGCTCCACGTGCAGATACCACACATCTCCAACCCCACAGGCAGATGCTAGATGCCAGATGAATAGTATTTCTGAAGTACATTGGGCTTTAATAAGAATCAGGCACTCCCGAGAATTCATTCCCCCCCCCCCTCTTCCTGGCCCTCTTGTCATGTATAGCATTTTCTCCTCCTTGGTACTTGTGAAACGTGTTCAGGCCTGCCAGGGTTGGTACCATATATATATATATGAGTCCGCAGCTTCAGCATCTGCCTTGTGTACATTTTTTTCTTTTTCGCTAGCTCTGTGAAAAGCTCCGGTGTGTCAGAAGTGTCATGCTTGTTATGTTTGGATTCCAGTCTCTGCACAAATGCAAGGTCCTTTTTGAAAACATTAACCTAAAAGCAACAACAACAACCACACTCCCCAAAATAAAATAAAATAAAATGGTGGAAACAAATAGTTCTGTAATGAGTCACTTTGTCAAGGTTTAGGAGATTGCAAAAAGAAAAAAAGGCTTCTGGGAAAACACAAATTGATTTGTGCCAAGTTTTGAATCCATGTTGCAGTGACCATGTTGCGGGAGTTCAATGTCTCATGTTTTCTTGCAATGAAAGTACAAACACCACCTGGGACGATCATTCTGAAGACAGCGTATGCTTGTGCAAAAATATGAAGTGAGGTGGGGAGGGGAATAGGACTGCTCGATTTTGAAACGTACAACATAGCTCTTTGCTAACAAAACATTATTTTACAAAATTCTCCACAGATTTGAATTAGGGTGGCCCAGCTGTGACCCTATTTAGTCTAACTAACTGCTGTCTAATCTATAGTAACTGAGACATATTATATGCAGAACTGCCTCAGAAGATGGTTTGGAAACTTCAGCTGGAGCAGAATTGGGGGGGGGGGGATTGCAGGCAGTTTGAGCATATTACACGGATCCTGGCCCAACTGCACTGGCTGCCAATTAACTTCTAGGTCCAATTATTTTATTATTATCATTACTGAATTATTACAGAAATAGAGAGAATGAACAAAGGAAAAAGACACCTTTTACACCCATACCATACAGAAAGTAAATAAAATTATTACAAAACCAAATGAAAAACACAAATGACTTCCCGTCTACTCCTTAATTCAAATACACAAAATTTGTGGTCGATACAAACTGTTATCATGATTAAACTGCTTCTTATTAAGTTTTAGGTCTCACATTATTCTTAAAACTACTACTGAATTTAATCAAATGCTGTAACAGAATTTAAACTGCTATAAATATTGTTTAAATACAAATACCTGTTTTGGTTTGTTCTTTATTTTTTGGTTTGTTCTTTATTTTTTGGACAAACTAATTCTGCATATTCAGTCAGTTTTTGAATCCATTCCTGCATAGATGGAAGTTGGTCAGATTTTCAATTTGCAGCAATTAACATTCTTGCTGCAACTGTAGCGTATAAAAAGATATCCTTTGTTTTTTGAGGAAAGTCCAGATCTGTAATCCCCAGAACATAAGCTTCTGGGTTTATTTATTGAAAGAGATTTTAAATAATTTTTGTAATTCTAAATGGATGTCATCCCAAATCACCTCAGTTTTCTTACACTGCCACCACATGTGGTAAAAAGTGCCTGATTTTTCTCCACATCTCCAGCAATCGCCTGGAACACTTTTATACATTTTAGAAAGTTTCCAAAGTGTTAAGCACCATCTATGTTGCATTTTTAAGAAGTTCTTTCTTAGGGTATAACAAGCTGTAAACTTCCAATTATTTTTCCACAAATTTTCCCATTGGGACATATTTATTATATACCCAAAGTCTTGTGACCACTTAGTCATCAAGGAGGAGTCAGTAAATTTTGGAAAGGGTTTCGCTTTTGGATTGTACTAACTCTGATGCAAATCTATAAATTTCTGTTGCAAAGCCCTTTTGTTTATTAGATTTAATTTTTTTCAAATAATTGATCATACTGGAACCAATAAGATACATGCTCTCTTAAATCCTCAAAACTTTTTACCTTTAATTGGTTGTCTTCCTCTTTAAGAAGTACTTTATATGTAGGCCAGGCCCAATTCAAAGTACTCCTTTTGATCTATAAAACCTTAAATGGTTCAGGACTGCAATACCTGAAAGACTGTCTCTCTCCATATGCACCTACCCAGATCCTGACATCTTCCAAGGCCCTTCCGCATGTGCCTCCTTTGTGAGAGGTCCAAAGGGCAGCAACACGAGACTGGGCCATTTCTGTGGTGGCTCCCTGCTTGTGGAATGCCCTCTCCAGGGAGGCTTGCCTGGTGCCTTCGTTGTAGATCTTTAGGCACCAGGTTAAAACATTCCTCTTCTCCCATGCCCTTGGCTGATTAAACCATCTATGGCCTTTTAAACTGTGTGCTGGGGTTTATTGTTTGTTGTTATGGTATGTATTTTTTGTGTTCTTATATTGTAAAGCACCCTGGGATATTCAGATGAAAGGCAATGTAGTAGTAGTAGTAGTAGTAGTAGTAGTAGTAGTAGTAGTAGCAGCAGCAATGTGTGTCCCACTGGTCTAGGAAGTATAAGAAAGAAAAATTCCTCTCAGTGCAGAGTTACAAACTGCAGTGACATTAGTATTATTTTGTTTTGCATTTTAATATTTGCAGTCATAAGGAGTCATGAGGAGACCGCCCCAAGCCCCAGAATATAGGTTTCATTATCAGTAAATAAATATTAATAATAACATATGTTCCACTGTTTGTAGGGATAATTCCTTGGCTTTGTTTTTGCAGTTTACACAGTTCTATATATATCTATCTATGAGGGACGCGGGTGGCGCTGTGGGTAAAACCTCAGAGCCTAGGACTTGCTGATCGTATGGTCGGCGGTTTGAATCCCCGCGGCAGGGTGAGCTCCCGTCTTTCGGTCCCAGCTCCTGCCCACCTAGTAGTTTGAAAGCACCCTTAAGTGCAAGTAGATAAATAGGTACCGCTTTATAGCGGAAAGGTAAACGGCGTTTCCGTGTGCTGCGCTGGTGCTGGCTCACCAGAGCAGCTGTGTCATGCTGGCCACGTGACCCGGAAGTGTCTCCGGACAGCGCTGGCCCCCTGCCTCTTAAGTGAGATGGGCGCACAACCCTAGAGTCAGACACGACTGGCCCGTACGGGCAGGGGTACCTTTACCCTTTACCTATATATATCTATATAGCTATATCTATGGGAGATTTTGTCAGTACACCAGGAGATGCAGAGGAAAGGAAAGGAAAGGAAAGGGGAGTCCCATCGTGCAAGCAGAACTTCACTTGAGCAGTATTTGATGCCAGCCAATATATCTTTTTACAAATTGTTAGCTTTGATAACTATTGTGCATTTCTGTGCTCTATCATGAACTACTTTGAGTGTAGCATGTACGATAAAGCAACATAAAATAAAGTGATTGGGGCTTGCAAGTTGAGGATGTAGGGCAGCAAAAATAAATGGAGGGAGGAGGTGGTTTTTCTGGTTGTTTTTTTTTTTTTTTTTTAAGATCTTGGTCTCCATCTTTGTTCAAACAGGTTCTCTTGAAGTCCCTTCTGATTGACTGCAACCTGTGAGTCTCCGCTTGTGTCCCTCCTGTAGACAGCAGGAGTCACCTCTGCGAACAGAAAGCACGTGCGTTCCTTTTGAACTCAATCAATAATTATTTATTACGTCAAATATTTATTAGGCTCATTCCCCAGCAGCTTGCTTTCATGTGACAATTTTGCTTCTCAAAGACATGAAGGCTTGTCAGAAAGAAAAAAAGAAAGAAACCCAGAGGGAGGACCCAGTTTTCTTTGCCATACTCTCTTAATAATCATGAATGGAGAAGGTATTGTGGCTATTTCATTTCAAGTTGGGAATGTGTGTGTGTGCCATTCTGAAAAGTGGAATATGAGCATTCAGTCATGGAGATGGTGTTTGTTTTAATTTTTTCTGAGGGAGTGAAGTCAAGGAAGAAGAGGAAAGGCAGCAAAACATAATGTGAAAAGGAAAAGGGAATGAGACAATATAATTAGTGCAGGGGTAGCCAACATGGTGCCCCCTAGATGTTAGTGAACCACAATTCCCATCATCCTTCACTAGTAGCTGGGGCTGATGGGAGTTGGAGTCCCACAGCAGCTGGAGATACTACATTGCCTTGTCTTGTCTTAGTGTTTGTGTGTAAAGATAAGCCAGCTAAGAATAAGAATATACAGTGGTACCTCGGAACTCGAACGTAATCCATTCTGGAAGGACATTCGACTTCCAAAAAGTTTCCGAGGCACAGCTTCCGATTGGTTCTTGTACTCATCAGAAGCCACGTCAGGCGTTCATCTTCCAAGGAACATTAGAAAACTAGAGCATTTACTTCTGGGTTTTCGACATTTGGGAGCCAAAACATTTGGCAATGGGACGGTTCAAGAATCAACGTACCACTGTATATTCTAATTTACCGAATAAACAAACTATGAACATTTACTATTCTGTTTTAAAACAATTGCTCAAATTTTACACAGGGAACCATTAAACCAAAAGCTTCATAATGCCACAAAAAACAAAACTCCTCACATGCTCAATGTTAAAGCAGAGACTTAAAAACTGAGCGGCCCAGAGTACATTCTTTCTGTTTTAGAAAAAGGCCTAGGTGAAGACTTTGTGCTGAAAAGAGGACAAGGATGGCGCCAGGCAATCTTCCCTGGGAAGGCTGTTGCAGAAGCAGAGGGCCAGGACCAATAAAGCACTCACTCTTTCTCTGTGGTCTTCCTCCACTCTCAAATTATAGACTGTAATTTCTTCAAGATCAGAGACCACACATATTAGCTTCTGTTATATGGGATCCTTATAACAGAGGGTCCTGGTTGCGCTCAGGACCTAAGAGCTCACCCGATAGGGTTAAAATGGGGGGGGGAGCAGGAAGTCCTGGCCATTCCCCTGGGATCATGCCAGTCGGTTTTAGCCAATAGGCAGTAGGTGGTGTGATCCTAGGGGCTTTAAAAACGGCAGCGTGACACAAGGAGGGGCACTTGCTTCATACTGCTGAACACCCGTCCAAGTTGCTTGGCCTTGCTTTGGCTTGGATCACTTGTTTTGGAACAGGGGCTGAGTAGGTTTTTTTTTTTCCATTTGGCAGATTGGCTTCAGCCATTTGGTTTTCGCCTACCCCTTAGCAAATCATCACAACTTGTAAGGTGGCAGTTAGGCATTGGCTCAGTTGGACTGTGGGGAGGGCAGTTGCGGCCATCACCTGCCCCTCCAGGAACTGGGTATTCCATTAAAGGAATCTGGGGGTCCTGGATCTCGTCCGAAGTCTGCTTGAGGGGCTAGGGCCATGCCAGGACCACAGGAACCCCGAGGTGAGCTTACGTTGGTCCTCATCAACCTTGCTCCCTTGTTTGGTTTACCCCATTGGACGATCACCCTGAGAGGTGGAGTCAGTTATAGTGGGGAGTCAATGACTAATCCAATACCGCTCATATGATTGTATTTCAATAAAGTTGTCGCCAAAATTTGCCCCAAAACTAATATAAGTGTCCGTCTGTATTTATTTTGGGGGTGGGTCTTGGGGCCTCAAGACGCAACCTATAAAGAAGGCTTAGGAGACCTGCTATAAAACATGTGCATGTTAACGGTGCTCTATAAAATCATCATCTTCGTAGTACTTACAATGCTTTAAATGCCCAAGGTTACATTTGTAAGAGATCAAACAGATGAAGGGTAGATAGTTTCTGTTGACACTTTTTGTTATTTTTGGATGGGAAGGCAAAGCTTAGGGTGCCCTTTGAGTTCTGTTTATAACATGCAGCAAATGTAAAAAAGAAAAGAAAAAAGATTGTGTGCTGCTTTATAATTCAAGACTGACATTTTTAAAAAAGAGAACCCCCACCTGCTTGTCGGATGGAAAGGCCCACATTTTCAGCAACATCCTAACAGGAGGCACTTCATTTGTTCCTACTTTCCCACCACTGCCCTGTCAATGTACGTTGTACAGGATCTTGCAAAGCTTGTTGCATGCAGGCCTTGTGCCAAGGCAGCCCTCAGCAACAATACACTCACCACTGGCATGATTCGATTACCAGAGACCTGCTACGTATCATTACTCAGATTCTGCCTACACGCCAGAGGCTGCTCAAATGGGATGGAGGCCATCTGGAAGTCTGGATAGCGTTTTGTGAGATGGGCTGAAAGAAACTCATAGAGTCCATCTGCTTTCTATATATACACACAGGCAGCAATGAGTTCTCTGATGGCACTGTCTTTGCATCAGGGTTCTCCCTCCTGCTGTGTACAACTAGGACATCTAAAGGCAGCTGGAGATTTCTGAAACAGGCCCTCCTCTCACCTGGGAAAGAGCTGGAGTGCTAACATCAAGGTCAATGGAGCCATGCCTGTAGATTCTGGATCAGAGTCAGGTATCTATCAGTTTCCTTCTCAATGGCCAGGCCCATGCAGAATTTATATATAAATATTGCAAGTGAGTGGAACTCACTCTCTTTCTTGCATAGGCACTCGCTCATTTAAGAGTCCTCGAGTGGCAAGCCCAAGGCCACAGTACAGAATGTGTCCTTCAACGGTGGGGCAACTGTTTGCTGTTCTATTAAATACACAGTACTTGATGTAGTGTTCACTGTTTAAATAGGACTTCTTTTCTCACTGCTGGCTCACATGCCTACTTGTGTTTACTCTCAGATTAGGCAGCCTATAAAGAGAAAATGCCCTCTCCTAGCCACTTAGTTCAGCTAGCGGCTGAAGAGGAGAAGAGCCATTTTTGTGTTGTTTGGTAACTGAAGAGAAAACAAGGAGACTTGTACCACTTCACTATCTCTAGATTCCTTCATTTTGATCACACCTCTTCCATATCCTCCAACATTTCTCCGATGAATATAGGGATATCCTGTTTATTATTAATAATAATATTTCTACCCTGCCCATCTGACTGGGTTGCCCCAGCAACTCTGGGTGGCTTCCAGCATATATAAAAACATAATAAAACATTAAACATCTTTTAAAAACTTCCCCATACCGGACTTCCTTCAGATGTCTTCAAAAGGTTGTATAGTTACTTATCTCCTTGGCTCGGGGGCTGCAGAACTTCACACACTCCAACATTTCTCTGATGAAAACAGGGACGTTCTAAGGAAAAGCAGGACATTGTGGGATCAATTCAGAAAGTGGGATAGCTTCTGTAAATCCAGAACTGTCCAAGGAAAATAGGGACACTTGGAGGGTCTGCTCTTCTGCTTTTTTGAGGCCAACTCCAAATTTGTCATTTTGGTGCCCCCATGTGCCAGTAACCCCTCCTTCTTGGCGCACATACCTGAGAGTAGCTGCAGGTAACAGAAGCCAAACAGCCCTGGGCTGTGACGTGCCATTTTTATTTCCCACAATGCCCTGCAATAGAGGGCAGCTCCAGAGCATTGTGGGAAATTTAAAATGGTGGATCAGTGCCCAGCACTAATACGAAGGCCTTAGGTAGCAATCTGTGGTGGGTCTTGCCAGACCTATCTCAAACAGCCAGAATTATTATTTTTCCAGTAGAAAAGGGTTAAATAAAGACAGTGCTGTTGTCGCCTTTCCATTTTCTCCAGAAGATCATGAACTTTTGTTAAAATAATTTCTAATCAATGCCTCTATTCCCCAGAAATTAATGGAAGAGTTTATCTGAAAGCATTAGAACAGGTCTCCTTTTCCCTATTCTTATCTGCAGAGCAGTGCTTGTGGCTGCTTTTCTTCTGCATGTGGTTCTTTGGCTCTAGCCCTGTTGAACAAATTAGAGATATATTTCCCATATCCATAACTATTGCCAAAAAATTAACTCAAAAATCAAAGTATAAAAGAGAACAAACTTTTATTTTTAACTGTGTGGCAAAAAATCATTTCATATATTGATGATAAAAATGTTCAAATACCTCATGTTAAACATGCTACCATTTGATATTCTTCGTAATTTAACAGCTTTAAGTGAAAATGTCATAAGTCCTTGGGGATACCCTGATATTTATAAGTAAAGCAAATTTATTTTAAAATGTTACTACCCACCAACACCAATCATAACAACAATATTTTCCCCCTAGGAATGAGAATGAAATGACCTAGATTTAAACTTTGCATGATTGTTTGTGTGTGTGTGTGTGTGTGTGTGTGTGTGTTTAGTTTTCATTGCATTGTATTGTTTTTCTTTATTCTTATATGTTAGATCTTTCTCTTTATTTAAACAACAGTAAACAAATCTTTCCCATCTCCTCTATCTTTCCAAAACCACATGCCAAAGATTTTGAGCCCTCCCATTCAAGGGGACTGACCAATTTCATTAGCTAAAATTGGAACAAAGTGGGTTTTACTGGGAGTGACAAATTCTTAGGAGATAGCAGGGATAAATTTGGGGGGAAAGGCTGAGAAGCGGTTCACAATTGGCCATAAATACTTATGTAGCATGCTCAAAACACACACACATTCATGCCTGCCTTACACACAGACACCAGTGCACCAGGCTTTTACCCTGTGTTGATAAATGCTCGTTTTACGTGCAGTGAGGGAAGCGCTTCAGAATTTGCAACGTGTTATTGCATACCAGAAGAAGTGCGCAAGTATAAGATTTAGATTAACCGCTGGACAGATAACCCAGTGCCATTTTGCTCAGCACACGCCATGGGCTCCTTATCTTTGAGAGGAATCCCCAGGAACCTTTCCACATAGATTTTGGATGACTCAGGCAGACAAATCGCCCTTCCTCTATGAGGCATCCCAGACGAAAAGATTAGCGAAAACATGTCGGGGTGAAATGGGAAAGATTTGATGTGTTTACAGAGGGAGACATTTTTATTGTGGCCCAAGAGATGGCATGTTACATCCTGCCATAAGAATCTGTGCAAACCCGAAACCTTTTCGGGCAATTTATTTTATTTATGTAAATATTTATAAACCGGGCTTCAATAGAGAATATAACAAGATGGTGAGATATAGATATCTATATCTGTATCTATATCTATCATCTATCTATCTATCTATCTATCTATCTATCTATCTATCTATCTATCATCTATCTATCATCTATCTATCTATCTATCATCTATCTATCTATCTATCTATCTATCTATCTATCTATCTATCTATCTATCTATCTATCTATCATCTATCTATCTATCTATTATCTATCATCTATCTATCTATCTATCTATCTATCTATCTATCTATCTATCTATCATCTATATGAAAATGTGTCAGTACTAACATCAAAAGCATGCCAATAAATAGGTTGCTTTTAAAAAAATCAAGTTCCAAATAATAGAATTGTAGAGTTGGAAGGGATTTTGTGGGTCATCTAGTCCAGCCCCCTGCAAGCTAAAGAATCCATGACAAATGGCCACCCAACCTCTGCTTAAAAACCTCCAAGGAAAGAGAGTCCACCAGCTCTCAAAGGAGTCCATTCCACTGTCGAACTGCTCTTATCAACAGGAAGTTCTTCCTGATGTTGAGCCGAAATCTCCTGTCTGAATATTGCAGTTTTTAATACATGTCAAAAAGAAATCAGGAATGGTTTCCAGCAGATTCCTATTGGAAATAAGTTCCATAGCACAAGCTCTGCCGCACTGAACAATCAGTCCCTGGTGAATGCAGAATGAAGTCGCGGTGATTGGGGTAGAGCGCCATGAATGAGCCAGCTCCCAGGGAAGGGTTGCTGCCAACTGAAGAAAGCATCCAGGAACAGAGAGGTTTAACTGCCATGCAGGATGAGCATCGGCTAGTGCCAACTCCCCCGCCCCTTGGAATGCCAGTTGATAAGGGAATGGTGGAGAGCAAGCTAGAACACAAAGCTTGCCAGAACCACAAACAGGCGGGAAAGATTTGAGAGACAGCCTCTCACAGAATGTGGAGGAGACGGGAGCTGAACCACTCAGTCCGAGGTCTCGACGAATGGGAAGGCTGCAAGATAGGAAGCAAAACAAAAGACCTATAAAGTGAAAGTTCAGTTGCTTCTGGTCAAACCGGAAGCAGTCTTCAGAAGGGTCATCTTGACTGATGATGGCAGAGGCTGTGTTAAAGCCGTCCGAAGCTATCTGTTTGTTTTGACAATAAAGCATCCTTTTTAATTAACTACGCTCACTGTGTTATCAAGCCAGGAACTGGACTCCTGACATAGAAGAATTGTGAGGTTCTTAGTATACTTTGGGCCCAATTTGTGGATTAACACAAGAACCTTGAACCTGTCCTGGTAGCAAATCAGCAAAGCTAGATGTCATGTTGAAGGTGACGCCATGCTGAAGATATCACAGAAAGGGGCAACCCCCTTTTTGAGCTCTGTAAAATCTTGCAGGACTTGTACAACGTTGCAATGCCACCTCGATTTTCACCTCTCAGCTCTCTGTCCCCATTCCGTCTGACATTGTGATTGGATTTGTTTATTTGTAACTCGTCATGCAACCATCACAAAACGTAAGTTTGACGGTGACAAATTAACACAAGGTAGCAATGATAGGAGTGAACTCAGGCCAAGATAAACTATAGCATAAATGTAAGATGCCAAACTTCCCTGGCAGATCACAGCATTAAAGGAAGAATTATTCTTCCTTTAAACTGCTATTAAAAGGAAATATTAACATAAAATAAAATGAGATGGAGTAAAAAATGAATTTTGGTGGATCTGAATATGATTATATAAAGTGTAACTGAATAAAAACATAAAACAATCTTAAAATTCTGAATATCCCTGATAAGACGCAGCATTTTCTTCACTCATCAGTTAGTGCAGGGGGAAAAATGTGCAGTTTTCACAGTTACCCTTTTCAGAGACAGCTTTTTAAAGAACCTGCTGGTTCCAATGTGTGTCTGTGTGTGTGTGCATGAGAAAAGAGGGGTGTACAGTTCAATTCTTGCAATAATTTCAGCAAACAAATTTTAATTCACCCCAACTGGCATTCACAAATGTATATATATTTTAAAATCCACATACCTGTAAATTGGTTCTCAATGACTGGGCAACCATAGTGTCAATTTATGTTTTTGTGTTGGTTATTGAAAATCCCCCCAGAGATGTCTTCCTGGCAACAACCTTATTTGGGGTTAAGGCTGCATTAAAATAATTTTGCTTCCCCTATCATAATAAGTAGTAATATTTTTTTTTAATACCACTTCTTAACAATTTTACTGCTATTGATGATAATTTACCTGTAAAGTATTGAAATGACATGTAATACATTTCCTTTTAGTGCACATTAACTGTTCATTCTTTTAATGTTCACAATTTTGGAGAAACGTAATCAACTTTTTTTTATAGGAAGCAAATGTTCTAAATGTGCTATATTGGAGTATGCAAAACCCATCTGAAGAATTTTGTTTCTAGTTACTATTCTCTCTTCTGCATCTGAACATGTCTGTGGAGAATCCCTGTCCTGCTATGAAATTCCTCAGGATTCAATTGCACTTCCACATTTGAATCCCAGATGTTAACAGATGTTATCCCAGACATGAGAAAAATCCCAGATGGAGTGAGCATCCACATTTCGCTCCCAGGCACGTGGCCTCATGGGAACTGTAGTCCAGTTGTTTCGCTTTAAAACTCGACGAGTGCCAAAGAGGAGCCACCATAATGAAATGTACAGGACTTGCTGGTTTTAGCCTCAATAGCGTCGCGAAGAAAAGGCCCCCGTGGATAGCTTTTAGGAGAGACAAGATCTGCCACAAACATTTAAGCAAAGCAAACACATTTAGAAGCACTCTTGCTGCACAGAACGTCACTATATCATACGATTGTTTGTGGTTTTCTGTTCAGGATGATCTGCAAATAGCAATCAGCTTAAAGATATGAGACACAGTCTACCCAGGAACAGCCTCACTGCAGGATCCATTGAAATGAAACAGAGTTGCAAGGGATTCAAAAACACATCCAACACCATACAGAAACCTAATAAACCGGAACAATGCAGTGCGCCTGGAATTCCCCTGGATAAAATTTCCTTGCTAGCAGATAAGGCATTGGGTAAAAATTACTGTGGGCTGCTGTGGCTTGCAGAAGGCATATTACAGGATGTTTGTTCACATATTTCTCTCCATACAGCAAATATCTGTTCTGTAGGTTATTGCACAATCTCAGCATTCCAGCCTGACTCTTCTGCAGAGATTGAGCTAAAACACACTTTTCTTTTCCTGCGTTCTCTCCCTCCCCCCACTTCCCGCCTTCCCCCAGCATCTGCCTTCATTCTTTTCTCTGGCTCTTGGTTTTCCATGACATTCATAAGGGATTTGAGCATTTCTCAAGGGTTACCTTGCACATCATTATTTCATTACTGTTATATATAATGCATTTAATGTATATTGCAAGTGCACTAGAGCTGATCCAGGGCATCCTTGTGATTGGGGAGCCTCGATTATTAAAATAGTATGATGAACTCGTGTTTCCTTCGGAGCTGTGGGTCAAAGTAAATAGTGTGCTTTGTTATTCGACTACTTGAGTGACCTTTGAGCCATTCTAATAAATGCAGTTGTGCCGTGAGTTAAGAGTTGTGCTGCTTGTTTGAGAGACAATGTTGTTGGATCAAGAACAGTGCTTTGGGGGTCAGTCAAATTGCCGTTCCAGATGTTCTTTTCTTTTATTGCGCATTCATGGTAATTTGTCCTCACAATGATATCATGGCAGTTACACATGAGCCTCTTTTTAATATTGTTTCCACCTGCAGAAGTTTCAGGATAGACGCACTGCTTTGTTTCCAACCATAGCTTTCTCCTGAAATTCTATAACTTTTGCAGACCCTCCAAGTGTCCCTATTTTCCAGGGACAGTTCTGGATTTACAGAAGCCGTCCTGGTTTCTGATTTGATCCCAGAATGTCCTGCTTTTCCTTAGGATGTCCCTGTTTTCAATGGAGAAATGTTGGAGGGTATGTAATTATGCAACCCCTGAGCCAAGCAAAAAAGTGTCTATACAACCTTTAGAAGACATCTGAAGGCAGCCCTGTATAGCTTAATTAAGTTGTTATATACAGTGGTACCTCGAGTTACATACACTTCAGGTTACATACGCTTCAGGTTACAGACTCTGCTAACCCAGAAATAGTACTTTAGGTTAAGAACTTTGCTTCAGGATGAGAACAGAAATTGCACAGCAGCGGCGCAGCAGCAGCAGGAGGCCCCATTAGCTAAAGTGGTGCTTCAGGTTAAGAACAGTTTCAGGTTAAGAACAGACCTCCGGAACGAATTAAGTACTTAACCCGAGGTACTACTGTATGTTGGAAACTGCCAAAGTGGCTGGGGCAATCCAGTCAGATGTGTGGGGTAAAATGTTGCTGTTGTTGTTGTTGTTGTTGAATATCAAAAGGTTGTCCTGAGAAGCTTACAGTCTAAAATTCAACATGGTTTGGGGAGGGCAATGAAGGAAAGGTAGGAAGATGGGAAGAAGGGAAGAATACAATTATTTAAGCAAGCCAAGTAGTCCCAACCATGTTGGGTGCCTCTGGCAATACCCCTTAATTGTAGACTTGACATCTCAAGCAATTGCAGATTTACCAGGCACCCCTTTAAGTGTGTGTGTGTGTGTGTGTTCCTGCTCCAAAACTAGGAGACAGATACTAATAAGGAACAGGAAAACAGCCCCGGGGAAGAAAAATCACTTCTTTTGAGGGTGCATCATAAATTTCAGGAACAGACTCCTTTAGATAACAGGAGCACAGATAGGCGACATCAGGAATCGGCAGCAATGAAATACAAAGATGGTTTTATCACTTATTTGCCTGAATCCAAGGTGTCTTGTCCTCATCAGGAAGCTGCTTCCAGGTGACCAGAGTTATTTCAGGGCAAAGGAACCCAGGTATATGATGCTGCTTCTTAATTGCCAAGAGAGAGGGTCATGATCCCTACTCAGAGCAGACCTGTTGAAATCAATGACCATGGCCAGTTTAAGCCCATTGGATTCAATGTATCTACTCTGAACAGGACATAGTTGTTGTTTTTATTTATAATGTATTGAATCAATTCCAACCCACCTTACTCAGGCAATATTGCCCATTTTGTTCCCCCATATTGCCTTTCAGGCATGAACTCAGGTGGGAGGAAAGAGCTGGTTGAAGGCTTAAAGCACTGTGAACTGTGAGGATCAGATCTGCTGACTGAGTGTGTGCAATCCCTGTGGAAAGTTCCAAATAAATGTGCTTAGGACTGCAGCAGTACCCATTTTCTCTGATGCTAAAGATGTTATAGTGAACAACCTGGGCTTGTTCAGAGAGCCAGTGTGGTTAAGATCGGTAGACTTGTAATCTGGTGAACCAGGTTCGCATCTCCGCTCCTCCACATGCAACTGGGTGACCTTGGGCCAGTCACACTTCTCTGAAGTCTGTCAGCCCCACTCACCTCACAGAGTGTTTGTTGTGGGGGAGGAAGGGAAAGGAGAATGATGAGAAATGCTGGACAGAAGTCAAAAGGGATCTAGATATATGGTCTAGACTGAAACTTTCCTTGTTAGGCCGTATAGCTGTTATCAAAATGAATGTATTGCCGAGAGTGTTATTCCTGTTTCAGACTTTACAAATTCTGGACAAGATGGAGTGTTTCAAGAGGTGGCAAAAAGATATATCTAAATTTGTCTGGCAGGGCAAAAAGCCCAGAATTAAGTTTAAGATCTTAACAGACGCAAAAGATAGAGGGGGATTTGCCCTGCCGGACTTGAGGCTCTACTATGAGGCAGCAGCTTTTTGCTGGCTAAAACAATGGCTACTTCTTGAGGACACAGACATCTTAGATCTAGAAGGTTATGATAATAACCTCGGCTGGCATGCGTATCTGTGGTATGACAAGGTGAAAGTGCATAAGAGTTTTAAAAACCATATGGTACGGAAGGCATTGTATAATGTCTGGATCAGGTACAAAGATTTAATGGAAAATAAAACCCCCAGATGGTTATCACCAATGGAAGCAAAAGCAGTTAAAAAACTTAACATGGACTCAAATTGGTTAAAATATGATGAAATGTTAGAAAAGGATGGAGAAAAGTTTAAATTAAAGAGCTATGAAAAATTAAAACATAGAGTTAGAGATTGGCTACATTACCACCAAATAAATGAAGTGTTTAAGCTGGACAGGAAAGTAGGATTCCAGAGTGAAAAGTCAAAGCTAGAAACGGAACTGTTAGAACCCAATACAAAAAACTTATCTAGAATGTATAACCTGCTGCTGAAATGGAATGTACAGGATGAAATGGTAAAATCGGCTATGATTAAATGGGCACAAGATGTTGGTCATGACATTATGTTTGCTGACTGGGAACAGTTATGGACCACCGGTTTGAAATTCACAGCATGTACTGCTTTGAAAGAAAATATTATGAAAATGATTTACAGGTGGTACATGACTCCAGTCAAGCTTGCTAAGATCTATCATTTGCCCAATAACAAATGTTGGAAATGTAAGGAAGCTGAAGGAACCTTCTATCACCTTTGGTGGACCTGCCCAAAAATTAAGGCCTACTGGGAAATGATCTATAATGAAATTAAGAAAGTCCTTAAATGGACGTTTTCAAAGAAACCAGAGGCTTTTCTTCTGGGCATGGTGGGCCAATTGGTACCGAAGAAGGATAAGACTTTTTTTATGTATGCAACCACGGCAGCAAGAATTCTTTTAGCAAAGTATTGGAAGATGCAAGAACTACCCACTCTGGAGGAATGGCAGACGAAGGTGATCGAATATATGGGATTGGCAGAGATGACCGGCAGAATCCGTGACCAGAGGAAGGAGGCGGTGGAGGAAGATTGCAGAAAATTTAAAGTATACCTTAAGAACTATTGTAAAATATCGGACGGCTAAGATGTCGAGAGGCTAGAAATAAAGAACTACAGCTGTAAATCGTAAATTAAAGGGGGAAACTTAATGAGAACATATAGAGAAATTGACTGAAGGGTTGCTGACACATTATAAAATAATGATGCAGAGAAGGGGAGGTATGGGGAAGTCATGTTTTATGTATTTGTTTGTGATTTGTTTGTTTTTCCTATACCCTTGTTCCCTGTTTTTTTTGTTTTGTAAAAACAATAAAAAATTATTATTAAAAAAAAAAAAAGGGAAAGGAGAATGTTAGCCGCTTTGAGACTCCTTCAGGTAGTGATAAAGCGGGATATCAAATCCAAACTCTTCTTCTTCTTCTTCCTGGTCTCAGTCCTCAGGCACATAAGAGTCTGCTTCATACCAAGTTGGGCCATTGGTCTGAGTTGATCACACTAAGTGCCACCAGTTCTCCAGCGTTTAAAGAAGGGCCTTCCTCAACCTTACCTAGGGACAATGTTGGGGGTTGAACGAGTAATGTTCTGCAGGAAAAGCAAATGCTCTTCCACTGAGCTACAGACTGCCACTCTGTTCCATGCAGCAGAAGTTGTTTCACGCAGCTCCTTGAGCACAGAATACTCGGTTGAACAGAAGAAGAAGAAACTGACAAACATACAATCTACAGAAGCACTTTGTTCTTCTTGCAAAATGCTGAACCCCTCAGATTTCAGCAACTCTTGGATGATCACAGTCCCTCCAGATTTGGTTATTTTTTTACTGCTTGTGGCAAAAATTAAAATGCAACGGTAATATAATGCGGGAGCTGCCCGGGAAACAATAATGAGAATTGAGTTCCGAGATGATTAAGCATTTTATTTTCCCAAGGTGCACTGTGCTGGTATATAATTTTATGTAATGACAATTTAATAGAACAAAATGAGCCAAATTCATCACGGAAATCCATAGAGTTTCCTGTGGGATGAATTTAGCTTTATATATGTTCACAGATTACAGCGGTAAGCGCAGAAACACAGGTAACAGAGCAGTCGTTTCCCAATTAAGCCTCCCACCTTCATGACAGTTGGGGAAAGTGGCGCATGAAAAATAGTTACATTAGCGGGAGGCCAGAATCCGTAACATGGGACTCGGCTGGAACAGGGGCCTCTTGGCATTACAGCATCATCCTGCCCTTCAAGTCTCTTGTCCTAGACAAATGGATGCTTTGTGAGGAGTTTTTTATTTTGCCTTTAGCCCAATTCGCTACAGGAAAACGCTCACAGCTACATCACCACTTGGGAGGGGGGGGGGACTCCTTCAGAGAATGGGACATAAAAGAAGTCGGATAGATAATAAAGTTGAAGGTGACATTACAGCTTATTTGTTTATTTATTAATTTTCTCTGCTGCCCTATACCCGTAGATCTCAGGGCAGCCCACAACATAAAATTACAATTAAATAAATAAATAAATAAATAAATAAATAAATAAATAAATTAAAAGGGCACCAGGTGTCAATCAGCCAGAGGCCTAGTTGAAGAGGAACATCGTTGCCTGGCACCTAAAAGTGTAAAATGAAGGCACCAGGTGAACTTCCCTGGGGAAAGCATGCCACAAATGAGGGGTTTCATATGTCTGGGTAGGTTTATCTAAACAAAAAAATGGTTTTTGTCCCAATTCCAAAGATCGAAGTGGTTAAGTGGGCATATATGAAAAAGGCCATTTCACAGGGAAGCTGGTCCCAGGTTGTTAAGGGATCTATTGATCTCTCTATCAGTGTATCTGGGGTTCCCTTCTAGAAGTTGCTGGACTACAATATCTACAATACCTGAGCATCGGCCATTCTAGCCGGGGCTAATGGGAGCTGTAATCCAAGGACATTGACATAGGTCTATATTGACCCATTGATATAATGATCAGAATGTTGGACTGAGACCTGGGAGACCAGATTCAAATACCCTCTCAGCCATGATGCTCACTGGATGACGCTGGGCCAGCCACTGTCTCTTTCCCCAATGTACCTCACAGGGTTTGTTTGTTTTTATGAGGATAAAATGGGGAGTGGGGTGAAAACCACATATGCCACTTCATTGGAGGAAACAAGGGGATGTCAAAGAAGCAAACATATTTGTAAATAAATACACAAAAAGCTTATCATTGTTTTAATAATTATTTTATCTGCATTATGTGTTTTATTCTATTCTGGTTTGGGTTCCTTTTTTGAAATGGCTGCACAAATAAATAATATTTGCATTGTCTTGGCAAAGGGGAATAAACAATCACCTCGTCCCTGCCACTAATCTCTCCCCGTGCTCCTCACCACCACCAACCATCCCCTTCAGGCATAACATCACCTCTAACCTTGTTTTCTATTCTGTGTATTTTATAAAGCTCTTCCCTCCCCACATTGCCCAAAGCCTTGTGGCTTGTGCAGAAGCTCACCAGATTTATATCTTCCAAGCTGCCTGTCACAAGTAAAGGACTCTTGTGGTGTTGTTTGCAGCAGAAAAGGCCTTGTTTAGTTGCCATAACAATTGTGCTGTAACCTCTATAGCTTCTATTCTAATTTCGCCCTTACCTACCTCCTTGACAGTCCCCCTGCAGCTGTGTCATTTGCTTTCAGGCTGCACACGGCTCTGACCTTTTTACCAGAATGGGTAGCATTTTCTCTCCGACTGCACGTCTCCTCAGCAGTCTCCCGGGGTGCTTGACCCCCTGACCTTTTGTTGACACCTGTGGGGCAGGTTGTGTCAATAGTCTGACACACATATATATTTTCCCTTTCTCCCAGAGAAAGAAAAAAGTTTCAAGGGATACGGTTTATTTGCTTTATGCTTTGAGGTATGAATGGTTACTGAAGGAGAAAATTGCATTTTCCCAGGTAGAGTTTAAAGATGCTGGGGGTGCCTTTAACCCACACAGCCCTAAAAGGTTTGGGATTTTTGTTCTGTGACAGATCATTTACCACTGCCATTACCATCCGTGATAGAAAGCCACCGATGACATCACTCAGGTTCTTAAGTTCAATTTCCTCTGGCGACGATGGAAATATTGTGGACCACTTTCTTCTCGGCCTGTTTTATTTAGAAAACAAATAGCCAACAGAAAATGATATTTTCAAATGTTTTATTTTTTAAGAACCAGAAAAATAAACAACGTTTTGTAAATTTACAAACCACATTGAAAACCACACTTATCTGCGCTGCAAGCTTAAACAGAACCAGTAGCCAACCCTTCTCCCTAGAGAATATTGGGAACTGTAGTTATGAAAGGAAGGCTAAGGTTCTTATCTCAATAGGATGTACATCAAACTAGAATTGTCAGGACTCTTTGTGGGGAAACTGAGGCTGCTGTTCTAATCCCACTTAACTGGGAATTAGCCTCATTGCATTCAATAGGACATACTTTTTGAGTATGCATGTTTAGAATTGCTCTGCAGGGCACTCATAAAACTGGTATTCTGTGCTATCCCCTTGCCCACAGAAGATTTGCAAAGCGGAAATGTTGTGGTTAATTTACTTCTGAATGCCTCTATCCAGATATTAAGCACTGTGTATGCTAGGATCATCATGGACTAGTTTGCATTAGCTTCTATAAAAGAAAATATAAGGAGAAAGAGAGAGGAAGAGGGAGATGCAAGGGTGGTATAATGAAGTGAGGGAGAGGGAAAGGAAATAAAAAAGAAAGACTAGTAATGGAGGAAACACAGGAATAGAGCCAACACAACCTTTCAGGAACAATTATGGCAAAGGTCACGCATCCTTAATGAGTAATGTGTTTTACACTGACTACTTGGATCGAAGATGGGTTTATCAAGAACAAATCATAGCAGGCAAAAGTTAACTCCTTTTCTTTGGTAGATCATGGGAATGTGATGGACATAGTATATCTTGATTTCAGTTAAGCTTTTGACAATGTTTCCTATTATATCCTTGTTGATAACATGACAATATGTAGACTGGATAATACTATTGATAGGTGGGTCCACAGCTGGTTAAACAAATGTACCCAGTGAGTTGTCATCCAGTGAGTAACATGTTACAGGATTTTTTCTTTGGACTGCATCTGCTTGCCATTTTTTTAAAAAATAAAATGTTCAAGGGGTGCTAATTCAAATGTGTAGATGACGCAAAGCTGGGAATGATAGCTAATACCATAAGCAACAGAATCAAGATTCGAAACAATCTCAACAGGCTGGAATACTGAGACAAAAACCCGCAAGAACAAAGTCACCAGGGATAAATGTAAAATCCTTCATTAAGGAACAAAAAAAGAATGAATATGAAAAGGAGTCCTAGTTGATCCTAATTGAACACGAACCTGCAAGAAATGGGACAAAGACCTGCAGAATCTCCTTTCTAACCCTTTCACCACTGTAACTTCCCTGGTCAGGGGTGTGGTGGGACAAGGTGACAACAGGTGACACCAAAGTCATGTGTGTCAATGTCTAGCCATTCAAAGCCAGGAGTTTGATGTAACAGATAAATGCAATTTTGGGAAGCATAAAGAGGAACACAGTGTACAGATCATGAGAAGTAACTCTGGCCTGGCTGCATGTGAAATGTTGTCTTCAGTACAGTGGTACCTTGGGTTACATACGCTTCAGGTTACAGACTCTGCTAACCCTGAAATAGTGCTTCAGGTTAAGAACTTTGCTTCAGGATGAGAACAGAAATCGTGCTCCGGCGGTATGGCAGCAGCAGGAGGCCCCATTAGCTAAAGTGGTGCTTCAGGTTAAGAACAGTTTCAGGTTAAGTACGGGCCTCCAGAACGACTGTACTGTCTTCTCTGATGGACAGAGCTCACCCAAACCACAGACCTGATATTCCAATGCTGGCTTGAAACTGAGACTATTTGCATGCAAAACATGCATTGTTCCACCCCCCATGGCGAAAAACACACAGTCTGAACTCACCTGTAGATGCAAATACATAAGCCTTTACAGCTTGAGCTAAAAAGCTAAACCCCCATTACTGGCTGTAAAAGGTTTAATTATACTCTGCAGACAAAATATAGCAAAGGACTGTGCTTTTTTTTTTTTTTGCTTCTCCTTTGGGGCTGCACACTTCCATTGCTCAAAGAAAGACTGTTAGCAAGTTGCTGAAGCCCCAGACAGTTGTCTTTAAGATAAGGCTTCATTTGTGAAGACCTGAGATGGCTCAGTCTGGTTATTGGCCAATATTCTATAGCTGAAACAGGAGCCCCTTGATGTTACAACATGAGCCTGTCCTCTCTGAACTAAAAGACCCTTCTCTCCCAGCCTAGGCACATGCTTCATTCATGAGTTTCTCTTAGGACAGATTCAGTAAAGGGAAACAAGTCTGTCTCAGAGCTACATTGCAGATTCCGTTGGGACACAACACATCGCTGGTGCAGAACAACTTCTCACAGCAGTGGCATTGTAGCCATACCTACAGAAAACAAGCTTGCAAAGCTTTGTTGTCTAGGCAGTTTTGCAAAACAACATCTCCTGCTGTTGACCAGCGAAGCAAAGTGACCTTCCCCACCTCCCCCCCCCCAAAATGGAGAGAAATTGTTGAAATAATTTGATATTTCAAAAAAAGGAGGGGAGCATCAAGGTAATCATGGAAAAATCAATATGTTCTTAGACTTCCTTACACTCCTCTACACACTCTTCCCCTCCCTGTTTCTGATCTCTTGTTAATACTTATCTTCTCCTAAGCCAAGGGGTATCCTATAGATCCAAATATTGTGAGGAAATCAGATCCTATCATGTGTTGCAGATGACATACATGCATGAACGTTTCAGCATACATGTAAGCAGTTTAATTTTATTTTATGGTTTAGTACTTTTTTTAAAAACGGAGGGACGTGGGTGACGCTGTGGGTTAAACCACAGAGCCTAGGGCTTGCCAGTCAGAAGGTCAGCGGTTCGAATCCCCGCGATGGGATGAGCTCCCGTTGCTCGGTCCCTTCTCCTGCCAACCTAGCAGTTCGAAAGCACATCAAAGTGCAAGTGCAGATACCACTTTGGCGGCAAGGTAAATGGCGTTTCTGTGGGCTGCTCTGGTTCGCCAGAAGTGGCTTAGTCATGCCGGCCACATGACCCGGAAGCTGTACACCAGCTCCCTTGGCCAATAAAGCAAGATGAATGCCGCAACCCCAGAGTTGGCCACAACTGGACCTAATGGTCAGGGGTCCCTTTACCTTTACCTTACTTTTTAAAAAAATTGTTATTACTTACATTTTCTAAGTGTTTAGGTCCTCTAAAGGTCTTAATCCAGTCATTGTAGTGTACGGTGATTGGTGTGGCAGAAGAAGAGAAGCTTCACCCTCCCCCCCCAAAAAAGCTCAACAACCTTGGCTGGGTATTCCAGCACTTCGTTTTTCTAGCCCTGTTCAACTTAATGCCAGCACTCCCCATCTTGCAGCATTTAATTACAAACAGACTGTGTGTGGGGGACTTACATTTGATCACAGTTGGTCCTTTCTTCAAAGAAAGCATATATAGGACCACACATCATGGGGGGAATCGAACAGGATCTTTTTCTGCTCAGTTCACAATAAGTGTACTTCACTTGGTGTATCCACAGATAGGGATCGAGGATAAATTCAGTTCCGTTTGAATTTTAATGTGAAAGTAGATAATTCACATCTTACCCAACAATCCAGGAACTGAAACACAGGTATCTTTCAAAAGGTACAGAGCTTTGCAGTGCAGTTCCCCAATTTAAAAAAGGTACTCCCAAAAATCCCTATATCAGGGAAAAGTGTGCAAAACACACATTTTAGTAGGGAAAAAATTAACGTTAAAAAGAAAGTTGCTTGCAAAAAATTAGGAAAACTGCACACTAAAATGCTGAGGACTTTTTGCACAGACTTCAATAATTAAGTACAGTAAATTATAAACCAATGAGGAAATGTAATAAACTGGAGCTGAGATTGCGGGAAAAGCTGAAGAAACCAAAATTCACAAAGTCATTCATCCCTATCCCCAGGAAGACCATGTTCTGACAAAAAGGTAGAAGATGAACTGGGAAGGGAATGCTTTTCTTTCTTTCTTTCTTTCTTTCTTTCTTTCTTTCTTTCTTTCTTTCTTTCTTGCCAGATGCTGTTGCAACAGATTCTGCTTCACAACCCCAGAAGATGCACTTTTGAGATAAAGCAACAAAAGAGATTTCATTTAAAGGCAGACAAGTCATAACAGAGTCACATGTGCCACGCAAAGAGGCTGCAGCTGCTGTCTTTCTAGTCTAAATAAAAATAAACCCCCTTCTCTTCTTTCCTCATTTCCAGGGAGCAACAGTTCTAACAGATTGTTATTCTTCAGTACATACGAGAGACAGTTTCACTAGGGGAGAAGCGGGGCCACGGTAGCATGCATTCATTAGAAATGTTAGACAGGGGAAGGAACTTTTCAAAGAGACTCATTTTTCATAGGATAGATAAATAGATAGCTGTGAGTTACTTGCAACAGGTTGCACTGGCCTGGCCTGATGCACCTCTTGACATTACGCTGGAAGCAAGCATGGCTGAGACATCTATCGCACAGTAGGTTAGCTGCATGTATCCATTGTCCTGAGGTTGAACTTGCCACATCTAGTGTCTGGGCTGGATTCCAAGGTAGAAAAACATAGGAAGAGCCTTCTGCACCAGACCCATCTGGTCCAGCATCCTTTTCTCACGGTGGGCAACCAGGCAGGTGCCTATGGGAAGTTTGCAAGAAAAAAACCTGATAGCTTGATCCTCCATGAATTTGTCTTACCTTCTTTTAAAGCCATTCACACTAGTGGCCATCACTTCTTTTGTGACAGATGGGGGGAGCATTGCCCTTGGCAATGCCAGGCTTCAGGGAATCTGAACCACCCTCCCTCCCCCATGGCAGGCTGCCAGTAATAGATAGACAAGAAGCTCTTACCAAATCTTTTATTCAACATTCACAGAGAGAGGCTTAGAAATGCTGCCTCTCCAAGTAATGGTGTTGGTCCAAATTAAGCCCCACCCCCTCCATCTCTCCTATTACAGTGGTACCTCGGGTTATAGACGCTTCAGGTTACAGACGCTTCAGGTTACAGATGCTTCAGGTTACAGACGCTTCAGGTTACAGACTCCGCTAACCCAGAAATAGTACCTCGGGTTAAGAACTTTGCTTCAGGATGAGAATAGAAATCGCACGGCGGTGGCACGGCGGCAGCAGGAGGCCCCATTAGCTAAAGTGGTACCTCAGGTTAAGAACAGTTTCAGGTTCAGAATGGACCTCCGGAACGAATTAAGTTCTTAACCCGAGGTATCACTGTATACATCATCCCTACGTTGGGTGATCTTTGCCTTCTGCCTCTGAGCTTTCTGTTCTCCTACTTTCAATGCCCGCCGAGTTCTGGTGGAGTCTAGAATGCTTTCTAAAGACGCTGAGTCTGTCAGCTCTCTCTCCTTTGGTGCGTCTTTTTCTCCCTGCTTCTCTCTCAATATTTCTCAGCTTCTCCCCTTTGCAGCCACTGAGCTGTGACCTTCTGCAAACCACTGTTGAGAATCTATACTGTCTTCCTCTTCTCTGGAAGGTTCAGGCTGGGGAGGCGGTATCCACCATTCCTCCCCCTCCTCTGACCAGTCCCTGACAGGCAATGGCACCAGATCACCCCATTCCCCCCAGAAGCCCCATCTTGTCACCAGGCCTGAAGCATGGTGCAATCCATTTTTGAGCAGGATGCAATCTAGTTGTGGACCAGCACTTTGAGAACCAGCATTTTAAACCAACCAACCAATTCCAACTCAGCAACCCAACCAGAACCTATAATGTCAGGAGTCCAGGTTCCCAGCTTGATAACACAGTAAGCATAGGTAATTAAAAAGGAGGATTTGTTGCAAAAACATGTTGCAAAAACAAACAGATACACTCCGGATGGCTCTAACAAAGCCTCTGGCATCGTTACTCAAGATGACCCTTCTGAAGACTCCTTCCGGTGTCAACAGAAGATATTGAATTTACGACCCTTACGTCTTTTGTTTTGCTTCCTATCTAACAGCCCTCCCATTCGCGACTCTTCATACTTAGTGGTTCAGCTCCAAAGTCTTCCTTTTCTGAGATGCTGTCTCTGAGACTGTTCGTGCCTTTTTGTGCTTCCTGCAAGCTTTGGCTTTGTGCTTCCAGCTTTGTGTTTCCAGCCTGCTCTCAGCTACTGCCTTATCAGCCTGCCCATCAAGGACAGGAAGAGCCGAAGTCTGCAGCTGCTGGCTCTCCCCTGCCTGACTAATATCTAAAGCTCACTGTTCCTGGCTGCTTGCTGCAGTTGACTGCAAATCTTCACTTGAAGCTGGCTCATTCCTGACATATAAGAATGGTCCCAATCAATGCCACAGAAGCTACAAGAGAAGGGCTTGCTTCCTTATAGGACTTTACTGAATCTATGGGCTCATCAGCTCAGAACCAGACAGTGGGTTACTAAGGCAATTCATATATGATTCGGCCTTCTCTATTTTATGAATGAATGAATAAATACCCAAAGGCACTTAAGCTGATTTACATGTTTTTAAAACAATCTGAATTTCTAAGGTATAAAACTAAGGAAAACCAATTAAAGAATTTAAAATGATTTTTTAAAATAAGTCTGTGCAGTGCAGGTGAAGCCAACTCAGTGATCCTGCCAATGTGTCCACACAGTTCCAACTTTCCTGCCATCTTGTCCTTTCCCCTTTTCCTTCTGCGGGGGTGACAAGAAGTCACCCCATGGGGGCTTGCGGTGGCGCGAGCAGCCATCACGCCTCCGCAGCCACATGTGGAGGATCCTCGTTCGCTGCTGCAGCCACAAGCAGAGGATCCCGGCTCCAGTGGCAAACCGCTATTTACAGTGCAGTGTCACACGCATGCGCTGTACGTAACAATGCCGCACATGCACTGTACTTAGTGGTTTGCCGGCGGAGCCACTCCAGCGCCATACAGATGGTGCTGGGATCCCTCCGTCGCCACTGCAGCCGTGAACGGAGGATAGCCCCGGGTGTCATGACGCCTTCTTTCACCCCTGCTGGGAAGATACCATTACAGCTCTTTCCCACAGGCTGAGCCTCTTCTGGTGAAATGACTGGATCCCCTGCACATCTCTCATTCATTCCAATTGTACTTCTGAAAGGGTTCTAGTGGATTGTGCCCATGTTTCATATTTGGTTTAACACAGTTCCTTTATCATCATTGAAATGATTTACATGGGCTGATTTGCATTCTGAAAGCCAGTTTAGGTATAGATATGTGTAGAAAAAAATGGCCAGGGAAAAATCAGATACGAAAGCATTTCCAAAAATTCAATTCTAGGTAAAGTACCATAATAGCATTCAGCTAATTTGATTGGATTGACTTACTCGGATTTGTTCAGTAGGGTATTTCTTTCTTCTTTTTATTTCAAATAATGCATTTGTTCCAAATATCCATGCACATTCATTTATTTATTTTTTTAAAAATTTTTATTAAAGGTTTTCTCAATACAACAAAAAAAGCAAACAAAATAATATATTTTTTTTTCAATATCCACATTTTCTTCACTTCTTTGGACTTCCTCACATCTCTCGTTCCTGCATTCTAAGTTTTTTGAACTTTACCCAGCAAATTATCACCTTGTTTCAATTCTTATATTATAATTTCCAATATTGTGTCCCTAATTTTAGATAGTTTTACCCAAACCTTAAAAGCTTAATTTTAGCATAATATTTATCCAAAATTTGTCTTTTCTTATGTTTTCATTTATCTTCATACTCCTTTTAACTATCTTAATGGTGCCATATTATTAATAATCTTGAATCTTTCTTAACACTCATACAATTTACAGTATTTTTGTAAATAGTCCTTAAATTTCTTCCAGTCCTCCTCCACAGCCTCTTCTCCCAGGTCTCATGCACATTCATTTAAAAGGGCGGTGCCTAGATGATTTGGCTATAGCCAGTAATGAACTGATCTGACCACTCTAATTATCAGTGGTCACGTCTCAGAGAGACAACCTTAGGGATACATTCTTAATTGGATTGAAATTGTTTTCAATACCCCTTCGTCTTCAAGAAGAATAATGACAAGACTGATTGATCATGGGCACTCAGACATCTTGAGTATGAACCTCCCCCATATGAATGCAACTCTGGTATATGGAGGGTTCTGTGTTGAAGTCAAAACAACCCTGTTTCTCCCCTTCCTTCTCAATATGCACAAAGAGGAATGAGCTCAGTTAGTGTGCATGCCCATATCTACATTTAACACCTCCACTTGGTCAAGTTACAGGAGCTCTGGTGTTTGGATAACTGCAGGCAGCAGATGCAGATATGGGAGATGTGCATTCCACATCTTAGTGTTCTTCATCCTTGGGTCCACAGGTGTCCAAAGGTCTATACATTATGTGATGGGATAATGAGCTGCTTGTGCGTAAAAGCTGAATCCCTCAGAGCTTTGCATAGGTCTCAAAGCTCTGCCTTTACGGGAGCCCTCAAAGCATGACTCCCTCAATCGCTGGCAGAATCCGTTAGTGGACGCTTCCGGAATTTACGCCAACATAAGAGTTCCTTAACGGAAACTCTACGTCTGGATTCTCTGCGTGACAGTTTCCTGCGCGGAGTGGGCGTCCCCAGCGGAGGTCCTGAGCCCTCCCCGCTGTTCTCACTGGAAGCATCTTGGATCCATCCCTCCGCCTGAGTTTCTGCAGGAACTCTCCCTCTCCCCCTGCTGGTTCCTTCCTCAGCATCTGAGGGTCTCTTAGCCTCCTTGAGCCCTTCCACCACCTGACTCTCCGATGGCAGTTCCCTGACACATTACATTAGCCTTGACCATTGGCTAATCTGGCTGGAGATTATGGGAGCAGTAGTCCAACAACATCTTGAGAACTAAGGTTGAAGAATACAGTCATAGACTACCCTGGGGAAAAGGGGAGAGGAAAGCTAGACCACATGGTGGAACCTTCCTTTGCAGTTGCCTCATATTAATTTATTGTCCTCCTTATTTCTGAAACATCTTCAGTTCTTCAGTTTATTGTTCTAGACCAAATGCCATGACAAACTTGTAGCAATAGTATTAATAAAATAATATAGAGCATCCATCCATAATATAAGCCAACACCCATGATGTAAGAAGAGAGAAATTATACCAGAGATGCCCAGAAGCTTAAAGCTGAATCTGAATCACCACAACAATTTATAGCGATTTTATCTATCCCCTTTTTCTGATTTCTTTATTTCTTTATATTATTTATTATTTATTGTTGTTGTTGTTATTTTGCAGCCAGTGTATAGAGGGCCACACTGTGTGTTAAAGGTAAAGGACCCCTGATAGTTAAGTCCAGTCGCAGACGACTCTGGGGTTGCAGTGATCATCTCGCTTTATAGGCCAAGGGAGCCGGCATTTGTCTGCAAGGCAGTTTTTCTGGGGCATGTGGCCAGCATGACTGAGCCGTTTCTGGCGAAACCATAGCAGCTCACAGAAATGCTGTTTACCTTCCTGCTGGAGTGGTATCTATTTATCTGCTTGCATTTTTTGGTGTGCTTTTGAACTGCTAGGTTGGCAGGAGCTGGGACCAAGAAACGGGAGCTCACCCCATCACAGGGATTTGAACCACCAACCTTCTAATCGGCAAGCCCAAGAGGCTCAGTGGTTTAGACCACAGAGCCACCCGCATCCCCACTGTGTGTTATGGAACTATTATTGCCACTCAAAAGAAACTGAACCATTTCTACTGAGATATACTTGATTCCTTGTGTGAACAAAGATTTCAGAAAGTGATCTTTTGGGTCTTTATTATTTATTAAGTAATCAGTTGATGGTAAGATTTCATAGCTACATTCTCACTTCTTCTTAGATGGGTAACGATGAACACCATCTTGGCACTGGCAAAAGCTGAAGAATGCTCAACTCTTAATACATACCAAGATATAATGGCATAATGTGCTGTAATGTTTCGGTAATTGCTCTGATCTAGTGACAATAATTCGCACATAGAAGTAGAATTTGGCACATACTCATTAAGTATGGATTAAGCCCAGTGTTTGAAAAAAGAGTGTGGCACGTGACACTGTCCCTGGGGCTGAATCTCTTCACCCAAAATTTAGGATTGTGTGCACAGTTCAAAAGAGTAGATTAGGAATCACCATGCCAAACAGATGTCAGCTTCTGTCACCTTGGAAAGCACCAATCATCTCTTAGGGCTTGGTGAGAAATTGCAACCAAGTAACTCCCCACCAGCGGGGGAGAGAGGATAGATTCATAGAATCGTAGAGTTGTAGAGTTTGAAGGGCATCACCTAGTCCAACTCCCTGCAATGCAAGAATCTCAAAGCATCCATGATAAGTGGGCATCCAAACTCTACTTAAAAACCTCCAATAAAGGAGGGTAATTTGTACAATAAACAGAGGTGATCTCCTGGAATTAAAAACAATTCAGATGCTTTTACACATTTCAGTGACCAATACACAGAATAAAATAAGGTAACATTTCTGAACCCAGCTGAATAATTCAGATGGTAGGTTGCTTAGTCTTACAGCACTTCAAAGAAACCCTGCTTCATTTTGGATGGAGAAGAACTGTATTCAGTTGATATTTATTGGTGAACCCACCAAATTTGAGCTTTCTGAAACAATACACAAACCAAAACACAGTCAACCATCAACATTTGCGCTTCTCTGAATTTTGTAATGCATTTTTCCGGTCAAGTAATGTGTACACAAATGCATCTTCTGGGGTAAAATGTACATATAAATACGTAAGTTGGTGAAAATAGCCGAGAAAATGCAATATACAAAGGGGTACCTTGCCTTGAAAAAAGTGCACCATGGGTAAAATTGCATAGAAGGCAATGAATGTAAAGAGAAAATAGTACTAAAATGCTGCTGAATTTTCATGAGTACTTGGTGTTTTAAAAACGTGAACTTAAAGAGTGGAAAAATGAGAAAATGAAACTGACCAACTTGCCTTTCCTACTTTGGACAATGTCCAAATTTCTTAAGTGAGCCCACTTGGGTTCAAGATTTGTCCAAAGCAGATGCTCACCCTCCTTGCACATCCCACTGTTGAATGATTTTGTTACAGTGCCCCATCCCCTGATTATTAGTTGTTTCTTTTTTAAAATAATTTTTTATTAGTTTTCACATTTTTATACATATTATCTTTCCCATATATCCAATTACAAGGTTCCCTGAACCTTCCAACGTCCTCCCCTCCCTCCCATGGGCTCTTAAATTAAAAATTATTATTATTTGCATATTATGTAACCCTATTTTATCATAGTCAATTTCACATTACAAATGTCATTACAATGCTACCAATATTTTCAACTGCTTACAGTAATTTTTCAAGTCTCTACTTGATCTTCTTGGTTTCTGATCTTCCTCATCAGTTTTGCCATTTCTGCATAGTCCATCAATTCCGTCTGCCATTCTTCCTTTGTTGGTAATGCTTCTTTCCATTTTTGGGCTAGTAGCATTCTTGCCACCACCATTGCATACATAAAAAGTCTTTTCCATTGGTACTTCTTCCCCTAGTAAACCTCAAAGAAAGTCTTCTGGTTTTTTAACATATATATTTTAAAACATTTTTTTTTAGTTCATTATAAATCATTCTCCAGAAGCTTTTTACCTTACAACATTACCGCCACATATGGAAAAAGTACCTTCTTTCTCTTTACATTTCAAACACATATTTAATTTAGTTTTATACATTTTTGCAATCTTACTTGGTGTTAGATACCAACAGCACATCATTTTCATGTGATTTTATTTCAACACACAGCATGCTGTAAATTTTGTTTCTTCCCTCCACAACTTTTCCCAAGATAAAAACTGGATAATATACCCCAAATCACTAGCCCAACGTATCATCACTGCCTTAAATGGTTATTAGTTGTTTCTGTCACACCGAAGAAATGCATTTGCACCACTGTGTTGTGGCCATCTCAGGAGATTCATCAGGAATACTTGCTGAGTGTTCATTTACTCTATGAAGAGGAGCATAATGAATTACAATGAAAGACACGGTATTCATTTGAGCCTGCTGAACGCAGTCAGCAAAAAAACACACAAAACACCACATTTTGATTAAGCTGAAAATCTGTTTGTACTTTCACTTGTGTTTTTTAATTAGGATTCAAATTATTTCTTGTAGACAACTCGGTTATTAGGAGAGTTGGTAGCGTGCCACGGCAGCAGGCAAATGAACTCAGTCCTAAATTATATATATATATATATATATATAAAGGCCAATTTAAAAATATCATTGAAGCCAACAACATTTTCAGGAGATTAAAATCTTAGCAGCCCCATATGTTATACCTTTCACTATGCTCCATTTTTCAATCCTTCCGAACATTCCTAAACAATATCCTTTGGGATGACATTTTGCCAATTTACTCACAGCCTGTATGCAGATTATGTCTGAGTGTTTGATTGAGCCCTCTGTCACTCTCAAGCAGTATGAATATGGAGCAATGGCATTTCCTGAGACAGTCATTTATTTTAGCTGGATTATCATTAATCAGATACAAATTTGGCATTACTTTAATACTGCTATTTTCTCTTATAGGCGTCGTGCTCAGTGGTGGTTGGTTGTTTTTGGTTGTGTGTTGTTGTTTTTTTGAAAAATAATAATTGATGCAAGCTGGAAGGAGCACTGTGAATAAATTAGTGAGGGAATGTAGAGGGCTTTCATTTTGTACGTTTTGTCAGGGTGGGAATAGGTGACTGGACCCAGATCCAGACCTTCTGGCTCAAGGTTCCTGAGGTCAGTAGCATGTACTGGACCAAGTAGAAGTAGCTGCTGCGCTGCCAAGTTGGAGCAGAAACCTCAGATTTCTCAAATCCATGCCAGGTCTGATCAATTCAGAGGCCTCTGACTAACTGCCAGTTACAGAATCTGATATTGTATACCCGTTTCCTTCTGTTCCTGAGAGTGATTTGAGGCTAAGCACCAGGACTTTTTTTCAGCTGGAACTTGCCGAAACTCAGTTCTGGCACCTGTCAGGTGGACGCCATTGCCGTTCTAGGCGAAGGAGGCAGGTTTTCATGGCAAGTTCTGGCACCTCTTTTTCTAGAAAAAAAAAAAAAGGAATTCACATGGCTTGTTCTCAGTCTGAGACACAGTGGTTCCTGGTCCAAGGTGGACACCCAGTAGGGAAGGGTTTGCAAAACCTTCAGCTCTGGGGCCAAATCTGGCCCTGTATACCTTTATAGTTGGCTCATGGGACTCTTCTCAGGCTGCACTACGTTATCAGTTGCTCCTCTCTCTTGTGACACCCCTCTCCCTATTCAGACTTACTTTGCACCCTCCTCATATGTTTTTGTCTAGCTTGAACTCTAACAATGCATCTTGCTTTCCTGGTTGGAAGACATAAATTGGTGTGCAGAAAGTGGTCTACTGTACAAAGGTAAGATTTGCATTTGGTGGTCTGCCCCTCTTTGCCTCTCACCCACACACTGGCATGTGGCCTCTGGAAGGTTGCCCAGGAGGGAATGTGACACTTAACTGAGCATGGTTCACCTAAAATAGGGTGGTGTTGGGTGGCACTGTGGGTTAAACCACAGAGCCTAGGACTTGCCGATCAGAAGGTCAGCGGTTCGAATCCCCGCGATGGGGTGAGCTCCTGTTGCTCAGTCCCTGCTCCTGCCCAACCTAGCAGTTTGAAAGCACATCAAAGTGCAAGTAGATAAACAGGTACCGCTCCGGCGGGAAGGTAAACGGCGTTTCCGTGCGCTGCTCTGGTTTGCCAGAAACGGCTTAGTCATGCTGGCCACATGACCCGGAAGTTGTACGCCGGCTCCCTCTGCCAATAAAGCGAGATGAGCGCCGCAACCCCAGAGTCGGCCACGACTGGACCTAATAGTCAGGGGTCCCTTTACCATTACCTTTTATGGCAGTCATGAGCACCTCCAAGAAGGAAACCAACATTCCATTTCCAGCCCCGGTGATCTTTGGTTTCTCAGCAGCATCCTTTCCCCATAAGATATCAGAAAGAAAACTCATTTATCAAAAAGACGCAACAGATTCTCAGAGCTAGCCCTACTGTTTGGCAGACTGAGGCAGAGGATTAAGGCAGAAGGCAGCAAGTGTCACTGAATGAGCTGAAAAGGCCAGTTGTTTAATTTATTGTTGTTTACAGTTGGGAGGGAAGCTTGCTGGATTTTCCACCTGTAGTGCCAACATTGAATTGGCCCTACAAATCAACCCCCTGAGGCTGGAATTAAATCCTTTTGGCTATGCGTGGCTGCCACCATAAGTAAATAATTCCCCCATATCTCCTTTTCTCCCTCCCCAGTAGCAGTGAATAAAACAAAGAAAATGAGGTGACATCGCCATGCTCAAAATTTCTGTAGATCCACAATTACCAGTGTAGTGAGGGTGGCATGTTAGAGCATCATGCTACGTGGTTTTTTAAAAAAGAAATATTACGATGTGTCTGTGAGGAGACAGAACGTAAGACCAGACCAGAGGTATATCTCCAGGTGAGCATCCTGATTATTTATTTATTTATTTATTTATCACAACACATTTATTCAAAAATTACAATACAGCTTTGTCCACTGCCCTAATATCACAGAATGATCACTCCAATCTTCAGTCCCTCATGTTGGCTTGCCAAGTACCCTCAACAGGAACCCAACTATCAATATGGCTTACTAAGTAAAGCTAAAGGACCCCTGACCATTAGGTCCAGTCGTGGCCGACTCTGGGGTTGCGGCGCTCATCTTGCTTTATTGGCCGAGGGAGTCGGCATACAGCTTCCGGGTCATGTGGCCAGCATGACTAAGCCACTTCTGGCGAACCAGAGCAGCGCACGGAAACGCCGTTTACCTTCCCGCCGGAGCAGTACCTATTTATCTACTTGCACTTTGATGTGCTTTCGACCTGCTAGGTTGGCAGGAGCTGGGACTGAGCAACGGGAGCTCACCCCATTGTGGAGATTCGAACCGCCGACCTTCTTATTGGCAAGTCCTAGGCTCTGTGGTTTAACCCACAGTGCCACCCACGTCCCAATATGGCTTACTAGACATTCTCAATTAATATATTAAGTAGCTGACACTTCTGCAATGATGATAGCATTAAAATATCCTGTTTTTTTTCAATAAAAGGCGGGGGGGGGGAGGAGGAGACCAAATTGTGTCTGACCTAACCAGTTGCTCCTGGCAAACCAGTAAACTTGAAGGCATCAGTCTTCTCCTACATTTGCTGAGATAACGCCTAGTTCTTCCCTATGACTTTAGCCCATGCAAAGCAAATTCAGGTATTTCCTGATGTATTTTATGGGTGAATTTTAAAATAATATCTATCATAGCAGTCATCTATGTTTCATTCATATTGCATGCCGTCGTAGCTGAGACAGCATTCTGAACGGCAAAGGGACTTTTACACCTTTCTGAATTCTGAAAATCCATGCGGACCTCTCCTTGGAGAAATGAGCCAGCACTGTGGGCTATGGATAAATCAATAGATACATGGAGAAATTGGATACTTTTTATGTTAACATTCCATCTTCTTTTGCAAGCTGCTGCTGCTGCCTGTAATTTTTATTTATTATCTGTGTCAGTTTTTCTTATCCTATCTGACATTCATGGACACGAAACTGGTTGCATTACAACATAGCCAAACATGTGTCAGAACAGGCCTTCAGATAGTCTGCTAAACATTTGAGGAATGCAATCTTTTAAAATTTGTTTTTGGGAAATAGTTTGGACAATAATATTTCCACTAAAAAAAATAAATAAACTCTACTAAATCTGCCTATTAGCACAGCCTCTCCTGCAGCCTCTCAGAAGTACCAGTAAGAAATTCCAAGCACACTTAAGTGTATGAAAAATGGATCGTTCTACATGATCAGGCAACCAATGCATGCAGCAAACTGATCTTCAGATTGATTTCCATATAGGAAACTGCTAAGCGGTTCCTACGACAAAAGGACATTGTTCAGTTGTTATGTTATTTTGTTTTGTTCTGGTTTTCCTTGATACACCTGTAATCTTGAATATTTTTACTCAGTAAACACAATCTTAGGAGCTGCTGAGATCTATGAACATTCTGTCACAAGTGACAAGTCCCTGTACTTAGCCTGCCTTACAAAACCATAACAGGTAGCCCCAAAGATTCCAAAACAGGGTTTACTTGTTACAGATAGGTAGCCGTGTTGGTCTGCCATAGTCAAAACAAAAAAAAAATCCTTCCAGTAGCACCTTAAAGACCAACTAAGTTAGTTCTTGGTATGAGCTTTCGTGTGCATGCATACTTCTTCAGATACACAGGGTTTACTTGGACAGACATAAGCAACCCTCATGCCACTCAAGAAAGCTCCATTGGACTCAAAGATGCAATAGGTGCCACAAAGAAGGCCTTTTTAATGCCTTCACCATCATTCACCTAGATACTTCAAATCTGCAGGGCATGATGAGTCCTAAGGACCCAATAGTCCAAAAGTAACTTTTAATCTCAGACCTTCTGTCTACAGTCTTTGAGACTTATTGGAGAAAAGGTGAGATCCCTGTGGGCTGGAGGTAGGAAAATGTAGTCCCCATCTTCAAAAGGGGTGGTGGTGGAGAAAACCCAGTTAACTACCAATTGGTGAGCTTGATGTTAATACCAGGAAGTTCATAGGACAGAGAATTAAACAGACTCAAGATTCAGGTAGGTAGCTGTGTTGGTCTGATGCAGTTGAAATAAAAATAATGCACACGAAAGCTTATACCAGAACAAACTTAGTTGGTCTATAAGGCGCTACTGGACAATTTTGTTATTATTATTTAAGCAGACTGTGAGCACTTAGAAAAGGATGCTTTAATTAACAAAATCCAGCATGGCTTTCCAAAAACAAGCCAGACAAATCTCATTTCTTTTTGTGAAAGAGTTACAAGCTTGGTGGATCAGGGGAACGCTCTGGATGTAGTGTATCTTGATTTCAATAAGGCTTATGACTAAGTCCCCCATGATATTCTTGCAGAGAAGCTGGTAAAATGTGGGCTGAACGAGTAACTGTGAGGTGGATTTGTAGCTGGTTGACTGACTGAACCTAAAGAGTACTCATTAATGGCTACTCATCATCCTGGAAAAAAGTAACAGGTGGGGTGCTGTAAGACTTGCACCATTGTAAGACTGTAAGACTTGCACCACTTCTGTTCCTGCTGTTTCTTGCCCTGTTTCATTGCTCGGAGCTCCCCAGTCAACCTGGGGGCTGCACAAGCTTCATAGGACTGGTGCAATTGTGTTGGTGACCCATCATTCCATAGCAAAATTACAGCTACAACAGAAATGCATTCACTGGTTACTCGAAAATTCCCCAGATCATTCAGAAATCCATTGGATTTCCTAAGCCTTTCTTTTGTTTGTTTGTTTGTTTGTTTGTTTGTTTGTTTGTTTGGATGACATAAATACAGGGTAATTTTAACCCCATCACCACCATCTGAACCATCTTCTTCCAACCTTGAAGCAAAAGTTAGAGTGTGTGCCCTGGCCTATGTATTGGAATGGTGACAAACTGAGACAGCCTCATGATTATCATATAAACCATGGTGTCCTATGCTGGCTCTCAGAGGGCAATCTCAGAGACTACCAGAACCAAGACCCTTGGGTGGTCAAACAATACCTTGGATCTGAAGGAATTCAACATTTTCTCTGAGATTATTGTATTTAGGACAATCTATCCCTTTGGGAGAACTTTTTGGCTTACAGGGAAAAACATGTGAAACCTCCTCTCCTAAAACCTGGGAAATGCTCATTTCAGAACTATGAAATTGCTACAGTTTTATCTTAATGTACACGGAGACCAAAACAACAACAACAACTCTTCACTATGCAATTAGAACTTGAACTGAACCAATTACGTGTTGTAATGGCATACAACAATTATGCATAATGACAGAATTATAATTTGTGATGATATCACAAAAGCTGTTATGCAACTTTCTGAGTGAACGTTGACCATGGAATGAATATGTGTGCATGTGCTATTTCAGTGTTTCAGCTAAAATAGGGAGTATGGAAGAGTAAAACCTCATCTTACTATTCTGAGTTATTAAAAAAAGAAGTGCAAAACAGGAAGAAACCATACCCTACAGCAATAAATGAAAATATGCACATCTCAGCATTGGAAACAACACGCATGGATTCTGATGCTCAATATTATTGGAACTAGGATCGTAAACTGCTAGAGGACCAATGGTCTGGTTAGTGATCCCTCTGTGATGTGCACAAGCGTCCGCATATTACCCCTTTCTCAAAGATCTGTACTCGCTGCCAGTTCACTACCTGGTTGAGTTCAAAGTGTTACTATTGCTATGTTGTTGTTGTTGTTTAGTCGTTTAGTCGTGTCCGACTCTTAGTGACCCCATGGACCAGAGCACGCCAGGCACGCCTGTCTTCCACTGCCTCCCGCAGTTTGGTCAGACTCATGTTTGTAGCTTCGAGAACACTGTCCAACCATCTCGTCCTCTGTCGTCCCCTTCTTCTTGTGCCCTCAATCTTTCCCAACATCAGGGTCTTTTCCAGGGAGTCTTCTCTTCTCATGAGGTGGCCAAAGTATTGGAGCCTCAGCTTCATGATCTGTCCTTCTAGTGAGCACTCAGGGCTAATTTCCTTAAGAATGGAGAGGTTTGATCTTCTTGCAGTCCATGGGACTCTCAAGAGTCTCCTCCAGCACCATTATTGCTATATTATTATTGCTATATGAAGCCCTTAATGGCTTTGGATTACTTTGATCTGTGCACTTGCACTTCTACAAGTGCCACACAATCTCCATTTTGTGTTTGCAAGGAATTATTCCTTTTAGTGTTGCAGTTGTACAGATACTTTGGGATTCCCTTACTGTTAATATTAAGCAAGCACCATCACTGTACTCCTTTAGACACTTGCTGAAAATTTTTCTGCTTTGGTAGGTCTATTGAGATGCGTGACTCAGTTGCATCTATTCTTAAATTTGTTTCAGACATATTACTGTGTTTCATTGTTTTAAATGTTTTAAATCCTTTTAAAATGTATTAAATATGTCTTTATTTTATTCCTAACTGTATTTTTTAACCACAGAAGTATTTGCTGCCCTTGACTATATAGGGGAAAAGGACAGGGTATCAATTTAATAGATAAAATAAGAGTAGGCTTAATGTATTTCTCCCTGTGTTACACAAGAACACATATCACAATCTCAGATGCCTTTTATGATACCACCCTAAAACCATGGCATTCTCTTCTGGCAATGGTGCAACAGTGCTCACCCCATCAATTCAAGCACATGTGGAGGGCATAACATGTGCCAGTGATTCTTCCCAAAACTAAATTACGTACAAGAGAAACAAAATAAAGGTTCTTCATTTAGGGGAGAAGCAGAGAATGAGAGATACCTGCCCTGGATGTAATACACATGTGAGAAGATTCCAAGGATTGTGGTGGATCATCGCATGCTGAACATGAGTCAGCAGTGTGTGGGTGGTGCAGTTTTAGGCCTCATCAATGGAATCTTTGTTTCCAGATCCCATGATGTAAGAGTTTCACTTCATTCTGCATTAGTGTGTAGTCAGAAGACTCCAGTGCTGTATCCAGTTATGGGTACCACCCTTTAGGATGAGTATAGGCAAACTGTAACAGTTTCAGAGGAGGACAATGAAGATTGTCAGAAATATGGAAAACAAACCATATCAAAAGAAAAGAAAAGAAAAATGGGTAAGAGAAGAGAATACTGAGGGAGAACGTGTTATGGTAAGACCCTTCAAATACCTGAATGGATGGCACATGGAGGAGGACAAAGACTTGTCCTCTGCAGCCCCAGAGGTTATATGGGAGAGAAATTTCATTCATGTTGCATTTAGAGGAGAGCATACCTAATTCATGTTTTTTGAAACCATATGTGAACCAAAACACAGCCATCCTGCAAATTCACAGCTTTATTAATTTTTCAGTGCACTTCTCCAGCCAATGAATGTGTACAAAAATGCATAGATCAGGGTTAATTCTCCATCAAAATACATAAGTGGTAAGAACATACAAAAATGCATAATATTTGGTGGAACTGGTTGGTAAAAATGTGAATATTGTGGAAGACTCCATGTAGACATATGTATTGTAGGAGACATTCTCACTAAAATGCTGGTGGGGAATTGCCAACTGGTGTGGAAATGTGAAGAACTGAATTTAAGACTGAGAAACAAGAAGTAGAAAGAAAACAAAATTGGCAGATTCACCCATTCATAACCAGAGGGCAAGAAAATATAATTACAGATTTGTCCGGAACATTTGGAGAAACCTTTTGATGGCAAGAGCCACCCAACAATGGTGTTAAATACTTGGTGTGGCATGGGGAGGGAGATGCTATATTTCAATGGAGGTCTTCGAGAAGCTAGCAGCCATCTATTGAAGATCTCACAGTTCTGAATTTCCTTTATACAATGGGGATGGATTTGATGGCCTATGGCACCTTAGAACGGGTTAATTCTAAGATGAATGGGAAAGTTCATCTTTATCCGAAACCTGCAGAATGCACAATGATTGGGTCCGATCCCTCACACTGGAATGTGCATCACGATCTGGAAGTTCAGTTCTGCAAAGCAATTGGAGGTGAAGATGAAAGTGTAGCTATTGATTTCCTGCTGCATTTCTTTCTTTTGCTACACTAGATAGCGCTCATCGAAAGTGACTTTCCAAGAATTACTTTTATAACACTTCACTTATTTGGTGAATCCTACCAAATGATTTCTTTTGAAGTTCATCACCCACTCAATATTTTCCAAAGCCAAGGAAACTATTTTCAGGATTCTTGTTTCTTGGAATCCCCTGTTATAAAGGACAGTGTGAAAAATACACAATTCTAAATGGAGGGTAAATGTCTTTCATAAGCCATCTCACGGTGTTCAGCCTGAGCACAAGAGCACAGAATGTGTGAAGGGGGTTTTGTGATATGTATGCAACTCTGCCCCCAAATGTAGACATGTTAGGAGGTGGGGTACAGACGTCAGCAGACTATGGTTCACCCCAATCTTTCACCCAATTTACAGGTCCTTGGTGGGAAGGCTACTGAATAATTTCCCTGACTCATTAGATATTTTTCCCCCAAAAAATGTGCTGCTATATTTTTCCTTTAGAGTTTTTTAAAAAAATGTTTGATGTGATATTCTAGTTTTCTAATTTCATCATTTGGTTGTGTGAGTGTATGTGTAACGATAGATGATAGATAGATGATAGATAGATGATAGATAGATGATAGATAGATAGATAGATAGATAGATGATATAGATGATAGATAGATAGATAGATAGATGATAGATAGATAGATAGATAGATAGATGATAGATAGATAGATAGATACATAGATAGATAGATAGATAGATAGATAGATAGATAGATAGATGATAGATAGATGATAGATAGATAGATAGATAGATAGATAGATAGATAGATAGATAGATGATAGATAGATGATAGATAGATAATTTACTTTTCTGTAAATATTCACTTAGGCCACATTTACACCATACATTTAAAGTGCTTTCCCAGTCAGAGCTGTGATTTCCAGAGTGGTTTACCAATCAATCTCTCTCAAAGGCAACGCTGGAAATTGTACCTCCGTCAGAGCAATAGGGGTTTCCTAACAACTCTCAGTACCCTTAACAAACTGAAGCTCCCAGGTTTCTTTGGGGAAAGCCATAGCTGTTTAAAGTGGTATCATAGTGAATGTGGCCTTTGAGACTGTTCCAGTATCAAGTGGTATATAAATATATGAAATAATAACAACACTCTTAGAAGCCTCCTTGCGACTGGAAACTTTAATAATCCAGGGTTCCTGTTTGGGCAGGAGGGGTTGTTTCTTAGTGAATTCAACCAAATGCAGTGAGAAGCTCCAATTAAATCTTCAAGCTATGCAAAGGTTAGGAGTGGAGGGTGCAGGGCTAGCAGCAGTGGGAATATTGGGTAGGCAATGCCCAGTGCATGCACCTCTGACTCCAGCACACTTTTTGCCCTTGCATGTTTAGGCTGAATTTCCAAAAAAAGAGTTTTAGAGATGGAATGTCAAGAGGTAGTGTTCCATTTCTGAATGTGGCCTTCCTGTGTCCTAGGATCATCAGAAACAACAGATGCCAAGTCTGGCTTTTGGAGTCCCAAATATACAGAGTGCTCTGCACTTCAGGTATTGAGCTGCGACTCATTGAGGTTTTCCCATTCACTTTTATTGAGAGGAGGCTTTGGTACATTATCTCCCTGAGGCTCTTCAGCCAATACACATAGATAAGCCTCTATTCTTTGCTACACAATACAGGCTTTGCTAATCCTCTCTTTTACTACCCTGACAGCCCAGCTGTGCTCTTGCTTTAGGAAAGTTGAATTGATCTCTTGCGCTCCTTTCTCCCCTTAAATAGCAAAGTGGAGTTCTCTCAGGCATTCTCTCCTCCTTACTAGTTGCTGTCCCCTCAACTGCCCGTGTTTCTCCTTCATGTTGTAGTGGGAAGATGGGACAAGCATGCTGTGAGGAGGGTATGGTCAGGGAAGCCAGGAGTACTTGCCAGAACTGAGTACTTGCCTCTCCCTCTCCTTGTTACTAGTCTGCGATTCTTTCTCCCCTAGTGGAGGCTCCCCAAAGCCCACTGGACCACCTCCTGGGATTGTCATCTCACCATTCTGTGTCCCGCTGGCTCATCCTACTCCTGACACACGGGATAGTTTCACTGTCTTCAGTCCCATGACATCAATGCAAGAGTCGCCATCTGAGTGATGAGTCCAGCAGAAGAGCTGGACCAGTCTGGTCTGCAGTTGTCTCAGCAGAATAACTAAATTACACAGCCCTTAAGAGAATATATGCAGCATGGCTCCTAGGCCAAGTTCAACAATATAGCATCTCCATATTTTGGTTTAGAAGATTATTCACAAAACAAATTTCCTCCAATGTCAATTCCTAGATGTAAGATGTAGCCACATCCAGTTGGACCAACCAGAGTTCCAAGAGCTAATCCAAGATTGAGGCAACAAAGGCAAACATTACATATCACCTTCCAACTGTAATTGTTATGAAACTCACCATCCAAAGTTTTATTTGGATATTTGTTTCTACTACTGGACACAACTTCTGTTCTAGCCCTGTGTAAATCCCATCAGATTCTTCCTAGCAATAATGAGTGAAGGACTGCATTCTGTGCTTCCTAACTTACAATTCCCCATCATCCCCTGGATGTGTAAATTTGCCACTTCTCATCCATCTCAAAAAGGCAAAAGAAGTTTCCTTGCATCAGTGAGGTTTTGACAATCTCCTGTGGCAAAGCACTCAACATTAACAAAATATGTCAAATGAAACACTTCGGGATTGAAATAGCGCATCTCTGATTCTAAGCAAGCTCACCCATAAATAAGGTTGTTTCAACTCTTGGCTTGCAAAATACATGATACCCCTCCCAACAGGTTGCTGCTATTGATGGTAGAAAATTGATTGCACATCTTCCAGGGGCTGGGAATTGTGAAAAGTGTCCAACTTGAGTGTCCATCATCATTAATCTGTTTTGTCAAGAAAACTATAGCAACTGTTGTAAGATGAACTGCTCAGTTCTTGCAACCTGCTTTGTGAGCTGGACCTGAAATGTATTCCATTCTGACTCTTGACCTGATAATCCACAAAGGACCCTTCATTACATTATATGTTTATTTTACAGAAGTGATCACCAAGCAGGAAGAAGAGTGTGGGCTGGATTTCCTAACACTGGCAAGTTAGCTGTAGTTCAAGTGATATAGTCCCACAGTATAGGGAAAAGATCTCATGTTTAGTAAGTTAAAAAATGGTTTACTTACAAACTCACCCAATTTCAGGTTCTTGTGTTTCAGAAAGTTTCATAGGCAATAAAACCTGGCTTAGTTAAAAAGTGGGGGCAGTTTCTAGATTATTGGTAAAGGAACTCAAGAGTGTCTGTGAGAGCAATGCAGTCTGAGCTGGAACAACCACCTTCAAACATCAAGCTTCTCAAGTAGACTGGGAAAGGAACCATTTCCTCCTAATGTAAGGGAAGTGGACATAGCTAAGCCTGGCAGGACAGCTTACTCTATGGTATTAACCTCTTCATGAATTAAATAGACTCAAGCATGTTGGTTATGTGAGGCTGTTTATCCCACAAATACTAGATGGATCAACATTCTGATTGCTTCCTACATGTCAAGGTGCTACAGTGGAAACAATCTCTTTTCCTTCTGCTGCAGCAAAAGCGCTACCCTTGTCTAGTCACAGGGCTGGCCATGGCTCATACCTACAAAAACAAGGTGGGAGGCTATCTAGATGACTTCCAGTGAATGGTCAGAGAGTACCAGCTCTTGCTGCGTTTTTGAAGACAAGCAGGTGTGGACGACCTTAGTGCCCTGGCAAAGAATGACAAGATTTTCCTGGAAGTTGCTCTCTGTCTTTTAAAGAAACTGGATATAAATGTTATTAATTTGCAGCATGGGTGATGATCTTCTAGCAGCTAAGCCCTTTTCCAAGGTCCAGTGTACTTCCACCTGCTCTGTCAGCCGAAACTTCTGATAGAAACCCCTGAGGGGAAAGAGCAAATCTTCACTGTAGGGTTTAATTGTTGGTTATAGGTTACGGGAAGGACAGTTGTAATCTTTTGAAGCTAGCAGTTAAGTATCATAGAAGGGAGCTGCCTTTGACTCAAAAGGGCACACTGCAATTACAAGGAGCCAAGTGCTCATGTTAGTATCTTAGAGGAAAACGGATCGTCCGTGGCTCAGAACACGATTAGTTCTTCTCAAGATCCATTCGAATCCTGAGTTTCCCCCTCTCTCCTGCCTTCTCATCTTGTCATTTTGAGATTTGGACAGCTTCATTTTCTTAAAGAGTGGAGCGAATTTATATTCTTCCCATTTGATATTCAAAGCAGATGAATAATTAAATTAACCCTGTTGCTTTTTGATCAGAGTCAATGTCAAACCACTCATTTTGCATGGCTTTGGGGAGCCACCCTGTAGCAATGCTAAGCTCAGAGTTAAGCCAACTGTTTCTTTGCCTCCTTTTCTTTCGACGTGGAGAGGTCCAACTCCCATCTGCTGGGAGAAGGCCAGTGGTGAATATGAAACAAAACCAGAATCCAAAATGAGTCTCACAGCTTCAGAGTACAGATTAAATTCCATCCAAGGATCTTGGGCTTCAGAACTAAATCCTGTAATCCTCTTTTGATAGAGCTAAGTGCCATTATCCTCAAATTGCAGATGGGACCAATATGAAGCTTTACAGAACCAACAGGGATGCTCTTGTCCTCAAAGTGAACCACCAGCCCAGAAACAAAAAACCCAGAGCATTGTGGGTGAATGCGGATGACCATTTATCAAGTGGCAACTTCTCACCATGTACCCATATCGCAGGCCAGCACAACTTGTGACCTGCCAAGCTGCACACAACCCGCCAGCTGTGTATTGTGGCATGCCAACTGCTTTCCAAGCTCTCCTGTTTCCACTGCCGGATAGGCTGCGAAACCAAAGAGATTTATCAGTGGATTTCAGTGTGTGACTGGTGGACTGCATTCAGCTTCTTAATGTGCTTTGATGGTTCACACCTGCAATTTAAGGACAATGATGCTGTTCCAAGGCATTATGTTGTTGGTATTCACCTTTTCACACCCCTCGCCAGGACTTGGTGGCAAAGCTTCAGACTGGGCACAGACTGGGACATGGCTATGGGCAAGAGAACTCAAATCCAGACTCAATTCATCGCCCCATTTTTCAAAGCTGCCCATGCTGGATTCTGAAATGCAGCAGGCAGAATACATCTATTTGTTGATCAGGCAAACTCAGCAGCAACAGGAACCCTAGTATTTATTTTAGACCTGGCCATTTGAGAACCTTCCTATTGCTTGTCTATTATGGTAGCTGATATTGCCCTCATGCATTCCAAGAGGACCCTGGAGCCTCAGCACACACAGTCCTAGGTGAGCTCAGCTGACCAAGTCCAAGCCTAGTTTCATGCAGATGTACAAAGAGGACACATACAATATGCTATGCATGAGGCTGCTGCTGCTGAAGAAGAATAGAATATTAAAGTTGGAAGGGACCCTGAGGATCATCGATTCCACCCCCCTGCAATGCAAGAATATGCAACTGTCCCATATCAAACCTGAAACCTAGGCATTTTCAGCACCATGCTCTAACCAACTGAGCTATCCAGGCCTGGAAATGACATTTAGTACAAAATACAGCAATGTACATGGAAATCCAAACAACATTTGGAACAGGCTGAAGGCGGTGGGTGGGTTGGATTGGGCAGTGATGTCCAACTGCCTAGTGCAGCTAGTCTCCACTGGCCTCCACTGGTCTCTGACTGGGGCTTCAAGTGTAACATCTAACTGGGACCAGGCTTATGAATCAAACAAAGTCCCTCTTTAAATAGCTGCTTTGGCTTCTGATACATTTCTATACTTGATTCAGGATGCTAGCATTAACCCTTAAAACCATAAGGTTCCCACTTCTCCAAGGTCAAGATCAGGGAAGTGTTGAGTTTCCAGATGAGTTTCCAGATGTTGCTGCTATCACACCTCCCATCATTCCTGTCACTTGGCCAGACTGGTTGGGGCTGATTGGAGTTGGAGTCCAAAAACATCTGGTGGGCAACTGGTTCCCCATTCCTGCCTTCAGTGAACTGCTTTGCTTGGAGATCACTAACTCCAGCCTTTCTTCATATCCCTCCAGCTTGTGAACCAGGCTAGGACTCTCTTGGTGTTGCCACCCTGACTTCAGAATTTTCTGCCTCAGGATGCTTGTATGGCCCTAACACACACACACACACACACACAGAGAGAGAGAGAGAGAGAGAGAGAGAGAGAGAGAGAGAGAGAGAGAGAGAGAGATATGCTTTAAAATGCTGAGTTTCCTATTTTTGTAATCTGGACTTTTATTGCTCTGCTGCTACTGTTTGTAACCCCTTTCCTGTTTAAATACTCATTCTCTCATTCTTCCTTTTACATTTAGTGCAGTTTTGATTTAAACTTGTCAGCTGCTCTGAAGAGTGTGATAAATATCTCAAAAATAAATATACTCCAGAGAAGAAGTCAGGGATGACATAATCCGTCTACTTCCAGTCACATGGTTTTCTACCCAAAATTTCCTTCTGTTTCCACATTACTCAGCATATCCTTAAATGTGGATTTTTAATACATATTTAAATGCACATTTACTCTCAAAATGTGCTTGAAACTGCATTGCAATATTTGGAGAAGCATGAAATCTGGTGGATAGCTAAACTGTATTTTGCACATTAATCCAAGATGATTTATTTATTTATTGTATTTATATACCCTTCACCATAAGATTTCAGGGAGGTTCACAGAATAAAAAATACAGGATAGAATCAAGTAAATAATTAAATCAAAACAGCAAAACAACAACCCATCCTTCCCACAGACACATTTAAAAGGCTGTAGAATATTAATCAGCCAAAGGATTGGTTGAAGAGGAATGTTTTCATCTGGTACCTAAAATTATATACTGAGAGAGCCAGTGTGGTGTAGTGGTTTAAGAGCAATGGACTTGTAATCTGGTGAACCAGGTTCGTGTCTCCACTCCTCCACATTCAGCTGCTGGGTGACCTTGGGCTAGTCACACTTCTCTGAAGTCTCTCAGCCTCATTCACTTCACAGAATGTTTGTGGTGGGGGAGGAAGGGAAAGGAGAATGTTAGCCGCTTTGAGACTCCTTAGGGTAGTGATAAACCGGGATATCAAATCCAAACTCTTCTTCTTCTATAATGAAGGTGCTGGACGAACTTCCCTGGAGAGAGCATTCCACCTTAGCCACTATTCGTGTGTTGCCACCCTCTGGAGGTTACATGGAGGAGGCACACAAAGACACAAATACAAGGTAATGGAACTGAAAGCAATAGATAAACTGCAATAAAAGACATTTGGAACCAGCATTGAAATGTGACTTGTCATGATAACAGCGCAGTGCTCAGCACCATCTGCACCTTAGTTTTCGAAGGCCTGCTGTGATTGGGAAGGTCTTTGCATGCCAGTGGAAAGGTAGCAAAGAGAGAGCCAATCTAACCTCTCTTGGGAGGGAATTTGGCAATATGGGAGCAACCACAGAAAAGGATCTCTCATGTCACACCACCAGCTGTGCCTCTAATGTTGATGGGAACAAGAGTTAGGTGCTCACCTGAGGATCTTAGCACTTGGGCAGGTTCATAAGAATCTGCCAAGATCAGGTTTCCAAAGATCTAGCAACAGCTGCTGCCGGTGTTTCCATGTACAACTTGTTCTACTCAGTGACAGCAACTAATAGGAATGTACACGGATCCTCCCAATATTCAATTAAACAGCGACTGGTAGCCAACTTGTTTTGGAAAACAAAACTCAAGCATAGCTTTTATCCAAACAACCACTTGCTGTAAGCCGTGATCTATGTTCTGTAAATGCATATTCAAAAAGCCCAGCCATGGCACTGTGATGTGGAGGCAAGTAGCAGAACCTAATGAATAAAATTGTGACTATTATGCTGATAGCATCTCTATTTCTAATTAAGTACTAATTACCCTCAAAGCTTTTGACTTTTGTTATTCATTTCAGTGTACAATGCTTTATGCCCTTTAATGTTATTTTATTATCAATCTTGTTAATCTCCTCGAAGAAATCCGTATTGAGTCTCATACATCACTGACCATCTTTATTTAGAATGCATTTTTTGGGGTGAGGCTTTTAAAAATGTATATTCCTCGCCTCACAAAAATGAAATAATTTGAAATCAGTCATTGCTTGTAGCTCTGGTTCATCCCATTGAGGAGAATTTATAATCGTTCTAATCCTCTGGAAGAAAATAAAGATAATGAAAGGAAAAATTAAATTCCCTTTAATAAGAGAAAGACCACAAAGAGAATGAGGGAGAGGGCAGGATGGCAGGTGAAATTCATTTCTTAATAAGCACAAAGTGCTGCACTGTGGAATAGCCCAAATTATACTAATGCACCAAGGAATACATTTTCTATTATCTTTTTTTAAAGTGTCCTTGGTAATAGTGGCAGTATATAGAGGCCCCATGTCTAAACACATTAGCCTCAATCCAAGGCTACCTGTGTGGATTCCATATGGCAAACAATGTGTGGAGGGAAACCATTTTAAACTACCGGTATGTTAAACTAGGTAACTGTCTCTCACCAGAGGCAGTGATGGCTACCAACTTGCATGGCTTTAAAAGAAGGTTGGACAAAGTCAAGGAGAAGAAGGCTATCGATCTTCTTTCTTTCTTCTTTGGCGATCACCAAAGTAAGTGGTGATCACTGAGTAAGATGGTCTTCCATAAACACCAAAGTAAGTGGTGATCACTGAGTAAGATGGTTTTCCATAAACACGGTTTTAACAATGAGTCCGTAAGTGACTGTGGAGGCCAATTCTGGATCCACACATCCTTCCCCAGTGGAGACATTGGTTTCCAGGCAGGAGTTGATCATGGTGTGGATTTGCCAAGCGTGCCTTCCTATTAACACGTTTCTCCCTTTCGTCCTGAGTTTGAGTGTCTTCAAAGCCCATGACAAATTATTGGTGTTTATACTACATTTTTAAAAATTTGCCTTGAGATAGTCTTTAAACTTCTTTTGTTGACCACCAGCATTACGCTTTCCATTTTTAAGTTCAGAATAGAGTATTTCAGAATAGAGTAGTTGCTTTGAAAGACGATAATCAATAGTGTAACATTGGAAAATGTCAATCACTTCTCCTACCTGGGAAGTTATCTTTCCACAAGGGCTATCAACAGCAACAAGCCAGCATGGGGAGCACAAAGGCAGTTGCTTCAGACACAAAACTCCTAGGGTGCAAATTTTCAACACCCGGTGCTGCCTCAATGCAGCTGCATGCTTCCATTGCTGGGCTTAAATTGAAAATGGTTTCTCCATGTGAAGCAGGAAGTGACCTCTCCAGACAATGGAATAACAGTTGGGATTCAGGTCATATTGAATCCTAACCCTGTCTTCGGCAGCATTAGGTCCCTCCCTCCCAGTTTGGTGTTATCTGCAAATTTTGTGAGCATCCCCTCACCTTACCAACTACAGATCAAGACATATTTACAGTGTCACACAAATGGATGTAAGCTAGCAAACCCAGGTTGATGTCATTTCAGTAGTGCAAGGGGCAGGGGGACTTCCTTTTATTGGAAGAAGGTATCAAATTAAAAACCAGCTAACCATATACAAGAGAAAGCTCCTTATTTGCCTTAGGTCTGATCCTGCCTGCGTGGTGCTGGGTGCCCTAAGTTCAAATCAGCAGGAACTGTATGTGATGGTACTCAGCTCCTGCCCTCAAGGGCCTTAGCTCACTTGCCAAATCCACTACCCCATCTCGTTCCTTAGCTAACCTAATTAAATCGTTTACTTGATTCAAAACACAGCAAAGCCTGAAAAACCTGCCTCTGCCCTGAGCGCTAAACCAATGCTTGAAACAAGTGTTGGTTTACACAAAGCTTCCTAATTTGTGGCATATTATCATCCTGTTTGTGCAGCCTGCAATGCGCTCCTTGAGTGGTCGCTCTGAAGGTCTCACACAGCGATGACAGGGAATGGGAGATCCTGCCCCCAAATCCCCTCAATTCAGCCTTGTTATTTGGGGTTGGCATGCAGTGCCAACACCACCCTCCACCCGGTACTTACAGTTCGTATTTTGCTTGGTAGTGCCAGGTAGGCAGATAATATCAGATATCACAATTAACAATGTTGTTTTTTTAAAAAAAGAAAAGAAACAAAACAAAACCCTACTACAAAATAAATCATTCAGCTTCGTAAGATTAATAGCAGACACAAATAAGACAGGCAGCAGAAATGAAAATAAAATATCACTGTTTACTTTAGGCCTCCCTAAAAACCTGGGCAAATGGTGGGTGGGGCTGTGTGAGTAAGAAGACAACTAAGTTGTCAGCAGGTCCCATGGAAAAAACTAAGCAGGCTCCAAGCAGAAATGGGTGAATTTGTCAACTTTAGTTTCTCTCTGTTTGTCATTGTTTCAGTCTTAAGCACAGTTCTCAGATTTCCATGTCAGTGTGTGGTTTTTTTAAGTCCTCGTGAAAATTCAAAAGCATTTCACTGCAAATTTCAATTGAGGTTTTGTGTGCAGTTTCATATGCCTTATATACTCAACATTGCAAAGTAATTTTCCTAATGTAAAGCATCATTTTAAATTATTTTCATGAATAAATGCACACATTTGAGAAACCTATTTTGACCAAGCTTCTACTCTCTAGGTACTTAGTAAAGGAGCAATACTGTGCCTGACCCATACCTTGCATTGGACAATCAGGACAGAACAGAGATTCTGTTGATGTCTTGCAATTTCCCCCATAGTAGTAATGAATAATATGATAATATGATTTTACATTGTTGCTCATTTATTATCTTGTTGTAAGCCACTTTATGGATCTTATGTGTTGGAGTGGAGAATTTCCCTCCTCCCTTGAATGAATTGAAATGTAAGCCGAGCAAGGAAGCATCAGGCATGCTTTCTTAAACCACACAATGAGAAAAGTGACTAGATAACTATTCATTTTAGGGCAGGTTGTCAACAGCAGGTCAGCAGTGTACGCTGGGGACAATGCTGCCCTTGACTTCTGGAGAGAAGAAAGCAAGGCGAGGCTTACCTGGTGATTCCCAAACAATAGCAAGAATGACAACAAAATTATACATTAAGTCAATGTTTGGGGAGTCGTCGTAATTAGGCATACCCTACCATTAGCTCCATCCACTCCACCAGTTTTTCCTCACCCACTAAGTAATTTCACCTGAGTAATTCCTTCCACTGATCTCTACCACAAGCCCCGGAGACAGAGCAATGCATTATCTATCCATCTTGGCTAATTATACATTCCCTTTGGTGGAAGCTTCTGAATGCCCTATAGCTCACATATTTAACTCGAAGCTGCTATGCAGCATGACGTCTCTAAAGGGTCAGCTCAGACAACTAGCTCAAATGATGGCCTCCACCATTACTGTACAGCTGGTGTGAGAAAAGAGCTTCACCCATACTGACGTCCTGCTCCCTTGGCCTGTCAGTCCACTTCCCCCAGCATGTTGGTCAAGGTTCAGCGTTGAATGTGGTTTGCAATGGCACACCAACTTGCACACCAATCTGACAACTTCCAGTCCTGTGTCACATGGAATCTCCCATGGTAAGCAGGAGATGAGAGGCAAGACAAAGAGCTTTGCATGGTACCCTGAAAGAGTTTAATCTGTGAGGCATTGTTCCTCTTTATCTAGTCTTGAAATGTATTAAGATGCCAGATGGATGGATTGGGTTCGGAGCAACTGTCTGTTTAGTATTGTCCAAGACTGGTGATTATTGTCAGACTTTGGCTATAGGAGCTTAGAATGAAACTATTAATCATAAAACATCCCAGTTCCACAAGCGGCAAATTTCTCACATGGATACAGAGCCCACAAGAATGACGATAGGGGTGACAAGGGAGACCCCGGAACACTGCACATTCCAAATAAATGTCCAGGTCTTATATGAAGGGAGGAATTGCCCCAATGTGGAGAATATTCTGTGCTTGCATTCTGACCTCCAGGGAAGCAGGCACATCTCCCTTCTTCACAGAAGAAGCAAAAGTCATTTATTTCCTCTGTCACCACTTCAGAGTTGTAGCAGTCAGTGGCGCATGGTGATGGCGCTTGCCTGACCTCCCTTTGCCTGAGTCTTGGCAGCTTGCTGGGAGGGAGAGTGGTTGTGAGGGGCAAGATAGCTGTGAGGTCAATGTGGTTCAATTGCAGGTGAAGGAGTGCCAGACGGGTTCCTGTTTGCACTGTGCTTTCCTCACCACCACTTTGCCCTTCTCCATCCCAGTAAACTGTACCACCCCCTGTCAGCCAACCATTTTGTGCAAACCAGGCACAATGCCAATGATGTATTTGCTCACCCCATATTGTACTTTGGGGTTGAGAGGAATTTTCTCCATACTTTTGTCAATCAGTCAATCTCTTTTACTGGCATAGAAAAAGTGCATGGTATACCTGGATCAGAACACAACACAGTTAATGAAACATAGTGGGAGATACTTTAGGATAAAACTGTCCATACTTGTAGTAGATGATCCATCACATATATTCCCCTAAGGGAGACTGGCACAGATGTTTATTTGTTAGAACTTATACCTGAGCTTTCCAGACAAAGAGGTTGGATCCAGCTAAATTCTGCTGAGAGTAGGGTAAAGGTAAAGGTAAAGGACTCCTGACAGTTAAGTCCAGTCATGAATAACTCTGGGGTTGCGGTGCTCATCTCGCTTTACTGGCCGAGGGAGCCGACATTTGTCCGCAGACAGTTTTTCTGGGTCATGTGGCCAGTATGACTAAGCTGCTTCTGGCGAAACCAGAGCAGTGCACAGAAACGCTAATTACCTTCTCGCCGGAGCAGTACCTATTTATCTACTTGCGCTTTGATGTGCTTTCGAACTGCTAGGTTGGCAGGAGCTGGGAGCAAACAACAGGAGCTCACCCTGTTGTGGGGATTCGAACTGCTGACCTTCCAATCAGCAAGCCCAAGGCTCAGTAGTTTACACCACAGCGCCACCTGAGTCCCTGAGAGTAGGGTAGACCCATTTAAATTAATGGACGTTAAATTAGTAATGCCCATTAATTTCAATGGGTCTACTCTCAGGATGACTAACTTTGGACACAACCCAAGGCATCTAAGTATAGATTCTGAAAATACTGTCTACTTGTAGTCATTTGGAACATTCTACTATATTTTCTTTAGTCTCCATTTGCGTAAGTCAGTGTAACTCCATTTAATAAATCTGCAACATATTGCATCAACAAAAAAATTGGCCCACCATGCCCAAAGTACAGCTTGAAGTGGATAAAGCTGTTGAAAAATCCATTAATTAAAAAGGAAGCACAACTCTTTGCTACCTTTTAATGAATTTTTAAATATAAATTCTGACGATTCTGAATGTTAGCATAAAATGTAATCTGTTCTAACTCACATAGTTCAGTGAAGCTGGAATTCATTTGATTAATTCACTTCAGCTTCCCTTAATTCATTTAGTTTGCTTGTTTATCAAAGTGGAAGCCAACTCAATGTATCAAATGAAGGTGAATAGAACCACCTTGAATGGCTATGTGAAAGAAGCAAATTAAATGAAATCCAGCAAAGCAGGTTTAACAGATTGCTAAGTACTGATCAGCAAATCATCAATGCGCTAAGTAGAAAGGAAGTTACAACCACACTGCAAAGTTTATTGCACAATTCTCCATCAAAATTTGCAATAAAGAAAGCCAGGAAACTGTACCAAAGGCTGACTTTAAAACAGTAATATGGAATGCCAAACTTTTTTTTTTTTTTAATGCAAGGCATGAAAAGCTTTGCAAACCACCTGCAAACTTATCTCCAGAATTTGAAAACGATGCTTGTGAGATCTGGGATTCATCATGTATGCGATTCAGTTGGTGCATTCATTCCTCCATTGTCCAAAAGCTATTGCATAGCGCGAACATTTTCTTTTTTAATTCAAGTTGCAAATTGTGCTCCCTTTAAATGACATCTGCTCATTAGCAACACAATCGTGCTACTTTCAGGCAGGAGTTTTGGATGACTCAGGGATCTAATCATGGTGTACTCTCGGTATGCTTGTCTTGCCTCTCACACATATCTGTCATTCCATAAGCACATGAGGTCTATATTACATGGATCAAGAGTCCTCCGTGAGGACCTGGGCAGAGAAGAGCAAAAGCATCTCTGCAAAATAATCAATAAGGATGTTTTTCCTGAAGTTTGCAGGACTCATGCCTGGGGATGCACTTGAGGCTTGGCAATGCTTGGCTCAAATGGAAGGTGAGAACCAGGAGCCAGTGAAGACTTCCCTGGTTCTTCAGGGGGCCCACAAGATGCAGGCCACAAATGTTTCTGGGTAGGCAATTAATTTTGGGGAAATTAAATTGGGGCTTGTGGTTGCTCCATTGCATATTACTTTGGGGAAAACATTGATTTAATCTATCTAGACATTGTTTGGGGTGTAATGAATTGAGATGACTGAAAGAGAACTGAATCTGATTTTAAAAGGATCTGTAGGGAGATTAACTTGGGTAAATGAACCAAATAGGAACCCATTTGGGCTGGGGTGCAAATTCATCGAAGGATTTGCCCAGAGAGATTTGGATGGGAAATCAGATGGCTTGACTTCTGTGACATGTGGTCTCCACCTCTGCATCTGTACATGCACATTAGCATATGCAAAAGTTATGCAAATTTGTCTGTCTTGTGTACTAAATCTTTTAAGTACCTAGCAACACCCCAAGCCAAAGAAGATTTCCCAGGCTTAACCTTGCACTGAAGGGCTGATGCTGGGGGAACTGTTTGTTGCTAGAGGGCCAACAGCCATATTCCACAGGGGCCTCTCTTGCCAGAAGAGTAGATGGGATTTTGGTTCCCATCCTTGGAAATCAGCCTCTCTGCAAATGTATGCACTGTCTCTATCTATTTGCATGAAGGCTGGTTTGTGAAAATGCTGTAGCATAAACATAAAAGGCATGTGCAAGTCTAAAACTTTATATTGGTTTTATATCAGGATAAGCCAAATGGTCACCCAAAGAACCCTGGGAACTGGAGTTAGGGAAGAGTGCTGAAGATTCTCTGTTGGAGATCCACCATGCTTTTCACAAAGCTATGTACCTGGGTACTTTGTGGTAGAAGGTGTTCAAGGGCATTACCATTAAACTAGGTCGCTGATGTATAGTAAGAATGGGGAGATGTTCTCAGCTTGATGGCCACCTTCTCTCATGGGCAACATTCTGAGGGCCACCTACCAGATGCAGGTGGGTCCAGAGGCAAAACTGGCTGTGATCAGAGGATAAAGTGGGCAGACCCAGAGGCATAAGAGGAGTAATGAGTGTGAATCTAACCTTTGTCTAGTCGACTGCATTCCAGGTACAGTGGTACCTCAGGTTACATACGCTTCAGGTTACATACACTTCAGATTACACACTCCGCTAACCTAGAAATAGTGCTTCAGGTTAAGAACTTTGCTTCAGGATAAGAACAGAAATCGGGCTCCAGTGGCGCGGCGGCAGCAGGAGGCCCCATTAACTAAAGTGGTGCTTCAGGTTGAGAACAGTTTCAGGTTAAGTGCGGACCTCCGGAACGAATTAAGTACTTACCCCGAGGTACCACTGTAAATGAAAGTCGGCTATTTCTTCACATGCACACACACACACACACACACACACACACACACACACACACTCATCTCTCCATCAAATACTGTAAATACTTGCAGCCTATTTAAGGATTTCATTGACTGCCTTTTTCTGCATGCAGCTGGAAGTTATTGCACACCCTTGGGACTGCAGCTGCCTCGACTTTCTCTGTGCAATGCAGAGAAATGAAGGAAGCTCTTCAGCTCGAATCTATCTATACACACCTCGGCACATGTGCTTATGTGATGTGTAATATGGCTACCTTCCTGCCGATATACGTAGGAAGGGAGAGAAAGAGATCAGTAGCCTACTTGACTAATATGCTGCATTTGATGCTATTATAGAACACTGTGATTATACAAGGCGAACTATGTATTTTTAAAGGGTTGAACTGGAAGATTACAGTTTTATGAGGCAATTGCTTTTGGAGCTGGTAATATGTAATATTTAAATGCATGAAGTGAGAACGAAAGAAAGTGTCAGAGATTCCCTTCTTCTTCATCTGCAAAGGATGTCATCTATTCTCTACTGATTTGCAGTTCTCTACAAATGAAAAAGAAATAGCTCTTCCTTAGCAATAATTTAAAAGTCTCCAGAGGATATATCAAGAGAGACCTAGATTGACTCTGACAAGTCTAAATCCTGTCCCTGACATTTCATTCTGCCTTTCACCTCTGTTAGATAAAATATCCATATTTTAATGTAGCAACATTTAATTTTTCTTTTTGAGTGCATCCCTATGGTCCTTGGGATGAGAGGAGGGGGCAAAGCAATAGAAAACCTTGGACATCTCCCTATCCATGGGCAGCCAGTGGATGTCTTGTCCAGGCTGCTGGGGATAGATCTAGGGATATAAATTCTTCTGATACAGCCCTAGGGATGTGGGAGAAAGTCAGTTCAGTTCACATTCTAATCAGAACTTACCTAATTCATACTTCTCGAACCAATCAACAAACTGAAACACAGCTGTCCTTTGAAATTCTGAATTTTTCAGTGCAGTTCTCCAACCAAATCATGCTTACGAAAAAGTATTAGAAGAATGTATGCATAAAATAGCGTGATATTAGGAGAAATCACTTGCTAACAGTATTATACTGACTATTATAATCTGAATATGAAAACGTATACATTAGGAGCAATGCACACTAAAAAACCATAGAATCATAGAAGTGCAGAGTTGGGCGGGACCAGTGCTTCCCGTCTCCAGCTGTTTTTGAACTACAATCCCCATCATCTCTGACCCTAGGGCTAGCTAGGGAAGATGGGAGTTGTAGTCCAAAATCAGCTGGAGACTCAAGGTTGGGGAACACTGATCTAGTCCAACCCCTGCAATGGAGAAATCTTTAGCCCAATGTGGGGCAAGAACTCACAACCCCAAGGTTAAGAGTCATATGCTCTACTGACTGAGCTATTTTGCAGGTAACGCTGATGATGATACATATATTTTAATGCATCTTTTGTCTGGTGTGGTGTTTCCACAATGTGGAGTGTGGTCTTGAAGGACCAAACAGGGAGAGGGTTCAATTGTGCTGTATATTGCAGCCCCTCACTATAGATTTTTAATGCAGAGCTGAGGAACACTGAATATGGATGTCCATGCCCACCCTTCTCCAACCACACCCCCTACCAGGCTAGCATGTTTTGAGCTGGATTGTGATAATACTTCTTGCTTTCAAGGCTTGTGGATAGAGGCAGGTACATGAAGGTGTGTTGAAAGTATCCCAGGGTAGAAAGGTAAATTTACATCCGTTGCTCAGTCCACATTTGCCCCTGGCTCAGCTCGCCATTAGCATGTGCCCCCCCCCCCCCAGGTTTCCCAGAAGCGAATGTGGTGCTCGGTCTGAAATAGATTCCCCAAGCCTGTATTAGTGCAATTATCAGGGATGGGTTACAACTTAGTATTCATGTATGCAATGACAGTCACCAGGATGCTGGTAGCCCAGAACTGGAAAGACAACAAGGTCCCTTCCAGAGTGGATTGGCAGAATAAATTTCCGGACTATGCAGAAATGGCAAGAATGACCGGGGAAATCAGAAATCAGGAAGACCAAAATTTTAATAAAGAATGGGGAAAATTTATATTATATTCAGAGGACCACTGTAAACATTAGAGCTCCTGTAATGTAACAAAGATTTTGGATATCATGGATAACTGGAAAATTGGAGTGACGTATGATATGCAGTAGAAAAGGTCAAACAAAGAACCCATGGAGGGAGGAGTGCAGTCTAAAGATTCAGAAGAATCTTGTTTATTTGAGTTTTTTTAAAATCTATGATTGTGAACGTTAATATTAATTTGTAAAAGCTAATATGTTTTTTTTAAAAAAAAAAACCTTACATTTCCAAATGCTCAATATGAAATTTACTGCAAATACAGGTATCTGTTTCAGAACAATGAATTGGTATATTCCTCTGCTGCATTTTAACATTTGTGGGCAGTCGTCATCCCCCCCCCATTTTCAAGATTGAGTAGAATTAATACCCCCTCTCCCAAACCAAGGTTCATTAGATGAAGCTAAAGTGATCAAATCCTCTAGGGGATCAAATATAATGTTGCAAGACAAGAGGCTTACAACGCAGTGCTAATAAGATTAAGTGAAAGGAATCAAAGCCAATTTATGTTTGGCAGTTTGGGGAATAACATTTGTGTCAAGATGCGCAGTAATCATCTAAACATGGGAATAATCTACCTCATAATTAAACAACAACAAACCTTTGTCAATAGTGCACAATTCTTGAAAGTCGGCAGAGGCGGTGTTAGTGTAAACAAAGACTAAAAAGGGTTCTTGAAATCCAGAGGCCAGAAATGTTATTTGCTAACAAAACGTAACAGGCATCTGCATAGCAGAATGTGGATGTTTATCGATTAGATGAGACTAGGCGATTTTCAGTGAGCTGGGTGACATGCCACTATATGGAAGTTAATCAGCTGTGTGCCAGATAGAGAGCCATCACCCCATTTACTATTTTTTATGCCTTAAGCCAGGAGTTGCCAATGTGGTCCCACAGGTGCAGTGGTGCCCTTGAGGTCTTCTCCTGGTAACCACTAAGTCTCCAAGTCCCCCCTCCATATATATGTAGATACACATACATATATACACTTGAAGCTTCCGATTGGGCATATGTGGAGTACAAAAGAATTCAGTGGGTTATTTTACTCTTCTGTTGGCTTAGTCATGCTAAAAACTCTTTTCTAATCCCTCAGAATGCCAAGGCAGCTAGCCCAAGGTTAGCACCACACACACAGTTAGCTTCACACATGAAAGGGGAGAGGAATGGGTTGTGTGAGTACTCTCTTTTGAGACTTTAAGTGTAATGTGCAAAAGAGGAATTTGCACTTACCTCCCACAGAGAGCTATGTGAAGAATCTGAAGTCTGAGCATCCCACTGCTCCAAAAATGCCTTAGTCTCTCACCCATACATTACATCTGATGACTCTTCTTAAGCTGAATTCATACCACCAGCCCTGGATTGCAGTTTGTCAGGTGCTGGGTCGTGCCCTTTATTCCACAGTCCCCAAAGGGCAGCACCTATGGTTTACTGTAGATGTGTTGCACTTGCTCCTCCCAGGCCTGGAAAGGGGTTAGTTTAACCTCCGGTTTGCTAGTAAAACTGAATTACTGTGTCGTTGTTAAATGATGCGTGTCAAAAAGGTATGTCACCAACATGAAAAGTTTGGAAAGCTCTGCATCGAGGGCTTTACGATAAGATATGATACGATAATCTTCATTGTCATTGTCCCATACAGAACAACGAAATTGAAAAAAAAATCTACATAAGACATTCAAAAACCAACAAGCCTGCTATCCCAACTATCCCAACTTGGTTAGTCCCCTAAAAACTCTGATACCCGATTTTATTAAATACAACATACTCCCGTAGTGACTCCTTACACTGCATTTTAAACCCAAATCGCATTTGGATAGAAACTTTATATACTAATAGTAACACCTTAGACTTGGTTTGGTGGCAGATTAGCAACCAGTGCAGGCCTCTGAGCACAGGTGTTATATGTTGTCAGGGTCTCACTTCTGTCAGCAACTGTACTGAAGTACATTCCACACTCACTGCAGCTTCTGGGTCAAGTGCAAGAGAAGCCCCACATACAGCGCAGTGTCAGGTCATGGCTTCTGCTTCAAGGGTGGAGATACAGACATCACCCTTCTCCCTGCTGGAGGCCTCAGAGCATGCACAAAGAATAACAAGACACATGAGGAATCATCTTCCACCCAGCAAGGAGTCGACTGATATACCTGGTGGCATGTGAAGATGGAGCCTGGTAATTTCATGTTTCTGCCTGAAGCATTTCCTAAATCCTGTATTTCTGCCATCACACGTGATAATTGCTGGCATTTTTTTTTTAAAAAAGCTGCTTCTGCTGCTTATCCTGATTGCTCCCGGTGATAAATCTGTGCCTTACTGCAATTGTTTCTTTCATTGGTTTAATGAAATTGATATAAATGTCTCAATCTCTCTCTCTCTCTCCTCTCCCTTTTGCAAAAAATAAAAATAAAAAAAAATAGTGAAGCTAATGTGTTACTTGAGGAAATGTGATCCTGCTATTTTGAGAGTAATTAAAATGTTTCACCAAGCAGACGACAGATGTGATAACATGCGACAAGGTTAGGGACTCCATGGGTGTGATTCACAAGCATATATATTAGCCTTAATCCACTAATGAATTTGTATTATTAGTTGGAGGAAAGATAAAAAATTTCATGGATGCTCATTATCTCCTCATACATGGGAAGCAGCTTTTCACGGAGAAAGGAAAGAATCTTGCTCTTTTCACAAAGCTTTCTGGCTCTCTTCTCACAAGCAAGTTCAAAATTGGATGGCTACAACATCAAGTTACGACATCACCACTATTGCACTACCAGTGAGACCTGCAACAAAATTTTGCAGTGTGAAGGGCTCCTTTCACTGTCCCATTTTGTCAGCCATTGCTAGAAATGGGGAAGAAGCTCAACTCAGATTGCATGTAAAGGAAAACCGTCATCATTTGCGCTTTCCATAACAATGCAGAAACAATGCACAAACCAAAATTGAAATTTTCACTTCTTCAAATTTTGCAATGCAATTGTCCAGCTAAGTAACGTGTATACAGGGAAGTTAAAATGCACATATTAGTGAAAGTAACATATAAAAATCTACATATTTGGCAAAAATTGCAATAGTATGCTGGCAAAATTTCATGATGACTTTTTAAAGAATTGCAAACAGAAATGGGAAGAACTCTGCTTAAGATTGGAAAAACGAGAAGCTGAAAGAAACTGAAATTGACAGATTCACCCATCCTTAGCTATTCCCTCTTTTATGTTATTCCATTCCTCTCTCACAAATGGTATGCAGTTAATTGATGTGGATGGAATGGTTGAATTCATATATTAATACAAATGATGTGTTTGTTAACTAGAGTTGGCCCACCAGTGCCTTCCTCCTGTGAGAAATAAAGGTTCAGGAGGTCCCTAAGTTATTGTGGACCTAAGCTGCTCAGGGCTTTGCAAATTAATACAATAATATTGAACTTGGCTTTGTAATGGATGGGCAGACAATACAAGTTATTTTACAATGCTGTCATATCTTATCAGCCAGGTGACCCCATCAGCTGTCTGGTTACTGAATTCTGCATCAGCTACAGCTTCTGGACTAGGCCGAAGGAGACTCCCACATAAAGCACATTGCAGTAATAAAGACTTGAGCAGAGGTAGGCAACCTAAGGCCCAGGGGCTGGATGCAGCCCAATCGCCTTCTCAATCCAGCCCGTGGACGGTCCGGGAATCAGTGTGTTTCTACATGAGTAGAATATGTTCTTTTATTTAAAATGCACATCTGGGTTATTTGTGGGGCATAGGAATTCGTTCATATTTTTTTCTTTCAAAATATAGTCCTGCCCACCACATGGTCTCAGGGATGGTGGACTGGCCCACGGCTGAAAAAGGTTGCTGACCCCTGGACTTGAGCTTACCAGCACATGGACTATAATAGTCAAGCTACTCCTGTCCAACAACAGCAGTAGCTGTAAAATCAGACAAAGCTGGTGGCAGAGTTGTTTCTAGGAGTCCTCCCAAGCTATGTACCTCCTCCTTCAGAATGGGTGGAGAAACGAAGGCAAGGGCATCAGGGTCAGAGGAGGAGGAGGAGGAGGAGGGGGAACAGTGTTGAGAAGAAGAAGAAAGATGTGCCAAAGAGCATCAAAACTATATGAATGTTGGTGGCTGTGGTGTCTGTAGTAATTTGTTGCAATAAATGTTACACTTTTCAAGGTTCTTGTATTAATTTTCAAAACCCTGAAAAATTTGGCCCAGGATACCTCAAGTACAATTTTTTTAAAATAAATATTGTTTTAATCAATTACCCATTAATAATAGTCCAGTTAATAACATATAAAATCATACCAAATCATAAATCAAATTATACATTCCAAATTAAAAGCCAATTAAACATTCTGAATCAAATAATTTCAAGTACCATTTAAACCTTGCCTGGTCGCTGTGGTCTTTAAAGGAGTCACTGTTTGTGGTCCCCCATAGTGCAGATGCTTGTATCCACCAGGAGCCATGCATCTAGTATTATGGGCTCCAATTTTACAGAACTGCCTTCCAGTTGTGGGCAGACAGGCCCCATCCCTGCTGAACATCTGGCAACTCCTGAAAACCGTTTTTTAAAGAAATAAAAAATCAGTTTTAATTAATTTTCTAGTTTTAACTGATTTATCGTTCTTGTACTGTATCTTTGAGGCTATTGTAGTTAAGTGCCATGTAAGTTGCTCAAATAAATAAATAGATAGATAACACATTGGAAGTGAGTGCTGGCATAAGCGTCTGTGTGGCACAGCTTTAAGACTGACGCCTACGCATGTATGCTCACTGTAGGAACTGAACAAGTTCCCTTATAATGAGTCAGACCATTGGTCCATTTTTGCATAGCATCATCTACAATTAGTAGCAGCGACTCGTTCTCAGCCCTACCTCTGGGGGGAGACCAGAGATTGCACCACAGAATTTTTGCATGCAAATCATGTACTCCGCCACTTCAGCTACGGCCCACACACACCCATTGCATACATCACTTATTTACAATGTCATTACTAATATGAGAGTTAATATCTATTACAAATATATTTGTGTAAGAGCGAAATTGTGTTTTATGCATGTGGTGGAAAGCCCAATGAGTAATCTCTTTGATTAAATGTTAGAAAGTGTATGATGCAGAATTATTGCTCGGGATTGCTTTGCAATCCTTACACCTAGTCGAAGTGGATGCCCAGGTTTGAGCTGTGGGAAGGGGGAGATCTTTCCATATCCCCCCCCCCATACTACCCAGCATGATCAGATAGCTAGGCAGGCACAGAATCGCCCCGATGGATTCAATAGATCTTGGGATGTTAACTAACGTACAAGAATGGCATGTAATATCTTCTTTGCCAGCTGCTTAAAATATGGGCTAGGAGGATCAGAGAGATTTACCACACAGATAAATGTCATGTTGCACAAAATAATTGGAATGCAATGAGAACTACATTATGCAAGCAACATCCTCCATCCAGTCAATGGAGTTGTAATGTGTAATTACTATGCTATGAGTAAATGTGAGCGAATCGCATCTTTGAGACTTCTCAGATGCGGGGTTGAGCCTCCTATGGCAAGAGGTAAGACTGAAAATTCCCAGGTGCTGACTGAGAGGTGGTGGTCCACAGAGGCAAGAGGTCACCCCGCTCCCATGCAAACTGATGTGGAAATAGGGTGAACTGAACATACGACTGGAACAGTTAGAAACTAACGCTGGCAGATTCACCCATCCCTACTTACGATTCATCGAGCCATCATGGTCCACCACCTGTATTGAAGCTTCCCAGGTGCTTGACAACACATGTGGGTTTCCCCCTTCTTTTTAATAGAATCGTAGAGTTGGAAGGGACCCTGAGGAACATCTAGTCCAACCCCTTGCAATGCAGCTGTCCCATACGGGAATCGAACCTGCAACCTTGGCACTGTCAGCAGCAGGTTCTAACCAACTGAGCTACCCAGGCTGCATTTCTGCTACCATGTTATCCAAGGGACCCTGCCAAGCCCAGTCCAGCTTACAGATGGTGCCTTCATGTGCCTTCAGATTGTATCATCCCATTCTGGTCAAGCATAATGAGCAAGCAGTTTACTAAGGGTCCTTTGGACACCATCAATGGCTTTGTACCATGTTGGGCAGGCTTGATCAAAATGAAAATAAATCCTGATTGCTTTCTCTCTCCTTTTCCTCCTCTCAGATCTCTTGCCAATTACACAGCGCTCAAGCCGTGCAGCTGATTGGTAGTACAAATCTTAGAACCCCCTTGCAATGACTAACAGTCCTAATTATGATTTTGGAGTGATAGAATTCCAGGCCTGGGGAGCTTTTAACTGTGCAGACCAGGGAGGTGAAAGGTCAGCACCACAATAACTGCAATCGCCTTTGCTTCTCAACAGAGCGAAGTACGTGTTAATGAGAGTTAGACCTCAATGCCAGTTCATAGCGTTTCACTGCAGTCTCTTTAATGACCAAGAAAGCATGTTACTCATTTTCCCATGTCATGGCACTGATTGCAAAGCACACACTGCAAAGCACACACTTGGTTTTGAAAGATTTTGCCCTTTGGCAATCTGTGTACTCCTATGGGGGGGGGTGAACACATTGCCCTTTTCTTTTCTTCTTTGGTTCTTCCTCCCCCCCCCCTTCGGAACTTTGTAATTTATTACATTCCTTTCTTGCATGTACATGCACCTTGGCACTGTGCTGCTTTCTCACCGAGATTTGGGGAAGATCATGACGGGACACGTTTGCTGGAGGATGGCAAGGAGGTATTTGTATGCAAGCGCTAAGCAGAGAGTCCAAAATTGCCTATATATGGACAGGCGGCTTAAGCAGGAACCCAGGGAGGGAGCTGAGAGACATTTCAGTTGAGTTCTTACACTGAAATGGGATGCTTACAGAGACAGATGTGGAGAGAGCACACGAAGCCAGGATGATGAAAGAAATTGAGCACTCTCACTCTGCTGGTTTCCAGAAATCAAAAAGTATTTTTTCTCATTTAGCAGAGCAGAAACTTCCTCCTCCCAACACAACATTGTGCATATTTACAAAAGGATTATAGGCTTTTTTTAAAAAAAGAAGTCTCACTGTACATCAGACTTCACCAATGTGGGGCCCTCCAGAGGTTTGGGAGGACAACTCCCAACAGCCCTTGCAGTGTTGGCTGGGGCTGATGGAAGTTGTGGTCCTAAACATCTGGAGGACTTCATGGTCCAAACATCTGGAGTTGTGGTGTTGGACATCTGGATAACACCAGGTTGGCAAAGCTTGCCTTTCACAATTGTCATTTTTTATTATTATTTTGCATAGCCAAACCACTCAGTACACCACTGCATCAAGTTAACTAGGTCATCATCAAGAGGCAGAATTGGTTCATACAATGGAGCAGAGCAGAGCTATAATCTCCTGGCAGCAACGACTCCTGGCAGCAGAAAGGGGTACGATGGCAGGGGGGTTGAGGCCATGTGGGTGTACCAGTAGAAGGCTGGTTTGGCTCCTCCGGTGCACCATTGTAGCCCTGATCTCACCACTGTCTCCAAGCAAGTAGCAGTGATGGCGCTGAGAGAAGGCTATTGCTATGATTCAGCCACACCAGGTGATCCACTGCTGTCAAGAGGCTTAACGAGATCCCAGGATAATCATGGGGTTGTCTATTATCTAGGTACTTTATTTTAATTATACAAACTGTTCAATATGAAGATTTAGATCACTTGCAACTCAGTCTAGGGCCGGCCCAGTCATGCAGCAGGGTGAAACAATCTGGTTCACCATGAAGAGCAGGTAGATGAAGATGAGAACTGGCACATCATTCAAGCTCTAATTCAGGTGGCAAAATGTATTGGGCTGGCACATCCCCAAAGCTTATATGATTTTAAGGTCACAATGACTTCAATGGGACTTTCATATAAATATACGCATAGTATAACAGCTTTATAGCTGTTGCAGTCTTCCTGTTTTGGGTGGCATACTCTGGTCACAGCTTGCCTCATCATCCATTTTATGAATGACATTTGCCATTCACTGCTATCTCACCACCAGAACCTGCTAGACTTGCAGAGCGGGATCTTACATTGGCCCAGGCCACAAGTAACCTCAAGCACTGCTGGATCTTGCCTTGCTTGCCTGGTGACATCCAGTTGCCAGAGGAGACAGGGCTCCTCCAACAGTTATGCAGAAGAGGGCAATTAAGCCAGAGCTGCTGTGTATCTGACTCCACAAGCGACAATCATCTGTTTGAAGGAATCCTCTATTTGAAATCCTCTGTCTGGCCCAAGCTCGGTTTAAATGTAAAGAGCAGTAAGAAGGAAAGGCACAGGTCTTGCTTATCCATCAATAGGTAGCAGAACCTGCAGACATGGACTTGGCAGGCACACAGATCACTGGTAAAAATGCATTGCATTTCTATTTAATTTAGAGTAATATTTTCTAACTTTGGATGTATTTATACGTATAAAAGCATATACAGATTCTATGCAAACCCATCTCGTCTTTTTTCTAGCATTGCAAAGGGGCCGTCCTTATTTCAGCAAATGTAGTTTGCATGTTCAGCTACATCTGTTGAAATACCTTCTTCTACACAACTGTTAAAGGTGCAGGAGCCCTGTTTTCTATGGCCACTGACCTCCAAACCTGTAGCAATGAAGGAATACTGGTGACCATGCCCTAACCATGTTGGAGTCCTGAAGCATGTGTATTCTTTAGGCCTAGAACGCCCTATGGACATGCTTGGATTACCCAAAGTTCCCCCCATCTGTCAGGGACTGGACTTAGGGGGATGAAACTGAGGAGGAATGGTGGAGACCGCACCCCTCCTCCTGAACCTTCTAGAGAAGAGGAAGGCAGTATTGAATTACAGCAGTGGTTTGAGGAAGGTCACAGCTCAGAGACAGGCGAACAGAAGAAGAAGAAGAGTTTGGATTTGATATCCCACCTTTCACTCCCCTTCAGGAGTCTCAAAGTGGCTAACATTCTCCTTTCCCTTCCTCCCCCACAACAAACACTCTGTGAGATGAGTGGGGCTGAGAGACTTCAAAGAATTGTGACTGGCCCAAGGTCACCCAGCAGCTGCATGTGGAGGAGCGGAGACGCGAACCCGGTTTCCCAGATTACGTGACTACCGCTCTTAACCACTACACCACACTGGCTCTCGAACAGAAGAGTTGGGAGAAGTGAAGGGGGAGACAAAGCAGCCAGCTGACACGTTATCACTGGAGAGAATTTCTAGCCCCCCTTCCTCCAGAACCCGGCATCCATTGAAAGTGGAAGAGCAAAGAACTTAGAGACTTCACCATAAGAGGAAGTGCTGTTGCTAGGAAGGGAAGGTGGAGGAGCTCAGTTGGAGCAATGCCATTAAACTAAGAGGCAGTGTATAGAGGCCTCTCACTGTGAATATTGAATATAGACTTGGTAAGAGCTTCCTTGTCTACTTCTTTGGCTGTCATGTAGGGGGGGAGGACTGGAATTCATTGAACCTGACACTATCCATCACTTTGTACATAGTATCTCTTATGGCTCATAAGAATATAAGAAGAGCCCTATTGGACCATGCTAAAGGCCTGTCTGGTCCAGTATCCTGTTCTGACAGTGGTCAACTGATTGCCTCTGGGAAGCCCACTAGGAGGACTTGAGTTCAACAGCACATGTCCCAGGAACTGACATTGGAGGCAGAACATGTAGCTAGTAGCTACTGCTAGCCTTATCCTCCAGTTGCCATTTAACTCATGGAGGGTGCTTTGTGCTGCTACTGCATTTTCTCCTTCTGCATGGTACAAACATTTTCTTTATTAAACAGAAGTGTCACCCCTGGAACCCCAGGCCACTCCACTGCTCACCTCAGCATATGAGATTCAGTGTAGACAATTGACAGGCACCAGGAAGCTGGCAGCCGCTTGAACATTACATGAGCTTGATGACACTTGGTAACCTTGCAATTAGGTGCACTTCTGTCTTTCATAACTCTGGCTTTCTGCCATTCAGCATATATATATTTAGAATGCCTAGGAAGAAGGGACCTGTTGGCTGACTTCTCTAAGAGCACTGCAGGTCAACAGAGAAGACCTCTGAGTGTTGGGGCTGTAAGATAAGGGAGCACTGGCTTTCTCTGACGCTATGTAAAGCTCTGGCTCATGCCCCGGAAGAAACCCGACTGGATTGGAAATGAGCTGAAACGTGGCACTGTCGATTTTATTGCTGGAATCAATTGCACGACATTGAATAACACAAACGAGAGGGATGTAGCTGAAATCAATCCGTCTTCCTGTTTTTTTCCGGGCACCCTGTTATGTTTGGCCAAAGCCCTCAGGGGAAAGACAGAGCTTTTCGAGACCGGCAACGCTACTCAGAAGCAACCAGGAGTACATGGAAATAGGAAGTTGCCATATACCACACCAGACCATTGGTACATATAGCAAAGTACACTTATGTGGGTGGTTTTTCGGGGTTTCAGGCCTTTCTCAGCCCTACTGTGATAGCCTGGGACTCGGACTCAGAACTAGAGGAGTCTCAGTCCACACTGGATCCTTTGCCTCAGGGAGCATCTGAACCAAGTCTGGGGCCTGATTCTGAAGAGACCCGGTCTGCACAGGTTCCCCTGCAACAAGCACCAGCTGGGGCCGAGTCAGGGGCCTGAGCCTGCCCTGGCTCCAGATGTGGGGATTATCTCATTGCCATCAGCTGGGCCATCACGTACAGCTGCTCCACTACCAGTTGGGTCAGGAGAGGCTGAGGCGGCCTCTGGGTCTAAGTAACCCACCGACATCTCCCGAGCTGCAGAGACTCAGGTCTGAGAGAAGGAGACCTGAGTATTCACAGGAGGAGTGCTTGCCTTCGGGCAAGACAGGGAGGTGAGTCACTGGGGGATCAGGACCAGCTGTTACCCCAACAAATATAAACGGCTGTCAGACCCCGCCCCAGGTTGCGGGAGCAACATTGCTGTTTGCCAGAGATCCTGTGCCTGACCTTGCCTGGTTTCCTGCCTTATGTCCTGACTTGGCCCTGTTGGACTGATGCCTTGCGGAACTCTTGGATTTGGGACTGGACCTGGACCACGTTTCACAGGTTACCCCCAGGCCCAGCACACCTACCTGGAGATACCAGGGATTGAATTTGGGACCTTCTGCATTCAAAACCGTTGCTCTTCTTCCTCTATAATAGTGATGGCTATTCCTTGTCTCCACTACTGGAGGCAGTACTGCTTCTGTATACCAGTTGCTGGAAACTGAAGGAGGGGAGAGAGCTCTTGTGCTTGAATCCTGCTTCCAGTCTTCCCATTGTGGCAACTGGTTGACCACTATGAGGACAGGCTACTGGACTAGAAGGGCCATGGCCTGATCCAGTAGGTTCTTCTTATGTAAGGAAAGAGAGAAGCGTTTCAGAACAAAACGCTGAGCTGCCTAGAAAGCCTCTCAAATATCTCAGATTAGGAGGAAGGAGGAAACAAAACATTAGGAGTAAATGCATGTTCTTTCCTGAGTGGGTTTAAAAAAAAATGTTCCTCAAGGAACTAATGTAATTGAGGGAGGGCAACACTGATCTTGTCTTTCTTTTTCAGTTAGATTTATCATTCATTTTCTTCATTTACCATTAAGGCAGGTCCAGTGAGGTTGCAAGTAGTTTACGGCCTTTAACAAATGGCCTCCTACGCAGGCCTGATTTAATTAGGAGACAAGCCTTATTATTTGACCTTAATGGACTTCCTATTCAAAACGGCAGCCTCTATTTCCACCCCCTCATCAAGACAGATAATCAGCCCTCTTATTTTTCCAAGGCTGAAGTTTTGAAGGGTTGCTGAGCAGCACTGAGCCATCAAGCAGTGCTGGAAATGGCAAAGTTAGCCCTAAAGGCGCAGCTGGATATGGCAAAGCAAAGGAGATGCTGAAGGGCCATGGCTCAGCAGCAAAGCACCTGCTTTTCATGGAGAAGGTCCCAGGTTTAGCTCCAGCATCTCCAGGTTCGGCTGGGAATGTTTCCTGCCTGTAACCCTGGAGAGTTTCTGCCAATCAGAGTGAACAATACTGAGCTAGGTAGAACCGTGATCTGACTTTCTATGGTTCTCTATGTTCCTACAGTAAAAATCGCAACAGAGAGTAACCTCCACATTGTTGTCGCAAGGCAGCTGGGTCAGGACTTGAAATATTTCAGTTCAATAAAGAGATCACTTTCCTTCCCTTTCACTCCAAATGAAGGCCTATGAATTTATTAGTTACTTATTATTGTCATAATGCTATTATTTCCAGGAATGTGTCTTTTACCGGAATCCAGCTGGGTAAATAAATGCAAATGGCTAATTTTGCCTATCAACAGCCAGTTTCTATGGTACCATGTCAAATGATGAAACAACCTTAATCTCTTATTATAAAGTGCAATTGAATATCCAGATTTTGTTAATTGCATTATAGCCAAGGTGATTTGATGACTCCCCCACCTAGATATATGAATTTATTTGTGAAAATGCTGACATTTGCATACTGTTTCTAAACTCAAATAAGTGTTTCCATTTGCAAACAAGTGTCTGTGGTTTCTGTTCTCAGTCCCTCCCACCCCATTTTTGCTACCATTTTTTCAAGTTGAATAATAATAGTAATATAACTTATTATTTATAACCCGCCCATCTGGCTGGGTTTTCCCAACCACTCTGGGTGGTTTCCAACAGAATATTGAAATACAATAATCTATTAAACATTAAAAGCTTCCCTAAACAGAGCTGCCTTCAGATGTCTTCTGAATGTCAGGTAGTTGTTTTTCTCTTTGACATCTGGTGGGAGGGCGTTCCACAGGGTGGGTGCCACTACCGAGAAGGCCCTCTGCCTGGTTCCCTGTAACTTGATTTCTCGCAGTGAGGGAACTGCCAGAAGGCCCTTGGCACTGGAGCTCAGTGTCCGGGCAGAACGATGGGGGTGGAGATGCTCCTTCAGGTATACTGGACCGAGGCCGTTTAGGGCTTTAAAGGTCAGCACCAACACTCTGAATTGTGCTTAGAAACGTACTGGGAGTCAAACATCCTTAGGTACCTTAGAGAGAAGCAGCTCAGAGTGCCGTATTTAACTTTTGGTATACTTGTGACTATTGATTTAATAGATACATTGATGCTTTACAGTACAATCTTTTACATATCTCCTTAGAAGTTCAGTGGGACTTGCACAATTATTTGGAAGTGATTCCCACTGTGTTCAATGGGGCTTGTTTTCAGATAAGTTTCTTTGGTATTGTACCCCAAATGTCATAACTTTTCCAAATGGTGCAATTGTATGTATTACAATCATACAGAAAATATTTCAGGCTCCTAAAGCAGTCGAGTAAGATTAGATTTGATAAAGCTGTGAAGACTTAATTTCACTCCCCACTTTGCTTTCCCACACTTTCCCCTGTTGGATAAAGCAGAATTCGTCTAAGCCTTGAAATTCATCAAGAGCTGAAGGAGGAAATGAGAAAGAGGGATTCTTCCCAATTGCTCTCTGTCAGACACATCCAAAGTCTGTTTCTGGGGCCTAATCTGACCTGCTGGTCAATTTAATCTGGCCTCCGTGGTAGTACATGTCCTGAGGTATAATCCTAAAAAAAGCTCAATAACTTCAATTGTCAACAAAGCTCAACAACTTAAATCCTAAGAAAAGCTCAAGAACTTTGGTCTGCCCTCACTCATGTTCACTGCATATAATCTAGCCCTCTCTGGAAAAAGTTTGGGCACCCCTGCTCTATGTAGTTGCTACCATCTCATGACCAAGGAGGCACTATGAGGGGGCAGGGGCTCAGAGACTGAGTGGTTACCAGGAGGAAACCTCACGACATAATTCCACCTTTGGGCTAGCAGATTAGAAACCTAATTTCAGATGGAAAATTATAATTTGGCTACAATGAAAAACTATTGCAGGAGTCATCTGATAAAAGGCAATTCTCTTTCACAGCAAAACCAGTTTTAGGAAGAGTGAGGTGGCCACCTCTGACAGCTGATTTTGGGTGTCTCCGAGGGGAGAGGCATTTGTGGGATTTTCTGCCTCACCTGCCAACAATACCTTGCTCAGCTTTGAATACTAAGCACCTTGATGGGAGGATGGAGGGCAACAACACACCATTTGCTGTTTCTTCTCAGGTAGCAAATTGCCTGGGAGGTGAGTGTGCTTCTTCTGTAATGGCTCCTGGTGGGATACTTGCAGAATTTGCCTCATCTGCTAAAATCTCTTTGCATGTCCCCTGCTGAAATCTGAAAAGTTTTCCCATTTTGAATTCCCCATAGCTGACTCCTGTATGTACTTGTGACACATGCAGAGAGGTCTTTAATCCCTTTCTCTCTCCAATAAACCAATGGGAGCTCTCTCTCTTTCTCAGACTTCTTTATTTGCTGTGACATGAAGCCTCATCAAGGTTGGAAACTGACTCCCCCCCCCCCCCCCGGGAGCAATTGGGCAATGTGTAAACTCTAAGGACCAGCTGAAAAGTATGCTGGTGATCTCATCCTTCATAAAGAACCTGATTTCCAATTATGTTTATCAGTCATTTCAGTTAAATAGTGACCTAATTGCTGAATGATCCATTGTTATTATTGCATTGGCCAAAGGGCTGTTGCAAAGATGATGCAGGAAAGTCCTTCTCTGTTGCTCCACAGGGTAGGACCTGAGCCAATGGGTTCAAATAACAAGAAATGGGACTTTGACTTAACATTAGGAATAACTTCCTGACAGTACAAGCTGTTCAGCAGTGTAACAGGCTGCCTCAGAAGGAAGTAGACCGCCTTTTCTTAGATGCTTTTAAGAGGAGGCATGATGCTGATGCTGCTTAATTTTATTTGCAGAGGCAGATGGCCACGTAGCATGAATGTTGTCATGGTGCATTTCTTATATCAGCAGCGAGTTGGTCTGGATGTCCTTTGAGTTCCCTCCATCTCTTTGATTTGCTTGCATATATAGGGACGCGGGTGGTGCTGTGGGTTAAACCACAGAGCCTAGGACTTGCCGATCAGAAGGTTGGCGGTTTGAATCCCTGTGACGGGGTGAGCTCCTGTTGCTCGGTCCCTGCTCCTGCCAACCTAGCAGTTTGAAAGCACATCAAAGTGCAAGTAGATAAATAGGTACCGCTCCGGCGGGAAGGTAAACAGTGTTTCCGTGCGCTGCTCTGGTTCGCCAGAAGCAGCTTAGTCATGCTGGCCACATGACTCGGAAGCTGTACGCCGGCTCCCTTGGCCAATAAAGCGAGATGAGCGCTGCAACCCCAGAGTCGGTAAAGGTAAAGGGACCCCTGACCATTAGGTACAGTCATGACCAACTCTGGGGTTGCGGCGCTCATCTTGCTTTATTGGCCGAGGGAGCCGGCGTACAGCTTCCGGGTCATGTGGCCAGCATGACCAAGCCACTTCTGGTGAACCAGAGCAGCACACGGAAACGCTGTTTACCTTCCCGCCGGAGCGGTACCTATTTTTCTACTTGCACTTTGATGTGCTTTTGAACTGCTAGGTTGGCAGGAGCTGGGACCGAGCAACGGGAGCTCACCCCATCACGGGGATTCAAACCGCCGACCTTCTGATCAGTAAGTCCTAGGCTCTGTGGTTTAACTCACAGCACCACCCGCGTCCCATACCTTACCTTTACCTTACTGTGCATCAAAGTATTGGCTGCACTTACTCAGTTGGGTCAAAACCCTTCGAGAATTTCTCATCCACACACTTAGGAAGACAAACACAAGAGCTGGACCCGCTCCCACAAGCGAGGCTTGTCTTCTGCAGGAATTGTGTCCTTTGTCTCCGGTGTCAAAACGTCAGCATACCTCACTTGTCTATCTAATCTTCTCACCTGAACTATTTATGGTATTTTTCTAGTGCCTGTCACTGAAGTATTCAAACATTGGGGGGGGGGGGGAATCCCTCAGAAATGTCATTTATGCACACTAATTCTTTGCAACATTCTGATCTCTCCAAGTTTCGCAATCCCCCTGGCTTCTTTGTCTCTGTTTTAGGTGCTGCTTGCTTGTTGACTCTCTGCTTTCTATCAGCTTGACAGGTTTAAACAGCCATAGTAGAATTCCTTTGGCTTGAATGTTGGGCTAGTTGCCTTCTCTGCCAGCTCAGAACCCAATACAAAGACTCCAGATGGTCACAGTAGTAGATCTATGCTTTTGATATAAATCACTTGGCCTTTGGATGGAAGCCTTTGAAACGACACCCTGTTCAAGTGCTCCTTGTAGAAAGAGGCTGCTACTCCCAGCTTTAAGAAAACACATACTGTTTCTACTAGATTATTAAAACTGTGTGGAGCTTGGAGGGTTGAGTCCTTGTTATTACTTAATAAGTACCAGATGAGTTTCAATGTAATGACAACACAATGTGGAAAACAATACGGAATAGCATTTTATTGCGCGCGCACACACACACACACATTTTGAACCTTTTCCATGGAGAAATTACTTTTGTTCACACCCACCTTTGAGATTTTTCCCTTTGGAAACTTCTGCACTACTGCAATTCAGTTGCAAATGAAGCACAATCATCTCCTATCCAAATAAAGCTGAAGTAAGGGTAATGGCCCATTGTCCGATTTATCCCTTGCTATCCCACCCTAAAACTTCAAGAGGATTAAGGAAGCAAACTAGCTTTACACATAACCAAAGGACCTTTGAGGACCTCACGAGTAAAAATAATTCCTTGTCTTTAAACCCATTATTTCTATGTGGATCTGTGCCTTAAAAAAAAAAAAAGTAGTATAAATTTATTTAGAAAGTTTTGTGAACTGCAAAGAGTTGCCTAAGCGAGGCATAGGCAAACTCAGCCCTCCAGATGTTTGGGACTACAACTCCCATCATCCCTGACCACTGGTCCTGTTAGCAAGGGATGATGGGAGTTGTAGTCCCAAAACACCTGGAGGGCCGAGTTTGCCTATGCCTGGCCTAAGCAGTATACATGATAATAAAATTAAATTGTAGGAAAAAGTCACTAAAATCTAATCTATCTATCTCCACTGGAGAATTTAGGTCCATTAATTTAAGTGGGTGTACCCTGAGTGAAACTTAGCTCAGTTCCAGCCACAAGAAAACTTCATGTCCCATTCTGATCTGCTTTTATTGATGCTCCATTAAGCCACATCAGTTTCTTTGGATCATAAGATAAAGTTGTGCTGCTCTTCCCATTATTGTAGTCAAGGTTTTGTGGTGCATATACATGTATTTCCAGCTAGCTCGCTGCTTCCTAGAAGGTGGAGGTGGGGAGATAACAATGTCTTGCTAAAAAAACCAACAGTGTAAGGATATCTGCTATTTTCGTAAGGAATTTTTGACCTGGGCGGAAGGAAGGCATTTGAAGAGGTATTTCACATTCAACACAAGCGAGTGCATACAGAGAATATGCGAGGTGGAAAAGGTACTATAAATCTTTTATTGCTCTGCGTCTGGGATGACCACGTTAGTCAAGACTCAGTTATGCAGATTTTTCCAAAACTAATGACAATAAAAACTTTACAGCTCACTGGGCCTTCACATACTTTTTGCTCACACTCTGTCCTTTATTTCTTCTGATCCTTTGCCCCATTTCTTTGTACAGAAATAGAAAACAGTCTTGTAGCATGTCAGACCGTCAGTTCATCCAGCACAGTGTTGGACAGAAGCTGTCCAGGGCTTCAGATCAGGAGTCTCTCACAGTCTGACCTGGATATCCAGGGATTGGAACTAGGACCTTATTTATTTATTTTACTACATTTCTAGGCTGGATCTACACTGACCTGTTTAACTTTATTCCCCCCTATTAGAACAATATTAGGCATGCCGCTCTAAAATGTCACAGGGCATACTTGTTATTGGTATTGTTTGCATTGGTTTTCCCCATCAAATGTAAGTAATACCCAGCCACACCATTCCCAAAATACTGTTTCTTTCCCTGCTGCTGGTTGCTAGCTCCTCTGCTCCACCCTCTGGCATCACATTTTAATTCTTCCTCCCTCCCTCCTTGTCCTTTGTTACCTACCCCTCAAATACCATTGGAGAGGGGTCGGTGTTTGAAGGCAGTAAAAAAAAGGTAAAACGCTACATAGAGACATATGAGCAGTTTTTCAACGATACAGCAGCAGAAAACAATTAAAATTAGGCAATAAAAAAACCAAGGAATTAACACATTATGAATGTAAAAAGTAGGATTTCATGTGGCATAGGCAAACTCGGGTCTCCAAATGTTTTGAGACTACAACTCCCATCATTCCTAGCTAACAGGACCAGTGGTCAGGGATGATGGGAACTGTAGTCTCAAAAACATCTGGAGGGCTGAGTTCGTTTATGAAAACTACATTATCAAAACCATTCCTTAACCCTTCCATGATATTAAAAACCAGGAGTGTAGATCTGTCCCAGCCCACTTTTCTTCCAGGGACCTTGAGGTAGCATACATAGTTCTCCTCCCCCACCATTTTATCCTCACAACAACAACCCTTTGAGGTAGTTGTTCATTGGTGCTGGTAGGGAGGCACAAGCCCAATAGTAGGTGGAACCAGAGCCAATGGCAGGCAGAGTCATCCCCTGATTGGTTGTAAGCAAGAAGGCAGGCAGGCAGGGACTGGCTGAGGGCAAAATGAGGTTGGTGGGGCAGTGCACCATTTGCCCTAAGCAACCAGCCTCCACTGGCTTCAGGGTGTCCAAAGGCAATTGGAGTAGCATAGGATTTGCCCATGTTACTATGCCCATTCCCTCTCTCACCCTTCCAGATGTGCCACATAATGAGTTTACAATCTGTCGTCGTGACAACTCTGGGGATCAGGGTTCATTGCCAGTCTGATGGCATCCTTGGGTCAGAGCATGATCACTAGTGTACTACTGTACTGGGGCAGCCTTCTGTTGCCCCACATGTGAACTCCGTCACAGTCCTGCCTATTCTTTCATCTGGGTTTATATTGCATATTGGCACTGAGATTTGCAGAATGGTGTAACTTTCTTTTGCAAGCTGCTCTGTGGATACATTTCAGTGGAGAGGGGAAACAACACATCTATACTGCACAAAATAATAAAAAGAATGGGTAGTTCCATGGCAGTCTGGGTATGGATAGCTTTGCCGTGCAGGCCTCCAGTCCTTCTAATAAATAAATTAAGGGTGCCCCCCATTAAGCATCTATTCCTGATTGTTTGTTTTCTTCTTTCCTTCCACATCACCATGAGTCATGCTGTGTGATTTTTTTTAAAAAAAATAATAGTAATAGCAGGTCACAAGAAAGTTGTCCAAATTTGTCACGTTGTGCCACAGCTAGCGATTTATTGGCTAGCTGTTGTGCAGCAAATGTTCTCTGTCTCTCTATAGAGGTCACTCTGCTTTAAAAAAGAAAGAAAAAGAAATCCGGCAAACGGGAAAACAAAGGCCACTTGGGTTTGATACGTTCAGAGCAAATAGTTATCATCTGATTGAAGAACAATGACTCCTTAGAATGCTCAAACAGTGTTTGTTATTGTTTGGGAGCATGTGCTCTGCGGTCATCATATGATAAAACATACTGATACGGAAAAGGAGTGTTTAGCAGACACCCTCGGATCAGCTGTTCCTATCCAATTTTGGCAAGCTGCAGGAGGAAGCTATCAGGCGGGCTGCAATATGCCAATGCTGTTTGAACCACATTAGTCACTTGCTTTATTGTCTGGGCGGTTATCAAAGGAGTTTATTGCTTCTTCCTTCTTCCTTCTTGGATTCACAAAATTCCAAAGCGTTCTTTTGCTTTGGAGAATGTGAAATTGTGGGGCATAGTGCATTGTACAAACGATAGGCGTTTGCTGCTGAAACATTAGTGAATGGTACAGAGGGACAGATTCCACTCTGGGTCTGAAAGCTTCCATCTGCAATGGAATGATTTCTTGCACAAACTCGCAGCCTCCACCAGCAGTATTCAGTGACTGAATGTGCTTCAATGGATTAGGCTGTAGGCACAGGAACGATAAGAAACATGCAGTGGTGTTGCCTGGTATCCATATTTGAGCATGCTAATGTCTATGTTTGCATGTATCACCTTGGGAAAATGTCTCATTATTCCAGCCTGAAAAGAAAACACTTATATTTGATATCCAGTGGTACCTTGGTTTACGAACTTGATGCATTCCAGAAGTCTGTTCTTAAACCAAAGTGTTCTTAAACCAAGGAGTGCTTTCCCATAGCAGTGGGGGACTCAATTTACAAATGGAACACACTGAACAGGAAGCCCAACATGTTCTGCTTCCAAGGCAAAGTTCACAAACCAAAACACCTACTTCTGGATTTGCAGCGTTCTTAATCCATGTTGTTCATAAACTAATCTGTTCTTAAACCAAGGTACCACTGTATAGATATAGATGATCTAGATATAGGACTGTCAATGGTTTGGTTCAGATGTGGCAGCACTGTGGTCTAAACCACAGCACCGATGATAAGGTTGGCAGTTCAAATCCCCGCGACGGGATGAGCTCCCATTGCTCTGTCCTAGCTCCTGCCAACCTAGCAGTTCGAAAGCATACCAGCATGAGTAGATAAATAGGTACCACTGTGGTGGGAAGGTAAACAGTGTTTCTGTGTGCCCTGGCTTCTGTCACGGTGTCCCATTATGCCAGAAGCGGTTTCATCATGTTGGCCACATGACCCGGAAAGCTGTCTGTGGACAAACACTGCCCCCTCGGCCTGGAAACAGAAATGAGCGCTGCACTCCATAGTCTAATTCGACCGGACCTAACCATTCAGGAGTCCTTTACCTTAGTGCTAAACCTGAATAAGTGTTGCCTGAATGAGCTAAGCCTTGTGTGTGCCATCCTCCTCATTCCGTTCCAGTGATGCTATAAGGAAGAGATTGGAAACAACCACTTTCTATTTAATGCTCACCACAGTCTATTGTAATGCCCCAAAGACCAAGCTGTGCTTACTGCAAACCATGGTACAGTAACTTTCCAAGATGAGCTTAACTTGTTTCAGTGAACCATAATTTACATTAACCACAGAATGTCCTTTCAGACTGTCAGGACTGGGTCATATCTAGAGGGAGCCAGGGGCTGAGAACCAGGAGTCTGGATGGGAGAGCAATCAGGGTTGGAGAACAAGCCAGGAGTCATGACTGAAGAGCAGGATCAGACAGCAACTTAGGAGAGCAGACTTCAGGACAATCTAGGTGTCAAGACCAAAGTAGAGCTCAGACACATAAAGGTTCACTTGTGCTCAGGCAAGGGCTGCACGTCCCGTTTTGCCAAATGAGGCAAAATGGGAAAGTGCCACCCTGCCCTGCTGCCATGCCACCCCCGCCAAAACTTCCCTTACCTGCATTGTGTGGCAGCACTCGTCAAGCGGCAGCAGTGACGGCGAGTTCCAGTGATATCTCACAGAGCTCTTGCAAGATCTTCATGGAAAGCACAAGATCTCACAGGAAACTGCCTGGGGTGCTGGCACCCCTTCTCCACTGGTGGTGATGGGGACAATGCCTTGTGGGCTTTTTCTGCCTGAGGTGGCTGCCTCAGCTTGTTCCATGTGTGGGCCAGCCCTGAGCTCAGATAGACCTTGTTGCTCAGGCAAGATTCCAATGAGATGGGAAGTCTTCTTATGCTCCTCCCTACACAGGAGGAGCCAATGGTCACCCTGGACACATGGAGTTGGACCAAAACCAGAACAATATTTGTGGAGAGGCTGAAGACATGCAGTTCATTACATGGGGCAGTGGTGAGCAGTTCTGGATGAGGACAACATAATATGCCATGGCTAAACAGGGGTCAGATGCTTCCAATCTTCTTGTAACCACATCAGAAATACAGAGAAGAGGGAGGGGAGGAAGACTTTGCAAGCCCGGGGTTTATTTGTCTTTGCTTACTGTATGTAACACTAAACAGCATTACATGCTACATTCAAACTGGGTCAACATATCACAGGACCTTTTCTGGAAGCTTTCCACCACCATCAAAGTTACATTCCTATTGCTGAACCTAAGTTTCATTACTGGGCCCATGGTGCAGCTGATTGATCTCGTCTATGAATTAAGCAAACCCTGAGTTGGACTCACTGGGGGCTGCAGAGCATTAAACCTGGCAACCATGTATAACCCTCTAGGGTATTTAATGTGAAATTAAGGTTTTACTCTCAGAAATGGGAATAGTGGACTCTGGAAAGCAAGCACTGAACGAATGGTCACTATGGGACAGTCAAACTGTGCATATTTTATCACCCAATACTCCACAGATTTCACGCCTTCTCTCAAGACTGGTTATCTTCTCGTTATTTGAAACTTAAACATCACACACAATTTATATAACCTTATTCATTTAAACTGATTTATACCCACGGCAAGTTAAGCTGGAAGAAAAGGGAGAAAAGTGGTATTGATTAACCTGTCATATGGCATACGCTATGATGCTAGCTACCTCAGGAATGCTTCAGTGGTTTCGTTAGAAACCGCCGGTGGGATAGGATGAAATTTTCTTGACAGCGCTGGATGTCCAGTCTATCAGCAAGGGCTCTTTCTGTGTCATATATGGCTACCACAGCCTCTGGAGATCAACTGAGCAGCATACAGAATAATAACAACATCACGATATGTGTGAGGAGTGAATAAATTAGCACCATATTTCAGCGTTGGCTTCAGGGTCTTATCATTAACAAAACAGTTGCACTGCTTACTCCTCTGTGTGTCTCATTAAAATGCTTGGGTAATAAAAAACGCTTTTACAACTTGCTCCATGATAAATGTTGTCATGGTCATGTATCAAAAGTGGTCCCCCAATATTTTGGATATCACGTCTCTTTTGTAGGAAAGAGCAACTGGAAACTATCAAAGAACCAAGAGAGGATCACTCCCAAGTAGTATTTTTAGAAAACTGTATTTGAAGGAATACGATTGTAGACTGTTACTTCAAATTAATTGCTTGCTACCTGCAAATCTGTGCTGCCACCATCTTAAAATTATTATTGTTTATTAATTTTCCAAATTATTACAAATCAAGCCAAATTACTTTAATTTAATACAATTTCTTAAAATCATATGTCCATGTCAGGGATGTGGCTGAATTGAACGCCTGGGAAGAGTCTGACTCTGGAGATAAAGGATTGCCAGCACAAAGGGAGCCAGAATCTGATTTCTAACCCCTGGATCCAGCAAGTCCTAAAAGATAAGCCAGGCTACCTTCCTGTGTTGAGGTGATAGCCTGGGTGATGGGCCACTAAGAAACAAAGGAAAGGGGCTCTGTGTGAGACAGCAAATGGATTAAGTTCATGGTTGGTTAGAAGGACAAAGTCAGAGTTGGAAGCTGAGAGTGCAGTGATGTGACCTAGAAGTAAAGCAGCAAGTCAGAGCTAATTTTGAGAGAACTATTTGATTTCTGTTTGAATCAAAGGCTGTGGTTGTGGGAGAAGCAAGACCTTTTTTGGGGTATCGATGTTGTAAACCCGTCCATCGTAGGCTCAGGTTGCATATATGTGTATACCATATATCTTAAAGACACAGCAGTTTCCACTGTTCCTCATTCCCAAAGGAAACATGAACCCTGGGTAAGCATCTGGAATCTCACACTGCCTGGAGATTGTGGCCGGTGTGGTGTTCTGAGCTTACCTTGTTGTTGCAAGGTGGCCAAGGGTGGTATATGTGTATATCTTTTCTGTTACAATTTGTCCAGCAATCTGTAGCCATTCTAGCTGCTCATCCTTTCTGTGGCCATGAGAGGAGCTGCATCTTGATGTCTTCCTCTGGATTTCAACTGAAGCATGGGTTCCAGGAAGGCAGCAGAGTGCAGACCATTGGCAACATGGTGAATAGGATTAAAAAAGGGACACCCCTTGGCCACATTAAAATACAGCAAATGCAAATAAAATTAAATAAAACGATGCACCCCACTCAATAGAATTCTGCTTATTAACAGATGGAGAATGGTCTAAAAGGAAGATGGGAGAAATTGTTGGCACAGCAATAATATAAATGTGCCAAGAATGATTCTCTCAGTTCAATGTAGGAGCTAGCATTCTCTCACTTTCCACCTACCTCTTTTAGCCATGTAAGCTCTGTGTGCATGCATGAGCCCAGAAAGGCCATACATTTTCTCAAAGGCTGCATGGTATAATAGAACATGATTTTAGAAGGAAATAAGCACCATTCATTTACTTCTAGCAGTCAAAAGTGAGACATTTAAGAAAAATCCTTTGAGTGCTCAATGCAAACGGTTCACAGTGTGAGTTCTTATCATCTCAGAGTCATATTTCTAGGATGAGAATTTGATCTCTTGCCTATTACCCTAGGAGTCCCCCGAGACCTGTACTTGGCCATCATTGCTTTGAATTGCATTTTTGTACACTATGCTTGTAAAGTCTCATTCTATACATTAATGACTCGATTGATGTTTGCTCAGAGGGTGCAGATTTAATGTGCACTGATGAAACAAGTGTTATTCTGTTCTTTCCATTCTCTCATTAATGGGTACAGAACAATCTTTTCTTCTTCTTTTTTCATTTCAAATACTCTGCATGCCTGACTAGATGCCTCTCAACTCTTCACATATTTTTGCCTATAGACACAGCAGCCCTGATGTAGCTTCAGTCATAGGAAGGTGGTATCCCAGAAACATTGTACCGTCCATTCTACCATGTTCTGTTCACTTGTCTTTTTTGTATTTAAAATGGATTTGTGATTTGAATTATTATTTTTTGGTCCTTTTTGTTTTTAGGATACCTGGAGAAACATGTTATTAGGTGGCCCAGAAACAACCTAAATAAAATCAATAAATTCATCTAGCGGGAACAGAGCCTTCCTGTGACCTCCTGTCCTTTCTGTCTGCTTTCGCTATTTTCTTTTAGCTAGAGGAAAAATAATTGTAGAGAAAGAAAGAAACATCTCCCGCAAATTCTTTTTGTAAAATAAAATAAAAAATACTATGTATTCTGGGCATCCTAAATTAGACATGTTATATTTGGGCATGGTAGAGACAGGGATGTTGTTGGACAGCTTCACTTATAAATAAATACCAGAGCTACAATTTTCAGAGTGATAATAATTTGCAGAGCTACAATTCTCAGAGTCCCCTGGAAAGAGGGACAGACGGTTAAACCATTCTGGCAATTGCAGCTGTGTGAGGGATATAGGGGTCCCTTAAAAACTCTCAGCACCCTTACACTCCCTTTGATTCATTATGGAAAGCCATAACTACTTAAAGAGTCATGATACGGCTTTAAGTATATCATGCAGATGAGGCCTCGGATCTGCATGCATACCTCATTCATAATTATCATTGTGTCCTTTGGGGTTTAATTGATTCAGATTTGCTATTCTCGTCGTTGAGTTTCTGTTTCTTACACAAACACGCAATAACGCACCAGGCACACCTTTGCTACTGCTGTAGGAACAGAGGCAGGAAAACCCTTCCTCCACTCCTAGTACGCTAAGGTATATAGAATACAATATTTTAAACAGTGAAATACTCTTGAGATCAAATGTGGCACAGACTAGGGAGCCAATGGCAGCATTTCTGCAAAGCAGGGTCTTTGCAATCACGGCGAGAGCAGCAAATGGATTAAGAGAAGACAAGGAGCAATTCAGGTTGCCAACTGTCAGGTACGTTCTGCTCCTCTGCCTGGCCTATTGAATCAGCCCCAAAGCCTGCAGCAGGAAGAGTAAGGGAAGGGGGCGGGGGGATGTGTTGCGGGATTTGTCTCCAGCTTTTATGCTCACCAACCGAAAACCCTTCCATATTAATGAGCATCTGATGTGAGCAGCTGACAGGGCTGCAAATTGGTTGCATCCACATATTGCTCCACCTGTTGAATTCAACGGCTAGCCTTAATCAATAAAATCTGCATTTCATCAGCAAACTACGTGGTCGCCATATGCACACCATCAGGATTGCTTCATTCCAACCAGAAGGTGAGAGGGTGCAGCAGATATTAAGGGAATCCCCCAAGATTTGAACATCTGCAGCTGCTGCTCCTCTAGAAGAGGGCAAAGTTTTTTTGAATCACACTTTTTCAAATGGTATTTAAAGTTGATCCCACCTCAGACATCTCTAAGTTTGTCCCTTCCAGGCCTGGCTTTGTGTGTTCAGTGCAAAGGTCTGAACGGCCTTCTGTAAGTGCATTGGCCAGGATGCCATACAAACTTCGTTGCAATTGGTTCCTGTCTGCAAGGACCTTTGTAAACCCATTGTGGGTTAGAGGCTTAGAGCAGGGGTCAGCAACCTTTTTCAGCCATGGGCTGCTCCACCGTCCCTCAGACCATGTGGGGGGCTGGACTATATTTTGAAAAAATAATAATGAATGAATTCCTATGCCCCACAAATAACCCAGAGATGCATTCTAAATAAAAGGACACATTCTACTCATGTAAAAACACACTGATTCCCGGACCGTCTGTGGGCTGGATTGAGAAGGTGATTGAGCCGCATCCAGCCCACGGTCCTTAAGTTGTCTACCCCTGGCTTAGAGGCTGCTTTCAGATGTTCACTCTAAACAAGAAGGTGGAGCAGACAGACCCAGTAGGGTCAGGGCCAAGGCACACACACAGCTCACTCTCCACATGTTTGTGCCATTGAATGTCCATGTTGAATGCCTGAAGTAGGTAAAGGGCACATCTTCCAAAAGTTGTCCACTCTCTTTAAGAGCATATTGGCCTACTGGATCAGGCCAATCTCCCATGTAATCCAGCATTCTGGTCTCACAGTGGCCAACCCGATGTCTGTGGGAAAACCACAAGCAAGATCTGAGCACATGAGCACTCTCTTCTCTTGGAGTTTCCAGCAACAGGTAAAGGGAAGCATTGCTTTTTCTTTCTGTGTGTCACACAGAGAGGCTGCATGAAGATATACAGTAATGCCATAGCATTGTTAATCATTAGGATAATGAGCCACAGTTGAGTCTTAGGACTCAGCTACATTCCTTTTTTTAAAATGTGTTTTAAATGTGTTGTAACACTGCGACACCAGATGACACTGTGGCGTTCCATCTTTCGGCAATGTGATTTCCCATTATGTCAAGCGTGGAGAGTCCTTCCCCTCCCTTTGGTAACTTCACAGATAAGAATTAACGAGCAGTTGACATATTTATAGTCCTTTTATTACAGCATCGTGTTGCAAGCACAATATACAGCTCTCCACAAGGAGGACAATTGCCTACTCTAACCCCTCCTTCCGACTTCCGCAGCAAGAAAGGTGCCAACGGGAAGTCCCTCCCTTCCTCTGCCTCCTTTGTTCTCTGATTCGTTCAGACCTCTGAGTCCATAGTGAGAGGGGGTACCCCACACTCTTGATTGACATCTCTTCTAGCTATTCCCTCCCTTCTGGTTCCCTTGTCATTATCTCGTAGCTGGAAACTCCTCTTCTCTAAGCTGTTCATCTTCTGTGTCTGTGTCTGGCTCTCTCTCTGCTTCTGAAAATGCTGGGGTGTGTGTGAATAATCCCCCTCCATCTGAGGGAAGCTGATCTGCCTGTGATTGCATTCCCCAGTCTTCAGATTCCCTAACACATTATGAGGTTCACAACACATTTTCCTGAAACTTTTTTTTTTTTGACGTGTCTAGATCCAGCCTTAGGCTCATAGCTCTATGGTAAGTCATTTTATGTTGCTACTGCAAATTAATATAAGTTGCATAAATGATAACAAATAAAATAATAACTCTCCCCTCCCCACTCTGACTCTGGCAGAAATGAGAAACAGAAAGCTCCATTTAAGATTAACTCGATTTGAGAGTGACATCCAAACGGTGTTTAAACTTAACTACACTTAGCTGAAAAAAGCCAGCTTCATAAACTATGGTTTAAAGATGACTTGTTCCAACAAACCACCACAACTGCAGTTAATCTAAAATAGAAACGAAAGGTGCCAAATTCCTCCATGCAAAAGAGGATGAGGGGAGTATGAGAGCTTTAGTGGAGGCTAAAGATGTTCTCATAATGATTGACTAAACTACCAGCAATCAAGTTGTAAAAGGGGACAAGGGTTGGATTTCAAAGCCCAATTTGCCTGTACTATTATGACAATATAACTGGTAACAAAGCCAGAAAGGTTCCCCGCCTCTGTGTTAAGATTATCAGGTTTTCAATCAGTGATGAGCATCTAATTTAGGAATGTATATAGCCGCTCTGTTAAAAAATACAAAGCAATTGCTCGTGTGATGAATTTTTGTCTATAACAAATACCAATGAAATAAGTTCTTAAAGTGAATGGATCTTATGAAATAAAGACAGAGATAAGCATAGAAATATTCTGATTCATCAGGAAGGATAGTGAGAACGCTAAAATTATTCTCAGTAGGAGAGCTGCAAATAAAAGACTGATTTACAAGGAAGAACAGTCAACGGCAGAGGGGATTTTCTTGTACGCTGCCACTGCTGGATGTGGCATTGCGGTTCTGGCTGTGTTTAGAAAATGGATAGCGTTCACTTCCTGGCCCTACCATTAGGTGGAGTGGGGCACCCCACCACCAGCAAATCGTAAGCCATTTAATTCTTTATTATTGTGGGGTTTTATCACCAGGATGAGGAAAGACACCCTTGTGGGATTTTCTTCCTCTTGAGTGTTATCCTCCCATGATTTAAATCATATGTTTAGACCCTGGCTGTGGCCATGTTGAGTCTCTCACCAAGGTCAGAACATAAGAAAAGATGACTGGATGAGGCCAATGGCCCATCTAGTCCAGCATTCTTTTCTCAGAGTGGCCAACCAGATGCATATGGGAAGCCCGCAAGTGCAGCTTCACTCTCCCCACTTGTGATTCCCGCCAACTGGTAAAATTGTCTCAGTCCAAATGCTATTGCTCTGTTTCTTTCCCACATGCACCCGTAGATTCCTCTTCATCTTGTAAATAGAAAGAAGGGAAGATGTATTGAGTCAGACCATTGGTTTGTCTAGCTCAGTATTGTTTACCCTGACTGACAGTATCTCTCCAGAGGTTCAGGCAGGGGATATCTCTCAGCCCTACCTCAAGGTGTCAAAAATTGAACCCGGGAACTTCTGATGGACATGGATTGAGGATTACATCTGGAAATGTAAACCTACTGTCCCATAGGTGTGGGAGAAATATGAGAATAACCAGGTTGTGAAGCCCTTTTTTAGCAGAATAAAAACACTTGGGCATTTGGGCATCTTACTGGAAGTTAGGAGTTAGGCAATTACACCTTTTAATCCCTGTTTATTTGTGATCTGCTGACCTTTCCCCTGTTAGCCCCTGTTGCTGTGTGTAATGTGTTAGACACAATTTTTGGTAAGATTAAGGAAGTTTACTTACACTCAATGCAGGCTGATAATACTTCAAACTAATATTCAGGGGAAAAATGCTTCTTAGTTACGAAATTAGTTTTAAAATGGAGTCTGGGCTCTGAGCAGAGCCCAGGAAGGTACATCTTCTCGCATCGTTGGCTTGAGATAAAGAGAGAGAACTCAGTCAGGAAGGAAATACATAGGATTATCTTCTTTTTTCCAAAACTCCCACCAAAGCATTAAGGAAGTGACCTCATACAGTCTCTTCTATATTGATTCAGGAACTCTATGAGTGCCATCCCCTTGGGTGCCTGTCTGGCAATCGTGTATTTGTGATTTTGACTGGAAATCACACATCTTCTGTATGCAAATACAGCCCTTTCCCAAAAGCTGATGGCGGGCTCTACTTTATGCATTTGAGAACCTTTCCAAGGCTTCAGAAGGGAGACCGAATGTAACTGGGCCAGGATGGATAAAAAGGCAAGATTGGGACACAATAGTTTCCCCTGTTTCTATCTCGGAAATGACGTGATGCTTGAGAACTTCTGCACAAGCTGGCCAGTGCTGCTTGAAATGTAGTTGGACTCAAGGCAACCACATCAACCTTAAATGCCACATTTGGGAGGAAGAGTGACAGACAGAAGCTACAAAACAACAGTTTAAATGAAAGGTCAGCTCCTCGCATTCTAATGGAAAGCTGAAGCAGCAGAAACCCCAAGCACATATTTGTGAAAATAGCACACAGTCAGGTGTGGTTGGAAAACTAGATGAGCTCCAGCCTTAAATTAATATCAGCATTAGCAACAGAGTGAAGTGCTTTCTAAACATTCGCGATTTCAAGCCAGGGCCTTTTGACAGAACGTATTATTATCCCAATGAGTTTCCATATTGGGAAATGAAAAGGTTTTCCTTCACAGTGGCGCTTGCCCTAGAGTGAGGTGAGGAGAGTAACAGCCTTGGAAACTCATCATCCATCTCCTCTCTTCTCCCAATAATGTGTGGAATGCAAGACAAATTGGTGGAAGACTTAGCCACCCTACTTTCTATTCACACCTCTCACCCCCGGGCTAGCTGCCAGCATAAACAAAGCAAAACAAAGCATCGGAGGACTGAATGCAGTCTTTAGCGCTGAGCATGGAACTATTTTAAGAAATGCTGAACCTGGAAGTCCTCAAATATACATTTCAGGGCTTTGCATCTGGATTGAACTGCAATGCTGCTCCCAACCTACATATGGGGACATATAGAGCAGGAATCTATGTATCTCTGGGTTGCTCTAGGAAAAAGAGAAGTAGGATTGAGGAATTCCTTTTCGTCATTCCATCTCCCATGTAACTTTCCAGCCATTGCACACACGTGTTTGTGCAATGGGCCTTCCAAGTTGCCCTAGCTACCCTCCTGAATCTAAAAGAATGAGGGAGGGGGGCACATTTATTTGACCTTCACCAGAACCAGGCATGACCCCCAAGCCACCGAGGGAAACAGCTTGCCTCTGCGGGAGGTGAATGTGGCTGCTGTCAAACTGGCATCTGTTCAGAGCTGGCCCAAGTCACCTGGCGACTTACTGTAACAACTTCATATTGAGTTCCAACACCTATTTTTCTGGGGGGGGGCAGGGGAAGCACCGTCAATAATTCTCCGTGCTTAACAATCCTGGACTGGTGGTTAAAGGAGACTATACAGACATCTGCCTTTGCAAACAAGCTGATGCTCCACATTGATTTAGAACGACTTAAACAAAAAACCAGAGGCAGCCCATTAGCTTGGATGGCTGTTTACAACAGTGGAGCTGCCTGGATACAAATCTATTAGAAATAATCAAGAGGTCACAAGTCTGCTTTTGTCTCTGGCAAGAGATCTGTGCTGTACAAGATGTGTCACAATCCCATATGCACCTACTGGGAATTAATGAACATAACTGGCAGTATCCAGCTAACTCATTCAGACAGCAAGGATTTATGCTTGTACAATGGAACTCCCTCCTCCCCCTAAATCTATTCTGGGGGTGCCTCCAATGTCACGTGAAAGCACAGCCAATATGATGGCATTCTGGTGGCCCACATAACTGACCTTGTCCTAAATTTCTACCACTGGGCTAATTACTCTGTTGCTGGACTCCAATTCCCATCATCGACTCATCATCAGACATGCTAGCTTGGGCTGATGGGAGCTGGAATCCAGCCATGTCTGGAGGGCCACAGGTTCCCCATCCCTTGTCTGCCGGATGAGGATATATTTCTTTGAAGAAGGCTGATGGGCTTCGCTTTCAGCTGGCAGTAGCTGAAAACTGAACAGTCTTTGAGAACTGTGCTTTGTACAAGAAAGATCCTGCCACCGGGAAAACATCTGTTTCTCTTCAGCTACCATTTAGACAACAGGAAACAGTTAATAAAGACCTCGGAGAGAACTCTGATTGTGTTTTCCAGTTTGCTGAATGGACAGATTTTATTCTTGTACTGAATAACAAAGGAGCTATATTGTGGCTGGATGCAGGGTGTCTCCCATTGTTAACTTGTCACAGACATTTCTTTTTCTTCTATGCATAAGGATTTATTCATGTTTGACTCTACCTCCACAGTTTGGGATTTCAGCAAATTGCATGAATGTGCTCCTATAACAAGTTGGCAGCACGCAGGTAGGTTGACTGCTGGAACACACTGGAAGTTGCTAAGGAATTGATCCAAATGTCTGAATGAACCTGGATCTCACTACCTGACCCCAATCTTATATTTTTGGAACCAAACTGCGCTCTTACTATTGATTCTCCCTGGCAGATTTGCTAACCTGGAAATTATGTGTTGTGTGCAGAGAAGTATTTCCAAGGTAGCCTCTAAAGAAATGATGCTCTGAGAGTCTGACCATAATGTTGCATGGGTTCAACCTTGCCATAGCTATGAGAATTTTGTTAGACACACAGGAAGCTGTCTTTTAGCAAGGCAAGGCATTGCTCCATCTAGGTCAGCACTGTGTATACCAAGGTTTCAGATAATAGTTCTACTAGGAGACAGAAAGGCTTGAACCTGGAAACTGCTACATGCAGCACATGGGCTCTACCACTAAACCACTTCCCATAGCTCAGTCCACATTTTAAAGCAAACCAACTTATTCCACAGTTCCCAAACTTATATCTGATTTTTCTGGGATTGTGATGCAGTTTCGGTTCAAAAATTAAATACACAATTTGTGCTGTATGGGGTGGGTGTGGTATAAATGTATATTTTATGGGGAAATAAAATAGGTATTAAATTTATATTTTAGGGGAAAGTGCACACAAATTTGCAATTTTAAGGGGCAATGCATGTAATTTAAATGTGATTTTTTTTAGGGGGGATACTGTATTTTTTTTGAAAAAGGAAAGCATAGTAAAGGGGACAGAATGAATTTTGGATTGAATGCACATGAAACTGACATGAAGTAGATCTGTCAATTCCAAACTATGTGCTGTAGCTCATCTGTCCTTGACAAACCTGTGGAAGCTCTTGCCACTGGGGAAATTAGTTCCCTTTTGAGTTTTGAAGCATGCTCTGAATTTAGGATGGCTTCTCCCCAGGCAATAAAAGCTTTCTGTGGATATCAAACCGATTTGAGTCTTCTTTCTCATCTGCTTTCATTTGTGTTTTTGCATTCAAATCAGTATCACTGTTCACACTGATTTGTATAATCAGTGTGAACGGCGATACTGATTTGCATGACAAAGTAGCTGTACCATGTGGACAAAAGGACCACCTACTAATTTGGGGTTCAGGAAATATATATATCGCTGGACATCAGCAAGTACCAAGAAGGGGGTTTGCAAAGCTTCCAGAGGGAATCTCAATGGAGGGGCCTGACTCTTAGTCAGGGACTTGAGCGGGTTTTTTCCTCCTCGTCATCCCCATTAGAGCCTATGATACAGTAAGGCAAAGTACCCTTATGCTCATGGTTAGAACCTGTTACATATGAGCATGCAAATACAGTCTCTTGGCCAGGTTGGTGGTACATCCTCTACAACCTTTGCCCATGTGATACACTTCAGGTGTTGTTGGGCTGCAACTCCCATCAGCCCCATGGTGACTGGGGCTGTTGAGAGCTGTAGTCCAATAGCACCTGGAGTGTACTACATGGGCAAAATTCACTGAGGAGAAGTAAGGAAGCAGCTGCCAAGGAAAGTTGCCCAACAGCGATGCTGGCCTCTGCTCCTTCTTTGCCAAAATGACAAACAATATTTAAAACTGCTGTCAAAATTCAGCTGGGATCTCTGTTACTGATTTTGAGCTTCTTTTTCCTGATCTGGGTCCAGAACAAAATGTACTAAAAACCGAATGCAAAAGTGGCAAAAGATGCTTTTGTCAGTTGTTTCGACATCCAGATTGGGACATTCATAGCCCTACAATAGATCTTCTTGGTTGGTAATGGCACAAGCTCATACTGCCTGTGTTAGATCACGGCTCTGGCAGATCCTACCACATTTTGTGGATGAAAATAGTAACACAACCCTCCTGACATCACACCAAAAGAATCGCTGCCCAAGTTCTCCCCACATTGCAGACTCTGCCTGCCATAAACTGTGTATTCATTTACTCAGCAGTAGCTTGCCTTGCTCGGTTTTCCAAATTAAGACACTGTCTGTTCCTTTGCGGAATTTTATGTGTGTGTTTGTGTGCTAGAAACATACAGTTGCCCTACAGTCTGATATCAACAGATCAAAATGAGCTTTGCCAAAGTATGAAATGACAAGCTTTGCAACTTCATACACACCATTACCTAGAAGTATGGCCCATTGAACTCAGTGGGGGTTACTTCTAAATAGGCATATATGGCATTACATTTATTCATTACATATTACGTTTCTATGCCACTTCTTCCTCCAAGCAGTTCAAAGTGGCGTATATGGTTATCTTCACAACAACTCTTTGAGGTAGGTCAGGCTGAGAGACAGTGACTGGCCAAAGGTCACCCAAGGAGCTTCATGGCTGAGACCAAACCCAGGTCATAGTCCAACACTCTAACCAATATGGCAGTGTTGATAGAGCCTTGCCACTGGCATTAGGGATGGAAGAGAAATTTGACTCAGTCCACATTTAAATACAAACTTACCTCATTCACAATTTTTTTTGTTGAAACACAGGCATTCTTCAGATTTTACAATGCAGTTATTTCAACAAATGTGTTGGGGAAAATCAAATACGAAAGTGTGTATAAAAATGCATGTATCCATAAACACAACAAACAAAAATACACGGTGTATGAGAAAATTTTCATGCAGAACTGTATACTAGGATAAATCACTCACTAAAATGCTGATCTTTTTCAATTAAAAAAAATGCAGACTGGTGGAGAAATGTGGAGAACAGAACTTGAGAATGAAAAAAAATGATAAACTGAGTGAAACTGAAATTGACAGATTCACCCAACCCTACCCTAGAGGGCTTATTTCTAAGTCGGCATGTGTATGAGTTCAATGTTGGTAGAGTTCTAACATACATGACATGCATGGGGTTAGAGATAAGATGCATGAACTAAGATCATGGCCACTGATCCCATCACCTCCTGGCAAATAGAAGGGGAAGAAATAGAGGCAGTGAGAGATTTTACTTTTTTGGGCTCCACGATCATTACAGATGGTGACAGCAGTCATGACATTAAAAGATGCCTGCTTCTTGGGAGAAAAGTGATGACAAACCTAGACAGCATCTTAAAAAGCAGACACATCAACTTGCTGACAAAGGTCCATCTAGTTAAAGCTTCCCAGTAGTGATGTATGGAAGTGAGAGCTGGACCATAAGGAAGGCTGATCGCTGAAGAATTGATGCTTTTGAATTATGGTGCTGGAGGAGACTCTTGAAAGTCCCATGGACTGCAAGAAGATCAAACCTCTCCATTCTGAAGGAAATTAACCCTGAGTGCTCACTGGACACATCCTGAAGCTGAGGCTCCAATACTTTGGCCACCTCATGAGAAGAGAAGACTCCCTGGAAAAGACCCTGATGTTGGGAAAGATGGAGGGCACAAGGAGAAGGGGATGACAGAGGACGAGATGGTTGGACAGTGTTCTTGAAGCTACCAGCATGAGTCTGACTAAACTGCGGGAGGCAGCGGAAGACAGGAGTGCCTGGCGTGCTCTGGTCCATGGAGTCACGAAGAGTCAGACACGACTAAATGACTAAACAACAACAACAAAATGAACTCACTACAACCTTATCAGAGCCTAATTTTGGAGTGTGAAAATGGGGAAAAAAATACAACTAATGTTTGCAAAATTTGAAGTCTGTGTCACACTGCTGAGAATTGCATGAATGCCTCCTTGAAGACCACCAGATCACACAGGAAGGAACCCAAGGCAGCACCATATCTCCTTGGGGGCTGGTGGTGCTTTTGTGGTTGCCTCCCTTTTGATCCTCCTTTTCCAGATCTTTATCAGTGACACACAATATCAAAAGCTTCCCAGCTCTGGTAACAGCATGGAAGGGAAGACTGCACATAAAGTCTATGGCATTTGTGTCAAGTCTATTTGAAAACATATGCACTGAACATGGGGTGAAGAGGCAAGCACACATATGGTGCTAGTCTATTAAGCATCCCCAATGCCCTGAAGCAGTGTTTCTCAAACTTGGTTCTCCAGCTGTTGTTGAACTACAACCCATCAACCTAACTAGCAGGACCAGTGGTCAGGGATGATGGCGGTTGTAGTCCAAAAACAGCTGGAGACCCAAGTGTGAGAAACACACTGCCCTACAGCAGCGGAGCATCTTTATGGATACCCCTGTCTCCAAGGTCCTTCATTTGCCATGCTGAAAAACATAAACACAAGAACAAGCTGCTGAATCATGCCCTTGTCCTCTCTAGTCCAGCATCCTGTTCTCACACTGGTCTACCAGATGCTGATGGGAAGCATCTGAGCACAGCTGCACTCTCCCTTGATATTCAAAAGCATATTGAGAAGGTTGAACATATCCATGACAGTTCAGAGCCTTATCCTCCATGAATTTCTCTAAAGATAAGAAGAGCTTGCTGGATCAGGCCAGCAGCCCATCTAGTCCAGCATCCTGTTCTCACTGTGGCCAGCCAGTTTCCTGTGGGAAACGGGGGAGCAGAACTGGTATTCAAAAGCATTGCCGTCTCTGGTAGAGCATAGTCACCATGGCTAGTTGCCATGGATAGTCCTTTCCTCCATGAATTTGTCCCAAACTCTTTCAAAGCCATCCAAGTTCATGGTCATTGCTGCCTCCTGGGGAAGTGAGTTCCATAGTTTGACTATGCATCCAGTGGTGGAGGAAGAGGAGTGTGGGGGGAGTGCACTGCCCCCAGCAGCGCAATCCCAGTGGGGTGCCATCGTGATTGGTCCCCCACTTGCGCTGGGCGTGTCAGGCTCCTGCGGGTGGCATATCAGGCTCCCAGGACACGCACCGGCCCCACCCCTGCCTGCTCTCCGCCCCCTGGTGCCAGAGCATGAAGCTCTGCCACTGTATGCATCATAGTTTGAATAAAAAATCCCTGGTCTTCTTCTGCTTGCTACATTGCCACTTCAAACCTTCTACTTAAGCAAGTAGACAGGTAAAAGAAAAGGCATATTCAGCTAACAATGGAAGTATCACTTGTCCACCACTGACTATTATCAGCAAAACAGAACATCTGTCTCTTCACTTAGCACACCACAACAGCATTTCCATTATTCTATGAGCTGAGTTTCCCTGTCTTCCTGGAAAACAGAAGTGTAAAGTTTTTATTTAATTTCTGTACTAGAAAGAGTATTTGCTTTTTGTCTCAGATACTCTGACTCCTCTGGTGCTGGTAATCCTCCCATCCCTGTGGCATTTTTGCTGGAGATCTACTCCTCTTCCCCGGATGAAGAGAGTGTTTCTTGGCTGGGATGTTCTGTGGCAGCATGGCATGTATAAAGCTGTTTTTCTGGTTTATAGGGCAGATCTACTCTAGTAGCATATTGTTACTAGAGTATGTGCCAGCCCTGGCAGCTAATCAGTGTGAGAAAAACCTGGAATCGTTCTGCTGCCAAAAGTTTAATGGCAGATAAGAGGCATGCCTTGACTTGATAGTAGAAGGTACAGTTACTTGTACATTCAGTCTACATCTTATGGGTGGCTGTTTTTCCACAGTTCAACTCTGCGTTAAAGAAATGTAAGGTGTTCTCCATTTGCACTGGGATTTCTAGATATTCTTTTTATTTGTGTAGATTTTTAAAAAATGTGTCACTTTGTGCTTCAGTGTGCTTTTGTTCCATTGGTTTAGATAGATAGATAGATAGATAGATAGATAGATAGATAGATAGATAGATAGATAGATATAGATAGATAGATAGATAAATTTATTGTCATTGTCCGTATATACACAGTATACACAACAACGAAAATCAAACACCCAAGACTGGATTCACATACACATTCGCACGTATCTCCAACACTCTCATCCTATTCAGACATAATCTATTTAGGAAGCCTCGAGAGGAGAAAATCAGTTGATATTATATTAATTTGTGCATATTACTTGACACATCTAGAGACTATGACTGAGCAATGTTTCCTGCTCAAACTGTGCATTTGTGGACACAGATAGGACTAGTGAATGGTATCATATCAGGTATTTAGCTGGAATAATCTTTGGTTTAAATTCCCTCATGACCAGAAAACCCAGTGGGTTGTGATACACGGTAAAAAATAAATGTAAAGGACCCCTGGACAGTTAAGTCCAGTCAAAGGTGACGATGGGGTTGTGGCACTCATCTCGCTTTCAGGCCAAGGGAGCTGGCGTTTGTCCACAGAAAGCTTTCCGGGTTTCCGGATCATGTGGCCAGCATGACTAAACCGCTTTTGGTGCAACGGAACACTGTGACGGAAACACCATTTACCCTCCTGCCACAGTGGAACCTACTTATCTATTTGCACTGGCATGCTTTCAAACTGGTAGGTTGGCAGGAGCTGGGACTGAGCAACAGGAGCTCATCCTGTTGTGTGGATTCGAACCACCAACCTTCTGATCGGCAAGCCCAAGAGGCTCTGTGGTTTAGACCACAGAGCCACCCACACCCCTGTGTTGTGATACAACTAAAAGCCATTATGGTGCAGCAGCTAGTATCTCAGGCTAGGACTGCGGAGGAGGTGGGGTGTAAAACGTTGAGCTCCTTGGAGACAGGGCAAGTTGGGGACAGCACCAGTCCTACCATTAGGCAGAGTGGGGTGTCTACCTCTGGCAGAAGATGCTGAGTGGTGTGGAACAGCAGGGAACTGTTGGAGCTCAGAGCTGTGTGTGCCACCTTCCTCCACTCTCTAAGGCTAAGTGACCTTCCTGCCTTTTCATCCAATGACAGATGCTTCCCCATTGCCAATCTTGAACTTAAAATGTGGCTTGGGTGACTTCTCTACATGAAATTAGAGGGGAACATAGGAAACTGCCTTATAATGAGTCAGGTCATTGGTTCATCTACCTCAGTGTTGTCTACACTGATGTGTCTATGGTTCTCTGAGGTTTCAAGCAGGAAGTACCTGGAGATGCTAGGGACTGAACCTGGGATCTTTGGCATTCATGACAGATTCTCGACTACAGTGGTACCTCGGGTTACAGACGCTCCAGGTTACAGACTCCGCTAACCCAGAAATAGTACCTTGGGTTAAGAACTTTACCTCAGGATGAGATCAGAAATCGTGTGCCAGCGGCATGGCAGCAGCGGGAGGCCCCATTAGCTAAAGTGGTACCTCAGGTTAAGAACAGTTTCAGGTTAAGAACTGACCTCCAGAACGAATTAAGTTCTTAACCCGAGGTACCACTGTACTAACATGTGGAACAAATAGTGGGAGCTACCATGCCCTTTGCCTCTGGCAGAAAAAAGACTTGGGCCAGTTCAGAATGCAGAATTCCCTTTGACATGAGATTAAAAAAATAAGAAAAATGGTTTTAGTTCAGCCTTTTGCCTGAACGTGATCCTCCACCTTCAGTAAAGGAATCCCTTACACCTGCCTGGATAGATTTGATTTGGTTAATCTGGTTAATTTGGTTTGTTTGCAGATCCTCTATTTTTTCCTTATATTTAATAAGTTGTTCTTCTATATATAGAACCTATAATAGTTGTCTCTAGAGTCTTCTTACAAGTGTGATGTCAGTTGTTGAAATAGGGAGAGTGCTGTTGTACTCAGGATCTGCTCATGAGTTTTCCACAAGCTTCTGGCTGGTGACTGTGAAAAGAGGGTACTGGACTGGATTCACCTTTAAATGTGAACTGAAATGAATTTCTCCACCATCCCTTCCTGCCACCATTATGTGGTCCTTGGCAGATTAACACTGAGAGAATGTGGACCTTGGCAGTAAAGATGTTCCTCCACATCTGTCCTATGATCTTTTCTACAGCATCCCATCTAAGCTTTGTGGTAAAGATGTTTACCCAGTTTACCCAGACAAGGCTCCACACACATTCATCATGATGACCGTTAAAGTAATAACAATTCTCAATGCATTCATCCGAAAGCGCACAACTGCTGATATTTATGGGCTTTCTCCATTTTGGTCACAGAAACTGCAACGCATTACACCCCTGAAATATTCACTGCATAGAGGATGAACTTAACCTCCAACCCACCAAATTCTAAAATGGATGTTCTGTTGTCAACTTCCCAACAGTACTGTTTCTGATAAATAGAGAAATGAACGCTCTATTTATTAAACCTTCAAAATCCTTAATGGTGGCTGTGGGGAAGGGGAAGGGGGGACCAGAAGAAAGATTTATCTACCAATAAAAAAAAAACTTAACCATTACATTTACAAAATCCCCATCCCTTATTGTAATGAAATTTGTCTTTTGAGCTTTGAAAATTCATTTATAAAGCAAGAAATATATTCTGGCCGACTGTCTTTGAGATGAATAACCACATTATTACTTGCCTGTCAACTCTAAGTAGGGTTGTTAATAACATACAGATAGGGACTAAAAATTCTAAACCAGGGAGTCTCCTTTTGGAGCGACTCATGCTTTTAATCGATCCAGCAAGAGAATGCAATAGCATGGGAAGAAGTGAAATCTACATGGGAAAGCCTCTTTCCTTTAGAGCAACACTGGGGTGAAAGGATTGTGTGGTTCACCCTCTCCAAAGGCAAGGAGAGAGCTCTGCCCACGGAATGGGAGGTTTGATCATGGAGGGCTTCCTACAGCAGCAAGCAGCAAGGTCTGCTGCTGATGCTTATCCAGTGTCCATGCTCTGTCAGCAGAGATAGGAAGAAAGAGAATATTCTGGGGACACATTGGAGATTAAACTGGAAGAGGCTTTGGAACCATAGCCTCCCCACTCCCTTGACATTCCCTCAGGGCCAGATTTAGGTTTGATGAGGCCTTAAGCTACTGAAGGTAATGGGGCCCTTTCTATGTCCAGCTGTCCTTTGTCAACAACAAATTGTCACTTTTTGTTGTTGAATATATGCTATATGGTAATTTATTGATCTAATAGGTATCTAAAGCCATTTGCACATACACAATGTAGGCACCCTATATATACAAATGAGCAAACTAGTGATATTTTAGGGTGCAGGCTAGCAGGCCTTCCAGGTGTTCTTTTTTTATTGTGCATTCATGGTAATTTGTCCTCACGATGATATCATGGCAGTTATACATGAGCCTCCTTTTAATATTGTTTCCACCTGCAGAAGTTTCAGGATTGACGTACTCAGGTCCGGATTTAGATTTGATGAGGCCCTTAGCTACTGAAGGTAATGGGGCCCTTTCTATGTCCAGCTGTCCTTTGTCAGCAACAAATTGTCACTGTTTCTTTGTGTTGAATATATGCTATATGGTAATTTATGGACCTAATAGGTATCATAAACCATTTGCACATAACAAAATATGTATTTTATCAAAGTAATTGTTGAACAGAAATACAATTAAGAAGTATATTAATAGTGAAATACAATTAAGAAGAAGTATATGGGAGAGGGTGAGAGAGTGGGGCCCTAAGCTATAGCTTGTTTAGCTTATACATAAATCCAGCACTGCATACCCTTGAAACAGAGAGATTTTAAAAATACGCCCCCCCAAAAAAAGCCTCCACAATTGCAGGGTGACATTCCACCGGACCTTCCACCCAGCTAGAACAAACTTTGGTATTGGTGGTTTGTTCACTTCAATGCCTTTATCCCCCCCCCCCAAGTCAGGTAGGATTGCTCTGCACATATAACAAATTATTCTTATTTCTCTTGATGCTCATTTGTCAATTTTATACTCTATTTCCCCCTGAAATTACATCCCACACAATGAGAATGAGTTATTTTGTTTAAAATGTAACAACAAAACTTTTCTAATGTTGTTGCTGTTGCTGTTGTTGTTGCTGCTGCTGCTGTTATTATTATTGCTATTCTAAAGAAAAGGTCTGCATCAAGTCAGTTGTACAAATTAAAGTGTTGCTGTTTCTGTGTTTATAAAAAATATATCCATGTATGGGAACAATTAGAAAACTGTTGCATTTTAGAATGCTTACATTGCATGGACAGGCGGAGTTTCCCCAACCCCAGGCGATCCCCGAGTGGAATAATGACTCAAGACAATGTGCTATGCGATTAAAATTGGCCACAACGTTATTAAGTTGGCTCAGGCATTGGGCGTTTATCCTTCCCAGTCCCCAGTCGGGATCTGGGAGACTTCAGGGTTATCCAGAATGTGTGGGGATTGGGCTGGCTCTGGAGAATATATGTTGAAGCAGAGAGCCTGCCCCCCCCCCCCCGTTTCACCGCCGTTGGAGGGGAGAGCAATGACAACCTCTTGGCGTATGGCCAATGCCTCCCCTCAAGGGCCCTTTAACGGGGAACCCTGGTATCACCGCCACAAGGGGGGGTCACCACTTCAAGCCCCCCCCCATTTAGGAAGATAGACTAAAGGATTCCGCCCAAGGCCTGAAACCACCAAATTAGTGACGTTTTGCTACAGAAAAGGCAAAACCTTGCAATGGAGGAAAATTCCTTTCCAGTCCTTCAACAATGACCCTGACGTAGCAGCGTCTGCGTACCTGTGGAGAAGAGGTTAACCTGCAAAAGAGGACTTAACTGAGGGAGGGGAGGGTGGGGAAAATTCTGGAGCCGACTGCTGCTTCGCAGGTAAGATTCACCTTCTGTTGTGTGGGCAGGACGTTCCCTCCCCTTACCTGGCCAATCCCCTGGCAATGCCTCCCCAGGCAGGATTGGGTGATTGGCTGAGTTAGGCAGAGGTATCCAGCCTGGAGAGGATGAAGCCAGCCCAAACTACCAGGAGTCGCACTGGGATCTGAGGTGCTGCGCATGACCACGCAAAAGGCGCCCCCATTTGATGTGGGGAGCGGTAATTATGAACCTGATTTTAGTAAGTCACATTTTGCCACCTACATTGCATGCACTTTGTAGAAAATATATTCAGCTGGGCTTCAAATGGGGCTCATGATTTCTTTAAAGGTTTGCTCCTTTGAAACCTTCAACTCACTCTGCCTCCCTTCTCCGACGGAGGAAATTTCCTTTATGGCTTTAATGGATGTTTACTCTTTCCAGCACAGTTGCAGAGTCAGGGACCCTTTCCAAGGTTATATTGGAGCATTTTTTTGTAGCATTATCTCCCAGCCCTCAGTCAAATGGATGTACTTTGGATTATTATGTCTCGCACACATTTAATAAGGGGAAGTCTGTGCAATGTGGCAGTTCATTTCAGAGAGCTCAAGATGAACACAGAGGAAAAATGTCCTTGGTTAATCAAAGGCTTGTTTTCTGAACACTCATATATTGATCGAGAATTACAAGCAGACAGGGGTTTATGAGGAGACTGGGAAGGAATATGATGATATGGACAGATCAACAGCTATGCCCCTCTTAAATAAATCTATTTCAATATGTGCTATGCAGAAACTATATGTATGGCAGTAGGATAGAGTGGAGGAAAATGTTATGGCACGTGTTTTCTATCATTCTCATTTTCTTGTTCCCATCCCTATTCTTGAAGCAATTTTTATTTGCTTGCAGCTTTCCCCAGCCATTTGGAGAAAGAAAAGTCTGGATACAAAGGAATAACAATGCATACAGTGCTAACTAACCATGATGTTTATCTTACAAGGAAAACAGCAACTGCAAAGACTCTGGTGGCATCTCAAAGACCAACAAATATACGGCCACATAAGCTTTCCTGGACTACAGGCCACTTCATCACAGATGCACGGACTGTTATCCTCAGCTGGCAAGGAATATTTGTGTATAGAGGAGAGGAAAACGATGGGAACAGTGGGGTCAAATGGCAGAAAATAACATTTCCATGGCTCTATGAACTCAAAGGGTGTTGATAGAAAATGCCACTCAAAAGTGGGATCTGAATCACTCAGACTTGGAAAGAAGGAAGAAAAATACAGCACTGACTGTAAAATGGCTGCCACCTTATGCATTTATGAAGTTTTCGTCTGTTTCTGGCCCAGTTCTTTGAATAACAGGCCAGTTACAGCTGATCTCTTGAGCACATATATCACATTCTCCATGTACAACTTGAGCTTTGATTCATAAACCTATTAGATCCCAGGCCAGATCTTGATATGATCTGTATTTGTGTATTTCTGCTGCACAGACTGTCTGAGGTCCCAATAATCACTGCTGTGTCCAAATGCCTCTGTGTATTTCTAATAGGAATTATTGGTAATCATCTTTAACTCTGTCCCTCCCATATTCCAGCCATCTTCAACAATTTATTCCTGTTTCCCAGACAGATAGTTCAATACTTCTCACACATAGTGTTCCTACCCAATGTACTACTCTCTGCAGTCTGCATCTTTATGTCTCTGATCTGCAATCTTGGTTGACTTTAAAAGAGTATTAGACAAATTCATGGAGGATAAGACTATCAATGGATAAGTAGCCACAATAGCTAAGATGGCTATTGCCCCCATGCCATATGGTCAGAAGTAGTAACGCTTCTGAATGTCAGTTGTTGGAAGCCCTGCTCTTGTGTAAGGGTCCTGCTTGCCACATGCATCTGGTTGGCAACTGTGATAACATAATCCTGTACTAGGTCTATCATTGATCTGGTCCAGCAAGCTCTTCTTATGATTTTATCTCCTGACTGGATTCCGTCATTCTCTTCCTTAACTTCTTCTGAATATTTGCTTGGATTCCTAAAGTGCAATCCCATACATGTCTACTCAAAAGCAATCACCATCAAATCCAATGGCCCCTGTCCATGGTCCTGAAAGACCTACCACCAACTGCCCTTGTTTACCCAAATTCTAACGCTGATCAAATGTTGTCCTTCCTGCCTCCCTGCTCCTTCTTACTGGATTTGCATCCTCATGGCTGATCCATGGTTTCTGCTTTACCAGGACAGAACAGATGGAGAATACTTTTTATCTTTAAATATATATATTTATATATCTTTATATATCTTTATTCTTTGTAAAGGGAATCTTTGTGGGAGTTAATATTTTATTATCGCTTTGGAGCTGCTCTTTGTATTTTTGTCTTTTCGTGCTGTGACATTTTATGGTTCAATTTTTTAATTATTTGTCTTCTGCCTTTTTGTTATTTTCATGCTGTGTTTATTTTGCTATCAAATCAATTAAATATATTTTAAAAAAGAAAAGAAAAGAGGAAAATACCCTGCTATTGCAACCATACCAGCAATCCCATGGAGTATCTGATGTCATGGAAGAAAGCAGCACAGTGTCACCTGTTTTAATTCCCTTACATAAGCTGAAGCTGATTATATGGTTTAGATGCCCATATTTATTTATGTGTGTGTGTGTGTGTTTTTTAAAAAAGATGTGTAAGTCGTTCTGAGATCGTATCAGTGGAATGCAAATAAAAATTTAAATAAGTAGAATGTTGTGATGGTGTTCTTGAGCAAAAGGCATCATCACCCAATGAATCAAGCTAACCTTGGCTCTGTTAAATTTAAGTCCTCCTTCTGCTATGGATTCAAGGAGAGTCTGTGCACACAACATTGTTTTTGAACTTCACTTCCTCACCTGTAAGAATGAAAACAGCTGTGAAGACAGTTGAAACAATGAACTATCGCAGCCCATTGTGGGCCTTGGGTAAGCTATGCATCTAAATATGTATGCTTTCTGGCGTAGAATGAGTGCAACTGATTAAACAAGAACAAAACACAGTACCCACCGAACATTTCTTACTTATATCCCCCCCCCCACACACACACTGCCAGCTCATTAATAACGTTGCCAGGGTTCTATCACCACTTTCCTATTAGAACAGTAGCAAATGATTCTCTGGAGATCTGAGCCTCTTTAAAGTTGTGAGGTATTGCTATGATCACCAAGTGGGTACATGATGCATGGCAAAGGCTGAACTTGTATCACAGAGCTTCTGATTCACCGGGATCTTTCAAAATGTTCCCCACAAGGGGATTGAGAAGAAGTGATGAAAGCTAACATTAGCAAAAAGGAATGTGGTGCCCACTCAAATGGAAAGCCGAAGGGGGCTTTCATTAGGTCTCAGACGTCGGAAACGAAGGACTTTCTGGAACTTTTGGAATTAAGCAGAGAGCATGCAAGCATGGCTGCCCTCAGTGGTGACGTTGTCAAGACTTGTTCCTAGCAATTCCTGCTTCATCCCAAACCTCCTCCTCCAGATGTCTCCCAAGCAGGCATAAACTTCAGAGGGGAGGGCCTTTCTCAGCTTTCGGTTCAACTACATGCAAATCAGATGAACCACACCACCAGCCACATGTCTCTGTTTTGGGGAGGATGGTTGTGTTTTTCCCTGTCTACACCAGAGATGGGACATGTCTGGATGCAGAAAAGTTCTATGGTTATACTCACATTCCCTGCATCCCCTTGTTCCTCATACCAGTGAATGCTAGAGGTATGCACACAGGGTACTGATACCCCTATTCTTGTTTTGCTTTTGTATTTCACATTTTATATCCCAGAATTCCATTCATGAGGGAGATTGAGATATTGGACCAAAGAACTTCTTGAGTTCACTGTTTCAGTCTGAGATGTGCATAACCTTCAGTCAGAAAAGCTTGGGCAAAAATGCATGACTCAGAAATTGTTTGAACCACATACCCCAAATTCCACACTAAATACCCCACAGAGCACCTTCCACACAATAAATTGCAAAATCATTCTGGCTCTTTCGCCAATCAAAGGCTTTTATTTATTTTATTTTGCAATAAAAGAACAAGCAGTTTGTTAACTGCAATATTCCGGAATAGCAATGCAATGATAACAATCATGTGGAATCATGCAGAATCTGGAAGGGTTTTCTGTGACACCCCTAGCGGAGGGAAAATAAATAAGGAACAACTAGCAAGTCATAAACCTCTTAATGCTTCTCTCAGCTCAACCAAGGAAGTAAATATTTGCCTTATCGCAGATACTTTATAAAGGAAGATAATTTAGCTGACGCCAAATTCCCTAGCAGAGGGTACTGCTATGTGTAGAGGCTCTATGCTTAAGGAACATGAAGGGAACACAGGAAATATTTGAAAAGGGATTATATTTTATCACGAGTCCTGTACTGAAGGTTACTTGAGATGAGCTGCACCACTAAAAAGAAAGACAGAAAAAGAACAGGCTCTCAGTCCTATATCTTTCATCTTTTCAAAAATAAGCTGCTTTAGCCAAAGTCTGTTCAGTTATGTGCAAGGGGAGCCCTGTTAGCATTGCTACAAACTGAGCTGTGGATATAAGTAAGAAGAGCTGGCCAGGCTGTCTTAGAAGAAGCATAGGAGCTGTGCTTGGCAAGATGTGAGCTTCCCTTCCCAATGCCCTCCTCTGCAATGCTGTACGTGCATGATTAATGGTACAAAGCACAGGGAAAACCCAAGCGCAATAAGAGTTGCCAATGTACTTGGGAAGCTCAGTCAATTATTCTGTAAATAAACTGTAACTCACTAAGGCCCCAGATTCTTGGAAGATCTACACCAATGCCAGGGGGAGGGAAAGAATCAGAACCAAAGCCAAGAAAATAATTGCATTCTTTCAGAGGTAATTTCTCAATCAACACAAGGTTCCACTTTTGCTTTGTGTTCGGCGGGAATGCATGTGGTGCTCTAAATTGTGAGGAAAAATGCCTCTGTTAAGGAAAGAGTACGATTCCTGAGCAGTGGAAGGCAGAGCCAGCCCTAATGTTAGGCAAAGGAAGCTGGCTGCTTCAGGCAATGGATACTGGGAAGGGCGGGAGCCACAGGATCTTGAAGGGCGGAGCTTTGTTTGCCCAGTGACCTGCCCTGTATAGCTTAAGCTGCCCTGCTGTCCTCAGGGTATAACACAGCAGGTTGTGCCTTACATGTCACAATTGTCTTTCTTGACTCTCTTTCACAAAGAGCGGGAAGACCTGCAACACAAGAACGGACTTCATTCTTGCTTGTGGTGGCTCAACAAGTCATTGTGCAGAATTGGAGAAATCTGGATCATCTTCACCTCTCCATTTGGAGACAGAAGGTATGGCCCATAGCACTGATGGAGAAACTAATTAAGCACGTTGAAGCATTAAATGGTGCTCGAGACTCAGATGACTTTATAGAAGCAGGGTATCCATTCATAAACTTTTCTAATGACGACAAAGGTATCTGGCACTCACCAAATACACATGTTCACTTGTGGAGTAATGCATTCTGCTGACATTGTTGTCTGCTCCATGATTGGAGTTTCTTTTTCTAATTGTACTTTGGAAGTATAATAATAATAATAATAATAATAATAATAATAATAATAATACCACCCTTCAACTTTCATACACAGAATGGGAAGGTGGCACCCTCTTGTCCTTTGACTTGGGTAGCAAAATGTCTTGAGCCAGCCCTGACAGAAGCATGGTTTGCTATTTTTAAGTACTGTAGTAAATGGGTGAAAGCTCCCTAGCTTGGTTTGGAATAGATTCAGTGTTTAGGAACCTGCTTTATGTGTGTTTCAAAAAAGCTTGTTTGTTTTCCAGCAGTCCTTCCTCTGAAAATTTCACACACTGAAACATTCGACCCTCAACTCAGCAATTCTATGACTCTATTCCCTGAAATATTGACAGATGGGGCCCATAGGAATTATGCTTTGGTTTCACTTGCCTTGCGCCCACCATGTCCCTCTAATGCAGGCTTCCTCAACCTCAGCCCTCCAGATGTTTTGAGACTATGGTTCCCATAATCCCTGACCACTGGTCCCGCTAGCTAGGGATCATGGGAGTTGTAGGCCCAAAACATCTGGAGGGCCAAGGTTGAGGAAGCCTGATCTAATGCATCAAAGTTCATTTTTGTTCTGCAGAACATGATGAGGACATGCTGTAGCTCAGTGACAGAGTACCTGCTTCACCCATCTCCAAATTGGGCTGGGAGAAACCCCATTCTGAATTCCTGGAGAGCAGCTTCCAGTCAGCATAGACAATATCGAACCAGATGCATTGATGGTTGGACTCAGTATAAGGTGTCTTCTTATTTTCCCATGATTTCCAGTCCATTTAAAATTTGTCGGGGAACTGACATCGGAGCCAGGAGTGGAGGCAGGGCTCCCAAGCGATGCCGGAGAAGGGCCAAGCAGGGAGAGAGTGAACTCACCGGCTGGGGAAGGAAATCAGCGTAACACCAGGGATAAAGGGGGGCGGATGGGGGAATCGGAGAGAGGGCTCCAGGACTCTTCGCCGGAGACCAGCAGGGAGAGCACAGGTCCTCCGCTACCCACACCCACCCTGCGCAGAAGACTTCCGTGCAGGGAAAGTAGGCGTAGACTTGGCGTCAAAGAACTTCTTTGCTGGAAGAAGTTCAAGAAATGCCCACTGACGGATTCTGCTAGCGACTGAACAGCCACGAAGTGAAGGGCTGTCCAGCCAGGAAAGGTTCAACCAGGCTACCTAGCCAGGAGTGGCGGCAACTTATGCACGAGCAACCCCATATAACCATTACAAAATTATAGTTTAAAATAAAATAAATTACACGTTGAATTAAGTGTGTGTGTGTTTGCAATCACATTGCTTATAATTGGCTACTCTTATCATTAAGGCAAAATAGATTTTCCAGAAAGCAGCACATCCCCCCACTTCCCAACTAGACAACTGGCGTTCCATTCAAAGACATCCTCAGTTCAAACCAGATAAGAAGACTCTCTGCTGAAGCTCTCCGATAGCAAAATTAGGTCAGTACAGTGTGTTTAAAAGCAGCATGCGATAGAGGTACAGTAAATAGTCTTTCCGCTAAGGGTTAGAAGCTTCTCCTGCTTCTTAATATCTTTGCATCCTCAAAGGTACCAAACAGTGCAGCTGCCGAGTTCTTCATGAAAAAAAGATCTCCAGCTCCACATCCCAAGACACAAGTTGGTAAATATTTTAAATGGACTATTATTAGTTTCTTAAATCTTGCCTCCCATGTTCCCCTTCACTAAGGGACCCAAGAATAAATGTCAGGAATAATTAACCGGCATTTGGTGCAATTCCCCAAAGAGGAAGCTTGCCGCACTGTAACTCTCCCAGCAGGATTGCTTTGCTTTTTTAAAAAAGAAGCCTTTCATTATATTTTCTTTCTTTTTTAATGCCTTGTAACAAAATTCTGACATGAGTCTGCCTGGAGCTTTGTGGTGTTATTGTTCAAGGTAACACCAGCTGTAGAGATATTTCATTTTGCTTAGTTTCATTTTCAGTTATTTTGCTTTCGCAAGAGGCAAGTCCAGGCCTGAACAATCTGCGATTCCCCTCCTGCAACCATGTATTGTAGCCTCTCACAATGCCTGTCAGCCCCTCTCCCTCATTTTTAGCAGTTCAGGAAGCCAGTGTGTTATGTGTATACTTTCCTTGCAGAAGGTCAGTGAGGGCCAGTGTGGCATAGTGGTTAAAGAGTCAGGCTAGGACTGGGGTGACCAGGGTTCAAATCCCCACTCGAGTCATGAAACTCACTGGGTGACCTTGGGCCAGTCACTGCCTCTCAGCCTAACCTGCCACATGAGGTTGCCATGAGGATAAAATGGGAAGGATGAGAACCATGGATGGCACATTGAGCTCCTTTGGGAAAAGGTGGCATATAAATGTAAAAATAAGTAAATAAATAAGGCAGACAGTTTGTTAAGCCCCCAGAGCCCAACCATTCTTCACCGGTGAGCTGCATTTGGGTCCTAAGTAGGGATGTAAGAGGCATTTGTTTCATTTTCATTTAATTTATTTAATTTATATACCGCCCTATACCCAGAGGTCTCAGGGCGGTTCACAAAAAAGGTCACAATATATAAAATAAAAATAAAAACATTAATCCAATAACACCCCCCAAAAAAGCCACATTTAAAAGGGTATAGGATGTTGGTTAGGTCAGCCAAAGGCCTGATTAAAAAGGTGTATAATGAAGGCGCCAGGCGAACTTCCCTGAGGAGAGCATTCCACAGACAGGGAGCCACTGCAGAGCAGGCTCGTTCTCGTGTTGCCACCCTCCAGACCTCTCGAGGAGGAGACACACGAAGGAGGGCCCCAGAAGACGATCTCAGGGTCCAGGTAGGTTGATATGGAAAGAAGCATCATCTTCCATTTTGCCCATGGAACACTCTTTCTACTCGGCTGCAGTTTGTTTGTTTGTTTGTTTGTTTGTTTGTTTGTTGCCAAAACCCACATTAGTCATCTTGCTGTACCCTGGGGCAAAATTGTATAATACGTGGAGTACATTGTTGTTACATTATTGTCATTGCAATATTGTCACTACATCGATGTCAGAGACTGGCTGGTCAAAGAGATTGGTGAGAGGAGGTGTCAGAAGCTGAAGCAACAACAGGCTTTAGTGAGCAGGAAGAGCTTATGACAGGGAGCAGTTCAGACTCCGAGGCTGAAGCAGAGGATGGTGTGTGTGAAGAGACTGCTGAAGAATCCAGGGAGTCTCCTTCTCCTGCTGTGACAAGCTCACTCCCCCCCTTCCCGGTCTCACCACAGAGTAATGAGAAGGGCACAGAGACCAGAGGTGCGCATATACAGTTTGAGACTGCCTGGGAAATATCCTGGAGCGGAGGGGTCTTAAGGGTGATAGAAGGTGGGGACCTTCAGTCCTGGCAATTGCTCCATAGGGGCAAGACCTACTAGGAAGGGTTGCTGAGACCACAAGACTGAATTGTATTTCATTTCCTTGAATAAAGAGTTAACTTCACTGGCATCAGAGATTTTCTTCCTTTCTTGCTGACCTGCATCAGACTCTAGCGCTGACACATACAACAGGCATCCACTATCTGCAGTTTCCAGAAGCAACCAAAGACATTTTTGTTCTAACTGACTTTTCTGTCTGGATAAATGGGTCTTTAATTTGAGTGTCCACTTGCTATGATTGTAGTCTTGTTCTAAATGTATTTGTTGTGTTTTTGTTTTTAATTATCTTATATGTAAATGGTCCTGAAACAGTGGCTTAGAATTCAATTAATAAATCCATAATAATAATAATAATAATAATAATAATAATAATAATAATTATTCCACCCCATCCACACAAGCACAATAGAATTTGTGTATGTGTTGAGGGGGACATAATCAATTACATATTGTTTGATGACTGAGAGCAACCACAACAGTGAATGCTAATCATAATCACGGATCAATTTCCATTCCAGAAATTGGACAAATATGCAGACATTGGGAGTTTCTGTTCCCATTTCCATTTTCCTCAGAGTTCTCTGATAACTCTCCTCACAAGCTGTGTAGGCTTGAAAGAAAATGCTAAAATTCTCTGAAGCTCAGCAGAAGCTGAATTGTGGGCTGTAAGAATATGAATATTTGAATGTGCGACCATGGAGTGTGCATACCATATTCTCATTTCTGCACCATCAGATTAACCATTATACTAAGTCAGGGATGGAGGAGGATTTTAAGCAGCACACATTTTTTTAAAGTGAACTGACCTGATTTGCAGTCCCTGGGCTTATGCTCAAAATCAGAAGGCAGTTCCCAATTGATCTGTGCACATCTCCAAATTTTGTGATGCCGGTTCAGTTTCAAAAATTGTATGGAGGAAATGCATGCAAAATACATAGGTTAATGCATAAAACACCAATCACCAAAATCGTCTTCAGAGGGTGGGTGTGTACAAGATGCGTTCAAATTGAGTGCAAATTGTGTATTTCAGAGAGAAGTGCATTCATAAATGCACATAATTAAAACATGATTGTGTGTGTGTGCTTGTGTATTTTTTAATTAAAAAGAAAAATCCACAGAAAATGAGATTAAATGGGCCAATGGCTGAACACATGTGAAGCTAATATAAAATGGAAATGAGCTGATCTGTTCATTCCTTGGCTAATTATGCCATAGACAAGGTCCCTCTGCGGTAGTTCTATTCATGGAGAAAAATTAATATTAAATCAAGTAACATCCATCGGATAATCTTAAAAATATTGAAATTATGAAAATGGAATTCTGAATTTTCCCCTATTGGGGGGGGGCTGACAATTTTCAGAAGATACCCCCCCCAATCCATTTGAGTATGATTATGGATATTTATCTCAGCTAACCATTCCCAAAACTGCTGAGAATACAACATTCATGAAGTTTCCAATTCATTCACACAAATGGTGACACTCTTCAGAAATGTGCATACATCTATAATGAGCCATGGATTCTTGCTGAAAGAATTTATTGCTGAAAGGATGCTGGTGACATAATATGGAATGAGACATTAAGAAGCCCCCTCATATTAGCAACTCAGACATACATGATTAGCTCAAAGCAAAACACTGGAAATCTTTGAATGAAACTCTTGCATGCTCTTGGCTCAGGATGTGATATCAGCAGATTATTCTGCTGGTGAAAATGGTGTTAATTATGAGGAGGGTCCTGCTAAATATCATTCTTTGGGCTAAGGCTTTTGTGTTTTTGCCACAGGTGGGTTTCCTTTTCACAACTACTTCCAAGTGTTTATAATAGTAATAATAATGATTTTATTATTTGTAGCCCAGCCACTCTGGGTTGCTTCCAGTACATATAAAAACATAATAAAATGTCAGACATTAAAAACTACCCGATACAGGATTGCCTTCAGATGTCTTCTAAAAGTTGTGTAGTTCTTTATCTCCTTGACATCTGAAGAGAGGGTGTTCTACAGGGAGGGCGCCACTGCCAAAAAGCCATCTGCCAGGTTCTATGCAGCTTCACTTCTCACAGTGAGAGAACCTCCAGAAGGTCCTTGGAGGAGGACCTCAGTGTCTGGGCTGAATGATGGGGGTGGAGACACTCCTTCAGGTATACTGGGCCAAGGCTGTTTAGGGCTTATGGGGTTATCTAATAGTGACTTTCAAAGAAAAAGCAAAGCATTGGATAGATGTTATTTTGCTGTGGAAAAGAAAGGATACTGCCCATTCAGATACAGTGGTACCTCAGGTTAAATACACTTCAGGTTACATACGCTTCAGGTTACAGACTCCGCTAATCCAGAAATAGTGCTTCAGGTTAAGAACTTTGCTTCAGGATGAGAACAGAAATTGTGCTCCAGCGGTGTGGCGGCAGCAGGAGGCCCCATTAGCTAAAGTGGTGCTTCAGGTTAAGAACAGTTTCAGGTTAAGTACCGACCTCCGGAACGAATTAAGTACTTAACCTGAGGTACCACTGTATTTATAAAGTAGGAGAGGAATATCTAAGAGAACAATTGGCATGTTACAGAAGCTATTTCATACATGCAGATGCAACCCCTTAATCCCATCCATTGATGAATCACAACTCTGCATCAACATCAGGCAATAGGAAAGTTCCATCTGTAGCAAAAGATGCATCATGGCTCATTTGCACATGCAAGTCATAACGTACATGCTGTCATTAATGAGTGATGGACACGCGTGTGTGAACCAGTCTAAAAGATGCATCAAGAAGCTCTGTGCCAAGGGAAGACGAAAGATGACTGCGTAGAACCAAACATTGAAAATGTTATGAAAGGCCTGCAAACATCATCTTGGTAGTCAAAATAACCCCAGGACTAATTGTTAAGTTACTGCAAGAATGACCTCGCATATGTTTATTCACTTGCTTTGATAAATGCTAATTGGCTTGCTTTGATACCATGTTTATCTGTCGGCTTGGGAAGTCATGTGAGGGGAGGCTTCCCACACTGGCTGCCTCTCAACTAGTCCCTTATCTGGGAGATGGATGAGAATTGAGAAGGGGCTTCCAAGCCAGGGGCGAGTTAATTGGGCTGTTGATGCCAGCTTGCATAGCTTGCTTTTGCATAAGAAATGCCTAAATGCTTTCAAGGGTGCAGAAAAGTCATGTCGACTGTTTGCTGCTTTGATGTCTGTCCTGAGTCTGTAAAGGAAGCCAGGATTCTGCAGGCTGTGCTCTTAAGTTTGCACCTTGCCTTGATAAAGCACTAAAACTGGCCATTCTGGTTTTATTGCCACCCTTTTTTAGTATCATTGCACCAAACCACTTGCACAGGTCCTTCTTTGGGCCTGCGAATCAATAATTGACTTGCTCAAGGCAAGTGACTGGAAGAGGCCTTGGCTTGGCCACTAGGAGGTTTACCAAGGCTTCCAGTTGCTTTGAAGTCAAAATGTTTTGTCTATCACTTTGAAATTTGTTTTAAGGAGCTACCATTGGTCTATGTATACTTGGAAATATATTTTAAGCTTTAATGAGCTACAGTGAGGCTCCAATACTTTGGCCACCTTATGTGAAGAGAAGACTCCCTGGAAAAGACCCTGGTGTTGGGAAAGATTGAGGGCACAAGGAGAAGGGGACGACAGAGGATGAGATGGTTGGACAGTGTTCTTGAAGCTACCAGCATGTGTTTGACCAAACTGCAGGAAGCAGTGGAAGACGGGAGTGCCTGGTGTGCTCTGGTCTATGGGGTCATGAAGAGTTGGACACAACTAAATGACTAAACAACAACAATGAGCTACAGTGGATTCATATACTCCCGTGTGTTGTTGGTCAGAAACTCTCCAAGATCCTAGACTAAGACATTCCTAACTAGTTTGCCAGCTTGAGTTCCTTTTAACTAGAGATGAAAGTGGAACCTAATGTAGGTAAATAATATGTTATAACCAGGCACCATTTCTCCTTCATAGGGGATAGCCAATTTTGGAACTACCAATCCCCAATTCCATAATATCTTCCTCACTTCATTTATAAACATTTCATCTTTCAATATAGGTGTGAAACCTCTTCTCTGCTTAAACTTTTAAGGGGTGAGGGACATGGATACAAGACTACTCCATGTCCCAAGGCTAAGCTGGCAATAGGTATCTCCAGTCCAGCATATTTTAACACTCATTAACATCAACTATGGGGAAGCTCAGATCCAATTATAGATCTGAATTCCGCAACTCCAACCTGTGTTGATTATTAATTTTTCCATCTCTCAACTTTAATGCCACGCTCCAGTGCTATCCATTCCCCATTAACTCTCCCATATTCAGTGCCTTTTAACAGAAAGGTATCACACACTTGAACTGAAATCAATGTTTGTTGATAATCCCTTTTGTTGTTTTTAAGGGATGGCATCCAATTTCGTTGCACTTGTGCAATGTTGCACTTGTGTAATGACAATAAAGAATCTATCTATCTATCTATCTAATGAAAACTGCAGCTCCTTTTTGCACCTACTTCAGCTGGTGGAAATTTATATTCCCATTTGTAAAGGCAGAGGTAACCAAGGTTTTTCTTGACAGCAACACCCTGCATTCAAACCATTGGTCATGCTAGCTGGGGTTGATGGGAGTTCTAGTCCAACAAGGCACTGTGTTGGCTACCTCAGCTGTAAGGTAACAAGTTCTCCCCATGATTATCCTCAGTGCCCTGTGCAGATGGCTAAATAATCAAGACAGTACAGTGGTACTTCTGGTTACGTACTTAATTCATTCCAGAGGTCCGTTCTTAACCTGAAACTGTTCTTAACCTGAAGCACCACTTTAGTTAATGGGGCTTCCCGCTGCCGCCACACGATTTTTGTTCTCATCCTGAAGCAAAGTTCTTAACCTGAGGTACTATTTCTGGGTTAGTGGAGTCTGTAACCTGAAGCGTATGTAACCTGAAGTACCATTGTATGTGGCGTGTGAGGAAGATCTTGCCATTTGCCACTCTTCCCCTGATCTCTACGTATTGATTGAGATTGTTTCACACAACCTTCATGCATATGCATAATGCCCACATAAGCTTTGAGGGGGAAAGCCTGTCAAAAACAGCCTACGAGCATGCAGGGTGGGCATGAGGCACATTTCTGCTCCCCTCCTCCATGCATATGCAGCGTTAAATGCAAGCAACCTTTTTAAATGTGCAGTGAATTAAACATGGTTGCATGCTTCTTTCCCAGATCAAGGCATCTGTTTTCAACTTGTACTGATGCTAATGGCTCTGGGACTGGAGGCCGAAGGGATCCCATGGCTGTGGGAATTGTGACCTAATGAGGTCCCAGAGCTTTATAAGACTGACGGGTATGATCTTCTACCAGACTCAGGGGAATGAGGCTCCAGGGGGAATGGACACCAACTCGATATTTTGCACTGGTCACTCAAAAGACTAGGTCTGCTAATAGGCACCTTGCGAGCTTCTTCTATTAATTATCAAGTACTATGATGATTTTCTCACTACGTCAGTGGCAAGATAAGTACTGGGACCAGAGATGCCTCTTGTACTGTACAATGCTTTCATAGACCAGTTGAAGGTCTTTGACCAGCTACGTTCCACAAGATGATTGTGTCCTTCCATGAAAACATATTTTCATCCTCAGACGCCTTCCCTATAAAGAGCAACGTGAAACACAGTGTGAAACTCTCTCTGGCATATTCTTCTCCCTGTTGCTTTCCTATGCCCTCAGCTTGACTAAAGATGGTATGTATATAGGTCTCTTCAACCTGGCACTTCTCCATGCCAGGACAAAAATGTGGCAGGTCCTTCTCTGACAGATGTTTGCAGATGACACAGCCTTGACAGCACACTTTGAGAAAGCACTACGGAGTCTCATCAGCCATTTTGCCCAAGCCTGCATAGAGCTTGGCCTGACCATCAGCCTGACAAAGACCAACATCCTGGGCCAGACTGTTGCCAATACTCCACTTTGGCCAGATAGGATCTGAGATTCAATCTTCATACAACCAGGGTCCCCCACTTCTCATCTGGTCAAGCTGAACAACTGATAAGGGCTTTTGTTGCTCTGACAGGTCATGCCTAAATCAGTGTTTCTTGCCACAATCACCCTATCAACTAGTAACTCTTTTTTTCTACTCAATACAGATCCAATAGTGGAATACATTTTTTTTGTCTGACTTCTTATTCATTTTGGAAGGCAGGTAGAGAATAAACTGCAAAGGTTCTGAACCTCCCAAAACGGAAGCAGACAACCAGGTAGGGATGCAAGCAGGCATCATTATCCATTCCTTGCTGTGTCTGTCACATGCTGTGCTGTTTCCGTTCTGCTGCAGCGCATCTTCTGCCAAAATCTACATGATTTGTCTCACTGTGGTGAGTTACGTAATCCATATAGTTTGTTACATAACTGACATTATGTCCCCCTATGCAACATAAAGGCAACAAAATGCAAATGATGTAAAACATATTATGTTTCATTTGCAGAGTGAAAGCAACAACAACAGGGAATACTGATATATTCACTGGATTAATTTCTGTTCTGGGCACCAGACAAATACAGTCATACCTTGAAAGTTAGACAGCCTAGTTCTCTAACGTTTTGGTTCCCAAATGGTTGAAACCCGGAAGTGTCCGTTCTGCTTTTTGAATGTTCTTTTGGAAGCCAAATGTCCAACAGGGCTTCCACAGCTTCCGATTAGATGCAGGAGCTTCCTGCAGCCAATCAGAAGCCACACTTTGGTTTCCAAATGTTTTGGAAGTCGAACGGACTTCGGGAACAGATTTCATTTGACTTCCAAGGTACGACTGTAAGCAGACACCGGCAATTTCTACGTTGAAATTTCCCCGCATCTCTACAACCAGGAAGCTAAACTTATCACAGTAAGGTTGCGGTGGGTGAGGGGAGGGAGGAAGTGATGCTGGAGGGAAAAGCCCACTCCAATTCTCAGCTTTGTCCAGACAATCTGTTCTTCCTTCCCAATTAAATACATTTTCCCTCACACGAAGCAGCTCTTAAATTTTTAAATAGTTTTATTGGGATTCTAAAAACAGAAGGAGGCAAGATTAATTGTGTTAATAATTAGAAAGCTGAATGCTAACATTCCCCACCCCACCCCAGGACCTGCTTCCATGTTATTTTCTCTCATAGTTAATAGAGATTTCATTCTTGGTGAGAGAGAAAAACAGCTTGCATGTGCTTTGATCAAAATGTAGTTAGAAGTAATTGGAAAGTTAATTTCAAGTTCTGTCAGAATTGCATCTGCTGCTCTCGTTGGGCAAGAAGAGGAAACATACTTGTTTCATGAGTGAGAGGAGTGCATTCATCGCATCATGTTACAATGAACATGGATGGTTTGATACGGATCTGCCAAAGAAGCTCTGATCCATGTGCCCCCATCGATAGAGGTGCCTCTCCTTTTTTGTGGTGCCCCCCTTAACTTTGGAATGCCCTCCATGAGTAGGTATGTCTGGTGGCAACACTGCAAGTTTTCAAGTGAATACATCCTTTTTTACTAGGCATGTTAGATAAACATGTTTGGTTTTTTTTGGTTAGGATTTTTTCAAAAAAATCTTTTGTGGGTTTTTGTTGTTGCATTTTGCTATCTATATTTGCTGATTTTAAATGGCATTTCTATGCTTCATTTATTTTATTCACAAGTTTGTATGCTGCCCTAGAATTTTGACAAAGGATGGCTAAGAAATGTTTTAAATAGGTAATCTGCTCCTTCCCATTTTTGTGTCACCTTTGCCTGGTCATTGGTCATGCTGGCTGGGGGATGATGGGAGCTAGAGCCCAGCAGCCTCTGTAAGGCACCTCATTGGCTACCTTTGCTATAGATGAGAGCAGCTGCTGACCCCAAGGTGGGGTGGAAGCATGGAAGTCCAAGAGGCGGTTTCATCATTACAAGATCTCACCAGAACCTGCCATCATCACTGCTGCTTCACTGCCATGCAACCCAGGTAAGGGAGGCTTTGGCAGGGATATGGCAGCAGGTGTGGTGGCACCTTCCCATTTTGCCTCTGGTAGTGAAACAGGTCATGCCAACCCTGGTATGCAGATGCCTTAAATGAGGTCGCTTCCCAGGATACCCTGCCTTCACTCATTTGTGAGCCATGCACAGTGGCTCTGATTGCTTCAGCGACTCTTCTCAGCAGAGACAAAAAATGGGTTTCAAATGGTTCGAGGGGGAAAACAAACAGCTCAGCATGTTTCTGCTTTAGTAGTTTTATACAAGCCTTTTAAAATGCAGGGTTTGGGAGGGGGGGACAGGAGAAGTAATAATTACCATTCTTCTTTCTTTCCAGCCCAGGGAGTTAAATTATGCTTCACATTTATTCCTCCCCAGTGCATGAGACAGCAGAAAAATGCTTCCAGGGTGAATGAACAGGCAGTGCAGTCGCAGCTGGGCTTCTGAACGAAGGCAAGTGATGCCGATTAAACAGCAGGTGAGTGAGCTAAGGAGGCTTGGTCCCTAGGGCTCACTAAAGTTCTGGGTATGGATTCCATGGAACTAGCCAACAGAATGCCGGCGTGGTGGAGTAGAGAATATCGGACAAGAAACACAAAGAGCCAAATTATTTATTTACTTACTCAAAGCATTTGTAGCCAGCTCTCACAAAAGGCTCCCCACCACTACCACGAAAGACTCCCAGAACAATTTGCGACACTTAGTGATAAGGCAGTCCCCAGGCTTACAATCTCAAAGGCACAATACAAAAGGAAGGAGGAGGAAGGAAGTACAGCTGCTAAATGATCAACTGGAATATAAAAAAATTTGAGGAAATGAAGCAAGCATTGCTGAGCTTTCAGATGAGCAAAGTCAGGGGCCCCAAAGTCTCATGTCTCTCCCTGTGGCTTGATGGAATAGCTGAAATAGATAAGGGATGAATTCTGGAATCATGTGAAAATGATGTATCGATGGTATTTAACACTGACTAAAATTGCAAAAAAAGTACAAAACTAGTTCAAATGTATGTTGGAAATGAAAAGGGAAGGAAGGTACTTTTTACCACGTGTGGTGGACATGTTCACTGATAAAGGCTTTCTGGGAGATGATATAGAATGAATTAAAGAAAATGTTTAAAAATACATTTGTTAAAAAAAAAACCAGAAGCCTTTCTGTTAGGTATAATAGGTGAAGAGATATCAAGAGAAGACAAAAGACTTTTTATGTATGCAACGACAGCAGCGAGAATGCTACTAGCCCAGAGATAGAAGGAAGGAGAAGTAACAACAAAAGAAGAATTAAAGTTAAGTTAAAATGCATAAATTTGTGAAAAAACCAATTTTTTTTTAAAAAAAGAATTGTGGAATCATAGAATCATAGAGTTGGAAAGGACCACAAGGATCCTATAGTCCAACCCCCTGCAATGCAGGGATCTCAACTAAAGCATTCTCATAAGGCTTTGTTTCTAGACCCTTGATCTTCTTGGTTGCCCTCCTCTGCACATGATCCGGCTTGTGAATATACTACTTAAATTGTGGTGCCCAGAACTGGACATGGTGTGCAAAATGGTGGCCAGGCTGCCAACATGACTACAATAGATAAAAAAATCATCCTTGGGAAAAGACAAATAAGCAGTGGGAGCTCATCACTCATCACTGAGAACCTGTTGGAGAATCTCCTTTGCCAGCAGAGAAATCCAGTGGAATGTTCTCTGCAATTTCTCTATCCACAAATAAGGTAGAGAATTTTGAGGATATTTGCAGATAGCTCTCTATATATCATAGGGCGGTGTTGAAAATGAGAGGGGGCAGCCAAATCATGCTTTCCCTCCTGAGCTCCTTAGAGAAACAAATAACAACAACAGTGTGTATCCATTTGTCCTGCAATAAGCAAGGCAAACCCATCAGTCCTTTTATAAATTTCACCAGGAGGTGAAGCACATTGCATTTCAAAATACAAAATGCCTGAGCTAGTTTAGAATTAATGATGCATGGTAGCAAAGAGACCATGCTGTGAAACAATGATATCTCTTGATTAAATTTCACCTCTCCTCCCAGCTTGTTTAGACTTCTGTCATGGGTTTCACGAGGGGCTGCCCTTGAAGGTAGCCTAGAAAATGCAGTTAGCAGCACAGAACAAAGCTGTTGGAGTTTAACTGGAACCAGTCACTGCAAACACATCTGTTGGGGTTGAAAGGGCACCTCTGCCTTCTGCTCTCCCATTTCCATGCTCAGTTGAAACAGTTGGCTCTTGCATATGAAGCCTTGCATCTCTTGGCATCCAAGTACCTGAAAGAAAATCTGTTCCTGCAGCAGCCTGCCTACCAAAGGAGGTTATGTGCAGATGTTCTCCTCCAGGCACTGCTGTTGTTAGAGGTAATGCAGTTGGCAACCAGGGAGAGGACATCTCCTTTTCAGATTCTGCCCCCTGCCCACTCTCTTGGCACTTGCACTTTTCAGCAGTCAGCAAAGTGCTGACTGCTTTGTGATTATCACAAAATCAAAAGGTTTGATCTCATTTTTTTAAATACTGATTTTAAGCACTGCTTCATTTTTATTTGTAATGATTGGATTCCCCCTCAATTGCTCTGATTTATTGTTTTTAATCCGCCAACTCAAATGCGCTTGCAAAAAGAAGATGCACATTACCCCAACCCTTAAAAAAGTAAGTAAATAAATAAAAACCAAAATTAGGCATGTTCTGTTAGGCAGGCATAGGGAATCCCTGGACTTCCATCCATCCATATGTTGTTGGACTTCAGCTCCCATAATCCCTGACCATTGGTTATGCTGGCTGGGACTGACAGGAGCTGGAGTCCAGCAACATCTGCAGGGTCACAGGTCCCTGTCCCTGGAGAAACCAGATGAAGCTGATGTTTGATTCAGTAAACGGTAGCTTTACATATTTAAAAATGTAATGTGTTCTTCTATCTAGAAGCCATCAATATTTTTCTTTGTTTGGTTAGGAGCCATCCCATGCCACCTGGTGCCTTTATTACTGCATTAACTGGTGAGCTGTTTTTGCCTCTATGTAAAAAAATCTCTCCAGGCTTCTCCCCCCCCCCCCCCCAGAGGGAGGGAACCCAGGCTTATAGGTGTGATGAGAAAGTATGGGAGGAATCTGCCGGAGGGCAGATGGGTCTCCCTGGAATGAGACATTGACTTGGTAAGAATGAGTACATACAAAATGTCCTGGGTTCAGATGATTGCTTGCCAGTAGTCCTCCTACGCAGCATCCCGGGAAAGCTACCTAGCCTGTATTTCCCCTCTGCCTGCAAGACTGAGTATCAAGATTTATGGCAGAAAAATACAAATTGCCCAATTTCCCAAGTTCTTCCAAGTATGGGAAATGACCGAGGTTCTGAAGTTGTCAAAGTAAAGCGTTCTACCTGTGGGTTGCAGATTTTAAGAGGCTGATTCCGAAATCAGGGATGGGGCATTATGGAGTGCATTTCATGTTTTGTTTTGAGGTTTGAAATAAACTTGTTTAAACTCAAAGAGCATATTGGCAGGGGGCGTTTCCTGTGATCTGCTCCTGTTCAAAGAGCAGATAGCCCCCCATTTTAAAAACAATTTAAGCAATTAAATTAAGGTTAGCAGATTTTTTTTTCCAATGAATCCGGCGACACTTTTCAACTTCCTACTAAATAGATAGATTTTGTCAGGGGACTGATTTGTAAATCCAGCGACTGTCCCCAGGAAACAGGGATGTCTGGTAACCTTAAATTAAATACTAAATGCCATTTCATATTAACTATCAAAAATGAACAGGTATGCCAATTAGCCACCATGTCTATTCTCTGCCCCCATGCTTGGAGCCAGTAATGGTTCTGAATATCAGTTGCTGGAAACTGCAGGAGCAGAGAGTGCTCTTGTGCTGAAGTCCTGCTTGCTTGTTTCCCAAGGGCATCTAGGTTGCCAGTGTGAGTACAGGATTATGCACTAGATAGAACATCAGCTTGATCCAGCATGGCTCTCAGAATCACAGCATCATAGAATTGTAGAGATGGAAAGGACCCTGAGGGTTGTCTATGCTCTTTTGAAATATATAAATATTTGAATTCTGGAGGTTATTTTAATCACCAGGGAATATCTACACCCCAAAAACTTGAGGAGAAACTTTGGGATGGGGTGGAATGACTACATGCCCTACTTTAGAGAGAATAGCCCTGTATTTGAAGGTGTTTTCTATTTCAATGATGTCCAACTGGTTGACAGTGATCGACAGGTAGATCGCCTGTGTGTTCCTGGTTGATTGTGCATGTTCCTGTTCAATCTTGGGTAAATAATGTCCCTGCCTCCCACCCCTGGTGCTAGGTCCCTCTTTCGTGAGTATTGTTGTACGCAAAATGCAGAAGTAATATTATCTTTAGTGCTGTGTGCGACAGGCATTGCTGCAGTTTATGGTAAGTGTCTTTTTTTTAATACCCCCCAATTGCTCAACAACTCCATGCCCTCCCGCCATAAAAAACTCAACAACTTTGGGCAACCCCCTCTAACCCCCCCTCCAATGACAATGGGTAGATCGCTGCCAGTTATTTTATACTGGGAGTAGATTGCAGTCTCTTGGGAGTTGGACGTGCCTGGTCTATTTGAATGGCTTTCTGGTTCAAGTCTGGTTTCTAGATAAAGAATCATCAAAGAGGGCTCTTGACATTGGCCACCAGCAGTTAGCTGCAGACTGAGCAGAAACATGGAGCAGACACACAAGTCTATTATATTTCTATTTAAATAGTCTTTATTCTTAAATTTCCTTCTGCACATATAAATTAGCATATACAAATGCTATGCAGATCATTGTCCTGCCCTCTCTCTCTCTCTCTCTTCGCTAATGCATTTTTGGCAGTGCGTATGTGGCTACCCTACTTTGGGAGAAAATGTGTTTCGGTTCTGTAGATGCTTTGGGGACTGGAAACTAATTTGCTTGTGTTTACTTGCGGTGTCAGAGGACACTTGACTACCAGACTCCACTCTGCAGCTATAATTTATTGGCCTGTTGGCTGCGCTGCAATTAGACAACACATGGGATGAACTTATAAGCTATAAACTGCCACAACAGGCAGTAGTGAGGTGCAGCACCTGTTTTGATTAAACCCAGTCTTTTAAAATAGATAAATTATTTGGCCATAACATTTTTAAGCCCCGTTTTTTGCAGCAATTAGGGCTAAATAAAGAAGCTCGGAGGAGAATGCAAAAATAATAAAAGGAAATAAAGTCACCCTTAAATCATTAGGCGGGGTGACACTGTTAACCGTCCTCTTCAATTAGTGTATGATTGAATGGGGACCTCACTAAAGCAAGCCAGTTTCAGACCATTTACAGAATCACAAAGATTCACTTCGGAACTCTAAGTTGAAGGAGGCAAAGGTGTATTTGCTTAAAAGCTCATTTGGAGCAAAAATGCTCAAGTATGTTCTTGGAGTCATCTCAGTTCTGACGAGCACTTTGGGGACCAATCAATTCTTTATGTGAGCTAAGGCAGAAACCCTGACCTATTTACCAGGGTTTGATATCCATTAGATTCAATAGGACATATTTCAGAGGGGTGGAGACCATGGTGAGGATTGCTCTGTAGAATGAAGATGGAGACCTTTGGTGCTACAGATCAAGGACAGCTACCCAGTTTGGAGATACTCTCATATCTCTTTGAATTTATAGGATTTTGACTGCAGAGTGCTGTGGCAAGAGTGTTTGACCTGGCCATGGAAAACCTGGGTTCATGAGATGTTCATTAGATGGCCTTGAGCAAATCATTTCTCCGTCTAACCTCATGGAAATGGAATGACCTCATGTGTCCCACTTGGATCAGTGAAGTTGTGGTTTATACTTTTATGAGGGGTGTTAAAAAGCACTATGATTTGTACATTATAGTAAATCTGGAACAGATGCCACCTAGTAAGGCTAGTAACTTGGGTTTCTGACTAAGGGGGTCTTCAATGAAGGGAAATGAAGGGTTTTTTCTGTTTGGGGCTGACAGAACTGACAACACGTAGGTCCGCAGCTGGCTTAGCATTAGCATCCCCTGAAGCTGATGACAAAAGTGACACAGCATCAGGTGTCAACAGAGGCATTTCTGCTTTGCTGAAGCCAGAGGGAATTGGGTGGGAGATGGTTTCCTGGAGTGAGGTGAAAGGGAAGCAGAAATGCAAAAGGAATAATAAATGGTAGGTAGTAGATGCTTTGGCACACACAAAAATGCTATATTTAATACATGCATATGTTGTCGTAGCAACAAATTATAACAAAAAGAATGAGAGGATGTCAACTCACATTAACAATGAGAATAATCCACTAATCCTAAATTAAACATGTACACAGTCCAGGAGGTTGCATCCAGCTAACGTTTAAATAGAGTAGATCCACTAAATTTAAGAGACCAAGTTAGTCATGATCATTTATTTCAATGGGTCTACTCTGAGTAAAGGTTTTTTTGACTAAATCCCCTAGTGAGTTTGATTACTGTGAGATATGCATTCAAATGTAGAAAGGAGCAGTAAGCTCTTCAGAGCATTGAGTGATGGATGGTGGTTGCTTTATCCTTCCAACCTTGAAATAGAAGACTCCTTTCAAGCATTAGGGCTTGCAGGATCCCTCTTGTCCATCTGTTATACCCACATGAAAGGAATAAAACTGGAAATTCATGAACGTTCACAAAAATCAAGGAGATTTGCAAAACAAAGTTAACACAAACAACAGATTCTGACCAAAAAGAAGATAAAACAGATAATAGGTGCATGCCTAAAGATAAAGTACTGTGTGTGTGTGTGTGTGTGTGTGAGAGAGAGAGAGAGAGAGAGAGAGAGAGAGAGAGAGAGAGAGAGACCCACCCTACTTTTTTGTGAATGAAACTTGTTTTAAACTGTTTTTAATGTTGTATTTTAAATGTAACCCACCCTGGAACCTGAGCATGAAGGGAGTGTTGTTGTTATTGTAGCTGCTGCTACATATAAATTAGCATATGCAAATCTCTGCACACTTTTAGCTCTCCCTTTTCTCACATTGATATGTAAATGACCACCCTGATCTACACACATCCAATTTGAGTTTCAGCCCCAAGTAGTGCAAGCAGACAGGATCAGATTTTTTACCCCCCACCCCAACTGAGAGGTTTTCTTGTCTTGTGGCGCCTGCCCTGTGGAACACCCTCCCATCAGATGTCAAGGCAATAAGCAACTATCTTACTTTTACATTTTTACTGTTTGATGCTGTATTGTGTTTTTATGTTGGAAGCTGCCCAGAGTGGCTGGGGAAATCCAGGCAGATGGGCGGGGTATTATTATTATTATTATTATTATTATTATTATTATTATACATGCTGACCTGAGCATAATAGAATCACTGGTTCTTTGGCAGACAGCTTTTCGACACATTTAACCAATCTGAAAATATGCCTTGAAATTATATATATATATATATATATGCAGGTTTTGGTGTCCTCGGGTGTCTTCCCGTGTAAAAGTTGGGGTGTCTAGGCGACGTTTCGACGAGGTCTCACTCGTCATCTTCTGAAGAAACGTCGCCTAGACACCCCAACTTTTACACGGGAAGACACCCGAGGACACCAAAACCTGCATTCCTGTACCCGTGAAAATCTACGAAAGCATATATATATATATATATATATCACACACACACACACATACATACACACACACACACACGCACACATTGTATGCTGAAATATTTTTCCCCAGAAGAGAACAGAGAATTTAGTGGAACATTTCCACGCATTTAATGGTTGGAGGCGTTCAATGTTATTTTTCTTTTAAACAGAATTTCTCCTCCAGATTTGAGGCAAATAGGGATGGGGAGAAGTGAGATCCCACTCTCCGACATTTAATACCAAATGTTTCCCAGTATATTTTGAGACACTTAAGCTATATGTTCCATGGAGTCCTATGATCCTTTCCTTTACTGTACTTAACCCCCCCAAAAAAAGAACAACAACCCAGACCTAAGGTGCCAGCTGGGGGGTGGCATTTACATCTGAGTAGGCAAGAGAGAATTCTCAAACCTTTCCTTTCCTATCCCTACCCCCTTCTAGCTCAGAATTTCCCTTTCCAATTTGCTTTTTCATCTCTTGTGGACAATACAACATCACCAGAAACAGCTTGTGTCATGTAACCACTGGTTTAGCTTCCCAGCAGGGGGGTCACTATTACTTGGAGGGGAGGTGGCGAGAGATTAGCATGGTGAAAATCCACTAGTGATGCCAATCAGGTGCATTTGCCCCACACTGACCTCCCCTCCCCCTCGTATCAGTTGACTTTGTCCAGTGGTCTCCTCAAGAGGAGGAACTTGTTCCCATTGAGTGTTTGCTTGCAGCCGGACACTTCTCTGGATGGAGCAGGTTTCTGCTGGGCATCAGAAGCTGAGCTCCCTCATGGTGCAGATGACCCCCCTGCCCCTCTCAGCCTCGTCCAAAGATCTTGACTTCTCATCCCCAGATTGAGCCTGATCCAAGGTCTGGTGCAGTGCCAGGGAACCAGGCTATTGGGTTTTTTATTTTTTAAAAATAGAGAAGGAAGTTCTGTAGAACATGTAGTTGAAGTCTGAGAGAGCGGAGAGCAGCTTTCCTAAGTACTTTACATGACCCAGTGGCAAAGCAGCATTGGTATTTTCATTATCTTCACTGGGTACTAGCAACCTATTGAAATTCTGCATTTTATTTATGGGCAGAGAAATTGGGGAGACTATTTAAAGTAATATCTCTAGGGGAGACAAATTATCCATCAGTTTTTCAGGGGTGAGGCTCACCAGTAGAGTGGAACAGCCCCCTCCTCCCACCCCTAATTATGTTTTGCTCTAACTAAACTGAAAATTGAGGGGGAGATATCCCTGGGGGGCACACCCCATTAGATGGACTGTGTTAACATTCCCTGCTTTATTTAAAAAATCCAGATGGGTCCCTAACCTAACATTTGAAGGATGTTAGGGGGTCGCAACATAACAGATGTCTAATCCTTACTCTAGAAGAGTGCATTTGAGGATCATGGCTGAGGTATGCTTGTCTGTCTGTCTGTTGTTGTTTTTCGTAAATCAGTATCTGATCAAACTTGCCTTCTTAATTCTTTGTAGTGATTGCAATGACAAGAATAGGGGAACCTCTAACTCCTCTTGTTAGTATGCAGCGTAAAATTAATCTAACACTGGAAATATTCAACGGTTCTCTACAGACAGCTCAAACGCTACTGCCAAATTCTGCAACTGAGGTCTTTTTGGGTTGTTTTTTTTAAAGTGTGCTCATGAGGGAGGCTTCCAAAAACCACTGAGGTTTATGAAGTACTTGCAAATTTGCAGCTGATAAAAGTGGAAATTTTTACACTTTGCTGAAATCCTGTCACTAAGCTTTACATATTTTTTAGGGGCAGGATTATTTTAGTTATATTTATAAATTGCCTTACATGGCAATTTAGACTTGGCCGTGGCTTTTGACATTCAGTGCTAGAGTAATTGGTTTGGTTGGCCTGCCTTCTTACTGGCAGAGATCACTGAAGCTTTGCTGGATAAAAGGTCTCTTGAATTTCATAATACGTTTGGACAAGAGATAGTTGCAACAAGATGTTACAGGGTGAAATGCTGCTGTTCAGCATTCCAGGCACTCCATTTCATAGTGCAGTGCAGAGACAGGGGACCTGTGGCCCTCCAGTGCTGCTGGAATCCAACTCACAAATTCCCACTCACTCATGAAACTTCCAGGGTGTTCTTAGGCCTCTCTGAATAACATATCTCATAGGGGTGCTGTGAGCAGAACCATGTATGCCATCTTGAGTTCTCTTGGGTGGAAATTTGGGGTGGCCATCTTCAAATATCTCAAGGGAGCAAGCTCACATTTGAAGCCATCTTCAAATATCTCACATAGAGATTGTTTTCTGTTCTGGAGTGCAGGACTTGAACCAATGGTTTCAAGTTACAAGAAAGGAGATTCCAACTAAACATATTGTCTTCTGATGATAAGAGCTGTTTGACAGTGGAACGGTCTACCACTGGAGGTTGTGGACTCTCCTTCCTTGGAAGTTTCTAAGCAGAGGTTGGATGGCCATCTGTCATGAATGCTTTAGCTGAGATTCCTGGATTGCAGGGAGTTGGACTAGATGTCCCTTGGGGTCTCTTCGAACTCTACAATTCTATGATTCAATTACCCGGTATATACCCCCCCCCAAAAAAAAGGGAGTTGAGTGGAGAAAGGATACAGCAACGACATGACTGCATAGAACTGAAAGTAGCTTGCCAATGCAACCTCCTCAAGTCATTTTAGCCTCCATAGCAGTGACACAGAACCTGTGGCTCTTCAGATGGTTTGGGACTCTAACTCCTATCAACCCCAGACAGCATGGTCAATAGTCAATGGGAGATATGGTCCAACAAGTTCTGGATGGGCCAACACATTCCACATCCCAGTAGTGTGGATCAAGGGTATTAGAATGGGAGATTTCACTATAATTGAATTAGGGCTTGAAGCTGAAAGATCTCTTAAGTGTTAAATATGACCACAGGCTTCACCAATAATAGGTGCCAACAAAATGAAGTTCCTTCACAATGTGGAGCAACAATAATAGACGTTATTGAAACTTCTGCTCTTCTGTGCAGTCTGCTTTTTGGTCCCTGTGGTCTGCATCATAGAGCACTCTCGGTGTTCAAGCACTGCTGGCCAATTGAATGGTGACCAGATGGAGGCAGATTCATGTGTAAAGCAGATCCCCATGTCAGTTGAGCAATTTTCCACCATGACATTGCAAGCCAGTTTGCCTTCTTCCCTCTTCATTTCCCATCACTTCAGTAAGTTTGGAAAAGTTGACATCTCCCTTTGCTCGGTGGATACACATTTCCAAAATAACCTTGCCAAACTGAAACCAGATGGGCTTTGCAAAATGTGTTGAAGATTACTCTGTTCTCTGGGTTTTTACCCCCACCTCAAAAGTTGATCTCCCACTGTGGTAACACTTTACTATTTGTGACCTTTTTGCACAGACTACAGTGGGGATCAGCAAACCCACTGGCTTTATATTATTCTCTTTGCAATTGATCCTCTACACTTGGAAACATTTTCCTTAGATGTTCCAGTTTCTGTCATGCTTTTCTCATTTTGGGTGTAATTAATGCCACGTGGGGAGGGAAACACAAGTTCCCTTGAAGTGGACTTGATTCCAAGTTTCTCATATCTCCTTTCCCATCCTCTCTGAGTCTGATACTTTGCTTTCATCCTCAATGAAGGCCACCTGCTGCCATGTATACATGCTCATCATTTGTTCCAAAGGCTTTCAGAAAGGGCTAGAGCGCGGGTGCTGATTTTCCTCCCGATGACATGTGCCTCACAGGCTGATGGAATTTTATTAAACGTTTTTCTTCACTTTCCTTCCCATCCCCCAGAAACCCTACAAAGGGTCAACATCAATATGTAGTTGCTCTAGAAGTGGGGCACCATCTTTGCTGAACTCATTCCATGCCACCCCCTACAACTCCTGGTTTTTGAGAAGAAATGCTCAGAAGGGTATGTGGAGATGGTGGTTGGTTTTGTGCCTACTGTTTTGCTTTGTTCTCAGTGCAAATCCATTCTTTCCTAAATTCCATTCCTATCCCTTGCATCTGATTTGTTTACTTAATCTGGTTTGTATGGTGGAGGCTGGTGCCCACTGAAACTGCTAGAGCAGAAGGCAGGGAGCTCAAAAAGTAGATGGAGAATTAGAAAGAATGACACACAAAATTAGACACCAGAAAGAAACAAAGTTTATTGAAGAATGGAGTAAATTCGTGACATATATTGAAAGTAACTGTAACAAATTAAAAACTACAGTAGGTTTAACATAAACCTTGTTATGCTTAACTTTTGGATATAGAAACTGCAGGAGAAGAAGTACTGTAAGAAAACCGTAACAGGATAGGAAGGAGGTCGAGACGTGTTTCAACGTAGTGTAAATAAGTGGAAGATACATAACAATGATTGATAAGAGTGTTTATTTTTATTTTTGTCTGTTTCTTTTTCTTTTTTCTTTTATGTTTCTTGTTTTTTGTGTAACTGAAAATTTCAATAAAAAGCAATTATAAAAAAAAGTAGATGGAGACATAGCCAATGATAGGTGGTGCCAACTAATTCTGATTTAGTTCCAATTCTCCTCCCTGCTGAACTCTGCAAGGGGCAACACTGAGACTAAAGAGGAGGAAGCTAACAGCCAGGATCACCCCCTGGACTGGTTGTAGGGCAGGTGGAGGTTGCCAAAAAGCAGACTGAGCTTGGGTGTGGAGCAGGGCCTATGAAGCAGGATGGTTTGTGGATGAGACCATGCTGGAAGTTCCCACTCTTGTCTTACCTGAAGGAGGTACAGCAGAAGATGGGTTGCAGCAAACTGTAGCTACTCCAAATTGAGGAGCTCCAAACAGAAGGGAAGGAGGAGGATGGGTAGACTTGAAAGTCATTCCCCTGAAACAAGAAGTTGACAGAGGAGCACCACAGAAGAGTGGCTCTGGTGTGAAGGAACTTCAAGGTAACCAATGGAAAGAGTTGCTTTTGTTATGTGTTTGTCTCATTTCTATTGAAAATGCAGTGTCCCGTGCACAGCGGAATGATGAGGAGTACGTGCCAACATACTCTATATTGCTTTATTTACATTTCAAAGCTGGTAGGTTACAGAAAAACATCTTGCCTCTGCCGGAGCAGAGAAAGCATCCTCTCTCCTCTAAAGCACGGAGAGAAAAACTGAACTGCAAAGAACAGTGAAAAACAGGAAACCAGTGTATGTCACATCCAGTCTCCTTTCCCGTGAGAAACTCCAACAGCAATTGACTATGGAATGTAAACACCTGTCTCGTGACAAGCACTTTCGCTGCACAGTGAAAGAGAGCAGAAACCAACATCCTCCCCCTTTCTGTGAACATCACTGGGCAGCGTGTTCGTACAATATCAGTACAAACCCAACTTCTGCACATAGGTACAGTGTTGATCCCTTGATACAATCTTGGACAATACATCAGCAGGAATTTCATTACCTGGCATATAGGACACCGTTACGAGTCCCTTCTGAATACGTTCCCTAGCATGTTGCAACTTCAATTGCAAGTGCTTCGTGCTTTGCTTACAACCTTCAGAATTCAGCAAAGCCAAACATGCTTTGTTGTCCTGGTAAATCTGGATTGGACATTTGACAGGAATTTTCATGACTTTGCACAATTGTAACAACCATTCACAATCCTTAAGTGAATAAGACAGTGCATTCAGTTCAGCTTCACAAGTACTTAAGCTAACTGTTGTTTGCTTCTTGCATGACCAATCAAATAGACCCTGATTGTACATATAGCAAACTCCAGACGTACTTTTCCTGTCTGTAGTGTCACTTCCAAAACTTGCATCTGCAAATATCTCAAGACCACCAGACTTCTGATTGTTAAATCTCAGTCTGTAATGCATAGTGCCTTTCAAATACCGCGCTATGCGTTTCAGAGCTTTCCAATCCTTAACAGTAGGATTGTTGACTTGTCTGCTCAGCAAATTACAGCTAACAGCAATGTCTGGTCTTGAACATCTGGCAATGAAGTTTAGTTTGCCTAGCACACTTCTGTACAGTGTAGTGTCAGAAAATGCTTCTTCAGTGTCATCTACCTGATAACCTGTTGTCATCGGTGTGTCTACAGGGTTAGCATCCATCAGGTTTAGTTTGCTTAACACATCAGCAATTTTACGTGACTGGTATACTAGAATGTTACCATCTTGATCTCTCTCTATTTCCAGAGATAGGTAGTTGTTTACCTCACCAAGATCTTTCATGTCAAAGTGCTCTTTCAGTTGAGCTAGGGCGTTATTGTACATTGTGACATCCTTCCAAAAGAATAAAAGATCATCAACATAAAACAAACAATACAGTTTCTTTTGCCCCTCCTCTTTGACAAATACACATGGATCAGCTTTCCCTTGCTTAAAACCTAGAGAAAACAATACTTCAGTGAGTTTTGTGTGCCAACACCGTGCACTTTGTTTGAGACCATAAAGGGACTTCTTCAGAGCACAAACAAATCCCTGTTTTACCTGTACGCCATCAGGTGGAAGCATATAAAGTGATTCATCTAGAGATCCGTACAGAAAAGCTGTATTCACATCATGGTGACTAATGTGTAGATTCTCCTCTGCAGCTAGCTTGAGCATAAGCCTAATGCTCTCATACCTCACTGTGGGTGAGTAGGTCTCGTGATAGTCTTCACCTGGTACCTGTGCAAAACCTCTGGCTACCAATCTGGCTTTGTGTCTGACTATCTTGCCATTTTGATCAGTCTTCGCTTTGAAGACCCATTTGCTTCCAAGCAGTTTCATTCCTGGAACTACTGGAACAAGGTCCCATGTTTTGTTCCTTTCCAAGGAATCAAGCTCAGCCTTCATGGCATTTAACCATGGCTCAGCTTCCTTTGAATCCAAATCCTGGATTTCTTGGAAACTTGAAGGTTCAAATACCTTCTTGGAGCTTTTAACAGCTGTTACTGCTATCTTAGCAAACTCATCAGCAAATCTCTTTGGAGGTCTGCCTTTTGTGGCTCTCTGTGATCTATGAATTAGCCTTAAGTCTTCAACACTCTCCTCATCCTTCTTAGGAGAAAAGTGACCTATTGTGAACAATGGTTCTTCCAATTCTTGATCAGAGCTTTCAGAGGGTCGCATAGAGGCTTTCGCACTCTTGTAATCCTCTGAATCACCCGATTCAGTTTCAGACTCAGAATCAGAACCTTCATCAGTGGGTGTGGGTTGTTGCGGTTGCTTTTGACTATCCTCAGTCTCATCACTGTCATCAGGATAACATTGGAAAATTCCCACATTCTCCCCCCACTTGGCATTGTACTCAACACTTCTTGTGAGCTTAATTGTCTTTTAGTCAGTCACCATTATTCTGTAAGACCCGTTCTGATAGCCTAGAAAGATGCCATGCAATCCACGCTTGTCTAACTTGGAGCTTTGTGGTGAGTGAACCCACATGTCAGAACCAAAAATTTTCATGTGTTTGATGTATGGCTTCTTGCCAAACATCTTCTCATAGGGGGTACAACCAATCGCTGAAGATAACTTGCGATTGTAACTGTAAACAAAACATGAGAGAGATTTGGCCCAATAACTCTCTGGAAGATTTGCATCATGCAGCAAGGTTTTTAACCCTTGAAGCAATGTCTGATTTGCCCTCTCGCAAAGTCCATTCTGCCATGGCGAGCGAGGACTAGACAAATCGTGTTGAATTCCTTTCTCAGTCAGAAAAGCTTCAAACTGCTGAGAAGTGAATTCTCCCCCGCGATCAGTGAAAAGAATTTTTATCTTCTTACCATGCACATTTTCCAACCAAGCACAGAATTCCTTGAACCTAGGAAAAGCCTCGGATTTCTGCTTGAGATTGTACACATAAATATATCGGGAAAATGCATCAATGAGAACCATGAAGTACCTATTTCCACCCAAAGAGGGCGCTAGTGGTCCAACCAAATCAGCATGAACAACCTGGTATGGTTCTGTAGCTTGCCTACTAGACACCTTACCTTTCGCAGCCATTTTCACCTTGTTTGCTGCACATGCCTTGCACTTCATGTGGTACCTGCAGGGTGTAATAGTCATACCTTCAACCAAGGCAGGCATTTTAGATACTGCCTCAAAATTCAAATGACCAAATTTTCGATGAAAATCATGAATACATCCTGCATGCAAACTTTTGTTAGTACCTGCAATGCAACAAGTGTCATCCTGCACAACATCATCAAAATACAAAACATACAAACGATCAACATATTCAGCATGCAATACATAATCATTTTTCTTTGTGATGATGCACCTTTTGTTCTTAAAGGAAACGTCAATTTTCCGCTCATTCAGCTGTCCAACGCTGAGCAGATTATGTTTGGCATCCGGTACATAAAGCACATCCTGTATCGATAAGTCCAAACTGTGAAGAACAACAGTTCCGTAGCCTTTACTGGGGACTGTGTGGTCATCCGCCTGGTGAATCGCACCTTCCTGCGGTGTAAAAGACACGAACAGTCGCTTATCGTTGCACACGTGATGCGTTGCAGCCGAATCAACAACGAAGAAAGATCTAGACGTCTTCTGGACCTCTGCAACCTTTGGAGTGAAGCGTGAGACCATTGCCTTGTGCTGCGTTGTCCTGGACACCGGACCTTTGCCTTTGCCTCGGCCTTTTCCACGCGATGAGCTTTCGCTGTGCTGCTCTGTCTTGGCCCTGGGATATCTGCATTCCCTCTTCATATGGCCTAGACGCCCACATGAGTAGCATTTCACTGCCTTCAAAGCTTTGGCGCCATCTGGTGGTTCCACTGCACTATGGGATGACATCTGTGAAGTCTCCCCCTTGCCCATGCAGCTATCACCCTGGCGGTCTGCTTCATTCTGAATCATGGCAGTATCACAGGCTACTGTGAGTTGAGCATTTGGCTGATTGGCATCAAATTCCCCACTTGCCTCAGCCAGCCTTCTGCAGCTAGCCATCATGACTCTGGCATTAGCCTTCTGCATCATCTCTGCTGCTTTAAATCAAGTTGCTTTATACAAGCTGCGTCTGTGCTGCTTCATTCCAAAAGCAAGTTCAAAACAGCCTCTGCCTGTGAGCCTGTGCCACTCTGCTTAACTGCAGCTGCTTCAAACCTCATTCCAAAGGCAAGTTCAAAAGTGCTTTCTCTCTGCTGCCTTAAATCAAGCTGCGTCACTGTTTTCTGCAGCTGCTTTATTCCAAAAGCACTTTTAAAAGGTACTTTCGGTTTCCCCCAGCCTCTACGCTTCTACGCTTCCGCCTTAGAGCCTTTGCCTGTGCCACGGCAAAACGGCCTTAAAAGTTCAAAGTCCAGCCATAAAGCCATTAATTAGAAGCTGGCAGGCTGCCCGGAGCAGTAGCACATACCTCATCAATCATCTAGACGCGCAGAGCAGATACCGTCCGATCCGTCCCTCTGCCGCTGTTCCGATTCTTTGCTCCTTTGTTCCTTTGCCAGGAGCCCGATTCGACTTCTGGAGTCCATTCTCAAGATGACTGCGTTTTTCTGGGCCACATAACCAATTATGTTGAAATTGCAGTGTCCCGTGCACAGCGGAATGATGAGGAGTACGTGCCAACATACTCTATATTGCTTTATTTACATTTCAAAGCTGGTAGGTTACAGAAAAACATCTTGCCTCTGCCGGAGCAGAGAAAGCATCCTCTCTCCTCTAAAGCACGGAGAGAAAAACTGAACTGCAAAGAACAGTGAAAAACAGGAAACCAGTGTACGTCACATCCAGTCTCCTTTCCCGTGAGAAACTCCAACAGCAATTGACTATGGAATGTAAACACCTGTCTCGTGACAAGCACTTTCGCTGCACAGTGAAAGAGAGCAGAAACCAACAATTTCTACTCTCAGTTTTGGGCTTCTGAGCAAGGGCTTCTCAAACAGAACTTCCCCCACTTCCCCATGGATCAGGCTTTGTTCAGGTATTCTGAATATAGTGGTATTTTGGTTTTCAAACACTGTAAACCCGGAAGTAAATGCTTCAGTTTTCGAACATGCCTTGGAAGTCGACCATGCCACGCGGCTTCTGCTGAGTGCAAGATTCTAAGGCTTAGCTGTCAGCTATTGAATTTTCAGCTTTTGTTTTTTTTTTATAATAATTTTTATTAAGGTTTTCCAAATTAGAACAAATCAAAGCAAATTAAATCCAATCTATTGCCAATAACTAGGACTTCCCCTCCCTACCCCCTCTTGTGTTCCAAATCTTCCAAATAAGCAATTAAATTCAACAAATTCTTATCCCCAAATTACACTCTTCGTCAATAACCCAATTTATCCAAATTCTCGTCCCCTAAGATCGATCTTTACCCTTCCACGGGTTTCCCCCTTTCAAACATAGTACAGATGAAAATAAGATAAATATAAATAATAATTTTACAGCCTTTGGATTCCAATTTTCCCTCCCCTCTTTCCCCTTTGCGTTTCACCTATCCCTCCACTTCTAATATCTTCCTGGAGTTCCCACATTATACTATATCCCTCCGATTCTTTGCCAGTCTTTAATTACGGATGTCCAATCGTAGAAGGAGTCTATCAAATAAGGGCCCATTTCTTCTATCCAGGTTTTTATATCCAGGAGTAAAAACTCCAATTTTGTATCCATAAGCTTGTCAAACCTGAATATCCCAAATGTTCCCCCAGTTCTGTCCAGTTCTTGTTGTTTCCTTGTTCTTATCAATCATTCTCCTCCTTTTTATTTCTCTGTTCTCCCACAGAAATGTTCTTTTTCCAAAAGTTTCTAGTGTCTCTGCAGAGGTTTGTTATTCTTGAAGCAAAGCATTACATCATGTTCCTTTCATTTTCCAACAAATAGTTCCATTGTTTCCTGTAGTATGTAGACCTCTGTAGACAAAATAGTGTTCCATTCCTGCAGTTTCCCAGGAGATTGAAAGTTCCATTCAACTGTTCACATTTCCTGTGAAAAACACATGCAATGTCCCTCGGCTCCTCTAGGTGGATTGCAGTAACAAAGTTCCCTTCCAGAATCACATCCACCAGACCAAGTAGCTTGTTGACCGATATTTAAAACAGTTTGTATTCAATTTGTAACAAATATAACCGGCAAAGTCCTCATAACAAAGTCTCTATTTTAATCTTCCTTTTTGACAGCTCTTTGACAGCTGTCAAAACCTCCATCACTTTTCTCCAGGCAGTTTCACGAATCGCTCCAGGGATTCCGGGGGGGTTGCTTTTTTTTTAAAACAATTCCACTTTTCTCCTCCAGCTCAATCTTATAATTTTCCCTCGCGAAGTTGCTGATTCGGCAAGATAAGGTTACACTCGATCTTAGTTGTCCAGTCCTTTGTTTTGGCTCTTCTACAATTTAGGGGTAGGCTGACTTCCTTTTTTCCACCTCCCCCGTTCGCTCCGAATTTTAAAAATTTATCCCCTTTTTTTTTTTAGTCCATATTCCAATTACTCACGGGTTCTTCTTTAGAGCCGAATTTTCAATAGAAGAAGTCAGCGCTCTCCGCCGGATGGCATGCGGCTGCGCTCGGCAGGGATAGCAGAGAACTCAAAGCACCACGCTTCTCCCCGGCACCCGATCCGTAGCCTTTAAAAAGGCTCCTTCACGAGTCGGGAGGGCGCTAACGGTGCCAGCCGAGTCTCCATGTCCACGGCCTCAATCTGGCCGTGGTTTTTAAGGGTCCCCGCATCGCCGGTGCGGTAGGACCCAGCCCCTGCCAAGCCGGCTCCCTCCGGGGCTCGGAGGGAGCCCGCCATTCGGCGATGGCGCCGACCCGGAAGTCTGAATTTTCAGCTTTTGAACATTTCAGAACTTGAACGGTCTTCTGGAATGGATTATGTTTGAAAACTGAGGTACCACTGTACTGGCAAAACTCGGGTGTGCATGTGTGACACTGATTTACTTTCTTTTCTAATTCTTTAGTAGCACATTAAATAGCCAGGAGTATACATTTCACTCCCATGCAAGCGAAAAACCAGGATCATCCAGATTCATCTTAATTTCACTTCTGGCAAATTTAGGTAACAAGTGCAGTTCAGGATATGACTCAGAATCATAGAACATAGAACTGTAGAACTGCAGGGGACCCATCCTGTCCAATTCCCTGCAATGCAGGACTCACAACTAAAGCATCTATGTCAGATGACCATCCAACCTCTGCTTAAAAACCACCAATGAAGGAGAGCTCACCACCTTCCGAGGTAGTCCATTCCACTGTCAAACAGCTCTTACTGTCACAAAGTTCTTCCTGATGTTTACTTGGACTTTCCTTTCTTGTAACTTGAAGTTATTGGTTCGGGTCCTACCCTCCAGAGCAGGAGAAAACCTGCTTGCTCCATCTTCCATGTGACAACCCTTTAGATATTTGAAGATGGCTCTTCTATCTTCTCAGGTTCCTCTTTTCCAGGCTAAACACACCCAACTCCCTCAACCACTCCTCATAAGGCTTGGTTCTTGGTTGCCTTACTCTTCCCACCTTCCAGCCAGTGGTGGTTGTTTTGAAGGAGGTGGGGGCTTGTGTCAATGAGATCTAATGTAATGGGATATCTCTGATATGTTCTTAGGTCAGCAGAATGCTTTCCTGTCTGCTAAGGGACATCTTTGGAATGTGTTAAAAAGTTTGACACATGCACACATATACCCAGGCTGACCTCAGTTACATGTACGAATGATGATCATGGGAATGATCGGAACCACCAGAACGTTGCTGCTGCTGACACCTATTTTATTTCTACACATAATGGGTCTCACTTGGCTCATGAGATATGGCAAATGGCATGGAGAAACATTGCTGAAAATTCAGCAGGGGATCCTTAAGGATCTGATGTACTTTTCTCTTCTGGAAAAGCCAGAGCCACTGACAACTTTGTTATGATTGCAATTCTCTCTTTATCTTCCAAGTACAAGGATCTGCCATCTGCTATGCCTACCAGCTGCCCAAACTCCCTTCTTGTGACATAAACGTTATTAGCAGTAGTATTAGCATTAGCATTAGTTGTAATGGGGATCGACTCAGCAAGATATTCTTAACGGATTTCGATTACCAGAGCCTATTGGTGAATAGTAGAAATTAATAAACAGTAGTATTTAGATAATATTTGGGATATGAGGGGAAAATACAAGCTGCAGAGGAATGCTGGGTTAGCCCATTCAAAACAGCCTTAGCTAGCTAAATGCAGGTCCATTAAATAGCAATACTGGGCCATTTAAGGCCATTGGTAACACAAAACAGCTGGCATTTCCCCCTGCTCTGAGAAGTGGAGAGAAAGAATATACTTGGAAGATTTGGGGCTTTAAAATATAACATAATATAAATATTATTTTAATGTAAAATCAGTGCTTTTTTCTTTAAAAAAAATGTTTAGGGGGTACTCTCATTTTGACTCAAGGAAATCACCGGGAAAGGAAATGAAGGCGCCATAGGAGGTGGTAACAATGAAACTGACCAATCACCGTGCTAGATTCCAACTCCTACTTCACACATTAAATGCTCGTTTCTGTCTGAGACTCAGGAAACACAGTGACAGGAAATGAGGTCACCAACAGGGTAGCTATGGAACTGATGGTACACTGTGCTACAATTTTAAAAAAATGTTTCTTCTCCCGTTATATTCACAAAGTCACTCGTAGCCGAGTAAGATTGTCTTCCATAAACACGGTTTTAAAAGTGAGTCCGTAAGTGACTGTGGAGGCCAGTTCTGGATCTGCATGTCCTTCCACAGCAGGGACATAGGTTTCTGTGCGGGAGTTGATCATGGTGAGGGTTTGCCAAGCGTGCCTTCCTCTTAGCTCGCTTCTCCATTTCATGCTGAGTTCGTGCTTCTTCAAAGTCCACAACACCTTTGGTAAAGGCTGTCCTCTCATTGGAGCGCTCACAGGCCAGTGTATTAGCCAACAACAATCACAGTGTACAACTCAGTGTATCTGTCGTTGTCGTATGCAGTGTTCAAATTTCCAATAGTAAAGGAGGAGACCTAAGAACAAAGGCCGGAAAAAGTGGTTTGGGCTGGAAATAACCTGAATTAACCACCCCTTCTCAGCATTAATGAAAATATCAGCCTACAAAATACAAGGATTTGTTAGTATAAAGCAGTTTTTTAAAAAGTCTAGAAGTACTTGACCCTTCTTTGATATTTAACACTCTTCACCTCTTGGCCCCGAGTTGTCCATCCGTTCCACTGCATATGTGGTGACTTAAATGACAACTGTGCAGACCAAGATTGACACTGCAATCTGGGTATTCAAACTAGTATGTCGAACAGATTTCTACATGCTTCAGGAAGCCAACTTTTGCTGGGTTTTACATGGCTGCTATAAGCATTGCTGAAATGATTTACGTGAAGCATGTGGAACACTCCCATGTGCTATATATAAATGCTAAGTATTATAACTGAGTTGCTGAATTGTAAGGTGGAGGAATCGCTAGGCTAAACTGGTCTCGCTTGTTGATGATTTTTTTTGGCGGGGGGTGAGGGGTGGAATGAACAAACAATTGGGATTTGCTTCCGCAAGATGCAGTGAGAGCCACAAAATGCTTCCACAAGATGCAGAGAAGAGATTAGACAAATGAGCTATCAATGTCTAAGCACTCCCTCCAGCGCTGGAGCTAGAATGCCTCTCAGTGCCAGTTACTGGTGGCTGGATAGACGTTTATAAAATGATGCATGGAATGGAGAAAGAGGATAGAGATGTATTTTCTCCTCTCAGAACACTGGAACTTGTATACGTGCAATGAATTTGAATGTTGGAAGATTCAGGATAGAAAAAAGAAAGCACTTCTCTGTGCAACATGTAGATAGACTATGGAAATCATTCCCTCATGAGACAGTGATGGCCACCAAACTAGGTAAAGGTAAAGGGACCCCTGATCATTAGGTCCAGTCGTGACCAACTCTGGAGTTGCGGCGCTCATCTCGCTTTATTGGCCGAGGGAGCTGGTGTACAGCTTCCGGGTCATGTGGCCAGCATGACTAAGCTGCTTCTGGTGAACCAGAGCAGCGCATGGAAATGCCGTTTACCTTCCCGCTGGAGCGATATCTATTTATCTACTTGCACCTTGACGTGCTTTTGAACTGCTAGGTTGGCAGGAGCAGGGACCGAGCAACGGGAGCTCACCCCGTCGTGGGGATTCGAACTGCCGACCTTCTGATCGGCAAGTCCTAGGCTCTGTGGTTTAACCCACAGCGCCACCCGCATCCCTAGGCCACCAAACTAGATGGCTTTAAAAGAGGGTTGGACAAATTCATGGAGGAGAAGGCTATTAGGCATGCTCCACAGTCAGAGACAGCAATGCTTCTGAATACCAGTTGCTGGAGACTGCAAAAGGGAAGGGTACTCTTGTGTTTGAGGGCTTCCCACTGAGGTATCTGACTGGCCAATGTGGGAACAGGATGCTGGGCTAGATGATCCTTCCTAAGGATCTCCTTATGGTCTTAGAAGGAAACATCTTTATGCTGTTTCAAATCAGACCAGATATTCACATGTCTATGAGAATCAGGTCAAGGAGGAAATCCCTCACATACATTCCTCTATCACCAGACAATCAAGTTTGGTTTATTTCTTTTCTTTTATGTCCATTCAACTAATGCCTTCAACAAAAATAAACTGAAGTGTCATGTTGCACCATGCAATCGCCGTGTCTTTCCAACAACCATAACAATCTATTTGAAATTAAAGTGATTTGTTTAGAATTTAAAATAGAGGGTTGAATTAAAAAAACAAAAACCCACCCGCCTCTAAAATGTAAATAAGTATCTATTTTATGAAGTGCAATCTTCAAAATAACCTATGTTCGTGCTAATAAAAATGTATATATACATCCAAGCATTGTTAACATCTCTGTGGTTATGGATATTTGAGTAACCCTCTGGGAAAGGTCATGGAAGTCTGAGAGACTAATCCACAAGCTCTCCCTTCACAGCAATTGGAAAAGCCTGTTGATACATTTTCCCTGTTAAATTTGATAACCACATGGGTCCCCATGTTTTTCCACTCTGCCATAATCATATGATCTACAGATGAGAAATCCAGGTCTGTGAGATTTTTCTTTCACTGTCCTTGGCTGCAAGGTCTTTTTTGAGCACAAGGTTGGAATCCCTCAAGTCTCCTGCACTAAAGTCATTATCCCATTCCAATGGGACTACTTGCAATTTCATACAGGAAACTTTAAAAAAAAAGTTACACAGCATTGCATTCCCAATTAGAGTTGGTTTATTGCCTTGTACTGTGAAGAAAGCTTAAAAAATGAGAATCATGAGAGATATCAATATCATGTGGAGCTCCGTTACACCAAATCTCTTAAAATCTCACTCATGTGGAAAAACACATATAGTGAAAGCTGGATGTAACAGCAGTTCAGGAACATTTGTATTGCCATAATAATAGTTTTGTCCCATTGCATCATGATTTTTGGGGGAGGAAATATTGCTGCTGATGTCTTGCTAGAGGCCTCTGCCCTGTGGGCAGTGGAGAAATTATGCCTGGTGTGGATAAAATGAACAGGGAGCAGTCCCCCCCCCCTGCTGTCATAATACTAAACCTGGAGCCCCTTCAATGAAACTATGTTGCAAAATTCAGGGCAGATGGGGGGGGGGAGTATTTCTTTACACAGCACAGAGTCATATTATAGAATTCACCCCCAGAAGATGCCATGATTTGGGATGTAAGGAAGCAGTGATTTCCATCCCATCCTAGTGTTCGTTGCAATAACCACTGTTTCTGTTTCACTGCAGTTCAGCCTCTGTTAAAACCTACGTCATTCATATTGCACGATTAATTTCAATGGAAGGGAAATCTCAAAAGCAATGCATCCAGAACATGCATGGAACTGAAGAGTACATCATTCAGGGCTGGCCCAAGATATTTTGCTGCCTGAGTTGGGGGACATGATGCCTCATCTTCATCCTACATACGGAAACACACTGAACTGAATCTTCAACACTGCTGATGAGATAGTGCTCTCCATTAAACCTGAGGCTAGTGGGCCAGATTAAAGAACCCATGACTGACCATGTGGCAACAGAGGGTTGTCCTGTGGCCCTTCAAATGTTGCTCAGATACAACTCTCACCATCCCTGCCCACTGGCTGTGCTGGCTGTAGCTAATGGGAGCAGAGTCCACCAACATGTGGAGGCCATAGACTTCCTATTTCTACTTTGATTCAATCTGTTACATTGGCTATTGGAGCAATATCCTACAAGTAATCTTTCACCGATGTGAGTGGAGTTGCAAGGTCCAGACCCTGAGATTTCAGGCCCCAAACCTGAAACCTAGGGGAGGCCCCTGGTGAGGTCAGTGGGGTGGGTTCTAGGGGTACCATCAAGCCTAACTCATTAACCATAGTCACTGAGAGCATGACATTCACATTAAAAATATGAAGACTAACAAACAAGCAAACATTTAATCACTTTGAAATTAAGATAAAAATCTTAGCTATAGGGGGTGTTCTCAGGTCCAGATGGAGTGAAGGGATCATTCTGTATCACTCGCCTAAGGGATTCTGAGTAGGGAAGGCGGTCTCGCCAACCTGGAGATTCAAGCCCTCGCCTTGCCACCTGGGGAGGTAGGGAAACCTGGAGACTTCAAGTTGGCCCAGTGTGTCTGGAAACCCTTTTTAGCACATATTTTGTGTTCTTTGATTGTTATTGGGATATATGTCTCTCTGTGTGTAAATAATAATATAATATAATATAATATAATATAATATAATATAATATAATATAATATAATATAATATAATAAATATAATATAATAATATAATATAATATAATATAATATAATATAATATAATATAATATAATAAATAATATAATATAATATAATATAATATAATATAATATAATATAATATAATATAATATAATATACAATACAACACACACACACACACACACACACACCCCAGCTTGAGACCCAGGACTGGGTCTAAATGAACAAGCAACCAGCCAATAAGTTAAAAACATAATATTCTAAGTGCCATACATCACACATCATGGATTGTTGTTTTAAGTTCTGTCTGTGGCCTAAACTTCTAAAATGGTTCTGTCAGAAGAAAGCAATCAGAAAACCCGTTCCTCTTAAAGATTGCCCTTGCCTGCCAGCATTCTGAGGCGGAGGGAATCCTTCATATATTAACTTGGCTGAAATCCAGAGCTGTGGGGAAATGGTCCTTGTTGAGGACTGGATTTGGTTTCTTCTAAGCTTTTCTTTGCAGAAATCTGGGATTGCTGCTGCTCTCAGCTTCCCCGTTTTTATTTTTATTTTAATGCAGATGCTTCTTATGACCTGTTTCTTGACAGTTTCTTTTTTTCTTCTTTCATCCTGCTGTGATTTCAAATGATTCACCACATGACCAACAGTTCCAGCTTACCTCATATTTAGCCTCCTTAGTTGGCTGTGTTTGTTCCCTCCCCCTCCCCTGGTAAAGGGAATTTGCACTTTATTGCTGTACGGGAACATTTTGTTATGTTTTCTTTTTTCATGAGGATTCCACGGGACTGCCTGCTTCTTCAATGCTGTGAAAATAAACACTGTGAGGGTTTTTCCCTTCCTGCAGAGACCACATTCCATGACTTGCACAATTTCCTCCAGAAATGTCTCGTCAGTCACTATAGGCGAGTCTCTTTCATTAGTGCACAAAAGAAGAAAACCCCACTGAATGGAGCATAGGGTAAGTGCAACTCACAGGCAGCATTACCCAAATACAGACATCTTTGTTAGTTCACAGAAATATTAGTGAGGTCCTGAAGCCACAGCATATGGTATTGGGTGGGTTTTCATTCACCCCATGCTGAGGTGAAGCACAGGACAGAAAGGTGGTTCTAAGCTGACAATGGCTTTTGAAGATTGGCAGAACCTCTCTATGGGGTTCTGTTAGAAGCTGAAACTGAATTTACCCACTTACCCATCTTGTGGTCTATTCTGCACTGCTGATTGGTTGGGAGAAGGTTGGACAAATGAATGATTGCAGGTTGTGGCCTTTACTGCAGTTTACCTACAGTGTATTGTGTTTTCATTTTGCGTTGTGACAGCTGCAGATTGGCCAATGGTTAAAGAAGTAGCATGAAAGATGAGAGTTAAGAGTATCGGTTTAGTGCCCTTTGCTTTTGAGTGTTTATAACACCCTCCAAAGGAAATCCATGGGTGTGACTATTTACATCAGCTTTGGAAGAGACTTGACTTTTGACAACTTGATCTCATAATGTGAGCTTGGTAACAAAAGGTTTCAGAAAGGGAAAGCACCGCCTTCTGCATATATAGAATCGACTTCAATCAAACAACATGTTGCAAATCTCCTGGCTTCATTGAAATTAAACTTGTACTTGGTTTCTATTGGAAAAAAATATGTGTCATAAGGAAGTACTGTTAATGTTATGGGTTGTTTTTATCTCTTTAAGCGATTGAGTGCTAGAAGCTCCTGCAGCCAATCGGAAGCTGCGCCTTAGTTTTTGAATGGTTCCTGGTGTCGAACAGACTCCGAGAATGGATTAAGTTCGACAACCAAGGTACCACTGTACACTAACTTGCATTTCCAACAGATACCCCTTTGAACGAAGTGCTGATCAAGATCCAGCACTGGAAACTATGAAGTAACCCTTCCCCACATTGCTGTCCCAATTAAAATCCCCTCCCAGCAGCTATTCCATTGTGATCACATAAAGAAAGGGTTAACTTCCTTCCCAATACAACAAGATGCTGATCTTGACCTTGCCTTTCATATGGCTATTATTTAAAAGCGGGAAAAGTAGCATTAAATGCAGCCATACATTCAGTGTCATATCTTGTTTGGTCCTTCGGCATTGTCAAGCCGCAAGGACAGATGCTCTGATTCTCCGGCTGGGAGTAGCTTATCGGTTTGACTAAGTGAAAAGGTCAGCTCAGCTCAGCTCCAGCCCATTCAAACTACCAGCTTTGGTATTAGTTACTTAGTTGATTTATAGCATTTGAGAATAACCATATATTTTCTTGTTAGTCACCCATTACATTAACCTTATTATTGATGAGTTCTCAAACTTCACAATACAAAAGGCATATTTGTCTGTAATCTGATGTAGCTGGTTGCAGAGTATGATTTAAAGTCCATTAGTCTCTGCACTAGAGCAATTTAAAGTCAGGCCTGTGATTACCGACTGAGTTTCCATTCTGTTGTGTTCCATTTCAATTGTAGCTGCTTTTATGACATATTCCAGCAAGGCTAAGGTAAAACAGATACAAATGCATGTGTGTTTACAGACGCACTGTACATATGCATTGCATATTCTTGTGACAACAAATTTGCTATTACTATTACCATTATTATTATCACTACCAATATTATATGGGCCTCTGGCCTGATCCAGCTGCAAGGCTCTTCTTAATTTATTACTCTCTATAGCCCTCTGCTCCCCTCCAAGTTCAAAATTATGAACTCCAATTCACCCTGAATTTGAGGATGAGCTCCAGTTCATCTTTAATTTTCAGTGCTCTTCTTGCTTCTAGAGAAGCTAGAGGAGGAGGAGGAGGAGACTCAAAGAAGAGCATTATTTTGTGCTATGGTCAAAATCCTTAAATAAGACAATGAATCATCGCTGACACCTTCCTATGTCTCCCTCCAGTTGTTATTCAAATAAAAGACGTCTTAAAAATCAGGGTGTATCTCTACAATGTCCTGTTTTCAAAGAAAGAGGCAACTTGTCTGTCTGGCAGCTAAACTTGGCCTAAGTACCTGCCAACTATTGAATCAGCTCACTTAAGGAGATGTATAAATGTGGTTGTTAAGCAAAAGCTAATCTGCTTATACCAGATGAACAGGGAGGGACTGTTCTATAGGCAGGGCTATGCCAAATATTTGGTCCCCCCCCCCAACCTGCACAACAACAGACATAATTGCAAATGGTTAGTAGTAGAAATGGAAGGGTCCAGATCAGAATGCTATCCAGCCCTGCCCACTATCAAGGACTTCCCAAATGACTGAAATGGTGCCCATGGCTTTATTATTTCAACCATTTATTCTTCCAGTGATATCCTGGCATTTTTCTTCTGTGAAAACCAAAGCAGTGTGTATTCCAATTGGTCTTCCATCCAAACACTGACCAGACCCAGGCCTGCTTATCCTCAGCAAGGTGGATGATTAGTTTGCCTTCAGACTTTACCCTGGGACAAAGCAATTGAAGTTTGAAGTATGGCACAGATGCTATTGAAAGGGTTGCTGGCACTTCTTTCTCTGTAATGACATCTGTAAATAAAATCCTGACCAAACTACATAGCAAATAGGATGATGTTACACCATGACTCATGACAGCGATGTCATTGCCAAGCTCTGGTAAACAAAATGAGCAAATCAACACAAGCAACAAACATGGTGCCATTATGTAATGATGCTTAACTGTGATGATGTCACCAAATCTGATGTCGTGAAATTTAAAATGAGCATGAAATGAACAGGAATCGGGGAGAGGATACTTATAAGTCACCCAAGTACTTATGACTGTGAAATATATAAAAAATGTACAAATCACTACATGTATACCATTCATGTGGTTTCCTACTGTAAAGGTCTGTGTAAGTGGAATGAAGCCAAATTTAGCATTTCCTGACACTCCGAAGAGCTTTGGAAGGTTGACGAAGTTCATTTCTCACTCTAGAAAGAGTCTCCAGTAGTTCTAAATTAGAGCTCAGGCAAAATTTCTCAGGAGATTTTCTGAGAAAAGTTCTGGCATGTTTCTTTTTTCTCACCTCTCCTAAAAAAAATATGCAGGATTGCAGTTCATTCCTGAAAATTGCTAAAGGTCCGTATAGTTAAAGCTATGGTTTTCTCAGTAGTGATGTATGGATGCATTTTGCTGAGCTTTAACTGAAGCAGAGGCAAGATCATAGAGCGCAGACAATAAGAATATAAGACAAACCTACTGGATCAGGGCAGTGACCCAACTAGTCCAGTATCCTGTTCTCACAGCAGCCAACCAGTTGCCCACAGGTATGTGAAACCCAAAGGCAGGACATCAGCACAAGTCCCTTCCTTCCTATGGTTTCCAGCAAGTGGTATTCAGAAGCATTCCTGCCTCCAACTGTGTCTCCACAGAGTATACCCATCATGGCTAGTAGCCACGGAGAGCCTTATCCTCTGTAGATTTGTCCAATCCTCTTTCTAAGCCTTCCAAACTGGTGGCCATCACTGTCTCCCGTGGGAGCAATTTTACCATGGGTGAAATGATTGGTAGAAAGGAAGGACATTCATGAACACCCCTCAGCCAACTTAAAAGTAGGGGCAAGAAAAGCTCTGTACCCTACCCAATAGTTCCACCCACATTTTCTTTCTCCTTTGACGATTTTCAAATGCAACTTCTTTTCTAATTAATTGATGGGCGATAGGCATGCGGAGGGGGGAGACACCAGAGATTTTTTTGGCACAACACAAGCTGTCACTATATAATTGATGTATTTGGAAGTAACCCAAGCAAACCTCATCAGAAAAGATGAGGTAATGTTTCCTTTCTCGCAAAAAGTGTTCCTGCTGAATTACTTACCTACAGCTCTAGGATCTAGGGAGCCATGTGCTGATCTGATTACTGGGGTTCCGCTGCTGATATTGGCTATTCCTCAGCACTAAATGGGAAGAACGGCATTATGGATCAGGCCTTTCCTGCAAAGCACCAAAGTCCACTTCTTCTGCCTTTCAGTTTGTTCTTCCCTCTTATCTCCAGCATGGCTTGAAGGTTTAAAACCAACAAAGCAAGGAGGGACAAGCTAAGGAGGAGACAAGAATGCCTCCATCTCATCCCTTCTTTCTTCTGAGAAAGTATAGAAGCTGGGAAAATGGTTGCATAGTTACCCATCATGCCAGTTTTTTATGCCAACTGCCTCTTTCTCCAGAGTCATTGGACAATGGGCAATTGGCTGGATCACTAGGCAGCACTTGAAGTGAAAGCCATGTTGGGATGTATATTGCCTCATTCTCACCTCTGGGAGGCTGAATCTGATTTTGCCTACAGTGTGTATGTGGCACAGCAGAAGAAATGAAATCCTTCAGTTTGGATGTGTCCAAGAAGTTGGTTTAGGAATTTAGGAGACTAGTTTAATAAATATAGCACTTCCGGCTTGCACACTCATTTCTGTCCTCTACCAATACTTTTTACATTTGTGAAAGGACAGATTATTCCAAGGACACTGTAAGTCACTGGTTTTCACATCACCAAAGAAGTCTGATTCTTCTGAACTTCTCCTAAACTTCCCTATTTTTTGGGGGGGGGGGAGAGTATTATGGGAGACTATATTATAGTACATTTCTTGAAAACAACGAGTCAGTGACTTAAAACGAAGCCCCTGTGCAGCAGGTGTGATTGTTATGTCATTCTGAGAAATATAGCTCTGTGAGCGGAATTGGGGTCTCCTAACAACTCTGAGCATTCTTAATGAACTTCAGCCATGACTCTTTAAAGTGGTGGCATAGGACTTTAAATGTATAGTTTGGATGCAGTGTTAGAATATCAGATTTTTAATTGGGATGAAAGATTGAGGAGGCTGATTTTTGCTCGGTGCTCCTAGGATGTTCACATATACTTTATTATAACCTCCTTTGCCTGGACTTACCGCATTCTACTTTCTCTGTCAAAGTCTCTCTCTGTTTGCCTCACCCACTTTTTAACTCCCTGATGAACTTTGGTTGGCCTGCCTATTCATCTTCCTCCTGGCTGACATATCAAACAAACAGCTCCTTTGGAAAGTGATGCTAATGCCTGAATAACTCAGCAGTGAATACTGCACAGTGGTGGAGCGAACTCTGCTCCTCATTTTCCCCACCCCAACACTTTGCCCTTGCAGATGTCAGCCGTTATAGCATTCCTAGAAACGGATGGAGGAGACTGGCAGCTCCATCTTGTACCTCCCTAAATAGGCAGTGCAGGATGTTCCAGGCAAGATATTTGGTCATAAGAATCACTGCAACAGAGGCTGCTCATTTTATAATTCCAGGCACTTGTTTTTCTCTTTTAAAACAGAGTTTTTCACTCTATAACAAAATCACCCAATCTATCCAAAATCTGAGACTATTTAAAAATAAATGTGGGTCTGAGGCTGTGCTGCAAGCTGTATTTTTTTTAATTGGACTGTACGTATTAGGGGTGAGCATCGGCTCTATGAGTACTCCAAATTAGGAAGCAAATTGGGTGATTTGGGGAATGCTCTCACCTTTCTGAATTGGACTGCACTGTTTTCAAAGTGTCTTGAGGCAGATTGTAGACTCCCTAAGTGTCCCAGTTGCTCTGTGGATTCATTGATTAAAAGAATAAGAAAAATGCATGAATGTTTCTTTCTCACTGCTTAAGAAGTGAAACTAGACTGTCAGGGAAAACACCCAGAGCCCAAGAAGAGAAGTGGGGAGAGGTTAGGGGATCAGTTGACGGACAGGTCTACTTTTTAATCACAGGGAGTTATTTTTCCAGGGTGATCCAGATACAGTGAATTGGAAACGAGATTTAAAAAATGTTAGGTGTAGTTAATTAAGTTTTGCTCAGAGTAAACCCATTAAAACTAATGGATCTAAGTTAGTTACGGGCATTAATTTCAATGAGTCTGTATAGAGGAGCAGTCCTTTAAACCAAATTTCACCCTCCAGATATTTTGGCCTCACATTATCCTTGGCTATTAGCTATGCTGGCTGGGGAGAAGGGAATCATAGCTCATAACACCTGGAAGGCACCACATTGGTAACCTCTGCCATATACTTTCTTCCACCAGTCTGCCTCTATCACATGGTGGCATCCCCACAGTTTGCTTGGGAAAGAAAGACTGAGTGGAAAGTTCAACATGGTTGAAGATGGTCTTATTGGAGAACTCAGGGATACTTCTACCTCTGTCCTCTGAGAAAGGATGACACACCCAGGGATAAGAGATTGCCATGACTTACATTTTTGTTTTAAATTTCTACCGTGCCCCAAGTACACCACACTAACTTCCAGCTTTCTCTTAATAAACCATAGTCATAGTAGCAGCTTCACTCCTTCCTGCCCCTTAACAAACTACAGTTTGTAGGGGGGGCATCTATAACTATCTAGAATGGTATAATAGTGCATATGGGGCCAGAGAGATGGGGGAGGGAGAGAAAGTGCCCATGTGATGCTCACATGCACACAAAGGGCCATTTTGAAATTGCATAATTTCAGCAATGAGGACGTTCTTTTCCTCGAAAGCATTTGTTGCAAATGCAAAAGGTGGTTTTGTTTTTGTTGCAGCTATATCTTTTATAGAGAGCTGTCATTTGATTAAAGAAATTAATCAGGAGGATTAATCAGATAATTAATTGAATATGCATCGGGTCAAATAAGAGGGAAAACACATTAATTCTAAGGCAGGGGAATATACTTTGTTTTCATGTTGAGGCATGCATATATTACATTCTGTTTCACATCCTATATTATATTGTTAGGCTTCATTTTTTAAAGCTGTAGTTTTTATTAGTATTTGCAATAAGTATATTTGTGCATTTGTAATAAATATATTTGTGTGTATGTATATATAAAAACCCTGACTTCTAAAAACCTTAAGGATATGCATGTGAAAATGTTAAGTGCCGATTCCTCTAAAATTATGGTCGTGCCTCGGGAAACATTTTTTGCCTCCCAGCAGGAGATTAACAGTACACGATTTCACCTACACCTTTGACATTTACATTGCAGACAAATAAAATTCCCAAGTAAGATGAGAAGGGTCTCCAGTTAAGCTGTGCCAGTTTCAGATACGTGGAAACAATGGCTTAAAGTATGAGGATTCAACAATGTTTAGTTTTCTTATTAAATAAAGATCAGTAGTGCCACGATCGTGCAGGCAGCTGCTATTAATTGTTATTGCTCTTAGCAAGGCACTCTTCCGTGTATCTTTTCTGGTTGCAGGGAAATTTACATTCCGTGGACCTTAGTTCAGAATGATTCAGGATTCCAGCACCACAAGGCTGTCTCAGTAGCTTAGGAGCAACTCGTCTGCAGAAGTAGACTTCTATGTTTCATTCCTATCTGCTATGCCCCAAAGCATCCAGCAAGCTATATCAGTTCCAATTCTTCCTTAAACCCAGTTCAGAATGCAAACTATGCATTTTGGCCTTCTGACGGGAGAGGACATGCAAGAAAGATTGCAAGTTCACAGGGCCAAACTATTTGTGTGTTTGCGTGAATGTGTTTTTTCTTTAAAAATAACAAACTGCCCTGCTTGTGGTCTTTTCCCAGGCATCTGGTTGATACAGCAGAGTTCTTTTTATGTTCTCCCCACCCAGAACTTGGAGAGAACTAGTTCTGTTGAATGAAGTGCACTGAACTAGTTCAAAAAATCTCTGCTAGTCAGGTTTGGGATAGAGCAGAGATAGTTGATGTGCTGCGTTCCAGGTGTTGTGTGTTGCAATTATTTGCCCATTTGGGCCTTGGGATTTCCACGATGCAAATAATAATAATAATAATAATAATAATAATAATAATAATAATACAATTGATTACTTGCCCTTTATACCAAGGCCCCAAGGACACAACAATTAAAGCACAATATTTAAAACATCTTAAGACATCTTAATATTACAGAAATAAGGTGGGTGCTAAATTGCCCCACTTCATGCATCATGAATCATACATCCTTTCCATCACTATACATAAATGCATACAAATTTAAAATCGCACTCTATTATTTTGAGCCACATGGGGAAAAGAGAAGGGCATGCACAGTCCTTTGTGGTATATGCAAAATACGGGTAGTGATATCGTTTGACTTCATTCTTCAGAAATATTATTTGCTGTCAAAACAATCAGATTTTCATTCAGTTGCATTAGCATAGCTCATTTGTCCTGCACTGACACGACAATATTACTGAATAGATTTTACTCCTTGGCATATTAACTCACAGAGCTTTGTGGCATGTATCCAGAAACTGACTTGTGATGGATACCCTGCCATGTCGCTCTACGCTATCATTGGATGTATGAAAATTGTATTTAGGTAGCTGCTTGATCTTGCTCCCATGAAAAACAATAGCAGAGCCACTTTTAATTTAATTCCTTTAAATTATCACTGTCATTGTATATGTTGAGAGTCTTCCACCTAACAAAGTCACATTTTTATTAATCATTCATAAGTTGCAATCTTTGGCTGAGTTCTTTTCAGCAGACCTAACCTGGGACTCAGCTATGCAGCTGCAAATAAAATATTTTGAATGCGTTGTAACATGCAATATACATACAGTCATACCTTGGATCTCAAATGCCTTGGCTCCCGACAAATTGGCTCCCACACAATCAAAACCCCGAAGTGAGTATTCCAGTTTTCAAACTATTTTTGGAAGCTGAATGTCTGATGGGGCTTCCACAGCTTCCAATTAGCTGCAGGACCTTTCTGCAGCCAATCAGAAGCCGTGTTTTGGTTTCCAAACGTTTTGGAAATTGAATGGTCTTCCAGAATGGATTCCATTCGGCTTCCAAGGTAGGACTGTATGTGACACTAGATGGCGACAGTGAGCTTTGCCATATTCAATGTATTTTTCAAAACTTTTTTTAAAAAAGCATTTTCACAGTGCTTTTTAGATATGTGTAGATTCCATCCAGGTCGGCAATCAGAAGCCTCCATCTGTCTGTAGTAGCTATGACAACTATGACAACTGCTGTATAGTCATCCATAGGACCCAATTCCAGGGATTCCAATGCTGCCATTGCCATTGTTTCTAGCTCTGACATTCACCCTCCTTGCAACTTCAGAGAAGAACAAGGAAGTCACTGTAATGTTGTGACTTCCTTATCCTCTGGTGGTCCTAGATAGTGAAGAAGTAATTAGTGGCAAGTCAGAGTGGCAGTGCTGAGAGAGGACTTGAATGGTGTCCACCAGCTGAGAACCTGTCAGAACTGGTGATGTGGTGGAGTCCAAGCACTGGATTTCATGGCTCATCCAGAGAGCCATTTTGAATCAGATCCATAGCCCTGAACCTCTTCTAGCCTTATCAACGTCAGCCGCTATAGAACCTACATATTAAGGCTGGAATGCTAAACATATTCCATGCTTCCATCCATGCAGATAATAGTTTCCAGAAGTGTCATAAAGTAACATAAGCCATGATCAGGCATTTAAAAGCAGGGCAGGGGAATACAAGCACCACCCCCACCCCAATTTCCTCTAACAACTATCCATTCTATCACAACTGAGAGAGCATGCCTAGTCGAAGGCCATACAATGAATTCACGACAGAGGTGTTTCTTGAACCCAACCCAATCTCAGCTTTGTATCCCTTGTACTACAATGTACTTTGTGGCCCAAACAACTGAGTAGGGCAAGAAAGTAAACGTTGTTGTTTTTTTAATGAGAAGCGTAATCTATGAATATGCAAATAACTTGATAAATAACTTAACAAAAGCCCCCGATTTCTGTATACATATCTTGAATTTGCCACATAGGAGTACAGTAGTACCTCGGGTTAAGTACTTAATTTGTTCCGGAGGTCCGTACTTAACCTGAAACTGTTCTTAAGCTGAAGCACCACTTTAGCCAATGGAGCCTGCTGCTGCTGCCGCGCCGCAGGAGCACAATTTCTCTTCTCATCCTGAAGCAAAGTTCTTAACCTGAAGCAATATTTCTGGGTTAGTGGAGTCTGTAACCTGAAGCGTATGTAACCTGAAGCGTATGTGACCCGAGGTACCACTGTATGCCATAATTTTGTGGAAGTTCTGGTTGTAAGGCTCTTAATATGTTGGATGCAATATGCATCAAAGTCAGTTGCTGGAAATCACAGGTGAGGCAAGTTCTGTTGCATTCTGGCAAACTAGACGGGCCTTTGGCCTGATCCAGCACATCTGGACTCACATTCTTATTAGTGCTATAATATTCAATTGCTTTTTCATTCCTCCTAAAACACATTTTCTGCAGAACATAAGGCAAATCAGGTAAAACAATGAATGCATCTTGAAGCCTCTTGTTAATACTCCCCCCCATAAAACAGGCAAATATCTTTTCTCAGCTTGACAGAGTATTTCTTTTTCCAAAAAAAAAGGAAACCAAAAGGAATCTATGGCATAATAATTAGTAGATCTAGAGACAATTGAAGAAACGTATGTAAACCAATCTTCCAACTCAAACGTCAAAGATTAAACAAAAACACAGTTTCCTCCTTTCAGAACTGACACAACCCCTCATTTTTTTAAAGCTTTATGAAATTTTAATGCCATATGGAAAGAATTAATATTTAATAGGCTCTTTTTTCTTTTTCTTTTGGAGCATTGTGACACATACGTTTGGCACATTCATTTTAGGGGAACATTTATTAATAAAGCCACTTGAGAAATGTGTAGACTTGTAAAATCATTACAATTCCGCAACTGTGAAAGGGATGTCAATGATTTCAAGGGTGGGAAATTCATTCCCAGCCCAATCCTGTGCATATTTATTCAGGAGTAAGTCTCATTGTGTTCAATGGTATTTACTCCCAGGAGTTAATGTAATAGCATTACAACTGCAGCCATCCAGACATGTACTAATCAGCACTAAGGTCTGAAGGCACATGATGTAACAATCTTGTGAACCCTAAGCCAATCTAAGCAGGGAGGGGGAGTGGAAAAGCAGGTGACGGTCAGCACAATGTAAACACCATCAGAGCCAATCCAGCACTCCTGCCAATGTGTTTGCACCACACCACCCTCCACGCTGCCTCACCTCTCCTGGCCTCCATCCTGCGTTTCCGATTCATAATAATGGAGAATCTAAAAAGAGATATATAACCTTTCCCCCATTTGCCCTAATTGGATGAAATCTGTAGGCATAGGAGCCCCTCCTGAGTGTATGAAGCCAAACATATTGCAGGCAAGCGGGTCCAGGAACTTTTCATAGGGGTTCACTTTCTTCCATAGCACCTTTTGTGGAATGCAAGGGGCTGTATCTTACTCTTTGGTACCTTATACCTCATGATACCTTATTGCTTTATAATAAAGCGTATTCTCAGGGAGAATGGTTCAGAAACCCGAGGAAATTAGAAAGTGCTTCCAGAGATATTTCAAAGAACTTTATTCACAAGGGCCACAGAAAGATTCGGAGGTGGACCAATTTCTTAAAACCAACGGATTACAGAAAATACCTCAGGAAATGAGAACAACCCTGAATAGTAATATCACACAGCAAGAAATTGAAAGCGCCATTCAGAACCTCCAATTAGGCAAATCTCCAGGCCCCGACGGACTTACCTCCAAATACTATAAGGTTTTGAAAGACTATCTGATACAGCCTTTGTTGGAGGTTTGTAACCAGATTATGGAGGGGAGGAAGGCACCGGAAACGTGGAAAGAAGCCTTCATCACATTGATACCCAAACTAGAAACTGAAAAGACTCAGCTGAAGAACTACCGCCCCATCTCACTCCTAAATGTGGATTACAAAATTTTTGCAAACATTTTGGCAAGTAGGTTTAAAAAAGTGCTTAATGAAGTGATCCATAAAGACCAGGCTGGCTTTTTCCCTGGTAGGCACTTGTTTGGCAACACAAGAAACATTATCGACATTTTGGAACTTTTACAAACAAATCTAAACACTAGAGCGGTGTTAATTTTTATTGATGCGGAGAAAGCCTTTGATAATATTTCTTGGATGTTTATGAAGAAAAACTTGGAAGGGATGGGAGTGGGGCGGGGGTTTGAAAATGGAATAGAAGCAATATATTCAGAACAAAAAGCGAAATTGATAGTAAACAATGTGGTGACAGAGGAGTTTAAAATTGAAAAAGGGACACGGCAGGGGTGCCCTCTATCCCCCCTATTGTTTATTTCAGTTCTGGAGGTGCTATTGAACATGATTAGAAAGGACCGGTTGGTACAGGGAATTGAGGTCGGAGTGAAACAATATAAATTGAAAGCATTTGCAGATGACCTGGTATTAACATTGCAGGAGCCTGTCTCTAGTACTAAAAGAGTGTTAGAATTAATTTTGGACTTTGGTCGGGTGGCGGGATTTAAGCTGAACAAGCAAAAAACTAAGGTTATAGCAAAAAATTTGACAAGTACAGAAACAGATGAGTTTGTGAAAGAAACAGAATTAAATGTGGTTAAAAAAGTAAAATACCTAGGGGTGTATCTGACCTCCAAAAATTTGAATTTGTTTAAGGACAACTACGAGAAATGTTGGTTAGAAATCAAAAGAGATTTGGAAACATGGTCAAGATTGAAACTTTCCTTGTTGGGCCGAATAGCAGCTATAAAGATGAATGTATTGCCAAAAATGCTATTTTTGTTTCAGACCCTACAGGTCGTGGACAAGGTGGAATGCTTTGGAAAGTGGCAGAGGGATATTTCTAAGTTTGTTTGGCAGGGCAAAAAGCCCCGAATAAAGTTTAAGATACTAACTGATGCGAAAGAAAGAGGGGGATTTGCCCTGCCAGACTTGAGGTTATATTATGAAGCTGCAGCCTTCTGCTGGTTGAAAGATTGGATTTTACTGGAAAACACTGATGTCCTAGATCTGGAAGGGTTTGACAATGCTTTTGGGTGGCATGCATATTTGTGGTATGACAAGGTTAAAGTGCATAAATTGTTTAAAAACCACATTGTCAGGAGAGCAATTTTAATGGTCTGGACAAAATATAAAGACTTATTGGAGAGTAAGACTCCGAGGCGGCTCTCACCGGTGGAGGCCAAGGCACGTAAGAGACCTAATATGGAAGCCAATTGGCCTAAATATGGGGAAATCATTGAAAAGATTGGAGACAATTGGAGGTTGCAGAGCTTGGAAAAACTAAAAAACAAGGTGCGAGATTGGTTGCATTATGCACAAATTCAAGAGGTCTTCAAAGTAGATAAGAAGGTTGGATTCCAGGTGGAAAAATCGAAACTAGAGACAGAATTGTTAGAACCAAAAAGTAAACTACTTTCGAGAATGTATAACCTGCTGCTTAAATGGAATACTCAGGATGAGACAGTCAAATCCGCCATGATAAAGTGGGCGCAGGATTTGGGGCATAACATTATGTTTGAAGACTGGGAAAGGTTATGGAACACCGGAATGAAATTTACGGCATGTAGTGCCTTGAAGGAAAACATTATGAAAATGATATACCGGTGGTACATGACCCCAGTCAAGCTTGCTAAGATATATCACCTGTCTGATAATAAATGCTGGAAATGTAAAGAGGCGGAAGGGACATTCTTTCACCTCTGGTGGACCTGCCCGAAAGTGAAGGCCTTCTGGGAAATGATTCATAATGAACTAAAAAAGGTACTGAGATTTACCTTACCTAAGAAACCAGAGGCCTTCCTTCTGGGCATGGTGGACCGGAGAGTGTTTAAGAAGGACAGAACTTTTTTTATGTATGCTACTACAGCAGCAAGGATCCTGATTGCAAAATATTGGAAGACACAAGATTTACCCACACTGGAGGAATGGCACACGCAGTTGATGGACTATATGGAACTGGCCGAAATGACTGGCAGAATCCGAGACTTGGGAGAAGAAACATTCGAGGAGGATTGGAGAAAATTTAAAGACTATTTGGAAAAACATTATAAGTTGTATGAATGTTAAAAAACGCACCCTTTAGGAAATTCTAGCTTCAGTAAGGTTAAATTAAGGAAATGGAAATTAAGGTACAAGGAGTCAGAGATAGAATAATGAAACAACTTTATTGTGTTAAAATGAAAATGTACATGATTCGGGTTATAATACATTTGAAATTGGGTAACATGATAAAAAGGAAGATATAATAAGTATTGAAATAAGTTAACAAATTGCAGACGTTATGCATCACAGAGAATGCAGGGTTGGGAGGACGTGGGGAAGTCCAACAGATTTGGAAAAAGGAGTAAGAAAAATTTGTAACCTTTCTTTTTTACTTTTATAATACGTTCTTTATTCTTTTTTCTGTATTTCATAAAACTAATAAAAAATATTATAAAAAAATAAATAAAGCGTATTCTCCTTCATGGAGAGCACATGTTGCGGTGGGGGCCGCCAGGACACTCCAAAGTTGTGGGGCGGGCTAATTGATCATTGGCCACTGATGCAATTGGGCTTCCCTTGTTGTTGGGAAGAAGTTAATGTTGCCATTTGTTGATTGACAGCCAGAAATGCTAAAACTCCTTGCACGAGGCTAGGGCTTCCTCTTTTCGCCCGTGCATCAGACTGCCCGTCTCCCTCTCCCTATATTTAGGGTTGTTCGCTTGACCTTGCTATGCCTGTTATGGGGTCGTCTGCTCTTGGGGCAGGGGCCTGGTAGGAATTTTGTCCATCTGGCTGATTGGCTGGGGCCATTTGGTTTTTGCCTACTGCGTAGCAAATCGTCACAACTTGTAAGGTTGCGGTTAGGCATCGGTTTATGGTTTGGTTGGTTGAGGGGCATCAATTGGCAGTGCCTGCCCCTCTAATGCTGCTGCTGCAAGGGATTCCGTTAAAGGAATCAGGGGCTAACTATTGCTTGTCCACTCTGTCAAGGGGGCTCAGGCCACTGCAAGAGCTCCTGGCTGCATTTGGGGAGGGCAGAGGGCAGGTTCCTTGCTCCGTCGCTACCCCCAAGTGTATTCCCCTATTCTGACTTTCGCAGAGGTGCGGAATGTCAGTCTGTCCCCCACCATGGGGACAGATAGTCGCAACCAATGCCTAAGCAACCACTCACATGTTTGTATTTTAATAAAGTTGTGGCCAAAATTATGCCAAAAACCTTAAACAAAAAATTTGGTGTGATGTGTGAGTTATTGGGGTAGCCCTGGGGATCTCGATACACAATTAACAAGTGGTCAAGTGATGTATATTCTTCCTTGTACATATTTAACATTTTTGCAGGTTCCCAATGGTTTTCCTATTGTTTTTCTTTCTATAGCACTTACAAGATGAGGTTGTCTATTACACTGTCATCGTACATATCAGAATATCATCCATGTTTATTTCTCCTCACTGAATATCATAATGCATTGATCCTGATGTGAGAGAAAAAACATAAATGCAGTTTTTCAACTTTTTTAAAAAAATGACCATCTACTGTTGTGCTTTAACAACAACAACAAATACACTAAGAGCTCTCCAATGCTCCACAGTCAACTTTTCCGACAGCCTCGTTTATTGTGAAATTTATGGCCCTAGTGAAACATAGAGGTATATCGGAAAACATAGAGCTATATGGGGCAGGGCAGGAACAGACAGCCCACAACGTACATGCATTTATCTTGTGTGCATTCAGCTTTACAAGTGCGGTATTTCTGTTTGTTTGTTAAAAAGGTGGATGGAAATGGGGTTGGGTTCCAGGAACAGCTACTTTGGCAATTCCACATGCCAATGAATCCAAATTGACTACACACAATTTTGGCATTAGGCATGACCCCCAGAACATAACCCTTACCTAAGGTGTGGGCTTACTGTATTGATATTGTGCCTTGACTTGGAAACCCTTGAATTACGCTGATGTGCCTTCTTATTCTGCCCATACAGACAGCTGACACACACCCCTAATTTATATATCGAAATTGCCCAAACAGTCACTTTTTGGATAACTTGTGTCAAATATTTTAAAAAGCTGAATGATCTGTTCTTATACGGTAAATAATTAGTGTGGGATCTCATCCTATTCCCCCTTTCTGTCTCTCTCAGACAAATCTCGACCATCTTCTCCCTATACTTCCAGCCATAACTTTCCTCCTTCTCCATCTTCATTGATGGACCTGGCTGTGTTTGCCTCTACACATCAAAGGGACTAGGAAAGACGTGAAAACTGTAGGGTTGCCTGGCAACCTCAACCCACTCTCTTTCTTCTTCAAGACTGCACATGATGGCCAACACTGCAAATTTGGTGCACCAGAAGTAGCATTTGTCATCAAACATCTTGGGAGTTCACAGTGCTAACCCATTTTCGCACCACCCCTTAGGCTGATGCCCAGGATATATTCCCCAATTTTCAAACTGGCTCAGTAAAAACACACCTTACCCCAATAAGAATGTACATGATTTATGCAGTCGTTCTCGTTGCAACAAGTTTTAATGCACTAATTAAAACTTCTAGTATTTTTCTCACACACATGCCGTCACCATTACAACATTCTGGTTTATTCCTCAATGCACAGCTTTGAGTTTGATTAGCATTAATGAGAGTTTGCATGTGCATAACAAAGGAAGGCGAGATCCCCAAGCTAATCCAGTTCCTTCTTTGAACAGAATACTGACAATATTCAGTTGATCTTTCGGCTCTTAAGAGAAACTTCAGAGTTTGTAAATAGAAGTGAAACTGCAGGCATGCATTTTATTATTGCTGTGAGGACTATAAATGTGCCACGTGGTTTTTGAATCATAGAGTAAGTGTAAATCAGACAGAACTTAAGATTTATTCCCGCCCCCCTCACCCCCCCCATCATACTATGTAGTTTGGAAAAGGCAAAGTTTCTTTAGCAGTCCTGAAAAATGAGCAATGTAGTGATGTCATTTCACAGCCATATGAATGTATTTGTTGGGTAGCGTTCCCCATGAAATTTTCACTCTTACTAGAGCTGAGTCAAAATTCCATCAGATGAGAGATGTTTGAGGAATTTGATCTTTGCGAATTCTGATACATGGACCTGACCCACACCTCCAAGATGGGTGCTGACTCATGATGCAGCCATCTCCGTTTCAATGAAAACAACAGTGGACTGTTGCAAGTAAATTAGGGCCTACACATGATTCATAGCTCCAGTCAGAGCACACAGAATATCTGCAGGTAAAGTCCCTGCAAGGACATTGGGCAGATGGGAGCTAAGCCTCCAAAACAGGCATATTTGGTTTTCTTGCTGGATGAATCTACAGAGGCCAATTCCTTGTTGACAAGCTATGGTTATTGTACTTACTGTGTTTGCTTCATTTATATAACTGGGATAGGATTTCACAAAACAGCTTGGGAAATGGTTGTTGTCAAATTTTCTGGTGGTGCAGAGGAAGAACAAATCTCTGGTATCCACTTCCAGAAATCATTTGAACAATAGATGCTATGGTGAAAGGAACTTTAAGCACTGGGCTATCTCTTGAGCATGTTGATAGAACTCTTGATATTTTGTCTTATGTTGACCAATCAAAGCTCATTTTATGAGCACGCTGTAGTATGATTTGTTGGCATTACCAAGATGCATAGGAGGTCGAAATATATCAAATTTTGAAGGAAACGAACAAGGGATGCAAGCTTCAATTAGTTTAATCACTAAATCAATCAACTTAAAACATTGATTTATTGATAGGGCCTAGTTTTAACAGATGCAGCCCAAGGTTTATCTGGTGAGGCCAATGATTTGCTATTATATTTTCCAGAAAGATCAAAATATTTAACAAACCCAAATAAGAATGTGAAATAGAAAACATTTTAAAATGTAAATAGGGAGGATTGAAGTTGTTAAGGGTTTTTTAGGATTTTACCCCAGGAAATAAACTGCCACAGGGGCTGGATTAAACTGACCAGTGGGCCGGATTAGGACCCCAAAATGGACTTTGGACATGCCTGAAATAGACCATTGACAAGCACACTCACATAAATGTTGACATGATATATCACCCACATTCCTCCAAATCAAGTGTGTAGAACCTTTGGCCATCCAGATCTTGCTGAACTACAACTCCAAAAGATGCAGCAAACATAATCAGTGCCCAGGGATTAATGTAGTTGTTGCTCAGCCAGATTTGGATGGCAAAAGTCATCCCACACCTGCTTTGAATAATCTGAGACTGAGAACATTCATTTGGGGATGTTGGGATGTACCAAGATTTGGACATTCAGCTATCAGACACATTCAACATGTTGCATGAAACTGATGTGGTGAATTGTATTTAATTAATACATTTGCAAGTAATGCTCATGAATATGAGGAATGCCAGAACATAAGTGGAAAAGAGTATGCCTTTCACTAGTTCTTGCCACCATTTTTAGTGTTGACCAACCCGCAGGTACAGAAGGAAGGATGTGGCCAGTGATTGCTGGCCAGAATGCCAACTGCATTGTCCATCTTCGTCTGACTCCACAGGACTATTTATTCTTTCTCCAAGGCTTCACACAAAATGCATTGTGAGCCAAGAAGTAATTTAAGTAAACCTGGGTTGCTACTTTGGGGAGTCTCAGTTCATTTTTGTGATGTTGTACATCTGTTCAATTGTTTTCCTCAATCCCCACCTTTGCTTTATCAAACCTTTCCTCATCTGATTACACACAATTAAATTACTTTGGCGTAGACATCGTGTTCATAAAGTTGCCTGTGCTACCCATCTCTTGCACAGGTCTGCAATGTAAGGGTTATTTTAATGCATAACCTATTTATGATGGGGGTGGGAAAACAAATTCAATTTCAATTACTAATCTAATTTGCATGACATAAAATTGGACCTTATCTTTTGCAGAGTTCAAAGGAAAAAATGGATAAGAGTTGACATTTACTGCAATTCTGTTCTGTATGTATGTATTTATTGCTAATGAAATATCTGAAGCTGTCTTGAAGGACTATTATTCGGTTCTATGTATGTAACCCTTTCTTCTCTAAGGCCTGGTTTATGGGGCCTCTTTCAATATTAAATATTTTGCCTAAAGAGTATTATTTCCCATCTTTTCTCCCTTTGTCAAAACCCAGAACTGACCTACTCTCTGATTAGCTCTCCTTGAACATTTAATAATAATAATAAATAATAAATTTTTATTTATACCCTGCCCTTCCCAGTTCAGAAAACCGGGCTCAGGGCGGCTAACAACAAATTTAAAACACTTAATTGATACAACAAAAAACAGCATAGAAGACAGAATAAAACATGAATAACAATAAATTCAGAATTCAAAAATCAATTTAGGGGGGAAATCCATCCAATAAACATTAGATGATCACCAGGGCTAGCTGGCAAAATTAGTCCTACTTGGGCCAGTGAGGAGACCAGGGGAGAATTAGCTATGGGATCCCAGAGCGGGTAATCTTCATAAAAAAGGGGGGGGGAGGGAAATAAAAATTTCAGGCTAAGTTCAAATTGAAAGCCAGGTGGAACAGCTCTGTCTTACAAGCCCTGCGGAAGGAAGTTAAACCCTGCAGGGCCCTAGTCTAATGGGACAGAGCATTCCACCAGGTTGGAGCCATCACTAAGAAGGCCCTGGCCCTGGTGGAGAGTAATCTGACTTCCCATCTTCCTTTTCTAGACCCCTTTAACAGAAAAACTGTGGCTACATTTCTCTCTCCCCCCTCCATCTCTACCAACGAGAAATCCAAGGGCAACAAGGGAGGGAAGGCTTGTGAGAAACTGCATTTAAATAACTCTTGGCCTCTTGGCCTCCCTCCTGTCCTGCTTCAGCTTCTGAACATCTCTCCGCCATAGACTCTCCCTGCTCAGTAAGCCCTTTTACCTCTTCAGCTTCCGACACTTCCTCCTCCCAGTCGTCTCCCTCTGTCCACTTATCATCATCTCCCCACCAATCCCCTGGCTCTGAGCTTCTTCCCTTGGGGGTTCCCACCATTCCTCTGCATCCAACCAGTCGGTGGCAATTAAGGGCTTGGAAAACAAACCCTATGAAGGCAGGTGGAAAGAGCTGGGTGTGCTTAGAGGTTTCCCAGGACAATGTCACAAGTGCACACAGCTATCACTAGAAATTCACAGTTTTCTGAATTTTGTGTTGCAGTTTTCCAACCAAATAATAAATAAGGGGTAAAGGGAGGTGATGCACATTTTAGTGAAAATGATGCACACAAATGCATGGTATTAAGGGAGATTGCTTGCAGAAATGTGGTAAAAGGTAAAGGGTAAAGGGACCCCTGACCATTAGGTCCAGTCGTGGCCGATTCTGTGGTTGCGGCGCTCATCTCACTTTATTGGCCGAGGGAGCCGGTGTGCAGCTTCCGGGTCATGTGGCCAGCATGACTAAGCCGCTTCTGGTGAACCAGAGCAGCACACAGAAACGCCGTTTACCTTCCCGCCAGAGCGGTACCTATTTATCTACTTGCACTTTGACGTGCTTTCGAACTGTTAGGTTGGCAGGAGTAGGGACCGAGCAATGGGAGCTCACCCATTGCTCACCCGTTGCGGGGATTCGAACCGCCCACCTTCTGATCGGCAAATCCTAGGCTCTGTGGTTTAGACCACAGCGCCACCCGCAACTCTTGTAGAAATGTGGTAGATTAGGATAAATGTACACCAAAATGCTGTGAAGTTTTGTGAGGACTTTTTAAAGAAAGCAAACTGGAAATGGGAAGAAATGAATTTAAGGTGGGAAAAACGAGAAACAGAATAATTGAAACTGATAGCTCTCTCTCTCTGTAAACAAGGATACATGGTAACAGACTGGATGGCCACTCTTTCAGCCCCACCCCACCCCACCCCGCCACCGGCAACACTATCATTTTCTACTAGTCCCCGGAAAATGTGTTTTCCTTTTGTGGGGGTAGACATTCTCATGTTATTGGGCAGTGCTTATGATATAACATTGCAGAGTATGGATCTGCTGTGTGGCTGTAATTCAGAGGAGAATAGTAGTTACAGTTTCATAGTAAATAATTAGCAAAAATGGTCAACAGGAGCCAGGCTATGGGCAATTTGGCAGTTAATTAAGGGCTTCTCTGCAGGAAAAAGTCTCTGGCACGGCATACTGGAACCTATTAATTTGTCATCAACTTTCAAACATCATTCAGCCCACGGTCAGTTAGAGAAGATTTCTTTTTAACTCTGGTACATCATCATTAGTCGTTTGATGGGATCATTATTTCCCAATATCTGAATCCACTGATCCTCTGTAACAACTTAAATTGGTGTTCAGAATTCTGTTGCATGCACCAGGGGACAAGGTTCCCACCCCTCCACATTCTCTTTGGGGCAAAAATCATTTTTACCTTGTTAACCTTTGCTTCTCTTAGAATTATATTAACTTTCTTTATTGGAAGTTCCATAGCATAATAGTGCCTACAAATCCTGGGTCTGAAGAGATTATCAGAGGATATTTATGCATAGGCCATGCAAGATAATTGGCCAATAATTCACTTCAATGGAGGGACTGCATTACAGATTACACTTATTGTCACCATGTCTGAGGTCTGTGAGTCTCTGTCCACCTCCTCCACCTCCTTTTTTTAACCTTTCCTTGAGATATTAGGCGAGGGACAATCAACGTGGCACCCTTTAGAGGTAGTTGGACTGTAACTTACATAATTTCTGACCATTGGCATGCTGGCCAAAGCTGATGGGAGTTGGAATCCAATAGTTAGAAGGCACCATATTGGCTATGGCAGCATCATCCCAGTCCCTACCTTCATCTGAGACCCCACACACTAAGGAAATAGGCAAATACTCTTAACAAAGAAAAGAGGTTTGGTAGCAAAGGGTCATTAATGAACATAAACAAATAGAGATTGGATAGAATTTGGTGGCCAAGCAAAATCTTTATTTTTGCCCCAAATGGAAGACACGAGACAATTGATGGAGTTAACAGTCACCACTTTATTAATTATCAATACAACGATCTGTAATAAGGCAAAGTTGACTAATCCAATCTATGCAAACATCTTCAACTAGGGGATAAAGATGAGAGCTCCACCCTCTTTCTCCCCTGAGGGTTACATCACCCTGGCTCGGAGCACTGAATCAATTTGTTAACCAGAAGGCAAGCCAGGAGCACCTGTTTGTTCTACCTCTCCGGAGGATGAAAGAGCCATGTACCAAAGAAGAATCTCTGCCCCATCCCCTCAAGCCATCTGGCAATGAAGTTAGGTGAGATGAGCATGCTTTCATCACAATGTTGCCTCTTGGTGCTCACCAGCCTATTTGATTGTTCCCACCTGCTGAATTCACCTGTCATCCAATGCAATCAATCAAATATCTTGGATAACTTTCTTGATTCTCCTTTGTTCTTTTTAGCTTCACGAAACTCTTCAGTTTACTGACCCAGTGGTGAGAGCTCTGAACTTAAGGACATTACTGGTTATAGAAGTTTTGTTCCCCATGGTCAAGCCCCCACTTTCATGTACAGAAACTGATGGAGCTGGCAGCTGAATCTTATTTTGATATTGGTTATGGGGAAGTGTCTCCCTGAAGGCAGGCTAACTTAGAGGGCACAGGATTGCCTAAGACAACACTGCCACTCCCCAACCTCCCTAGAATCTGCTGCCTGAGGCCTCATTCTCTAATGGTAGGACTGAATTTAAGTTAGGGGGACCCAAAGACCTGTGTAAGAGAACTTGTTTTCTCTAGGAAATTTCTAGCTGAATGTTAAGCTTACTTTACTTTTAAAAATATCTACTTGTGGGTATATATATATATATATATATATGCTTTCGTAGATTTTCACGGGTACAGGAATGCAGGTTTTGGTGTCCTCGTGTGTCTTCCCGTGTAAAAGTTGGGGTGTCTAGGCGACGTTTCGACGAGGTCTCACTCGTCATCTTCAGGCTGGTGCTTTCGGCTTCTTGTTACTGGAACAGAGCGGGATCTCAATGTTTGAGTTCCTATAAATACTGTAGAGGGGGTGTGGTGTCTAGCCTCCAATGTTCTGGGCAGAGAGGAAGTTCCCAGGCTAGTGTGCCTTTTCTTCTTTTGTTCCTTAATTACTTGAGAGATACCTTGAGTGATTTCTTGAGTGATATCCTGAGTACCACTTAGGTGGGTCATTAGGTGTGGATTAGTTGCTAAAGTCTTTGTGTCTTGACCTCTTGAACTTTGTGAAGAGTTTTCCTGAGAAGATGGCTGTATTGCACTTAGTTGTGCTTTGGCTTGGCTTCGTGTATAGGGGCGAGCTGTGGTTTTGTGGCTTGTGTCAGCCAGATCTGTGTAGGGATTGCAGGGGGGTGCAGCATCCACACCTAATGACCCACCTAAGTGGTACTCAGGATATCACTCAAGAAATCACTCAAGGTATCTCTCAAGTAATTAAGGAACAAAAGAAGAAAAGGCACACTAGCCTGGGAACTTCCTCTCTGCCCAGAACATTGGAGGCTAGACACCACACCCCCTCTACAGTATTTATAGGAACTCAAACATTGAGATCCCGCTCTGTTCCAGTAACAAGAAGCCGAAAGCACCAGCCTGAAGATGACGAGTGAGACGTCGTCGAAACGTCGCCTAGACACCCCAACTTTTACACGGGAAGACACCCGAGGACACCAAAACCTGCATATATATATATATATATATATATATATGCTTTCGTAGATTTTCACGGGTACAGGAATGCAGGTTTTGGTGTTCCCAGGCTAGTGTGCCTTTTCTTCTTTTGTTCCTTTTGTTCCTGCAATCCCTACACAGATCTGGCTGACACAAGCCACAAAACCACAGCTCGCCCCTATACACGAAGCCAAGCCAAAGCACAACTAAGTGCAATACAGCCATCTTCTCAGGAAAACTCTTCACAAAGTTCAAGAGGTCAAGACACAAAGACTTTAGCAACTAATCCACACCTAATGACCCACCTAAGTGGTACTCAGGATATCACTCAAGAAATCACTCAAGGTATCTCTCAAGTAATTAAGGAACAAAAGAAGAAAAGGCACACTAGCCTGGGAACTTCCTCTCTGCCCAGAACATTGGAGGCTAGACACCACACCCCCTCTACAGTATTTATAGGAACTCAAACATTGAGATCCCGCTCTGTTCCAGTAACAAGAAGCCGAAAGCACCAGCCTGAAGATGACGAGTGAGACCTCGTCGAAACGTCGCCTAGACACCCCAACTTTTACACGGGAAGACACCCGAGGACACCAAAACCTGCATATATATATATATATATATATATATATATATATATATATGCTCAGTATTTTATCCAATTCTTCAGTAATAGATGGGTGAAAGCATCTTATTTTCAGGTCAATGAGATAACTGGCAATCATTTGACACTAAACAGCATGAAATTAAATTTTGTTAATGTTTAATGTAATTATATCACTTCAAATGTATCATGCTACCTATAGTTTTAGGTTCCGGCTGATCAGCACTTCTTAATTAACTAATTATTTAACAAGCTGCCTCATCACAGAATTTCTCAGTATTGACCAGGATAACTGAATTCATTTTCCTGTTCCCTCCAGAAGGTTTGCAGGGTAGCTTGGGACCAATTGCCACCTGTTAGTCTAACCTGCTTCACAGGGTTGCTGTGAGGACTAAACAAGATGATCGCTGTGTTGGTAATGTTCTTAAGTGGGCTCCTCATGTATCTTCTCATAGAATCATAGAACTGTAGAGCTGGAAGGGACCACAAGGGTCATAAAGTCCATCTTTTGCCCAACATGGGGCTCAGACCCACAACCCTGAGATTAAGACCCTCATGCTGTACCAATTGAGCTGTAGTTGCGCCTCTTCTGGTTCACCAAGCACCACAGCACACACCCCAAGAGAACAGGAAAATGGTTGCTTTGATAGACAGGACCAACTCTGGAGCTGAACTGGTAAAGGACTGAAACACACAGGCCTCCATCAGAACCAGTTTCAGTTTTCAGAACGGTTGCTGCAAGTTCTAAGAGGAAGTTCAGAATTGCCACCTTCAGGCTCTGGCATCAGTGCAGATCCCACATGCCCTATAAGGAGAGGAAGGAGGTCTATTGGGAGCCAGCCTAAGCTCTTTTTCAGCTGTGAGGCTCTCACTGGGTTGCCCATCTGCTCTTTTCTGGGGTAAAACCAGCCTGTTTTGAATTAAACTCTTGGGCTCAAACGTCATGTCTCATTCCAGTGCAAGTTCTTTCCCCTTCCTGCTGGACTTCCTCATAAATGAGCCTCAGAAACACAATATGCAATTCTGCAAAGCTCAGTCATTAATAACATTCAGACTACTACATACACAGAAAGAGAGGAATAAAGGTTTTGGTATTGCATCGAGAATGTCAATGTGCATGCCCTTTTATGGAGTTCAAGTGGTTAAGACTTCTGTCATTTTTCTTAAGCTGCCTCACTTAGGTACCGCTTCAGGAATAAAATATCCTGCTGTCCGTGGTATTATCTAATCCTTTGTCCTTCTTCTGTTGCAGTGATCAAAGACACCCTGATTCCAGCGATGAGGGTAACTTGATCTCTGCTTTACTTGATGTAAGTCCAGAAAATGCAACTGAAAAGGGGTTGGTCTTCACGACTGAAGTCAATAATTTTTTAAACTATATTGATTTGGAAAGATGTTTTCATCCTTTGCAGAATGGAATTATCATCTGGACAGTTCCTCACCTTAGGATTTTTTCTTCAGACCAAGAAAGGGGGTGGGGGAGCGGTGGCGGCAGGGAGATAGAGATACAATTTCTTTCCAGCATCTCCTTCAAAGATCTCTCTAAGGATTTGCTTTGAAGATTTAAATGCCGGCTGCATGAATATCTGAATGACAAACAGAATGGAAGCATACATGCCCTGCATTGCGCAAAGTGTTAGGATGAGGTTCTCACAAATTTTCTGTCACTTGCTTCCTAGCATCCTTGACTTACATATCTACTTACCTTAGTAATAAACTGCCCTAAAACAAGAAGTTCTCATAATTAAAAACAACACCAACACAGCCTACAGGAAGCTACCTCACGCTGATGGACCCCATTGGCCCATCTAGCTCAATATTGTATACTCTGACTGGCAACAGTTCTCCAGGGGCTTCTGGAGATGCCAGAGATTTGACCTCGAACCTTCTACATGCAAAACATTTTTTTAATTAGCTACTGATGATTTAAGCATCTTTTGAATGTTTTTCAATACCTGTTTTTAAATGTTTTTATCAATAGCGTTAATGACCTATTTTATATTTTTGGAAACTGCTTAGAGTTTTTCTTACAGTTAAGAGGTATATAAATGTTAAATAAAAATAAACAAGTAAAATTAATTTTAACTGGCTTGTTCTTTTGAATAATCTTTCTACAACTGCCTTATGATGATGACTATTTTTTTTTGTATTGAATGTTGTGCTTTTTTCATGATAAGTGTGTGGGCTTGTGTGGGGTATGCTCAAAAAAGGGTGGACTGCAAGTAAATTTATAGTCATGATATAGTACTAGAATCAATGCCCTTTGCATCCACAGGCATCCTGCACACACACACACAGTAAGCGCCAGAGGCTTAGGAGGCAGGAGAAGCAAGTCTTAAGCATATCTCTCTGTTGATAATTCAGACATCATTGGCTGGGAGCCCCGTACGAGCCTTTGTGGGTCAACTCGACCTCCTGCATATCTCAGGGAAGGGAAAATTAGAATTGCCACAGAAATTAACACCAGTCCAAACCCCCTACAGATGCAGTCAAGCTGACAGTCCATGTCCAAGTTGGCCATGGGCTGTTGGAGCAGCAAGGAAGAATAGACCTGCTGCTCATTCTTTCTATTGGGAAGTTGAAGACCTTTTACAAAACTTGCAGTCTTGCAGCACTGTTAAAATGCTGATTCACTTTTAAAATAAACAAACCACTTTGCTGTCTCCATTGCTCCATTCCTCCACACCCACTTCTTCAAGATCTGTCCATTTTGTTTTTTCATTCTTCCAGTCTTTCCACATTTCCGTATTGGTTTGTGATTGCTATTTTTAATAATAATAATAATAATAATAATAATAATAATAATAATAATAATAATAATTTATTTATACCCCGCCCATCTGGCTGGGCCTCCCCAGCCACTCTGGGCGGCTTCCATAAAAGCCAAAAATACAGTAAAATATCACACGTTAAAAACTTCCCTGAACAGGGCTGCCTTAAGATGTCTTCTGAATGTCAGGTAGTTGTTTATCGCTTTGACATCTGCTGGAAGGGCGTTCCACAGGGTGGGCGCCACTACCGAGAAGGCCCTCTGCTTGGTTCCCTGTAGCTTTGCTTCTCGCATTGAGGGAACCGCCAGAAGGCCCTCGGCGCTGAACCTCAGCGTCCGGGCAGAATGATGGGGGTGGAGACGCTCCTTCAGGTATACTGGACCGAGGCCGTTTAGGGCTTTAAAGGTCAGCACCAACACTTTGAATTGTGCTCGGAAACATACTGGGAGCCAATGTAGGTCTTTCAAGACCGGTGTTATATGGTCTCGGCGGCCGCTCCCAGTCACCAGTCTAGCTGCCGCATTCTGGATTAGTTGTAGTTTACGAGTCACCTTCAAAGGTAGCCCCACGTAGAGTGCATTGCAGTAGTCTGGGAAGACAGTCCGCAGGCAGATAGGGTCTCAGCCTACGTACCAGATGGAGCTGGTAAACAGCTGCCCTGGACACAGATTTGACCAGTGCCTCCATGGACAGCTGTGAGTCCAAAATGACTCCCAGGCTGTGCACCTGGTCCTTCAGGGGCACAGTTACCCCATTCAGGACCAGGGGATCCTCCACACCTGCCCGCCTCCTGTCCCCCAGAAACAGTACTTCTGTCTTGTCAGGATTCAACCTCAATCTGTTAGCTGCCATCCATCCTCCAACCGCCTCCAGACACTCCAGTACTTTAAAAAGTACTCACGAAACTTCAACAGCATTTTAATGCAATTTTCTCCTGAGATGCACATTTTTGTACGTAACGTAATTTTGCCTAATAGACTTATTTCTTGCAAGCAGTTTTCCCTGGATAATGGATAATGGATTTGTGTTTGTTATTTCCACTAATAAAGGAAAAGGGACCCCTGACCATTAGGTCCAGTCATGGCCGACTCTGGGGTTGCGGCGCTCATCTCGCTTTATTGGTCGAGGGAGTTGGCGTACAGCTTCCAGGTCATGTGGCCAGCATGACTAAGCCACTTCTGGTGAACCAGAGCAGCACACGGAAACGCCGTTTACCTTCCCGCCTGAGTGGTACCTACTTATCTACTTGCACTTTGATGTGCTTTCGAACTGCTAGGTTGGCAGGAGCAGGGACTGAGCAATGGAAGCTCACCCCGTCGCGGGGATTCGAACCGCTGACCTTCTGATAGGCAAGTCCTAGGCTCTGTGGTTTAACCCACAGCGCTACCTGCATGCACCTTAATGGAAACTTTACTTCAGCATATGCAGTTTTGTACACATTATTTGGACGGAGAATACGGCATTTCAAAGTATGGCTACATTTTGGTTCAAGTACATAGGAATTTGCCTTATACTGAGCCAAACCATTGGTCTGTTGAGCTCTACGCATTATCTACACAGTTTTGGCAGCAGCTCACCAGGATTTCAGCCAGGGAATCTTTCCCAGCCCTACCGGGAAATGTTGGGAATTGACCTTGAGACCTGCAAGCAAATCAGATGCTCTCCTGCTATTTTTTCCAGGAAGTGCAAACTAGGCAGCTTTGCCTTCAAAGGTGAACTGAATCAAATACTGTATCTATAATGTGAACTAATAGAGCAGTGTGGGACGTGGGTGGCACTGTGGGTTAAACCACAGAGCCTAGGACTTGCAGATCAGAAGGTCCTAGGCTCTGTGGTTTAACCCACAGTTCAAAGGTCGGTGGTTCGAATCCCCGCAACGGGGTAAGCTCCCGTTGCTCGGTCCCTGCTCCTGCCAACCTAGCAGTTTGAAAGCATGTCAAAGTGCAAGTAGATAAATAGGTACCACTCTGGCAGGAAGGTAAACGGCATTTCCGTGCACTGCTCTGGTTTGCCAGCAGCAGCTTAGTCATGCTGGCCACATGACCCGGAAGCTGTACGCCAGCTCCCTCGGCCAATATAGCAAGATGAGCGCTGCAACCCCAGAGTTGGTCACAACTGGACCTAATGGTCAGGGGTCCCTTTACCTTTAATAGAGCAGTAGATAAAGGGAGGTTTCTGCAATGTGTCCTCAGTCATGAAATTAGCAAATGCTTGTTGTTGAATCATTACTGATGGGAAGCAAGTCCTTACTGGAACTTGTGTTTTTTGTTTTGTTTATTCAGCCAATGTATTGTAACCAATGCTGCACCATCAGGGTTCTGCCAGCACAGTGGGACGTCTTCTCCTTTCCCCCCCACTTCCCCGAAACCAGCTCCTGGAATGTGGAGGTGGGTGTCCATCAACCCTCTAGAGCTGATTTTGAGGGTGTTCAGTGGCACTGGGTTCTGGCGGGACAGAAAAGAAGCAGCTCTGTTTTGAACACAGAAGTCCATTACACCAGGGAATCTGCAGCATTGAATATGCTAAGCTAAGGTTACATTCACACTACAGTGATACCTCGGGTTAAGTACTTAATTCGTTCTGGAGGTCCGTTCTTAACCTGAAGCACCACTTTAGCTAATGGGGCCTCCCGCTGCCGCCGTGCCACCGGAGCACGATTTCTGTCCTCATCCTGAAGCAAAGTTTTTAACCCAAGGTAATATTCCTGGGTTAGCGGAGTCTGTAACTTGAAGTGTATGTAACCCAAGGTACCACTGTATATGTTTAAAGCATTGTGATACCACTGTAAAGAGTTTCCACCCAAAGAATCCTGAGAGCTGTAGTCAGTGGGGTGCCTTTTTAGGAGGCTCCTATTCCCCTCGGAGAGCCACAATTCCCCAAGTGCTTTAACAAGTAAATTCCTTTTCTCAGGGATATCTGCGTATTGTAGCTCAGGGTAGGGGAACAGGGTCTCTCAGCACCCTTAGCAACTACGGTTCGCAGAGTTCTTTGAGGGATGCCATGACCGCTTGAAGCGGTATCATGACGATTTAAATGTATTGTATGAATGCGGCCTAAATCATACTCAAAGTAGTTCCATTGAAATCGATGGGCCAAGTTAAATCACTCCCATTGATTTCAGTAGGTCTGCTCTGAACATGACTTGCACAAACATCCATGCTATGCAATTAGGCATTTGTGGATTGTTTGCTGGAACCATCTCTCCCTTCTTTCCCTGCACATAGTGGCAATTTATTGTGAAATGTGTAATTATCTGCTGGAGCAGGGCCCATTTTTAATGCCTTGCGATAAACAAAAGTATGAACAAAGGGCTAATGCAAAAAAAGTCCTCCTTCTTTGCAGTTGCCTGCGGACACAGTTGGTTTCAGATTCCGATTATCTCCAGGCATCTAGCACAGGGGGACTTTTGTGCATTCAAATTGCAGTCAGGACAAGCACTGGCTTGATGGGGTTGTTGATTCTCCAGTAAATATAACAAAGGGTTCTGTTTGGTTGGGAGTAGGCTGGCTGCCAGAAAGATATTTGGAAAGTAAAGTCTCTATTTGAAGCGTGATGGGTAGCCCTTTGAAAACCGTGTGAAAGGCTGTAACACTGAATTTTAATTTCAAAAGGCTGGTATTAGGAGAGATAATAACAATCTAGCTTGCACAACTGGAGAGCTTGCACACACTGAAACAAAAACTTGCACAGGTTGTGTGCCTCAGACCGTGGAAGTGATGCATTTCTTGTCAGTATCAACAGAGGTTTCACGAAAGAGTTTTTAATTATAACGCAGCAAAGGCACGGTGCATCGCTGTTGCTTTTTCTGATTTCTTAAGCACCCTTATTTCTCATGCTGTTGAGAAATGGCTAATCAGGCTCATAGCCATCCAAACCCTGCAGAATCTTTCCTGAGGCTCAGAGATGTTTGCCAATTACACTTGGAACTGCAACGCCTCCTGCCCATTTGTCCTTTTTGCGTTGGCATCCCAGTCTCAATCATTTACCCTAATTATCTTCCTGCATGGCGAAGAATGAAAATCTCAAGCGTAGGTTGGTCGGTTGGCTTGCTGGCTCTACAATGATTCCTCAGTCCAGCGAATCATCTGGGGACACCAACATTGCCACACTGGGCAGGGCCACCAACATCAGCTCCTCTTATTGGCTTGGAATAACTTCAACTTGATTGGCTGCTCCTCATCTCAATGCAATGCCAACAGTTCTGTTAACTGAAGTTGCACGCTTAATTTTCACTAAACTCTTCAATTAAAGATATGCCAAAGCAAACAATTTTAGTCCTAAAAAGCAAGCGCGCCTAGAGTTTTTGCTTTGCACTGTGGCTCTTTCTCACATCTCTTAATTGGCATCACAAATGATTAAGTGTTTTCATTTAAATATTTAAATAATTACATTCTCATCTTGCCCTTCCTCCGGTGATTGAATAAATATAAAAGGTCACGTTTTCTAAAGCACTCGTGCCAGTGTAATCCTATCAGAATGCACACACAGTCATTGTAGGGGACAATCAGGACTAACAGCTTGACCCCTGAGCATATTTATTTGGTAATATATCTCACTGAGTTCAGTGATGGTGCTTATTTCCAGGGAAACACACTTCAGATTCTAGCCAATCAAGTTTCTTCATCATTTTAAAATTCTGGAGAGCGGGGCAGTCTGAAAGGAAAGCAGTCACAGTCAAACAGAATTAGGGTGCCTCCTTCACTGAAATTGTCAGATGGTCAGAATCCTATATGCAATCAGTGATGTTAATGCTACCATTCCACAGCTTTGAGATAAGCTAGACTGAGTCTGAGTGGTCCGAAGTCACAGGTAAACTTCATAGTAGAGCCAACCTGGGTCTTTCTAGACTTTGTTCATCTCTCCAGCACATCCAGAAATCGTGCAGCAGGCCCCATTAGCTAAAGTGGTACCTCACTTAGGATATTTCCGTTCCACCTTAAAAGGGAGCAGGCTTTGTGAGTCACAGAGTCTGCGTATTTCCTGTTCACAGGATGTTTATGTTTTCTATTGCTTTCGTTTCTCTCTCTCTGTGTGCCTGAGCATACTGAAGCAGGCAGTCATGTTTTTTCTTTGTTCTGACCAACGCTGAATAAACTTCTCAATAATGCTCTCCTGCGTGCAACTTTCACTGTGCGAATTCTGCTGATAGAGCGTGCATCAGTTCTGGAACGTGGCAAGCTATTTTCTGGAGCTTGTGTCGCTAATTGCTGATACTGTATCTACGGGAGGTCGATGGATGTCCGGAGACGACGTGGGGGCCATGATGGGCCATATCTCCCTGGCAGTATCCCAACAAAGAACAGTTTCAGGTTAAGAACGGACCTCCAGAATGAATTAAGTTCTTCACCCAAGGTACCACTGTACTTCCATCCACCCCACCTTGGCTAGTTGGCTTCAACACTAACAGAATGAACCCTTTAGTTTCACACAGGGTGATATTTGCTGTTGTACTTCCAACACCTGGGATCAGTGGCGCATGATGATGTGTCATTTGTGTCCTAGGGACGCAGTACGGCAATAATGATACCTTTCCTTATGACCAAAACAGACACAAACACACCTATTTGGTGCACACTGTCCTTGAGATCTTCTTATTGCATAACATCTGATGAACTTCCAAGAAACCTAAGGTTTATTAGAATAGCCTTTCAAAGAGTAAGCATACCAAACAGGTGCTAAACGGCTGAGTTTAAGGTTGAGCAGCAACACAGCTGTGGATTCCACACCCAAGTTGCCCGTTCACATCTGTGCATGAAACAAAGCTCTGTTAATTCGATCAGGAATCTGGTAGCATGTGTTTATAGTTTGGATTTCAACATCTGTGAGTCATCTGATTTGAACTGTTCCAGGCTTCAGCGCTTGCAGTTCTTCTGAGTTATTAAAATCAAATATTTGACTTATTTGTATGTAGCCTTCTTCTCTTTGAAATGCATCCCCCTGTTTAATAATGCATTATGTACTTAGACTCCTATTTGTGCAGCCAGACGTGTGAAAATGACACCTCTGGAAACATACATGAGTGCAAATGTATTTTGCTGCCACCTTTAAAATAAACATAAGCTGGAGTTTATCTGGAATGAACCTTTAATTATGCATCACTTTCTCTCTCATTATTTGCTTAAGTATTTGCCACCACTGCAAAACTGACATCGAACAAGCCGTTTGTGTTTCTCTTTCCTGAAGGCACCAGTAATTCCCCAAAACACTGGAGATTTATGAAGTGCAGTCAACATTTTGCCAGCATCCTTTTTGACCCCACCAATTTATTAGTATGCCATGGGAGACGCTTTAATAATTAAGCAGAAAATAATATGTTTTCTCACCCATCGCACGCTTGCGGAACTGTGGTTCCCATGTTGTAATTGATAAATACTTCCTTGTTGTTGTTGCACCATATTCCTTAATATTGATCACCAGCTTGAAACCTGAAGGTCAGGCTTGGATTTCAAAGCTGCCCTTCCGTCTTCCTTGGGGGCACTGCCACAACTGGAAGCCAGAAGGACGGCTTTGAAAGCCATCTTTTACGTTTGCTGTTTCATAAATACAAACAAAACAACCTTCCAGACTTTGTAGCGTGTGATCAGTACCAGGAATACAATACATAAGAAAATGCTTGCCAGTTTTGAGGCTTGTGTGTGATGGACAACAGAAAAATCAAATTATTTTCTTCTTAATTATTGTTCCCCATAGGACCAATTCATATTTTGTTTGCTTGTTAGTGTAGGCATGTTGATTAGACATGAGCATGAATGTCATCATTTTTACCTTCCAAGGGCAATTTAGGAAAGTAAATGATTTGGTCAAACCCTCTTGTGTTTTTGGTGTTCCATGCTTTGTACCTTGGGTTGTTTTTTTTAAAATTACTTTTGTAAAAATGATATGCATCCTTGCATTTGTTTGAATACTCTTGTATTTTACGCTTCTTGCATTATCTTCGCAAATCAGGAGGGCATAGTGAGAGAGGCGAGGAAAGAAAAGGCATGCTCAAGTTTCATTGAAGGATAGGTTCATTCGGTGGTACCTCAGGTTACAGACGCTTCAGGTTACAGACACTGCTAACCCAGAAAAAGTACCTCAGGTTAAGAACTTTGCTTCAAGATGAGAACAGAAATCGCACAACGGCAGTGGAAGACATCATTAGCTAAAGTGGTACCTCAGGTTAAGAACAGTTTCAGGTTATGAACATATCCCCAGAACGAATTAAGCTCTTAACCTGAGGTACCACTGTATTTATATCCCACTTTTCCTCCAAAGAGCTAGATTTGGTGTACATCATTCTTCCCCTCCATTTTATCCTCACAGCAATAATGTGAGGGAGGTTGGGGTTGAGAGACAGTGACTCACCCAAGGTCACTCAGTGACCTTGGCTGAGTGGGACTTTGAACTGTGGTCTTCTGAATCCTAGTGAGACACCCCAAGAACTACACTACCATGGTTTGCTATTTCACTTGGAGATAATAACCAAGAAATAAGCCAGTAGTTTGAGCTGAAGCTTGAGCTGAAATTTAAGGAAGAGAGAGAGAAATTCTATACTGTGAGGAAAATTAGGCTGAGAGACTTGCCCAAGGTCACCCAGTGAGCTTCATGGCTGAGTGGGGATTTGAGCTCTGGTCTCCAAGGTCTGGCACTCTAACCACTACACCACACTGGCTCCATGTTATCCACCTTGTTATACAGTTATACACAGACAAATGCACTCACACAGTATTTTCTGGTACAATGCAGCTTCCTGAGTGATGATGTATCGCTCAAACGATCTGTTTTCTTTTTTAATAAGTGAGTGTTTAATTGAAAATCCTTCTGCAGTATGTTGTACTGACATTTGGTTTGATACAAGGGTTACCCTCCCTGTGCCTCTGTGGGTAGAGCAAGCTGTAAATCTGAAAGGAAGAAAAAAAATAAACAAGTGAAGTCCCCAGTGATTCTCTGTCTATTACTATGTCACTTTGGGGACTGTTTAGTGACACCTGCAATAAAGATCCATGTGTTTGTCTGATTGCCTCTGACAGTCCTTATTCTTTCAAATTACTTCCATGGTCCTCCAGCTCATATCCAAGGTGTTTGCTTTCCTATGTTCTGACAAGCTGCCATGTCAAAACACTTGTCAGCACCATTGCTAATCAGACATAAAAGCAGTCAACAATGCAAGTCAACAACTGCTCCGTCTGTGCTCCTCTCCTCCCACTGTTTCCATAATTAGGCCTCTGCCCAGGAGTAATTGTTGTATTTATTGAATAGGAGAGCGCTGTGAAAAGATGGACTGATTGTCTTTCGGAAAGGCAGCTCTGCCCAACCCTGCAGAACTTGGGACCCAGCCAAGCTGAAGGCAGCCTGCAAGTCAGTATTGTGACTGGTCTGGGGTTCGACAGCATCCCTGTTTTTGCTGCCCCATAAAAGCAAAAAGAAAACGAAGATCGTGGCCACTGGTCCCATCACCTCCTGGCAAACAGAAGGGGAAGAAATGGAGGCAGCGAGAGATTTTACTTTCTTGGGCTCCATGATCACTGCAGATGGTGACAGCAGCCACGAAATTAAAAGACACCTGCTTCTTGGGAGAAAAGCAATGACAAACCTAGACAGCATCTTAAAAAGCAGAGACATCACCTTGCCAACAAAAGTCCATATAGTTAAAGCTATGGTTTTCCCAGTAGTGATGTATGGAAGTGAGAGCTGGACCACAAGACAGGAGTGCCTGGCATGCTCTGGTCCATGGAGTCACGAAGAGTTGGACATGACTAAACAACTAAACAACTACAACAACCGAAGCAAAAAGCAGATGGTCTATTGAGCTGGAACATAGAAAGCTGCCTTATAATGAGCCAGACCCTTGGTCCATAGAGCTCAGTATTGTGACTGTCCAGGGTTGCAGATGGGGGATATTCCCAGCCCCACCAGGAGATGGTGGGAATTGAACCTGGGAGCTGGTTTGATGAATTGTTGGGTAGGACCGTGTGCTTGTGCCTACAATATTCCTGCCCCAGCCAAGAAAGCAGCTCACATTTGCAGGGTTCAGCTGGGCTTAGTCTTGGAACATATTTTAAATACCTGGGCTCAGCCCCAGAACATAATGACTTAGGTGCTCCAACACCTGGGCAGGGTGAGAACATTGCCTCTAGGCAAGCTTGGGACCTGGCAAGTCTGGGTTATTTTGACATTATTATTCTACATATTTTGTGGTTGAGCAAAGTATTTATTGGATAGGAAAGTCACTCTCAACAAAGCTTGGCATATAAATATCAGCAGCTTCTTGATAAACTCTTGTTTGTTTTGCTCCTGTTAGTGCTGTATACAATTTTCTCAAGTTTCCATTAATGACATCTAAAGTGCCCTGCCCAATAACTGGTGTTCCTTGGTATGCTGCCTTTGAAGATGTAGGCTGAATATATATTTAATGATTGACAGCCTTGTCCTCTATTCTAAAACTTTTCAGGTGGAAATTCTAGATGCCTTTCCTGAGCACAGGTCCCATTGAGCTCAATGGGACATGTTTCTGAGTAGGCATGTGTAGGACTGAGCTGTTTGAAAGCCCAAATTCTGAATGGGTGAGTAGTTTTGGCTCGTCCCTTGACATAACTCTTCTACTTTGAGCTGCAAGCTTTTACTTCAGAAAGTACTGGTGTTGCAACAAGGCGCATGCACACACACACACACACACACACACACGCAGTAGGCTGCCAATATTAGGTCTGATCTACCCTCGCTCCTGTTTTATTCTATTCTTCCACTTTGGGAAACTCTCTGCTATCTAAATCCTTTCCTTTTAATTTCTCTAGGGTGGCAGGAAAGCATGTACTTAAGAGACAGCATGCTAATTAGAATACACAGCCTTCCAGCAGATACCGCTCTAATGTATGCATGTATTCTACCAGGAGATACAAATAATTAGCCTTCTGTAGACCGACTGAGATAGCAGAATCTGAAACACTGAGAACAAGGCAAGCAGCAGGTATTCAAATGTCACCGCTTTGCTTGGGCTCTTAAGAGAAGGAAGCCAGAGGAATGCGGCCCCATTGTGTCTCAAATTGGTTCAAGAATGGAGCAATATAATTCATCTGCATTCTGAGGGTGATGAATCCAAATTGCACCTGATTTCAAAGGCAGCTGCTTGAGCTGGATGCAGAAAAAGGCAACTGCGGGGATTAAGAGAATGGGAGACCCTTCCTTATAGGAAAAAGAAGAAGAATTCATTGGGGGCTGGGGTGCTTCAGGAAGAAAAAAATAAACCACTACAGGAGGGCATGACAGAAATTGTCATTGGACAATGAAAAAGACTGCCTTGGAAAGTGGTGGACCGTAAGATATTTATAAGCAAAGACTCAATAGCCATGTCTCTGTGGGATGTGATACCTAGATGGCAGTCAAGTATAACATTCCTAGAGTGGACATGCAAGGGGATGCTTGGTCCAGCCAGTTGGAATGTCCTGTTTCCTCCTGGGCTGGGACAAACTTCCTGTGCATGTGACTAGAGGTGGGTGTGACCTTACCTGCCCAGGTGACAAAAGGGCAAGGTAGGCAGGACACTCTTCTCTTCTCCATCTTGCTTTCACCGTGTGAGCTGCAGTCACTGCTAGTCTGCAGTCACTGGGACTAACCCCCATATGTGGTAGTTCCACATGTCTATACAGTGGTGCCCCACAAGACGAACACCTTGCAAGACGAAAAACCCGCTAGACGAAAGGGGTTTCCGTTTTGGAGGCGCTTCGCAAAACAAATTTCCCTATGGGCTTGCTTCGCAAGAAGAAAGCCCATAGGGAAATCTCTGGGGACCTCTTTTAAATGCTAGCGGTGGGGAGCAAAGCCTTTCCCCCCCCTCCAGCCTTCAGAAGAGGTCCAGGAAGGCCGGCGGGGGCCGAAAGGCTTTGCTCCCCACCACCAGCATTTTAAAAGCAGTCCGGGATAGCAGGGAAGCGCTTCCCGCTATCCCGGATGGCTTTTGAAGGCAGGCGGGGGGCAAAAGTCTTTGCTCCCCCCTGCCTGCCTTCCCGAGAGAGCGGAGAAACGCAGCGCTGCGTTTCTCCACTCTCCCGGGAAGGCAGGCAGGGGGGACAAAGACTTTCGCCCCCCGCCGGCCTTCAGAAGAGGTCGGGGGACAGACTGTCCCCGGACCTGGTCTGAAGGCGGTTTCCATAAGAACGCATTAATTGATTTTTAATGCATTCCTATGGGAAACCGTGCTTCGCAAGACGAAAAACTCGCAAGACGAAAAGACTTGCAGAACGAATTAATTTCGTCTTGTGAGGCACCACTGTACTTTGTAACTAAGTTTGCCTTCAGGGATCCATCTGTGAACTGAATGTGTGGGTAAACTTCTTTTATATACTTTACAGAAGATTGTGATGTGTCTATTGTTTTTAAGGGGGAGATATAGGGAACTTACCAGTAATCTAATATTAAGAGGCTTAAGCAAGCTTGCAACAAGCTAACCGCTGTGCATTTAAAAGGGGAATGTAAACTCTGCTAAGTTATAGAACTTGCTAGCGCACGTTAGGAAGGATATTATTAAACAATATATCCTCTCCTGCCTCCCTGAACATTCCCACAGTCTCAGACATGGGCAACAGGTTCGTCCATGGCAGTGAATCACTGCAAGCTAGATGGAACCAGCCTTCATCTTCAGAAGTGTATCTTTGATTAATACAAATGTCTAGGAACAAACAATGCCTTAACTGTTGTAGGCAACTGTTGATTTTTACTCAGAGTAGACCCATTGAAATTAATAGGCATAAGTTAGTTGAGCCTCTTCATTTCAATAGATCTGCTATAACTGATGTTGGACACAACTCTGGTATGGTTCCTCTACTTAGGTTCTTCATGGTGGCATGTGGTTCATCACTGTTGGAAACTAGGTCTGGTCTATTCCAGAAGAGCTCTTCTGATGTCTCTGGTGCATTAATGAATGAGCTTCTTATTGTTTTAGTGAGGTGTATAGAGGCCACCACATGCAACATTTCTTTTCCACCCAAAGTCAGCAAAAATCTTTTCTGCCCAATGCTCTAATGCAAGCAGACAGTGGAATCCATCCCTAGAGAAACTGATTCACTAAACTATAAGTGAGCTGAAAGCAGCACACTTTCATTTCTCCTGATGCAACTGCTGTTTTCATGGGTATCCAAAGTAAACATGTTTCTTCTTCATCTTCTTCATCTTCTCTTTCCTGAAGACCTTGTTTCAAGGCCAAAACTGAAAAGAGCTAATTCAGATTTGGTGTGCAACACCGAGTGTGTTCTCTGACTGAGCAGAAAACGATAGTCACATCGCCCACACTGAAGCCTTGCAATTCTGTATACCTTCTCATTAAAAGAGAGGGAGGGGAGAGAGAAATAGCCAAACCAACCTTTGCTTAAAATTAATTACCTAAACAGTTACCAAGGCATTCAGTCTGCAAATTATATCCCTTGACACAGTCCCTCCTTTCACAGTGGTGCATCCTTTCGAGATCACTGGTTACTGGGTTGCTGTGACTCTGCTCCTGAAGGCTTGTCAGCACGGTCTGTGATCCCGCCTGCTCCAGGGGCTTTGTTTACTTTTGGAGCTCATATTAGCCAGAAGTACATATAATTGGACTAAATCACATGTTTGTTCCCTGCTTACCCCCGCCTCCCTTCCCCCATTGTTGTTTTAGACCATGGGTAGGCAAACTAAGGCCCAGGGGCCGGATCTGGCCCAATCGCCTTCTAAATCCGGCCCGCAGATGGTCCAGGAATCAGCATGTTTTTACATTAGTAGAATGTGTGCTTTTATTTAAAATGCTTCTCTCTGGGTTATTGCTGGGGCATAGGAATTCGTTCATTCCCCCCCCCCCAAATATAGTCCCCCCCCCAAGGTCTGAGGGACAGTGGACCGGCCCCCTGCTAAAAAAGTTTGGTGACCCCTGTTTTAGACTGTAAGATCCTTGGGGCAGGCACTGTGTTCATAGATGGTGTCTCCTCCTTCTCCTCCTTCTCCATCTCTTTCATCATAATTAACCCCAGCATCATTTTATAATCATTACCATCACCACCGCTTTATCAAAACCAAATCATATCCTTAGTATTAGCAGGAGCATTGCAGGGGGTTGGACTAGATAACTCTTGGGGTCTCTTCCAACTCTACAACTCTATGACTCTAGGAAAACTGATGCCTTTCTATTTTTTTTTTTTAATAAAGGTTGGTGAATCAGTCTAATTCTGTTCTGTGCCAGAACATATGTTCACCCATAAATTCATTCCATCCCATTTCTATGTTAGACAGCACACACGAAAAGTCCATTTCAATGCTGTTTAAATACATATTTTAATGTGCATTTTCTCAGCAGCAACAACAAATAAATCTCTAAATATATTTATTTAAATACTATACAATTTGAACCAGGAACTGTTGGGACATTTGAGAAATAAATTTTCATTTGCACCATGAGTCCGGAAGGTGTGTGTCAGATCAGTTTGTATCAGAACTCACAAAGAACAAACTCCTCAAGCTTCCCCAGAGCACTGAGAAGCGACCTAAGGCCATCATGAAATTTCTAACCCACCTTTCCTCCAAAGAATTCAAGGTTGCATGTATGGTCCCTTTTTGCACCGAAACAGCAGGCCATGAAGTCACAGTGCTGTGGGAATGGTAGTCAGACCAGTGGTCTGATTGGGTACATGCAATGTGGCACTTTCTAAAATCCAGACTGTTATCTCTGATAGAGAACTATGTACAAAGATGAGCTAGTTTGTTAAGAGATTCCCCCACTGAATGGACGTACAAAATAACAAAAGCATTCTGGGGAATGATATATAATGAGTTGGGGAAAAAATGTTTAAAGTAATGTTTATGGGGGAAAAACAGAAGCTTTCTTACTAAGAATTCTGGATGCAGAAATTACAAAGGAGCAGAAACAATTATTTAAGTATGCGATGACAGCAGCGCAGATACTATTGGCCCAGAGTTGGAAAGAAGATAAAATCCAGACCAGAGACGAATGGTTGATAAAGATGATGGACTATGACAAAATGGCAAAAATGACTGGGAAAACCAGAAACCAGGAAGACAGAAAATTTAATAAAGATTGGGAAAAAATTATAAGCTACCTAAGAGAACACTGTAAACAACTAAAAACTTTGGCAGGATTTTAGTAACACTTGTATTAAAAAATAGAGTAAAATTGGATTGCTTTAAGAAAAAGGGAGATATTATATGATGCAGTAGATAAAGTTTGATAATTGAAACCATGGATGGATGAAGGGAAGTGTAAGGATTTAAGGAATCCTAAATGTTGATGATTATGATTATTGTTTGAATTTAATTGTATAACGTAAAACTGAATATTATTATTTTTTTACCAAAAAAAAGTCTGCATGCTTTGGGATAACATGACACCAGTGCTCTAAGCTTTTCACTGGTTCCTTATTGATTTCTGGAGTCCATTCAGGATGCTTGTGATGACTTCTGTTCTAAATTCCTTTAGCTCAGCAAGCCCCAAAGACCCAGTTAACACTATGTTCCTTAAAGATCTATCATGTGTGTTCTCTGAAATGTACCTTTTATACATCAAGTCAAAACTTGAAAGGTACACAGAGAGGCTGCCGGTGGCCATCCCTCTTCTCCTAGAGCAGGATTAGTCAATGTGATCCCCCCTGGCTGTCTCTGCTCTTGAGCAAGTGATGGGAACCTTTGGTTCTCTAGATGTTGCTGAACTACAACACCCATCATCCCTAGCCATTGACCATGTTTCTGGGGCTGGTGGGAGTTTTAGTTCAGCAGTGTCTGTAGTGTCAAAAGGTTCCTCACACCTGTTCTTTAGACTCATCCCAACCAGCATGGCTTCTGCTGAATAGAGATAGAAAAGACTGATGGAGAGGATGGGTTTGAAGTTCAATAAATAGGTAGTGGGTAAGGAGTAGCTCATTCTTCCGAGATTGGAGATTAGGGAAGGGAAAGAATCTCATTCACTTTATATTTTGATGGGAAGTGACACTTCGCAAACCAAGACCCACACACAGAAAATCTTTCCTTCCAAATTTGCACTTCTGCCAATTTTGCTATGTGCTTCTCCTGCCAAAATGGTGTACAAAATAAGGATCTATTAGGGGAAAGCACCCAGAAAAAAACTGGCAGATTGATGGGAAATAAAATGCAAATATGCACTGCATTGGGAAAAATTGCTTGCAAATTGTATGTAGACATTACAGGAAATTACACAGAAAAGTGCATATCATAGAATCATGGATTGTAGGAATATTTTTTGCCCAATTTGGGTTTCAAACTCATGGCCCTGAGATCAAGAATTCCATGCTCTAGTGACTGAGAAATGTTTTATTAAAAATGCAAATTGATGCAGAAACGAGACAAACTGAACACAGGGTTGGAAAAATGATAGACTGAGACAAACTGACCTTGTCAGATTTATCCCTCCCTCCTTGGAAAAAACTGTATGTCTGAGTTCATAGTTTTCACTGATGGCCGTTGAAAACATCACATGAGTCTACATGCCTCAATATTTACATTCTAGGAGCCTTACCTCTCTCATGCTCCTGATCCTATAAACTGGAATAATGGCATATATATATCACATAAAGACAAAACACACAGAGTCATGTTCTTCCGGATGTTTGCACTAGTGTGAACAAGAATGGGCAAACAGGCCTGCTATTGGCCAGCAGATTTTATAGTGCAGATAATCTTGTTTGCCCCGCTTGAAAACCAGCTTTTTAAAAAACAAATAAACACATTTACAAGCCTCTTCTGTCTTGCCAGCTTCGAACTGGCCCAATTTCTGTGCATTTCGCAAGATTTCTCTGTGACGACTTAAGATACAGGACTATATAATACTTGGCATGATCTAAGTGAAGTGGAACTGGAAGATTATATGCCATGCAGCAATAATCTCATTTTAGAACAGCTGTCCTTTTATTCAACTATTAGTGGTGCTATTAGCTCCCACGTACTTTAGTATTGGAGCATGCTGCAAGGGGATGTTTCCCATACAACGCAGCCCTATGAAACGAGGGGCTCTTTGCATGTGTTAGTTATTCATGTGAAGCCTTCCTTGGGATCTGGAAGCCCAAATGTTCAGCGATACAGATCCTTGAGATTCCTTTGTTTAATTGATGACACATGTGAAGGTCCTCTCCCTTCAGTTATTCATGCTATACCTGTAAAGGAAGTCCCTAGATTAGGAGTGAAGAACTTGTGGGGCACAAGTTGTTCTACCTAACTCAAAACACTAGGACTCATATTAGTAAGTACCGTACTTTTCGCTCCATAAGGTGCACTGGACCATAAGGCACACCTAGTTTTTAGAGGGGGAAATCAAGGAAAAAAATCTTATTTCCCCCCCCAGCCCCAAAGAGCAGCGGACAGAGCTTCTGGGGCTGCCGGGGGAAGCCCGGGTCCCCCCCCCCCAACCCCCAAAGAGCAAAAAAGCCAAGACAGCCAGCGGGATCCATGCGGTCGCTGTCTTGCCTTCTGCCATAGCTGCGTGCAGCCTCTCCCGGCCGGAGGGGCTGCATGCGGCTATGGGAGAAGCCAAGACAGCGAGTGGGATGGATCCTGCTTGCTGTCTTGGCTTCCTTTTTAGCCGCGTGCAACTTCTCCAGCCGGGAGAGGCTGCACGCGGCTAAAGAAGCCAGAGCCATGTGCTGCCTCTCCCGGCCGGAGGGGTTGCATGCAGCTATGGCAATTCCCCCACCTCCTGCAAAAGCCCACAGGAGCCACACACCCTTTAAGGAGCGTGTGGCTCCTGCGGGCTTTTCTACGAGGAGGGAGAAGGGACTGACTGGCCGCGTCAGTCCCTTCTCCCTCCTGGGGAAAAGCCCGCAAGAGCCGCATGGAGCTTGTGTGCAGCTCTGGGGGGTTTTCCTGCCTGCCTCCCCCCTGCATTTGCTCCATAAGACGCACACACATTTCCCCATACTTTTTAGGAGGGAAAAGGTGCGTCTTATGGAGCGAAAAATACGGTACTTGTTCAAACAACATGTTGTTGTTGTTACTATTATGCTGCTCTTTCTCCCCAAAACAGCCCAGGCAGTAGAGCCAGCAATAATAAAATATTTTAAAACCCCTCTAAAATCTGTTTTAAGAATGCCATGGAATTCAATACCAAAGGACATGCCTCCATTGTGAACCCAACCAGGGTACAGGGGCCCTGGCAGTTGCCCTAGGAAACCAGGTGCTGATGGATACAGATAATTTGGGCACTATTTTATTTTCTGTCATTGGTCAATTGTATGTTCAGGTTAGCAGCTGCACTACACATTGACTAGGGGGTTCAAATCCCACTTTAGTGAAAGGGCCCCGGGTGAATCCCTTTCACTTAGCATCAACTCTTGATCTGTACAATCAGAAAACTAATCGCACCTTACCTCTTACGAATATGGACATGATAAAGTTTCTATAACATTGTATGTACTTAGGTTGTAGGCATGTGCTACTTGGAAAAAAGTCCCGCTTACTTTAGGGAGTTTTAAGTATACGTGCATAGAATTGTGGCTTTTATAAAAGGACCTTGGCATGATTTTATTGTTATAAGGTTTTTTTTTTGGGGGGGGGGGGTACAGTGTGGATGTTACCAGTAGGTCCCATCCCAAACATGTGACCTGCAAGGTTAAAATCTAAAAGAGGAAGCCAGAAGAACCTGTATAAGATAATGGCTTGGCCTGACCAGCTAAGTGCTGCCAAGTACATGTTCAAAGAGTTTGCCCTGTTGCTGTAGAAACAAACCAGAGGTGGGGCTTTCCTTCCTCTGCTGGCCAGATACCATGTCATACTAGGAGGCAGAACAAGCCTGGCAACAATCACCTTCATTCCAAGAAAACTGAAATCTGGGTAAGCGCTGAAACCTTTGGAGTTTCTTGCTGCTGGATATTGGAGTGTGTGTAACATTCCTTTATTATTTATTTATTTATTTATTTTTCATTTTAAGAAGGGACAGATAATACATAGTATGCCATTTTTTCAGTGTCAAATGCTAAATAACACTGAGATGATGTAGTATTAATTATTAAGCAAGCAGTTTTTAACAATGAAAAATAAAAAAGATGCTTGACTGTTAGCAGTTAAAGCACAAAAATGCTATTATTACCAATGAAAATGAGATGCCTTACAACAACTGGGGGCCCTCCAGATGTTGTGGACTATAACTCCCATGAGCCCCAGGCTATTGCAGTTGAAAACATCTGGAGGGCACCAGGCCGATGTATCTGCCTTAAAACATCAGCCGGCATTTGACTCTCCAGTTGGAAAACATCCTTATAAAATTAGCTGTGTTCCACAGAGTTCAAAAACTGGGAGTGAGAGGAGGAACAGTACAATAAGCCATTGCCCGGAACACACCAATTGACCGTTTCTGTGGCTTGGAACAAGCCACATGCCTGAAATAAGCTATAGTAGATTTTGGAATGACACAAAAGAAGCAATTATGTTTTCTTTCTCCCTAGAGCTTTCCTCTTCTTACTTTTCCTTTAGAATGATGATAATAATAAAAACATTCCTTTTAAAAAAAAAATGCCTGCAACATGAAGATCATTCACAGACCTTGGCTTAGTCATTCTGAATCAGAGGCGCATACTAATTCTAGTCACAAGTTGTACGGAGGCCCATACTTTGGCAGCAATAATGTATCAGGGTTTCCTTAGAGATCTCCCAAACATCTTTCTTTTTCTCCCCCTCCTCCTCTTTTTTTCATCTCCTCCCATACACAGCACATACTTTTAGTGGGATTCCTGTTGGGTGGGAGGGTTGCCGAGTTCCATTCACACAGTTGCATTCCCAGATGCTTTCCCCCCTGGCTTGTTCCTCTTGAGTTCTTCCAAAATCCAAATGTTTGTAGCCTTCAGGGTACAGTCCAATTTTCTAGTAGCAGTGCTTGAAGCCTGCAGCCAAAACTGGTTCTTTCAAACCGTTATATCAGCTTCAAAGCCCTCTTTATCTCTGTAGCTCCCAGCTTCTCTGACCGTTCTCCTTCCCAATTTTCCTGCATCCCCTTTGATGACTCTGGCTTCTCCTCTTTCTCGTGTTCTTCTACTGCTACTTCTTCCAGGCCTGAAGAGCTTGTGGCCCTCCAGATGCTGTTGGAGCCCAGCAACACTGACCATTGGCCATGCTGGCTGGGGCTGATGGGAGCTGGAGCCTAACAACATCCAGAGAACCACAGATTCCCCATTGCTTCCTTAGTTCAATCCTAGCTTCTTTTATTTCCTTGACAAGCTTCTAGGTCTGACATGTCTTTGCCTCCTCTTCTCCTAGGCCCATGGATTTGGTTTTTCAGCCTGGGCTGGCATCTCTTTGTTGATGTTCTTGGCTAATTTGAGACACCCATCTGCCAAATGCAACTCAATAAGCTGTCATAAAGGTAAAGGTAAAGGTACCCCTGCCCGTACGGGCCAGTCTTGACAGACTCTGGGGTTGTGCGCCCATCTCACTCAAGAGGCCAGGGGCCAGCGCTGTCCGGAGACACTTCCGGGTCACGTGGCCAGCGTGACATCGCTGCTCTGGCGAGCCAGAGCCGCACACGGAAACGCCGTTTACCTTCCCGCTGGTAAGCGGTCCCTATTTATCTACTTGCACCCGGGGGTGCTTTCGAACTGCTAGGTTGGCAGGCGCTGGGACCGAGCAGCGGGAGCGCACCCCGCCGCAGGGATTCGAACCGCCGACCTTTCGATCGGCAAGTCCTAGGCGCTGAGGCTTTAACCCACAGCGCCACCTGCGTCCCAAAAAAAAGCTGTCATAAGCCATCTTTAAAAGGGAACCGCAAACCCAGTTTAAAACTCACACAGTTAGGCTAAAAGGAGCCATTAACTCATTCAGCAACCTGTATAAAGCTATGCAGATTAGCATAGGAAAGCAACCTAGAGACTCCAGTAAATTAAATTAATAACAAATATGTCAAACGGATCTTGCTTAGAATAGAATTCCAAAATTGGGGCACTACCACAAAAAAGGCCTTATCTTTGGTGGTCTGCCACTCACTTAACTTCTGCAGGTGAGGGTTCTCATAAGAAGACCTCTCATGCTGATCTCAGCTTCTGGACAAATTCATAACAGATCCAAAGAGCTCAGCCTCAGCCAATCAGTACTAAAATTAATTGCACTTCTCTCTGTGACATTAGAGCAGTCCAGCCAATCAGCACTGGGAAGTGCGCCACCAGGCAACTCATCAATGTATCTAGATAATCACAGTAAGAAGAAGAAATAAAAATGTGTGCGATTACTTTCATGAACAATTGAACGAAAGGTAGAGCTTTTTACTTTTTAAAGTCAGCTTTGTACCAACAGTAAGACAAATACTGGTGATGTGGCTTTGGGGTTTGCAAATGTTGAATCGGCACAAAACAGTGGGCTTTCTGAACCATCAGAGTTTGCCAAGATAGTGTCACTAAACACAATGCAATTTAATCAACAATTGCAAAGTTAATGACACATGTACAAGTGAGACAGAAATATGCTCCAGTCTTTGGATTTGTTTCTCAGTGAAAGAAACCTCATTGCTTTAGGAATGTCATTGCAGCAGCTGGAGCGCTTTGCCTCTGCCAAAAGGACTCTGGCATGACCTTACATTGCTGCAGACCATTTCCTGGATGAGCTTTCCATGCCATAAATACATCAGAAAGGGACACACCTGGACTGTGACCAAACTGAATATTGATAGATGGGTATTTCAGAATGAATACTACCATGGCAAGCAAGCGTATTCCATGTCAACTACGGCTTTAAGCCAATCAACTCTAGCCGAGACTGGTAGGATGAAATCAGCTTACTGGAGGACTGACCTATAGTGCCATTTTAGTATGATGCCCTATGGATTGCTGGGCAGGTGTGTGCGGTGAAAAAGGTCAGTAGACAAACCACATAATCTTTTTTTTTTAGAGTGTTTATTAGACAAACCACATAATCAACATGCTGAACAGGTTTGTGGTGGACTGATGAGGCTGCCTTGTCCTTGCTTTCACATTTATTTTATTTTATTTTTAAAAACAACCTCTAAATAGTTCTTTATTAAGCTTTTTTGAAAGTACAAATTTAAAACAAAATAGCTGTAAAGCATGAGTTATTAATATAATGCACTTGTTTTAAGCTGCTTAGATCAGCTCCACGGCCAACTGTGTGGTGAAAAAATGGCTTATAACAGGCATTCATTTCCTGGGGAATGGTTTTGGGGAAAAGACAGCTAACTCCATGCATTTATGGGGCAGCTATTATTTTTTTCATACAAGGTCATTGAAAAAACGAGGTAGACTAGAGACTACCTCATAAGTACTTCCTTTTTAAAAGAAAGAGTGGGTGGGTTTACAATATTTTTAAAAAATCCTACGTAATCCCCCCATAAACTGTATAGAATGAATCCCAGTTTCTTTCTTTCTTTCTTTCTTTCTTTCTTTCTTTCTTTCTTTCTTTCTTGGGCAGATATTTGGCTTGGGGTGGATATTTGGGGATTCATTCATCCCTAACTCCAACCCACAGCCAACATGCACCCAAAATTGGACTTTGGGTGTGCTATCACAAAGCATTTCCAAAGTGCATTAATTTTCTAGTGTTCAAAGAGCAACTCAGCACTTAGCAGGCAGGTCATCTGCAACAGCAACAAACACCATCAACAACAAACCACCTTGACACAGTCTTAAACAGAAATACCACCATGCATATTCAAATTTCTGCCCAAGCATGAAGCTCTTTGTATGATTCTGGATTAGGGTAGTAACTCCCACTGAACTCAGTGGTGCTTACTTCTAAGTAGACCTGCAGAGAATTGCACTGCTAGCCACCATCTCTCTGTCTAACCTGACCTTACCTAGTATTGTTGGTTTAAAGATAGCATGAGATAATCCCCACCATATGAGACATTGAGCTCCTCAAAGGAAGAGGAAGAGGAAAGTGTAATAAGCATGAATCTATGGAAAACTCCCTACACTGTGTCAGAATGAAGCATCTGTTCCAATTACACTTTACCAACAACTTCAATCGCTACTGCCTCTGCACACATGCAATTTCGATACTTATTTTTAGGAAAAGCGTGCCAATCATATTGGTGTCAAATTAAGTGTGTTTTATTTTATTTTTTTCTTATGCAGATGGCTTAGAGGCAGGAAATTAAGCAAGCCCTTTTCAATAATCATCTTGGCTGCAAGAAAACTCTAGTCTCGAGAGTAGGAAATGGATCATTGTTTTCTAGAATGCTATCCCCTAGGTATGGAACATTTGCCAAAAAACAGAGAGACTTAAAGGGAGAATAGGAAGTAGAGGCCAACTGCTCTGATAACAACTAGTGCCATATAGAACAGATGGGCTAGGAGTCAAGGATACTGTCAGAGAGTATAGTTGTCACATGTTACATGTGCGAGCAGAACAAAGATTGCAGCTACCATGTTGTACACTGGGTGCAGCCCGTCTTAGAGAGCTCTCAATCATCAAAGTGTCTGGGTGGAAGTACAAGTAACACCCATCACTGAAGCTATTGCTGCAGGAATATGAAGGCCATGACTGCTTTTCCAAACCTGATTCTTCATACAAAACCTGCTCTATCTTCGCTGACATGGCAATATTCTGTTTGGAGAAAGAATTATGAAGATTGATGAAGCTGGAATTTTGAGTTGTGCTGAACCAAATATTTTCTGGTTTCAGTTGTGGCACTGAAAGTAATTTCTCGATCTGATTTTGTGTGTTTTGCTGCTGCTTTGGTTTGCTGCTTTGGTAGCTATTTTCTTTTTTCTAGCAATTCTGGCCAATTAACGATCATGTACTGGCTGTGGTGACATTTATTGGGTTAACCTACAGAGTCTAGGGCTTGCCGATCAGAAGGTCAGCGGTTTGAATCCCTGCGACGGGGTGAGCTCCTATTGCTCGGTCTCTGCTCCTGCCAACCTAGCAGTTCAAAAAAATGAAATGCAAGTAAATAAATAAGTACCACTCTGGCGGGAAGGTAAACGGTGTTTCCGTGCACTGCTCTGGTTCGCCAGAAGTGGCTTAGTCATGCTGGCCACATGATCATACGCCGGCTGCCTCAGCCAGTAAAGGGAGATGAGTGCTGCAACCCCAGAGTCATCTGTGATTGGACCTAATGGTCAGGGGTCCCTTTACCTAGCCAACAAGATTAGCTATGTTATGACAAAGCACACGTGAAGCCCCTTGGAATCATGACAGCATGAATCACATGGGTGATCCCAGCTAATCAGGGAACGCTATAAAATGGAATGGTTTACAAGCAGTTTTGCTATATTTGGCGGAAGAGTCTTCCCAAAGAGGACTCTCTTCTTTATTCTGGCAAACATGAATCTTAGCCCCTAATCTTCTATTTCACTAATCTTAAGGGAATGCTATTAACAAACTTAGGAGCGGGGCATGAGTGCTGAATTTATTTTAAATAACTATATGTGCCCCTCTTATTTCCTGTTTGTTTATTTGAATATCACTAAGGAATGACCTTCTTCCATTCCATTGTTGTTCTGGCTTGCATAAAACTGCATATCAGGTAGTAAAATTATTCCTGGACTCTACCCCACTTCAGATGAGTTGGGATGTGTCATTTGATCACTCAGACTTAATAAAGGGCATGCAGCAGTATAACATACACTGCAAGCAGGATCCAAACCTCTGTTCAGTGTCCTAGAGGCAGGATTAAGTCCAGCAGGCTGCACAACATTAGACAGTTGTGCTGTTATTTGGGAGCTGCAGGAATGACTGTATTCTGTGCTTTCTTCCTTAGCCTTCAGTTCAGATTTTAATCTGCTGTGTGATTGATGACAGCCTCCGATCCCTGCAGCAGATAATTCCACACCATTTATACAAGAATTAAAAGGCTGACAGGATTCTCGCTTGTAGTTCATTTTTAGAACAATTTGCAGGATGATGTCACACCCGATATGCTGGTACTTAAAACCGTGTAACAATTTTGGCAGGCTCTCTTAATGCAGTGGTAACAAAAGGCGAGCAGGGTGGCGGGGAAAGGTGAAATCCTACTGTTAGAGACCGTAGTTCTTGGAAGTCCTGATAATCAACTCTGCTCTGTGAGTGCACAGTCAAAACCTCAAGGAAAGAAAGTCACCCACGTGCGCTCTTTTGTGGCTGATGAATGGAACTGAAGTGGGCAGAACTCGACTTAGAGAAAGCATCCATGATCTGATCAC